>NC_046157.1:50566410-51206410 GCF_011064425.1 Rattus rattus | reverse complement strand
ATTAATACGTTGAGTTCACATAGAGTTTAACAATATGAATTTCCTATCAGAGAAAAGTACAATGTATGTTTGGCAGGGGCCAAGTTCACGAGGAATTAACGGTTATCAAATCCCAGCAGCAAACAAATTATCGCCATGCCTCTCTTGCCAGCTGCCAGGCAGCCAATCTGCACTTTCAAATTCGGCCTCTTTCACCGGGCTCAGGAATGGGAGAAGGAGACACTTCACGCATCCTACCCAACGTCATCAAGTACGCTCATCTGCGAGGAAGCAGCTGTCAGACGGTGGGGGAAATGTAAATCAGCTTAAAACAAAGTTCATATAAAAAAATTATCTCGGTTGCACGGTAGAAAGCAAGTTATTTTTATGTGCAGAAGTAGATGTGACAAGAATCTGTCTCCGTTTATAAATTAAGAGGATCTCTTTAAAAAAATGTGCTTTAATGGTTTGTTCTTAATTTTCAATTTTCTACCGGTATACATTTTAAGATTTGGCTCATAATTTTAAAATGTACAATTTAAGCAACAATGCAAACAGCAAATAACAAACGACCACGAGGAGGAAAGTGTTGTCGCTCACTGTAAATATAAATCCTGCGAAAAGACACTGAGTGACCACTTTTTCTCCATAAAGTTGTGTCCTTTTGGAAAATCACAGCTCAAGCTGGCACAAATATTGCTCCCTCAGCGTGGCTCTGTGTCCTCAGAGGGGTAATTTTCCTGCCTCTCCTGAGCCCCGGACAGGATTACTATAGCCCCTCTGTCTCCGGCCTTTGAGCAGTAGTTCTTTCCCGGGCTGTGGATGGGACAGATTGCCAGAGAGCAGCCAAGAACATGTGCCCCGCCCTGGGCCCTTTGCTCCCTGGAGGAAGGGATGCTCAGTGTCTAGATCAGTGCCTGCCACCTCATTGGCACTAAGCCAATGATAAATAAATGAAGCAATCAGTGAAGGAGTAAAGACATTGTTATGGTAGCTATGGGAGGCGTTTGTCAGAGAGAACACCCAGTTCATCCAGCCGCATTGCTAGTAGTTCTCCAGTCCTCATCTCCATCACACAGGGTAGCTTTAGTTTGGTTGCTCTGTGGGTACCAGCACTCGTGTGTTAGCATTCTTCCAACCTCATGATCTATTGAGGTCAGTTCTCTAGAAACGAATAGCTCTCAAGCGCTAACTTCTAATGGAATCGGGCAATATGGCCAATGTTGAACAGTGTCGAGGCGTGCTCAACCTTAGGACATTGTGACACAGCGCTGTCTGCACAACTGAATGGCAAGAACGTCTCGTGATGTCTGAAGATCTATGATGCTGCGTTGGAAGGAAGTCACAGCTATCCTGCACTGCGTGTGGGCCAGGGGCAGTGAGTCCAACACTCCGCCAGTCAACGACTACACCACACACAAGGTTCATCCAACAGCCAGTGTGCAAGTAGCCTTCAAGTGACCAGTGTGTCCCAAGCGTGAGGAAACTTAAACGCAAAAGACTTTCCACACTTCTGAGTGGACCTCTCTGGCCCCTTCCTATGAGCCCGCCATGTGGAAGGATATTCAGCTTCCCCGCCAAACTCCAGCTCCCACACGAGCAGTTCCCCTCCCATCCCCCTTAACCTCTAACTTACACCTGCTCTTCAGTCCTCCCTACCTGCAGCCCCCCAGAGCCTCCACATCAGACTTCACCCACCCCACCCCCAAGTGTCACTCAAGGCTGATTGACAGAGTTGTCTCTGTGACATTGCCCCGGATGCAGTTTGGAGAACTGTCTGCCCAAAGCTCACACTGACTCTGTTTGAGTCTTGAGTCTTGACGGGATGGGATTAAACCAAGTTGAAAGATAATCTTGTGAACACAGGCTGTTTCTTAAATGAGTCGATCTCTTTCCTTGGGGGTTGGAGGTGGGGAGAAATTGAGAATGAGTGAATGCACGAGACAGATTCTCACTTCACCACAGTGGCACAAGGTCACTGACCCATGGACATGACCAACAGGGTGTCTTCATAGAAGCAACATCCCTTCTCACTTGCCCACGGTCCGGTCAAACAGAGCGAGGCACACTTTAGCCTGACTTCTGGGATGCTTTGTTTCCCATCCATGATTCTGAATCTTCTTTATGTCCTGGCATCAGCACTCTTTGATCCTCTATGCCTCCCTCCCAAGGCAAAATTACAAACTGCCTTCAAGTAGGAACTGGGGACTTGATCTAATAAAAAACAGGAACCCATCTTCCAACACGAGAGATATCACGAGGCCTGTGCTCATCGCTTTGGGAGGAACTCGATAGAATGATGACCCCATCCAACATGCTTGGCTTCTGGTTTTCGGCAAGACACCTCCGGCTGCTTCCAGGAACACACTGTGAGGAATTAAAGCCACGGGCATGAAGTCACCTGCACTTTATCTTGAGCAAAACAGAAAAACCATCAGAGAGTAATTAGGCTTGGTCAAATGGGAAATAAAGGAGCGTTGTCACAGGAAACAAAAGCTCAAGGCACAGAGAACAAACGGTGTGAGCAGGGAGCGGTCAAGCAGAGGGGAAAGAAATGCAGGGCAAGCAAAGGAGAAAGAAATGCAGGGCACACTGGGTCAGCAAAGGTCTTTACTGAAACTCAGCTTGCAGTTACTGCAGAGGCCGAGAACTTGGCTCCTTGCCCCCTCTTAGGGGCCATTGTACCTGAGTCACCAGCAGGTACGGGAACACCAGTGGCCTCTGCCTCGATGCGGTCACACAAGCAATACAGAAACCACTTTTGGCCGGGCTGCAAATGATCATAATGGAAAGCAAATATTATTAAAAAGACCATCATTTTTAGTGATTAAAATAATCCAGGGCAGGGAAAAAAATTTCTCCCATAAGTTTCTAAGTTATCATTTATCATCGTTCTGCCGCAAGAAGCCGGGGTAATTTTATTTTTCCTGACTTCTATTAAAAAGATCAATACATATGATTCCAAAGAGTCTCCGCTTATGAAAAGATGGAGCGGGCCTGTAATCGCACATGAAAGTATTGGCTGTCATTGGCAGGGAGATTGATCTGAAAAGACAGCCAGCCCAGCGTGAAAGGACTTAGAAATTTCCATCGGGCTGCCCGGCAACTTTCACCTTCTATAATTAAACACAGATAACAGATTACCATACTGGAGGAAGGGTGGCACTGGGGTGCTCAGCAGATGCCCGCTTTAGCGAGGCTATACTGGATTTCTCAATAAGGGCTTTCATTTGGTGCAGATGATTCACACAGCCCCAGAACACAAAGTCGCGGTTCATTGTGCACTGACCAGCGGCTGCAGGATGAGAATCTTATACAGTCACCCACGTGTCCTGGGTCACCCACGTGTCCTGGGTCACCCAGGTGTCCTGGGTCACCCACATGTCCATGGTCACCTATGCGTCTCAGTCCTTAATGGGTTCACATGCTCAAGCAACTCTCAGAACTAAGTAACATGCATGGGAATGGCCCAGGCTCGCCCATGCGCGGGATGTCCTTCATGTTTAGCCCCTTGGTGCTGATCATGTACAACTCTCAGGAACTAAGCCCACAGGAGAGCAAAAGGTTTGCCTCATTGCCTCGCTTACCTCCCCAGAAACCCACTTACAGTATAGTCAGGATGCTAGCTACAAATCAAGATGGAATCTTTATGGGTCCTTGAAGGGCAGGTAAACTTGGGAATTCAGACCTATGGTCTGAAAGCGTTCTACACTGAGAGCGTTGTTTCCAGAGACATTGTTCTGCACATACTAAAGGACAGGGGACCCACACTTGAACGTTAATAAACAATACACTTAAGAGACAGAGACCAAGTGCTCTGGGCTGAGATTTCCCTGGACGTTCTCAGACAACTGTGTAGTTTATCACCTACCCATCCTCTTACCTTGTTTAAAAACATCTGGGCATCCCATAGCCATCATAATAGTTCACAATTAGTAACCACGGGTCATTCTGTAACGGACTAAAAGCTGGGACTGAAAAAGACTGGCATGAGGTAGAAGAAGACAAGATGGAGTGTGATTGAGTGAGCTTTATGTCCTCAGCACTGTTTACCCTGGAGAGACATGTGCAGTAGTGTGTGCTCTCACAGAGGACATGTGCAGCAGTGTGTGCTCTCACAGAGGACATGTGCAGCAGTGTGTGCTCTCACAGAGGAGAGGCATGTACAGTAGTGTGTGCTCTCACAGAGGACATGTGCAGCAGTGTGTGCTCTCACAGAGAGGCATGTGCAGCAGTGTGTGCTCTCACAGAGAGGCATGTACATCAGTGTGTGCTCTCACAGAGAGGCATGTGCAGCAGTGTGTGCTCTCACAGAGAGGCATGTGCAGCAGTGTGTGCTCTCACAGAGAGGCATGTGCAGCAGTGTGTGCTCTCACAGAGGACATGTGCAGCAGTGTGTGCTCTCACAGAGAGACATGTGCAGCAGTGTGTGCTCTCACAGAGAGGCATGTGCAGCAGTGTGCAGAGGACATGTGCAGCAGTGTGTGCTCTCACAGACAGGCATGTGCAGCAGTGTGTGCTCTCACAGAGAGGCATGTGCTGCAGTGTGTGCTCTCACAGAGAGGCATGTGCAGCAGTGTGTGCTCTCACAGAGAGGCATGTGCAGTAGTGTGTGCTCTCACAGACAGGCATGTGCAGCAGTGTGTGCTCTCACAGAGAGGCATGTGCAGCAGTGTGTGCTCTCACAGAGGACATGTGCAGCAGTGTGTGCTCTCACAGAGAGACATGTGCAGCAGTGTGTGCTCTCACAGACAGGCATGTGCAGCAGTGTGTGCTCTCACAGAGAGGCATGTGCAGCAGTGTGTGCTCTCACAGCAGTGTGTGCTCTCACAGAGGACATGTGCAGCAGTGTGTGCTCTCACAGAGGCATGTGCGGCAGTGTGTGCTCTCACAGAGGACATGTGCAGCAGTGTGTGCTCTCACAGAGGACATGTGCAGCAGTGTGTGCTCTCACAGAGAGGCATGTGCAGCAGTGTGTGCTCTCACAGAGAGGCATGTGCTGCAGTGTGTACTAAAACAGAGGACATGTGCAGCAGTGTGTGCTCTCACAGACAGGCATGTGCAGCAGTGTGTGCTCTCACAGAGAGGCATGTGCAGCAGTGTGTGCTCTCACAGAGGACAAGTGGAACGGTGTGTGGTCCCACAGAGAGGCATGTGCAGCAGTGTGTCTCACAGAGGACATGTGCAGCAGTGTGTGCTCTCACAGAGGGACATGTGCAGCAGTGTGTGTGTCTCACAGGGACATGTGCAGCAGTGTGTGCTCTCTCTCACAGAGGACATGTGCCTCAGTGTATGCTCTCACAGAGACAGACAGCATGTGCAGCAGTGTGTGCTCTCACAGAGGGGCATGTGCTGCAGTGTGTGCTCTCACAGAGGCATGTGCAGCAGTGTGTGCTCTCACAGAGGCATGTGCAGTGTGTGCTCTCACAGAGGGACATGTGCAGCAGTGTGTGCTCTCACAGAGAGGCATGTGCAGCAGTGTGTGCTCTCACAGAGAGACATGTGCAGCAGTGTGTGCTCTCACAGACAGGCATGTGCAGCAGTGTGTGCTCTCACAGAGAGACATGTGCAGCAGTGTGTGCTCTCACAGAGGGCATGTGCAGCAGTGTGTGCCCTCACAGAGGAGAGGCATGTGCAGCAGTGTGTGCTCTCACAGAGGACATGTGCAGCAGTGTGTGCTCTCACAGAGGGCATGTGCAGCAGTGTGTGCTCTCACAGAGGGGCATGTGCAGCAGTGTGTGCTCTCACAGAGGACATGTGCAGCAGTGTGTGCTCTCACAGACAGGCATGTGCAGCAGTGTGTGCTCTCACAGAGGACATGTGCAGCAGTGTGTGCTCTCACAGAGAGGCATGTGCAGCAGTGTGTGCTCTCACAGAGAGGCATGTGCAGCAGTGTGTGCTCTCACAGAGAGAGAGGCATGTGCTGCAGTGTGTGCTCTCACAGAGGACATGTGCAGCAGGGGGCGCTCTCACAGAGAGGCGTGTGCAGCAGTGTGTGCTCTCACAGGAGGCATGTGCAGCAGTGTGTGCTCTCACAGAGGACATGTGCAGCAGTGTGTGCTCTCACAGAGGGACATGTGCAGCAGTGTGTGCTCTCACAGAGGCATGTGCAGCAGTGTGTGCTCTCACAGAGGGAGAGGCATGTGCAGTGTGTGTGCTCTCAGGACATGTGCAGCAGTGTGTGCTCTCAGAGAGGGGCATGGGCAGCAGTGTGTGCTCTCACAGAGGACATGTGCAGCAGTGTGTGCTCTCACAGAGGACATGTGCAGCAGTGTGTGCTCTCACAGAGAGGCATGTGCAGCAGTGTGTGCTCTCACAGAGGACATGTGCAGCAGTGTGTGCTCTCACAGAGGACATGTGCAGCAGTGTGTGCTCTCACAGAGAGCATGTGCAGCAGTGTGTTCTCTCACAGAGAGGCAGGTGCAGTAGTGTGTGCTAACACAGAGAGGCACGTTCAGTAGTGTGTGCTATCACAGAGAGGCACGTGCAGTAGTATGTGCTCTCACAGAGAGGCATGTGCAACAGTGTGTTATATTACAGAGAGGCATGTAACTCAGTGTGTGCTCTCACAGAGAACATGTGCAGCAGTGTGTGCTCTCACAGAGAGGCATGTGCAGCAGTGTGTTATATTACAGAGAGGCATGTAACTCAGTGTGTGCTCTCACAGAGAGGCATGTGCAGTAGTGTGCCCTATCACTCCCCTATGAGTTCTTACATGCTTTCTTTTTCCGACTTCCGTAGAACATCCCAAAATCACAGCTCATCCCAGGCACAGGCATGCACACAATTTAGAACTCTGTTCCTCCATGTCTTAAACAAAACACACTCTTGATTTTACAAAAATGCCAGAAATGCTCTCACTTTTGGAATGTTCTGTAATAGCACTATCAGGAGCAAATTCCTCCAAAGACGGGACAAGAATAAGTTCCAGGAGTTATTTTAAGATATTCAAACTTAGTAAATTCTTTCCCATTTTCAGCTGGGTTTTTTCTTGCAATTAAAAAAAATAAATCTCCATCTCACTAATGAAGTCAATATTTTTAGAAGAGGGAGACATATAATTTTTTCCGTGTGTTCTTCGTACACAATTCTGTGTAAACACTCATGTTCCTGCCATGCTGGCCAGGAGGGACTCTTTTCTTTTTTAAGCCAATTCTCCTTTTACAAAGTTCAAAGTAAAATCAAACCAGGACACGGTGGCTTTAAAAAAAGGGGCCCAATGGCTAATAAGACTGGTGTAAGAAACCGTGTGTTCTGACGCTAAAATCGGTTCTAGAAGGCTATCTGAGTTATAAAATGCTACAATAAACAAACAGCTTATGGTGTCACTAAGGATGCTTGGAGATAGGATCCGCTCCAACCATCCTCTGCCATGCCCTGTCTTATTCCCTTCTAAGTAAAGACTATGAAATAAAATGTTACTCCTAAATCCGGTACATGCCTTGGAGAGATCCCAAGGCATGAACATTAGACTCAGACTTGTACTGGGCTGGGCTGGAATCAAGTGTGTCACATGATCTACACGTGTCTCTCACCCCTGTGCTTGGTGTGTAGTCTGACAAAGACGTGACTGAGGCATAAATGTGTCTGAAAGGGGGCTGCTTAGTCTGTGGCTAAGAGCACTGACTGTTCTTACAGAGGACCTGGGTTCGATTTCCAGCACCTACATAGAGGCTCACAAATGTCCGTGTGACTCCAGTTCCAGGGAGATTTGATGCCCTCTTCTGGCCTCTGCAGGTATTGCATGCATGGGATGCATAGCCCTATGCGTAGGTAAAACATCCATACACAAAAATTAAAAACTAAATATTCTAAATAAATAAATGAATTAATTAATAAATAAATAAATAAAAGCAAGGCCTCTAGTGTGCTGCCTTTCCAAATACTTTAGAAATCACAAAGTATTTTCAAAATAAAGAAAGAAAAATAAAGTTATGATGTATCTGTGTAAAGACTGCAGAGAAAGGGGACCAGTAATATGTATGGAGAGAAGTAGAGAAATATAAAAAATTCACTCACATAATCATGCACGTCAATGAGTCCCAGGACCTATGTGTTGGGTCCGAGAGCTGTAGAGGCTCAAGATCTGATGGCTCAGTGCTAGTCTGAGTTCCAGGGCCTGAAAGTGTGTACAGCCAGTGTGAGAGCAGAGGGCCTCTCATTCCGTAGAGCATCACCTGTTCATCTTACCGGCTCTCCACTGCTTAGATGGAATCTACTTTACTAAGTCAACCACTGTAAATGTTAATCTCGGCTACACACACCCTCCTAGAAATGCCCAGAATCTCAAACCACACGTCTGGATATTCCGTGGCTCAATCAAGTGGACACAAAGTCAACCATTACGGTAACACGTGTCTTGGTTGCTTTCCCATTGCTGTGATAAAACCCATGGCCAAGCAACTTATAAAAGAAAGCATTTAATTTCAGATTATAGTGCCGGGTATGGTATTAGAGTTAAGAGCTGACATCTTCGTCCACAAGTTAGAGGTAAAGAGACGCCTGGGAATGGGGTGGGCTTTTGAAATCTCAAAGTGTGTCCCTAGTGACATGTTCCTCCAGCAAGACCACACCTCTCATCCTTCCCAAACAGTTCCACCAGCTGGGGACCAAATATTCAAATATATAAAACTATGGGGGTGGGTGACGTCTTAGCGTGTAATGAAACACGGTGACCTAAAGCAGCTTAGGGAAGAAAACATTTCACTCAGAGTTCCATACAACAGTTCATCATCAGAGCAGCAAGGACAGGAACTGAAACAGGGCAGGAGCTGATGCAGAAGCCATGGAGGGGTGCTGCTCGCTGGCTTGCTCCTCGTGGCTTGCTCAGCCTGCTTTCTTATAGAACCCAGGACCACCAACCCAGAGATGGGACCACCAACCCAGAGATGGCTCCACCCATAGTGGGCTGGGCCTTCCCCTGTCAGTCATGATTAAGAAACTGAACGCCCTACAGCTGGAGCTTATGGAGGCATTTTCACAATTGAGGATCCCTCCTCTCAGAGGAGTTTAGCTTTTTTTTAAACCACCATAAAATTAGCCTGCACAGCGCCTGTAAAGGCCCTAAAAACACAGACTCTAGGGTCCCCTCCAGAGCCTGCAGCTTTCCCAAGCTCCCAGGTCCTGCTGCGCTGGGCTTCATAGACTCGGGAAGCACAGGAGCGAAGCCAGGTGCTGACTGGCAGGCTGGGTGTGGTCTTCGTTTCATCTTCTTCTCAGAAACAAACAAACTGATCATAAATTCCAATCAGCATCCTTTACAGGACAGATTGACATCGGAACTGACTGCTTAAAATATTTTATTGATTTCACTTATTAAATAATTCTTGGATTTGTTTCAGCAAGGGGAGTTCAGTACAATGTTACTACCCACGTATTGTGTGCCGCTTAAAGAAAAAAAAATGCTATTTCTACCAAATGGGCAAAGCGAATCATTAAAAATGGAGATGAGGGACTGGGGAGGTGGATCAGTCAGCCGAGGACTCACTGCACAGCACGAGGACCTGATTCCTGTACCCCAAACCCACGTGACGAAGGCAGACTTGGTAGAAAGCTTTTGAAACCCAGCTCTGGGGAGACAGACGCAGGCAGAGCCTCGGGGCTCCTGGCCTGTCAGCCCGGCCTAATGGGTGAGCTCGTGGCCAGGGACCGTCTGTCTCAACAAAACAAGGGGTCTGACCCCTGAGCAAGGACATCACGGGATGACCTCTGTCCTCCGCATGTGTGCACACGCACACACAAGCACGTTCATGTCTGCAAACACACATGCACCTCACACACTCAAACACATACATGCAAACACACCTGGCGGGTATATGAGTATACATTGTTATTACTTGTACCAGTCCAGACAAACGGAAAAGCATATTTAGTTAGTGTCTACAAGGTATGGCGGTTAGAATGAAGAGTTCCTGCATCCTGGCTAGTTCATGTCAACTTGTCACAACCTAGGGTCTTCTGTAAGAAAATGCCCTCCATAAGATCCAACTGTAGGGCATTTATTTGCTTAATTAGTGATTGACAGGGGAAGGCCCAGCCCATGGTGGGTGGAGTCATCCCTGGGCTGGTGGTCCTGGGGTCTACAAGAAAGCAGGCTGAGCAAGCCATGAGGAGCAAAACAGTAAGCAGCACCCTCCGTGGCCTCTGCATCAGCTCCTGTCTCCAGGTTCCGGCCCTGCTTGAGTTCCTGCCCTGACTTCCTTCAGTGATGGACTATGGATGTGGAAATATAAAAAGAATAAACCCTTTCATGCCCAAGTTTTCCTCATGCTATTTTATCATAGCACTAGTAACCTAAAGTAAGAGACGCTCCCTCAGCCCACTAGCATCGGAGACTCCTCATGTGAAATGACAGTTAACTCCTTCCAGAGTCACAAGTGCCACAGCTAAAACATCAACCACAAAAGACTCATCATTACACGATCCACATCACCTGACGGCTGCCCCGTGTCCCATCAAATCTGCTTGCTCCCTCTAAATCCTAAATCAGGGCAGCCCTTTCCATGACGGGGAGTAAAGTACAAAATCCCAAGATGCTACAATCGCTTAAATAATATTCTCCATCTTAATTACATATGAATGCAGTGGCTCCTGGGCGCTCGCCGTCGGGATCTGGAGAACTGTCAGATGTCAATGGCTCCAGTTCCTTGGTGACCCACCTTTTCACCAGAGGCCTAGCACAGACAAACAGGCACAAGTCCAGTGACAGCCACAAGTGACAGCAAGGAAAGCGTTGGTGGAAAATGTCAGGCCTAGCAGGGCATGGTAGCCCAAGCATTGTACACCCTACTCGGGAGCCTGAAGTGGGAGGTCACGAGTCACGGGCCAGATGGTGAGTTCCGAGGTAACCTTGGCTATGAACTGAGTTATGGGAAAGAAGGTAGGGAGGGAGGGAGAAAGAGAGGGGAAGAGGGGGGGAGGGAGGGAGGGAGAGAAGGATGAAAAGGGAGAGAGGAGGGAAGGAGAGGAGGAGGGAAGAAAAAAAGGAAAAGAAAACAGACTTGGAGCACTGAGAACACTGAGCTACTGAAGTCTCTGGGATCCACTCTCAGAGATAGATTAATGTCACTGTCAGGGACCTGAGGCTGGAGTCCCCTCTCTCATGGGCTCTCATGCCCTGCCTCTCTGCCACGGGGTGATGGAGCAAGGAGGTGCCCACAGATGTGTCCTTGATTTGGGGTTTCTGAGATTCTGGAATCATGGGTCAAAAGTAATTCTTGGTCGCCGTTTTTCTGTAGCCCGCTCACTCTGAGCTTTTCTCTTACAGCAGCACAAGGACACGAAGACAGAGGTGGAACTTGGAAATGCAGGAGCTTTCCTTCCTTCCTTCTTTCCTTCCTTCTCCACACCCCCTTTATCTTCTTCATTCCCACACTGTGCAGCCACCGTGGCCGCCATGACGCCCACCTTGCTTTTACACTGACTTCTGCTCCCTTGGTCCCTAGCCCATATGATAGCTGCTTCCGTGGTGTGCCCACTAGGTCCTGCCTCCAGAACGTTTTTGCTTCTCTTTCCCAGTAAAATCATACCATATATCATCCTGTTTCCTACATGTAAACACTCTATACTACAGTTTACCATACATAAACACTCAGTACACTGTTTTCCATATATAAACTCTATAGACTATGCTGTTTCCCATACATAAACACCATATACTATATATACTACATACTATATACTATATATACTGTTTCCCATGCATAAACACTATACACAACACTGTTTCCCATGCATAAACACTGTATACTATACACGCTGTTTCCCATGCATAAACACTATACACCACACTGTTTTCCATATAGAACACTATATACTATATTGTTTCCCATACACAAACAGTATATACTACACTGTTTCCCCCTGTGAAGCCTGCTGCTAACCGCCTATCCCTTTTGTTGGGCTGGGCTTGCTTTAGGATAAAATGAACAATGATGTCACATTGTGTCAAGTCACAGCCTGGGGCAGAGAGACATGGATCTTCAACTCCAGATTTCAATGCTTAGATCCTGTATTCTTGAGAGAGTTTCCCCCCAACTCATACACCAAGAAGGCCCGTTAGAGAGTTAAGCCAAAATACAACAGACAAGTGAATACCAGGAAAGATGCCTGGCTCTGGGGGACTCAGAAGAGGAGAGCGCACATCTTCTTGAACATGAACTTTAGGTACAATACCCCAGGGTACCCTACTGTTTCAGACTAAGTTTGTCCCTTTGGGATGGTCACACTGCAAATAAAATAGATACATCCTCAGGCACGCCCTCTGGAAAAGAGAACTGTGTTCACATGAACTCAGGCCATGTTGTTTCTTGCCCTGGCTCTGAGAAGGCAAGGGCTTCTGGTAGTGACATCATTTTGATGTAAGTGGTGGTGAGCGGTAACTATTGCCACTGTCCCTTCATGCTTTGTGGCTGTGTGATTCATGTAAGTGCTAGGTACTCTGTGTGAATAGGCCTTCTAATGGTTGGTTTTAAGTGACACTTTTGCCATAAACTAGCACTACCCTGAGAGAGTCTCAGTTGAGGAATTATCTAGATCAGGCTGACCTATGGTCATGTCTATTTGGGGTTGTTTTGATTGTTAATGGATCCATCCCACTGTGGGTAGCACCATTCCCTAGGCTGGGCCCTGAATTGTTCAAGAGTGAAGCATCCAAGCAGGCAGTGTGAACTCATTTGTTCTCTGCCTGACCATAAATGTGACATGACGAGCTGTTTGAGCTCTTCCTTTAACTTCCCCCAAAATGGACCATAACTTTGAACTGTGAGCTACAATAAACTCTTCCCCTTCTAAGGTGATTATTTTGGAGGGGGAAGGGGTAGGATACTTGTCCTGGCCACAGAAGTGTAATCAGTGTAGGCCTTCAGGTATGCGGCTCCGATATTATGCAGGGTAACCCATTCCATGAGTTGGGCTCTGTTATGACTCCTCCACCTCTCCTCCCTGGAGCTGAGACTATAGATAACCACAGAGATATTAAAGAAGTAGCAAGTGCAGACATAGACCAAGGCTGTAGTCTCTCCACGGTTGTCCGCAGTGGCTCTATCTCTGTCCCTCAGTTCTCTGATCTACTGCTCCACGGAAGATAGTCACAACCCGTCTTCACACTGAGTGTGGCTGTAGATGTTCTGAGTTCCATAAGGGTACCCTCCCCCTCCTCCTGCAGTCCCCACAGCTGCAGGACCAAGAAGGGGTTCTCATCCTGCATGAAACCCAAAGATCACCTGGGGTGTTATGGAGCAGGCCAGACGGCCTCATTCTCAGAAGTCCCCATTAAGTAATGTACCAAGACAGGCCCAGGCTGCATGAAAAATCTCCCCAGAGGGCTCTAAGGCAGACAGCAAATGAACTAACCCCCCAATATCTCGTGTCGTAGGAACAAATGAACTATTTTTCTTATCCAGACAAATTAAGATTATAATTTGATTGAGATGCTACATTAATTTCAGAGTGCCTCGAAAATATGTAAAAAATATTTACATAATAGCATGCTTTTTCCTGCCTCCAGGCCACTAATAGACAAACTTCTCTGCAAATAAAGTTCACAGTCTTCAAATTCTTTGTAAGGAATTGTTTTACAGTGAAATCTGAGTACATCTGCCAAGTTTTCCAAAGATATTATTCATTGATCGTTCAGTTCTTACCAAAACTGCTTGTTGGTGAATCCCTCTTTAAGGGACCACGAATAATTGCTCTGGGATAAGAAATACTAGACCAAGTATCAAGCCACTGCCAACAATGCACAGCAGAAACAAAATCAGCTTCGAGATCCAAGCTCGACCACAGATAAAAACGGGGGATTTTGTTCTTGGCCTTTGAACCAATTCTTTGGCTTTCTTTTACCACTTTTATAAGCATGTTTACATACAGTCTAATTTTACCCTTCCATGCAGGAGTGACTGCAAAGCGGTTTTGTCGAGCCTCACAAGTGAAAGAAAAGTCATAAATTCTATTGAAAACGAGTTATGAGGAAAGGTTCACAAATCATTCTCGAAAAGGACACCAAAGCCTAACCTAAACCCCAAGGGATGTAAACCTGTGCTCCCGCTGCCTTAACTAATGTCTGTGCATTGTCTCTGTGTGTGTGCATGTGAGCTTGTCTACCTGTGCGTGCAGAGGAGAGCATCAGATCTATTGGAACTGGCCTTTCAGGCAGTTGCGAGCTGCCAACCATGAGACCTAGGACAGCAACATCTCTGTTTGCTTAGAACTGGTGGGCCAATCCGTGTACACGTGACTGGATCAGAGCTTCTGAGACCGAGGCCACGCATCTGCTCCATTGGACCCCACGTTACCTTTGAGCCATCCCTCCAGTCTAGATTTTATATTATTATTGTTAACTCAGAAAGAGGAAATAATATGTAAATTCTTACAAAGAGAATGCTCAAACAGTCAGCTGTGAGGGGGAAAACAGCAAGACAATAAATAAAGAGCAACTGATTTGACCTTTTTCTCAGGGAACTTAGCATGGAAACGCCTTGCATGGGACACAAGGATTCTACATTTAGGGAAACAAGTTAAGTAAAAGGCGGCCCATGTCAAGGCATTCACCACCCAGCTACAAAGTGGCTTGCACTTCTCAACTCAGGACACAGCAGGACATACCTTACAGGTGTCCTAGGAAACAACAGTTATGGGAGACCACAATGATTGTCTCAGGCAGTGACGACGAACACTGTAGCAGAGGAAATTACCTTTAAGACATTTAGTTACTGAGTCTAAGGGGGTCTGAGGCAAGGCTGCCCTAGCATGGGACAGTTGTCTAAGGAGTCTCTCTGTGGCCTTCTGCTCCTTCTCATCACATACCATTTTGGTATGAGCCCTTGATGTCCTGCTCCCCCCCCCCGTTACCTTTTATGTTATGTTACCCTACATATTTACAAATCTCTAAAGCACACCCTGAGCCTAGATCCCTGCCTGAGTCCCAGCATCAGGACCAGATTCCTCTGGGTGAACAAACGCACAGGACAGTTAAACTCAGCACAAGCTGCAGTGAGCCATCAGCATGTCCTGCCACCCTCTGCCCAACCCACTCCATTCTATGCTACTCTACTTCCTTACCAGATGACACCACCATTCGAGGTGCCCCAAACAGAAGTTACACAGACTTCATAAACACCCTGGCAGAGAGAAGATACCCATTCTAAAGATAGACAGAGACCATTCAGACCCCAGGCTGGGTCAGACTGTCCTGTCTCCCTCAGAGCAATGCCACAGAAATGATCTGACTCATGGGCAGGAGGCTGGCCATCTGCCTGACTGCACGCACAGCTGTCCTCGCCTTGTCCCTCTGTCTCTCCTCCCTAGGAAACAGCTTGGTGCATAGAGTCCAGCTGGGCTGGGGTGGTCCTATGAATGGATGCCATTCACAGTGTCATGGTAACTCCAATTAAAGGATAGTGGTTAAAGCTCTGGAGGGCCATGGAGATGCCCAGCAGGGAAGAGCATGAGACCCTGCATCCACACATGAAGCCATGTGTGTGCCTGTAACACCAGAGCAGAGAGTGGAGACAGAGGCATTGCTGGGGCCTTCTGACAACCAACCTAGTTCCGTCTTCAGTGACAGAGCAGAGTGGGATATGTGAGACCTTCATCTAGCCTTCATGTGCATGCACTGGTCCATGTGCCCCCACATGCCCATCACTGCCACACACACACATTCATACATACATACATACACATATATTCACACATATGTACACACCCATACACATACACACATTCATACACACATTCATGCATACATACATACACATATATTCACACATATGTACACACCCATACACATACACACATTCATACACACATTCATGCATACATACATACATACATACACATATATTCACACATATGTTCATACCCATACACATACACACATATATACATACACACATACGACCATATACATACAAAGTATGCATATACTATGTATATATATATACATATATACCCACATGTATATGTTCATACATAATATATATACATATATACAGGCACACATACATACACACACATACCAATACACTCATTCAGACATACATATACACACATACACACACACACACATATACCACATACTTATACTTATAGGCAGACACATGCACACATATATACATACATACAAACATAAATACCACATACACAAATACAGGAAGACACATACGCACATATATACATACACACACATACATACATATGTACACAATACACATGCATACACATGTACACACATATACATATGCACACACATATATGTATATGTATACATATATACACACATATATACGTATAAACACATACATGCATATATGCAAACATACATACACACATACCTGCATATAAACATACACATGTATACCTACAAACACATACACACGCATACATATACACACATACATGCATAAACACATACACACACATATATGTGTATATATATACAAACATATGCACAGATACATACATATGGACACATACATGCAAATGCATACATACATACATACACACACATGCATATGCAAACCACAAACCTCGGGTGGCATAAGGACTTTCCTACAGGAGTTAGTAACAAAAGCCACACAACTGCCAACAAGAACACATAAAGTCTCAAGTCATACACCTATCAAATGGCCCCTGCTCACATGGAGGAGAGTGGAGTCAACCATGTGCTTGTTCTGTTCTCTCCGTGTTAAGTGGATGCTTTGGCAACTGCTTTCCCTGGCGTTGTTGGAGTCACTGCATGACCTGGAGAGCTGAGTCAACAGAGCAGTTGCCCAGCACCGTGAGCCTAACATTCAGCCTACACAGACCGGCAGCTCCCACTGAAGCACAGCAACCAACACCCGGTGTCATTTGAGGAGTCTAAGTCCTCTCAGAGCTTCTCAACACACAGACCAAATCGCCCTCAGGTCCCCCTGAAAAATGCAAATTCTTGTCCCTCACCTAAGATGTCCTAAGCCACAACCTTTAGAGGCAAGACTTGGGACCCGCGTTTTAAGAAAGTTCACCTTCCTGATGGTTACCCAGGTCAAAGTCTGGGAGCCAGCGTTGCCTGGGAGCTGTCTCACAGCTGAGGCAGTGATGAGGAAGGATGGTGACCAAGTTGGGAGGCCACAGAACACAGCACACGGGGCGGTGACCACACCCTGCCCTGGTGCAGTGGTGGTAGAAGCAGTTTCTTCCCACCATACCCGAGTGTCTACAGTCCTAGGCTGAGAGACGTGTCACAGCACGGGGACCCATGATTCTTCCCCCTTGTTGCTCGGACACCAAGAGGATGTTTCTCTCATCTCTGTGATCTGTCACCTCCTCCCCATGCTAACCAGAGGGAGGGAGGGGGGAGGAGGGAGGAAAGGCAGAAAAGAAACCCCCTCTCCTGAAGGGAGAAGTCAGAAGATACCCTCAGTAAGCCTGTTCACAACTTAGGGTGCCTTGCCCGCCCGCCATCAGGAAGGATGTCACAAACTCAGCTAAAAGTGAGGGCTCTGTAGCAATGGAGGAGAAGAGGGAGGGACCAGTCAGCTGCAGCCTGATACTCAGAGGGAAGCAGAAAAGGGGAATATAAATCAAACCAATTCCTGCCAAGTCTTCCAAACCTCCACCCTGGGTTTCTACTTCTGGCCCGGCATGCCTGATTTTCTAAGAGGCCTTAATCAACAGTGTTAAATTGCCTTCACTCATATCCCTCAGCCTTGGCCTTGGCCTTTGATTTTGATGGAGAATAACCTGCTGCCTATATGGCCAGACTAACAAGCAACAGGCACAAGCTGATTCTCCCGGGCTCTTTCCTCCATGTTAGAAGGCAAAGGCTGAATTGTAAACAGCAGGGCTTCCTCGCAAGTTAAAAATCATCGGTGCCAGTACAGCCTCAGCTGGGACAGCGTGGTGGCCCTGCACTCTGTCAGTGAGTTCAGACACTGGTGAATGTGCTCATTCCAATGCCTGCGCACAGCGTGCCTCAGAGTCCAGCGGCTGAAGAAAGACTCCGCCTGAGGGACAAAGAGAAGTGAGGTGATTACACTCCAGCCACCTTCCTTGTGGACTCAGAACGACCCGACTGACCATACGTATAGGAGGCGGACCTCTGCAGAATAAGCTCCTCCTGCTTTCATGAGCCTAGGCTGGACCACATGACATTCATCCCACAGTTGAGACATCAGGTCAGACCTTGTTGCTACTGGACAAGGGCCAGTGTGTGATTCTCGGAATAAAGGGTGCGGGTGCGAGCCTCGGAGGGTGAGAGGTACTTCTAAGCATGAAACTATGCCGCACTTCGGAGCTGATGTCATGAAAAGCGGCATCAGACCCGTAGAGCACTGTCTCCGATTAACTGTAATCTCTAAAAATAGCCTCAGCTGCTCTCAACTTCTCAGAGCTCAGAGTGAAACCCGAGAAGTGACACTCGTGTGCTTGGGAGTCAATGTGTAACCTAACTTCTCCAAAACTGAACTTAAATATAATCCAGTTCAAGTTTCATCCCCCCAAGGGCACATCAAGGGGGTTCAGGCTCTCGGAGCAGCCTGAAGCTGAGGGTTCAGTCCAAGGCTCAGACTTAAACACGTGGTAACAGCCGTCGCCACGCTGGCTCCCAGGAGCTTGTACATGAAATGACATGCGGTCAGGAATGACAGGAGGTGCTTCCTTGGGAGTAACGACCAGTTCATTTGATAATTTGCTAAAGACTCACTCTTTCCACTCCTCCTCACTTCTTCCTTTCCAGTTAGCGGTTCGCACGCGTGACAAGGGATAACAGAACGGAAACGCTCCCAGACATAAAACACGAAGTGGTAGGGGGAAAAAAAACAACGAAATGATGGGAAATACCTTTGAATATTGATTTGATATTTTCTTGAAATGGCTTTTATGAAGAACATTGGTCAAGAACTTGAATGTGTCAGGGTAGCTACTCACACAGAGTACTGCGGATGCTGGGGTCACGAACATGCAACCCAGGCTGCCTCAGATTCCACTGATATCCCAAGAGCCTCTGGGAGCCTTTGCCTGCCGACAGCCTGTCTCATCTCCACAGGCTTCTGGAGGCTTCCAAGTCTGGCTGTGAGGATGTGAACACGTGAGAAACACAGACGTGCCAGCCGCTGTCTTTGCGAGCCGGCCTGTGCTGGGTTATCCATCCGCTCGCTTTGCTCTCTCATCGCCTACCCTCTCCGTGATCATTTCTCTGTGCTCACCAGGACATGGGCCAAGAGGAATATCTGTTGATGTGTTGTGATGTGAAGTGCACCACGAATGCCCAGGCAAGAAATCCCTGGGCATGTCACTACCTCAGACACACCCACAAAATGCCAGTTGTCGGATTAGTTCAAACTGTGAAAAACAGGCAGACATGCCCCACAGCGAGCTCTGCACCCCCAGCTGCACAGTGAGCTCTGTGCCCCAAGTCCCACAGCGAGCTCTGCACCCCCAGCCGCACAGTGAGCTCTGCGCCCCCAGCCACACAGCGAGCTCTGCGCCCCCAGTCCCACAGCGAGCTCTGCGCCCCCAGCCCCACAGCGAACTCTGCACCCCCAGCCCCACAGCGAGCTCTGCGCCCCCAGCCCCACAGCGAGCTCTGCACCCCCAGCCGCACAGCGAGCAGTTTCAAAATGTTAGCTCTTTCTTTATGTGACTTAATACAACTACTAAAGGGGGAAGAAACAGAAATCTGTGTGAACGGTTTCCAGCTGTCAGCTACAATCTCCGTGACGGACTGAGATGAGGAGCTCATGAGCTGTGGAACTGTGTAAGCCAGGAGAGGGCCCACGGGAGCCGCCCCCTCCCTCTCCGCCCACGTTTCTCGGTCTTCTTAAGACGCGGTTATCTAATTTTCCGACTTCTCCAGCCAAGCAGGACGGGCGAGAGACAGATTTGCCCTGAATGGTTTCTAGAAGCATTTTATACCAATTTCAGCATTCTAGGAAAATAATTATGATAGCCCAAAATTAGCAAAAGGAAGAAGTCTTCCTCCCAGGGTGCCTGTCTGGTCACGCCCTATGGATTTCCTGTGTTGGACAAAATCTCTCGGTCTCCTCCAGAAGCTAGTTAGTTACATAGGTGGGATGTCGTTCAGATACTCCATTGCTCTGTGCTTGTTTCCCTTCCGAGTGGAGCACTGAGGAATTCTAGGCTGTAAGGTCAGGAAACAGGCCTGTGGCCAACTCGCCTTTAGTATCAACCTGAGCGTCCAGCGCGTAGCTCTGTGCACTGTGGCTTTGCATGTTGAATAACTTTCTAAAGCAGCCCGGCTCTACCACACCTCTGGCCAGGGGTCCTATCAGAGATCATTTCAATAACAAGATCCATTTAATGATCCTGGACATCGATTCATTGATTGATGAGTTTCCCTCTGTAAGGTTTTTCTTCTAACTAGATAATTATGTAACTAAAGCACACCTTACTCAGCCCAGTGATGGAGCCAGGGCTTCAAAATCAGACACAGGCCCAACTACCTAACTCTTCGTTTGCTCTGTCTCCTGTCAGTCACCTGATTTCTGTCAGCCTCGATATCCCCACCTGAGACTTATTTCACAGGAACATCTCTGATAAAAGAACGCTACACACGGAATAGCTCTCCCAGCACCTGAAACAGTGTCTAGAAACCAACTGTTCTCAGATTCTTCTCACCTCCACTCGTACCTTTCTGCAATTTTAGAATATCAGAGCATGCTTAAGATTCTGCTGAGAAAACCTTTCTACGTTTCAAGTCTGTGGACCCTTTATGCTGTACAACATCATCTCAAAGGGAAGTAACCTGCTGACTGCTAATGCCTACGAAGAACATATGGAAGTTACCTGATGCCAGTTTCTCTCCTGCTTCCTGAGGTAACCTGTATAATTCTCGAAAATGTATCATCACAACCTTACTGTCATTTCCCAAGAAAACAGTCTGTCTCAAGGTTCAACAAAAAGAGCTGCACACATCTGCGTATCAGCCACACACATCTGCATATCAGCCACACACATCTACATATCAGCCATACACATCTGCATATCAGCCACACACATCTGCATATCAGCCACATACAACTGCATATCAGCACACACATCTGCATAGCAGCCACACACATCTGCATATCAGCCACACACATCTGCGTATCAGCCACACACATCTGCATAGCAGCCACACACATCTGCATAGCAGCCACACACATCAGCCACACACATCTGCATATCAGCCACACACATCTGCATATCAGCCACACACATCTGCATATCAGCCACACACATCTGCATATCAGCACACACATCTGGATACTATGGTCAAGTTGAGAGACAGCAAAGATGGAAGCCACTGCCCCGCCCACCCCCCCACCACCACCCATGTCCAGGTCCAGCCTGCTAGTGGCATGGGATTTGAACTCTCCAGCTCTCTACTCAAAAATACCAACTCACCATCTGCCATGCCAGAAACACTGATCCCGTCCAGGAATGGAAATAAAGAACACTCAGCTCATAAGCCAAGTGCTGGGCTTCACAGAACCCACCTTTAGAATAGAAGCACCCTGTCTGTGGATAGTATAAAGTGGGAAACTGAGTCACAGACTTCATAGTCTGTACTTTTCAAACTTCCTAAGTGCTTCTTGCTTCTCCCTGTTCTATTGGCCAAGTCATATTTTATTTTCTCCAGGCAAACTGACTCAGTGATCTGATTACCAAGGACTGAGGCCCATTCTTGGCCGTGCGGAGACATTGCCGGCCAAAGGAGGCCAGCTACGGGCAATGGCATGGCCAAATGGTGATTTTAAGCAAGTCTTCCTCTGGTTTCAGAGGTGTGTATCATGGCACATCACAGTACTGCTAACATGTTCCCTTAAACACAGAACACTTTGTTTCTAACCCTCCAGGAAGTGAGGGGAGGGGCCCAGGGCTAGACCTGTTCTGTAGGTTAAAGTAAAAGAAGAAAAAAAAAAACCACCACAGAAACTCACAGTTGATCCCCGGAAAGAAAAGCTCTCAGCAGGGCTCAGACTCCCAGTAGCTAGACAGAGGAACCAGACACAGCTTCCAGAAAACCACAGCACAGAGAGTGGCACACTGTGTTGCCCACAGCATTCCCCAGGACAGATAACTTTATCCAAAACTAAACAGAAACTATTGTGGGAACTTGAGGTTGGCACAACAAGAAACAGGTGTCTTGTGCTTCTGAAACCTTTCCACAATTGTCTTAAAATCACCTCATATGAGCACAGCCCTCTCCGGAGTAAACAGAGGCTCCCACAGCACCTGTTACTGTGGCCAGCCCCAGGTCGAGGCACTCCAGAACTGTCTATGACTTGATTGATACAGGGCTCTGATCACTTTCAAAAATACAGAATACAGTAAGTAAATTTCAATAAATCCCTTACTCAATTGCTAAAGTCAATTCTAGATTTTCAAATTGAAACATCAGAGAACTGAAGTCTAAACACAGATGACGTCATCATCTCGAACGAGGCCGATTCTTTTTCAAACAACGAAACTCCCTATGCCTGTGCTACTTTAAAATCCTCTGAGACAATCAACTTAACAAGAAGAAAGGTTTATCTCAGCTCCCGGCTTCAGAGGTCTCAGTTCACAGGCATTTGGCCATATCACTTGACCTACGATAAGTTACATCAGAGGAAGTAGCTTGCTTTGTGCTTTCCAGAGAGGAAGGGGAAGAAGAAGAGGGAGAGGAAGCGGAGGAACCAGGAGCCCAACGCCAGCTTTAAGAACACATGTCCAACGACTTCACTTCCTCCCGTCACACCCCATCTCATAAAGACTCCACCACTTCACAACAGACCAAGACATCAGGCACCAAGCTTTCAATACATGAACCTTCAGGAGATGTTCAAGGTTCTGAGTAGTCATCTCTGGCCCAGAACCAAGCAACCATGACAATAAAAATAATAATACACTGTGTCAAAACTAAGAATGTAACTCACCAGTGTTAAAATGGTAAAAAATTATAACCCAAAGTGTAGAAAAAGAAATGCGTAACATATACCTCAACAAATAACTCATACCCACAACATATAAAGAGTTCCCAGAGCTCAATAACAAAAAAGGAAGACAGCTTAACAGAAATGTTAAAGTGTGCGTGTGTGTGTGTGTGTGTGTGTGTGTGTGTGTGTGTGTGTGTGTGTGTGTGTGTAAAGAAGCTCAATTTTATTAATCCTAAGAAAAATGTGGCAGGAAAGGTATGCTTCCCTCTTTGTAACTAAAGTAAGGCAGGTGCCCTAATTAAAGCCATGGCAGTCTATTAAACAATTAAAAAATTCCTCCTAAGAGTCCTCAGGTGTGCTTACTAATCAGAGAGCCTCGAGGTGGGCAGAAGTTAGGAAATGCTCACAATATCAACCTTGGGTCCCACCTCTGACACGCCGAATCAGTGATTCAGAATCCATTTCTGACTAAGTGCCTGATGTCTGGGTCTGTTAGGAAGTGATGGAGTTACCTCCTGTTGAGAAGGACATGTCAGTGTTGTCCCAGCCTCCAGGCCATCCTGATACACACCACATCCTTAGAAGACAACACTAACGCTAAGCGTTCACATGCCTCATACCCAGAAGTAGTATTCCAAAGTATGTCTAACGAAATGTGACAAACAGGCACTAAGCAAGAAGCTCTGTCCTTAGAATAAACAGCAGAAGCCACCAGAATAGGAATATTGGAAGACCATGTAAACGCATGGTGGTCTCTGGATACAAACCTATCCAGCAATCAGAGTGGGCCATGTGCACATCACACAGCCAGGCAAAGAACGCGAACCTCGCACACATAACCTTGAACAGGCAAAACTAAACACAGAGATCCGCTTTGTGTGATACCGTCTATATGCAAGAGATGCCTCTATGTGATTCCATCTGTATGCAAGAGATGCCTCTATGTGATTCCATCTGTATACAAGGGATGCCTCTGAGTGGTTCCATCTGTATACAAGGGATGCCTCTGTGTGATACCATCTGTATACAAGAGATGTCTCTGTGTGGTTCCATCTGTATACAAGGGATGCCTCTGTGTGATACCATCTGTATACAAGAGATGTCTCTGTGTGACTCCATCTGTATACAAGAGATGCCTCTGTGTGATACCATCTGTATACAAGAGATGCCTCTGTGTGATACCATCTATATACAAGAGATGTCTGTGTGATACCATCTATATACAAGAGATGTCTCTGTGTGGGTCTATCTGTTTAAAGGACAAAAGCTGGATTTAAGTCAGCTGCTCCCCACCACAGATTAGTTCTGGTTGTGCCAATGGGCACACAGGAAGGGACCTAGGAAGGGGTGGGTTCCAGATGTGGTCACAGTTTCTGTACTTGAGCTGTACACTTGTAACCAAGCCCTCTTCCTTACACCCACTTCAAAAAAGGTGGAGATGCCCCGAGAAATGCCTCAGCAGTTCAGAGCAGTGGCTTCTGGTGCAGAGGACCCTGGTTCAGTTCCCAGTACCCACCTGGTGTCTCACAGCCTTCTGCAACTCCAATTTCAGGAGATGAAGTGCACTCTTCTGGCCTCTGTGGAGGGTGTCGGTGTCTGTAGTCTGTGCTTTCATAGTTAAGCTGTAACCAAGTCTGTGTGTGTCCTAGCTCCACAGAAACCATCCCTGGTTGTCACTGGGTTAGAGCCATCGGAAAGACGAGGAACAATGGGGACAGCCAAGTGCATAACTAGCCATGGTCACTCCGACCGAAGTTTGCTAATATTTTTGGTCAGCAGTGCCAGTGCCTCTAAAAAGAGCCAGGAGTGTCATCTTCTCTATCTTACGGTCAGCAGCACCTGCCCCCCCATCCCCACTTCAAACTCCCTGCCTCTGTTTTAGACAAGGTTCAGTCAGCCAGGGCCCCTGACCTTGGCCACTCGGATAGCTTCACTAACTCAGCATGAACTACACTTGTGCATACTGTCTCTTTTTATTTTTAATTTGAGTTGCTGAGATGGTTCTGTGGGTAAAAGTACTTGCCAACAAGCTTGATGACCTGAGTTCAGACCTGTGGGATGCAACTGGTAGGAAAAAAACTAACTCCTACAAAATATATCCTGACCCACACACACACTCATGCATGTGCACACACATATACATGCATGTGCACACATGAACACATATGCACACATACACACATACATATACACACATACATTCTCACACATACCTATACATGCATACACACACATATGCATATATACACATACATACACATGCACACGTCAAACATACACATATATGCACACACATACACACACATATATACATACATGCATGCACATACATACACTTATACATACATACACAAAGTCGATTTTTTTCAATTCTACAAGTTTTGGCTCATTTCTAAGAAGCTGGAATATACCTCCCCTCCTCTAGAGTCTCCTTTTCATGCTTTCAATAGATTAAAAAATAAAACACGCTTGACATGTATCTGTCAGTCAAACAATCTGGAAGGTTCTAATGCCATTGCCCCTAGAATGCTGGGGCTCAGTGGAAGGACAGGCTGAAGACCTTATGCCACAGGTCAATCAGAAGCTTTCCAAGTTCATTGTCTTCTTCAGACTTACCCTGTCAGTCCTGAAATGCCAGCAAGTCCTGGCCACCTCCTGTACGCCTCACACAGACTCAGAAAGGACCAGGTAAGGACACTTTGATCCAACACCCATCTTTATCAACCCAATGTGCCATAGGTAAACCAGAAACTCTTTTCCGGAGCCGTCACTGAAGTAAGGGCACAGGTATGGTGGACTAAACTCACTGTGTGCAAACTGAAAACACATTGGGTAATGTGACTCTTAAACATTACAGAATTCCACTTACATGGCATCTGCATGTACTAGAAACCATAAGTAATCGAGTAGTGGTTTAACATATCCAACAGGGTGAGTATAGATTATACATGCATGCTAGGTTGTTTTACATTAAAGGCTTGAGCATCTATGCTCTTGGTATACACAGGGGGCCCTGGAACCAGTCCCCTGTGGATCTCGAGGGACCATGATATGACCCACCAGCAGCAAATGAGATACCTCTCCAGAGACTGGGGAGCCACTGGGAGCAGGGTGGAGAGAGACAAAGGCTTCTGTGGGGGTTAATCCTGATTGACAGGATCTAGAATCACCATGGATACAAACCTCTGGGCTTGCCTGCTGGGCAGTTTCTAGGTGACCTAACTGCAGTGGGAAAACCCACCCCCAGAGAAGGTAACAGCATCCTGGGGCTGATGTCCTAGACAGAATACAAAGGAGAGTGAGTCAAGCATGGGAACCCATTGCTCCTGTCTTCCCATGTGGGTGAAATCTGACCAGACTTAGAGCTTCTGTAGCCTTGTAGTGGGCTGCCTTGTGTCTAGTGCTAAGTCGGGGACTCCAAGACTGGTTACCCCAAAGAACAAAGAGAGTCCACACGTTAGACGCTGAGTGACCCTGCCCCCAGTTGATTGTGGTTGGTAAATAAAGATGCCAGCAGCAAATAGCTGGTCGGCAGAGACATGGGCGAGCTTGAGGTTTCCAGGGCTTGGGGACAAAGGAAGACCACGAGGAGGGAGGAGAGAGAAGAAGTTGCCATGGAGTAAAGGAAGAATGTGGGAAGGAGAAGCCAGCCACCATGGAATAGAAGAAGAACATGGAGGAGTGGCGGAAGAAGGAGCTGCTGTGGGCGAAGGGCCAAGAGAACGTGCCCAGAGGGTTGCCCAGTTGGAGTTAAGAGCAGCCCACATGGAACGTAGTAAGTGGTAAGTGATAACTTGGGGTTCTCGATAGGAAAGTAGGTTCTAACTACATGGAGGAAAGGCAGCTACCTCCGCTCCTGTGCTACCTAAGGCATATTTAAAAATATAAAGTCTGTGTGTGTCTTTCATCCAGGAACATAAATGGTCTAAGGCAGGGAAGAGACCCGGGGCTGGAATTTATAATAATTTTTTACTATGCCTTGCCTTCCCCACCATGATACACTGTATCCATCAAGTTGTGAACCAGCCTAAGTTCTTCCTGGAGTTGCTTCTGGTCAGGAATCTTGGTCACAGGGATAGGAACAAAGTAACAAATTCAGGTCCCCTCATCAGAGAGATAATGGATCTGGTCTACTTTGTTTCCACACTGCTCCTGTGCCTCCAAAACCATGCTTGTCATAAACATTGTGTGCAGTTTCCTGGACTGGCCGGTCTCACCTGACAGAGGCAGTTGTACTGCTGCTTGTGACTTACGATATAACTAATATAACTAATATAACTAATGAGCTGATGTCTCTAATGATCTCCATGAAGTAAGCCAGGACAAAAGAACATAAACATTACGTGACATTTGGATAAAACTTTAATAATAATATGTTTGGAAAAACAGGCTCCTGACAGACAGACCAGGTAACAGGGCTTAAATCACAGCTTCCGGTTCAGGCTCAATGGAGTCATTCCATTCATACAAACCACGCGTCAAAATAAAGCTATTCTGACAGGGCAGGAGGGGTCTGCCTCTGTGTCTTACCCTTGCGATTAAGGCAGGCTCACAGGGAACTGGAGGTTTTGTTAGAACAGTATTGATTCATACCTCTCCCAGTCAAAGTAACCTTAACACCGATGGACTGAAGAAGGAACTGATTGTCTAAAAGACAAACCTGGAAGGTGGCCAACTTTACAATAGATTGTTCTTCCTACTTATGAAAAGCTACTAAATATGATTATTGTGAAACTTGTCCCAACCGGCTATAGTCACAAACCACCGTACTTGGGAGGATGGGGAGAAAGAGACTAGGGCTAGACCTGACCAGTGCATCATGGGAATGTGAAGGCTGAGAAGCCAACAGAAACTAAGAGACGTCTCATGTGCTCTCCCTTTGTCCTTTACCCCAATAGTTCAAAACTCCAGAAAGACCTTATCATGTTAAGCCATAAGCGACGTGCTCTTCTTCTCCAAGCCCCTCCCATCTCCATGGCAATCTCTTCTCAAACCCTCTACTGCTTCATGATCAATATCTACTTTTGTCCTAAAAAGGAAAAATATCCCACTCAAGTGAAATTTTAGAGGAAGCATTTTAAGTCCCACTATCCTAACAGGGAAGCCAAGCTCACATTACCTAATGCATAGGCCCAGGCCCAGACAAAGGAAGGAAGTTTGAAATGGGTGCTTCTTATGGGATAGGCTAGAAGAGAAAGGGGAGCATTACTTGTTCACCATCTCCATCTGTAGGTTGTGTCATCTCTGTCCTGGCAAGAAGGTTAAAGGCCATTTTTATTCTTTTAATCAACAACCTGATAGAGATCAATAAAAATGCAATCCCTTTAATGAGTAGTTTAATGTACACACACACACACACACACACACACTATTTCATTCCTAAATCAACCCTTCCCCTCCCCATTGAAAGGCATGAATTATTTGTCCAAACCATCTCCTACTCTGAACTTAATACAAAAGCTTGGTTGGTGTTGAAATGTGGGCGGGGCCCACCAAATCCAAAGCTGCACTTTGTGGAGAAGGGAAATCAGATGTGTGGTAGGATACATCAAATGGAAACAAGACACCGTTTGTGACAGGTGCTTCAAAGTATAATACCGCTCAAGTTCATACTGTGTGACTCCGTCTTCACAAGGTCACAGAGTTGGCTCTGAAATGTCACCCCAAGTGGTTCCTTCAACACTTAGACTGTTTCCTACCGCTTTGATCAAAATAGAGTCTTTAATAAACAAGCCCCCAGAGCTTAGAGCAAGCAAGTAGTTTCTTTGATATCTTATTTTGTCATAAACACACTCATTCACAGTTCCTGAAAGTGTGTCGACAGTCGGGAGTGATGCCGTGTGAGAAACACAAATCCTTTCCATTGTCCGTAAAAGAGGCCACTTGGATCCGGTGTTTTACTCATGTAAGTGAATGACTAGACCCCTGAGTTAGTCATCAAAGACTCGTGACATCTTTCTTGCGACACGCAGCTCTGGCCAGGTGATGAGCTACTTTTCAGGATCTGAGACCAGCTTAATCTCAACCAAGAGAGAGACCAGCCAAGAACAACGGTGTCTCTCGGTCATTCAACTTGTAAAGCCAACTCTTGTCTTCCACCTTTGCCGTCCCCATCTCCAAGGACATCATCTATTCTGAGACAGTCCCCTCCCTCTACAGAGCACCTAACAGCTAGAGCCTCCTGCCAGCTCCCAGCATCATATTGTTAGCAGAAGGGTGTATCAATGTGTTGCCTGATGTACGAGGGACTCAGTAACACATGACCTGGGGATGGGGGCGGGTTATGAGTCAGTCACGTCCACTAGCCAAAAGTAACTATTCACCAAAAAGTCCCACATACCACAGTCTATAAGAATATTCATGTTGGCTCCCTACTGTTTCAAAGCCACCACCACCACCACCACCAGAATCCACCATAAAGTAACAATGGCCAACTTTGTAGGTCACCATCGTTTATAAAGGATTGTCACAGATATCTCAGCTGAGACTCCCAAAACTCGGGATGCCGCCAACAGTGAGGTAGACAGGGAGCTTACATCAAAGATAACTCAGAGCCAGGAAAGTTAACTCCCTTCTCCCCAAAGTGGCGGAGTCTGCGTGAGTGAAGCTTGCACATCCCAGGGCCCCTGGAGAGGCCGATTAGCTTAGTCTTAATACAAAGAACACTACCTATGGGAGCCTTAGGCTCTGCGATCATTTAAGTCTCTCGAAATTAAGCCTCCTTGAAAGCCGTGCCAAGATTCCCTAAACGTGAGCTCCTTCAGTCAGACTTCCCCTTTGTTGTGCTCAATCTCTCTCTCCAGGAGTTCCCATGTTCTCTGACTTTTCCACTCTGCGTCTACTGGATATTACAAACACTGTATCGTGTTACCGTGCTTGGGAAAGCTTACACTATGGCCCCATCAATGGTGGAAAGTGGTCTGAAGAGCAACCTGCAACTTCCCCATGGGATCCACTGTTTGTGCATGGCCCCTGTCAGTCCATCAGCCCTGTTTTTAAAAGTTTTGCTCATCTTGGATTTTCGTGTGTTCTTGATGGAACACGATTACAGCATTTGTCTCACTTGCTGTGGTTTCTGGTAGCCCTTAAATTGTGTATCCAAGTCAAGTGCCTCATCCCCCCAAAACCCTAGCCCTACCCACCCAGGGTATTTCCCTGAAATCTTTCCTTCTTATTAAAAGCAGCTAGGCACCCATGGTTTGTGTACAAACCCAGACGTGATAGCCCAGCCTCTGGGGAACTGCATCATTGGCCCAAGCCACCTAACTGCTTTGGCCCTTCACAACTCGGTGAAAGCCACATGAAGTTCAGAGCATTGCCAAGACAGCCTGCATTTCTAATAAGAACTTCTGGGAGCCAGGGATTCCAAGAAGCAGGCAAATACCAGGGAGAAAAAAAAAATGAATCAGTGTAATCCAAAGTGTGGCTTCGCCCAGCTGTATAACCAGGGCACTGATAGACCAGGAGACTTAGAATTCTCACCGTCTCTCATTCACTCATTGAGCCTCAAAGATACCAGGCAGTGGCACACATATGCCATGTTCCAGTGTGAACGCTCAGCGTCTCCTGAGGTACACACCCCATACCACTTAGCAGCTTCATGTGTCCCCTTCAAGGTCTCCCTGGAGGGCTTCCGTGAGTGATCTTCCATCAGAATCCGTCCTCGGAGCACTTTAGGGGTTTCTTGTCCCCGGTCCTAGGTTTTTCTCATCTGGAACTACCTTTACTGCTGTTGCTGTGGGTTCCAGATTGGATTCTTCTGAAGGTTCTTTGCTCTGACTTAAAGAATCCTCCGAGTCCTGTCCTATGGCCTCCAACCCAGCAGTCCATCATCGGGTCTTTTCTTCCTCTAAGTCTGCTTCATTCTGATCTTTCTTAAAGAGAAGATTTACAACTGCAATCATTAGTGGACATATAAATTCCTCATGCTAATAATCAGAACAAAATTACACAGGGTCCAATTGCCCTCTTACATCGCATTTTCTTGATTGATCAGAAACATTTTTTAACATAGACGATATTTTCCTTTCAATCTCTAACTCTCTCCTTAAGGACCTCCCAAGAACCTTACCAAGTCCGTTGACTTTTCAGCCTGTACTGCCATGCCATGTCTGTAACTGGGGTCCACCAAATCTCCCTGCCCCCACTGCCCTTCTGCCATGGCAGGCTCTTTCTGCCCCTCAGCTAGCACAGACCTATGTTGGCTAACTCCTCTCAGTCTACGAGGCTGCCCTTGCTGGTTCATTAAAGCTCTGGCTCCAGAGAGAGCAGTGCAGTTCTGCCAGCAGAGTTAGCTCATGGGTCTCCACTTAACCCAGCAGCCAACCTTGCTATACCTGGGGGTACGGAGCCTGCATTTCCACTGTCAGCCTCTCCATGGTTTCCTGTCCCCACCATTCACTGGCTCTTGTGGACTTCAGCTGCTCTGCTCGTGAAGCAGTGTGCCCTCCACCGCAGAGCTAAACCATTCTTCCCAGCTGCTTCTTGGGCTCTACACCTCGATTCTAGCCCCAAATTGGGTGCCATTGTAACTGGGGGCTTTGCCACACATGCACGAGTCCCCTGAAATAATGGCTCTGAGACTTCGCATGTATGAGTAAGTGCCTAGGCTAATGGCTTTAGCTTGTTTCCACTAGCTCTCAGCTCAATTATCCTGTTTAAACATGTCTAAGTCATGCCACACAGCTAGTCACTTCTCCTTCAGGTAACTCAGAGTTCAGGGTGAATCCTCCCTCACCTGACTCTATCCCAGAAGTCTTCTCTCTGTTCTGTAACATTCACCTCCCTATTTCCTGCCTAAGGTAACAGCCCAACAGCCCTTTATTGACAGGTGATGCTTCCACACAGTGCCCAAGAGACTCTCTCTACATCTACACAAGAAAGGACCCATCAACAGTCAGGCATGGAAGGTTGACATGGCCAGGAGACTCACTCCCCATGGAGTATTTGCTACTAATAGACTCAAGGAGAGAGAAAATTATTGCCTTCGGTTTTATAGCACTGGTGATGCCACCAGATGCCAATCGACCTTTCTATCCAAGGTCACACAGATGGCCATGGTTACACTAGAGGAGTCAAAACCCAAAATCAAGTCATGATTCTGAGAAAAGGACTAAGCCTTGAAAATGGGTAGTAGAGAAATAGGAGGGGATTTGTACACGTGTACATGTATGAAATTATCAGGTGCCAAAACCAATCAAGAAAGTTAATTATGATAGAAGAATGTGGGACAGAGCTAGCAGTGGAGGCTGAAGTACTTTTCTGACAAGTCCAACATTCCAAGTTCAATCCCTGACACCCAGGGTAGAAAGGGAAAACCAACTCTGAAAGCTGACCTCTACCCTCACACATGTACCATGGTGTGCACGCGCCTAGACCGCATAGACGGCATATGCAGACACCACAGTGCATATACGCTCGTGATTTGTGCAGAACTTCCTTGACAAGTGATTGTTTCCTAAATAAAAATTTACATTTCCACTTAAGATCAAGGTCGAAGAAGCTAAATATGTAAAGGGGCAGAGAAGACCTCAATTGATGATAAAAATTCTGAACTAATTAAAAAGTTACAGTGGAAATACACCATTCCCTGCATAATCACCCGAAATCTCTTGGCTCTTCTGTGGTAAGCCCGCCTTTAAGCCTTCTGATTGCCCTGATCAGCAGTCATTAGCATCTGATAGTAGCAATAGATCAGTCATTCACTCCTCTTCCAGGCTCTTTCTCTCCTCCTCCTCTCCACCCTCCTCTTCCTTCTCCCCCTCCTCTTCCTTCTCCCCCTCTTTCTCCTCTCCATCCTCTTCTCCCAATCTCTTCTTTCTCCTCTCCCCCCCTCCTCCTCCTTCCCCTCTTCCTCCTCCTCCTCCAGCCAATATACTAATAAAAACAATGAAGGTCTGCTCTTCAGTACCACCACTTCCTGTCAGCCCTCAAACGTCCCATGCCACCTCATCCCACTGCTGTCACCGAGCAGCATCACCTCTGCCTCACGCCTAGCTAGGCATGGAAAGAGGAGACAGTTGAGACACTTACCATGAGGATTACAGAGGAGCAACAGGACTGCAGATATCTGTCAGCCCAGCCTTCTCCTGTTGGGAAACAGACATGAAGGGTTGAAGAAGATTGCTGAGGCTTCTGATTTCCAAACCAGGCTTACTTTCCACTAACTCACACCCACCTCCTGTCACTTCTTCCTACAACACAACGTAGGGAGAAAGAGAAACTGTTGGACCTCATCCTGTCCAGGAACAATGCCATCTTACATCTTACTTTTAGTATTATGTTCCTTGTAACAACAACTTCTTCTTCTTCTTCTTCTTCTTCTTCTTCTCCTCCTCCTCCTCCTCCTCCTCCTCCTTCTTCCTCTCTTCTGTCTTCTCCTTCTCCTTCTTCTTCTGCTTCTGCTTCTTTTTCTTCCTCTTCTCCTCTTCTTCCTTCTCTTCATCATCATCTCCTTCTTTCTCTTCTTCTAATTTATATTTTTTGTTTTTCTTTTTAAACAAAGTCTGCTCTAATCCCACCGAACTCACTATGAAGCAGAAGATGCAATCCTAATTGCATAAGTCCTAAGTCCTCCTGCCTTACAGTGCTGAGATGACATACATGAACTATTGCAGGACTGGGATCACACACATGCACTGTTGCCACACTGGGGTAATGTGCATGCACTGTTTCAGTGCATTACTGCCACATGCAGACCTAATTGGGCTTTAAAGACAGTTCTGAGGAACTAAGCATCACATCATCACCACCATCACCACCACCACCACCACCATCATCAACAATGCATAGTACACATGGGAAGAGGGGTGAAAGGCCACTTTGAAAAACAATCTGTGTATGGCATTTTCTGGTTTAGAATAGTCTCCTCATACTCTCCTCTTAGAAACAGGAAAATGCACACTGGTAAATCCCCCACTGGCTGTAGAGAGACTTCCAGAATAAGGAAGGAGATGGTGTGAGTTACAGAGTTAAAGCCTTAACCTTGCCAGAACCCAGTTCGTTTCTGCCCCCAGCACTCTGGTTTGTTTGTCCCAAACCAGTCCCGTCAGGCCCACGCTCTGGGGGTGCAGGGCTTTAGGCAGTTATAATCCCTTCAGAGCCCAGCCTTAGGTTTTATCTCAAGAAGGAAGCTAATTAACTGAGTGGAGTGGGAGAGGAAGAGAACAGCAGGGAGGGCCAGCGCCACCGCTGAGGTGAACCCAGAGCCTCTAAGTCAAGGTGGTGCCCGTGTGGTGGGCAGAGCTCTTCAGGGGTTCACAGTCAGGAGATCCTGTGACCCTGCTTAGTGCTGAAAGGAAGACCTCAGGTAAAATGCAAGTTGGGTGAGGAAAGCTGAGAGGTTGCTGGTGAGAGTGAGAAGAGTGAATTGCGAGCAGGGCACATTTACCATCTTAATTAAATATCTGCCTGCGCCTGGGGAGAGCTGATTGCACCGTGTGAAAGAGTGCACCAGGGTTTGGAGGGAACGCTGGATGACTGAGACAAATGAGGAGCAAGAAGACGCAGAAGGGTGCCCAGAGCCAACACCATGAACTCCTGAGGAGGAGCCCACCCCGGGAGGCTCAAACAAAAGCTTAGTGGAGACTCTGGAGAATTCCATCACATCAGATACCTGAAGGAGAGAGTCTACACTAGAGGCCATGCTCCAGCCTTAAGCGGTGAGGAGAGCCCCAGCTGAGACTCCTCCATCCAGAGAAAGGAGCTGCAGCAGAGGGTGCCCAGTCCCTACAACACAGCTCAGTTTACGCAATGTTGACTGTCCCTGCAGTCAACTGAACAGCAAGAGAGACGTGTCCTCTGACCCCCACACATGCCGTAGCGTGTCTGCATGCATCTGTATGATGTATACCCCATAGACACATCACACATACATACATACATACACACCAGCACCGCCACCACTAATAAATAAAACAAAAAGTTTAAGATTAGCCTGTTCCATCGACACTTCAAATTCTTATAACCACGATATCCAAAAGGGCGGGTTGTAAAGATGGGATGCTATTAGAGGCGGTCTGTATTAGTAAGGTGGGAAGGCAGAGCAAGAGGACTGGAGGTTAGCTCAGTGGCAGGTCACCTGCCCAGTGAGCCCAAGGCCCTTGGTTCAGTCCCCAACTCTAGGAAGAAAAATTGCAGACCATGTAAAACATCTAAAAAGTACAGAGTGTCCTAAGGAGCGCTCATCAACAGTTTCCTGAGCTGAAAACTCCATTTTGAATTTTTAAATGCTATGAGAGCTGGGGAATAAAAATTATCTTACACATCTTGCTGTAGAAAGCTTGCTACAATGGTCTCGTTCTCAAGTTTGACTAGGTACAAATAAAGATTTTATGACTGTAATCAATGAAAAGAGCTCCTGGGTGGATAAACTAGAATGTTTGAACATAGCCATGTAAGCAGGTAGAGCATATGAAAACAATAACAGACATCAGAAAGAAGCAAAACCCTTAAAAAAAAATACACGTGTCCTAAAAATCACAGAATCACAAGTGACACAATGACAATCCAAAATTAAACGTACTCACAAGATAATGTTGGACATATTTTAATAGACAATATTTTTAATTTTAATATTAATATTTTCCATATTATAAAGTGGGGAGTGTTTTTTATTTTTTTAAAAAAATAGATTAAAAAAACAGGAAAATGTAGTTGTTTTTATTTCTAAGAAATTTCAGTGCCATATGGAATATTAACTAGGGCACAGGTAGAAATTTTGTATCAAAATAAATACAGAATCCAAGGGGGAGACAGAATAATATTTTCAAGTGGCTCAGCATCAAATAAAACAAAGGTCATTTCAAATGACTAATGGTTAGGGAACCTGAGCCATTACACAAGTTCATATATTCGTCAATATAGAGAGAATGGGAGTAAGTGACTCTGGGAACCTTCCTGATATAGTCAGGTGACTCGTCGCTGTTCTAACTGGCCACAATGTGTTACATTAATACAGTTTTCACAGTCAATGGGCCCTGTGTATAAAGCTGGTTATGGTGGGAATTTTCCTAAAATAATATAAAAAGCATTTTGTGGAATTTATGGTCCTAAATAACTCCTGACTAAAAGAATGGATAAAGGAACTGACAAATAAAATAATACATTTTTAATGTGCTAAATTTTAAAGCTGTTACTTTCAAAACTTTGGGATATGCCCAGGTGGCTCTTGTTGGAATATTTACATTTTAATTCTTTTAGGATTAAAAACAAAGAACAATAAAAGTAAATTAACTGACCCTTGATCTAAAAAGCAAATAAATTTAAGAGAGGTTTAAATTTAAGAAATGTGTTGTTACACTAGAGAATACAATAGCTGAGTCCTTGAGACCTTAGAAACCTGAATTAAGAACTTAAAAGCAGACTTATGCAGATGTGAAAGTAGGAAAGATTACTAATGAAACATTTAAAGGATGTGACAGACACGTCAGGTTGACTCAACCTAGAGTCACCTGGGAAGTGAGTCTTAAAGGGGGATCATTTATAGCCGCTTGGCCTGTGAACACGTCTAGGAAGGATCGTCTTAATTAAAGTGGTTAACATGGGACCACCCAGTCAGCTGAGGATGGGTTCCCTAAGGGGATGATTCCCTTGTGGGTAGAAAGACCCTTTCACCTAAGATCATCAGAAAATACATTTACATTATGATTTGTAACAATAGCAAAATCACAGTTACAAAGTAACAACGAAAGTAACTTTGTGGTTGGAGATCACCTCACCATGAGGAACTGCATGGAAAGGTCCCGCTTTAAGGAGGTTGAGAGCCACTGGCCTAGGGAAAGAGTCCTGAACCTTTAAGGTTGGAGCTGAGCACAGGCAAGCGAGCACCAAGCACACATTCATTGCTCTCTGCTCTCGATTGTGAACGTGGATAGCTGTTTTAAATTCCTGCCACGATGTTCTAAGGTGACTTCTCCACAGCCCTGGACTGGAATCTGGAACCAGACTATCTTCTTTCTCCATTAAAGTTGCTTTCTGTTAAGGAACCTCAGGAGAAATGCAAGGACAACAAAGGTGTAAAGGCATAGTTTTTAATTCCCTTCTAAAAATGTTTGGTCTCCAAACCACGTCAAGGGCATCTCATAGGCACAAGCCAACATCTATGGGGAAAGTTATTAGCAAATCATCCAAAATCTGCCTCCAAGGGGCAATGACTTCAATGGGTCTTTGGATACGCAGCTTTAAATAAGGAATAGATTGGCTTTGTACATTACATCAGAACATAGAGCACATGAAACCTTGCCAACACGGTTATGTAACTGATCTAATCTTGAAACCAAACCCAGACAAGAAGAAGGGGGAGCCAAGAGAAGAGGGAAAACCATCAACCTAGAGATGGGTCCTGTAAATATAGAAAGCAACACCCTAAATAAATCCAAAGAATGCTTTTCATACTATCTTAGAATGACCTAGCATAATAAGACTTAAGGCTTATTAAGGACCCATCGACCATTTAACATGAAGCACTGAGTAACACAGCACATCACTCAACCGTGTCAGGAGTCACTGCATGATGTCCTGTGTAGACACAGAAGAAGAAAAGGTGCAGATATTCAGATAATTCTTTAAGACAAAAAAATAAAAGGCCCTGACTTTTAAACTAAGATATTAATTCAAAAGATTATCACTTGAGAAAGAGAAACAGCATCATGAGTGATAGAAACTCCCAACTCTACCCACAAAGCCCCCGTACCTCCTGTCTACTCTCTGGATGCAGGCCATTGCCTCTCTGACCGGCCAGTCCCAAGTCACTGCCTCAGGACGTCCCTGCATTCACCCTTCTCTCTCACTTGCCTGGAGACCCCCCAAGCACCGCTCTTCTGGTAATTATTTTCTCGCCTTTTTTCCTGGAGACCACAAGCTCCTGTGGCCACAGGCTGTGTCACACAATTTCATTATGCTACCTCTTGACATCAAATAGGTACTTAATTAGTGTTGATTCCTTGTTTAATTAATCAATGTACCAAAAGTTTGCAAGGACATATGGTTATTGATTTCTGTGCAGGGAAGCAATTCTAAATTAATAACTCAGTTATCAAATCATGGGCTCTATAGGACCAGCCCTGAGCACTCATGGCCCTGGACGAGTGTTTCTGTGGAACAAGCTTGGAGAGGTTTCCCAATTCCAACTTTTAAGGATCTAAGGAGCAAAGCTGAAACACGGCCTACTGTGATTTCCCTTCCTGATGTGGTTTCTGCTGTGGAGACTGAGAGACGATACAGCTGAGCTAGCCTAGGTGCCCTGCATCAGTTACCCAGAAGTAAGAGGCACTCTACATGAAACCCTAACTCAAACCCAAAGAATTTACCTAACCCAGCTAATGAAAGTCTCCTTTGGCCAAACCTAAGAGCGAAGTCCCTTCTCTTCTAAAGTTGCAGCTTTCTGTTTTGTCACATTTTCTATGCCAAGTGACAGGAAAGGAGACACTAACAGGCCCCCTTCCACCCACTGATGAAGTCACCAGACTTCATGGTCATAAAAATACCCCCAAGAATTCTGAATAGATCACGTATTGACTGAAGGGAAGGATGGTGTTTTGCTTTGTCACGGCACAGACAAAGCCCCTGGAATCCACTGAGGTTTTAGCCAGTTCAGAAACTGACTAAAATAAAGACTCAAACATCAAGGGCATCACTGGGGGTCATGCCTCGGTGCATCTAGATGGCTAATGGGCCACACGCCATTCACGATTGCTGCTCTCCAGTTGACTTTCTGAAAGAGATTCGCCTTCTCTTCTTAGAGATCTGGGAGCAGTCCCAAACGTTTAGGTAAACAGACGTGGGCCTGAAGGCGTGGGAGGGTAAGGAGGGATTGTCTGGGGAAAGAATGGCAGACAGACAAGATTAGCCTTAACAGCTCCAGGACTCCAGCACTGAGCAGAGCGCAGAGGTGCTTGGCGGAGCTCCAGGAGGCCTGAGCTATGAAGTCAGCAAACCCGAATTACTTCATACAAATCCCCACTTGCAGAAGACAGACCAGCTCCATAAACCGCTCCCGGTTCTGCCGGCTGCACTCGTAGATGCTCCCCTGAATGAATATTCAGACATGAGACTGGACCATCTACTGCCTTAAAAAGCCATTTTTACCCATCCTTTTCTGTCGGGAGGCAATTACTGCTCAGTCCCTACTTTAATTTGCCCTGACAGCCTACTGTCAGGTACCACCAAAGAAAACAGATGAGAACTTGAAGCAATAGTTACTCTCTGGGTGATAAATGTTTATGCCAGGAAAAGATTAGTTAAAAATCCATCTTCCCCCACCTGGGCTGAGAGTCTGTTTGAGGGAACTGTCAGTAGAATCATTACTAATGAAGTACCAGACTATGTGAAACAATGGTTAGGAAGGAAGTCGAAGAGATAAACGTAATTTCAGATGCCACACGGTTTTCATTAGGAAGGAAGGTACGGGGAGACGGTGTGCTTTTGGAGCAGCCCGAGGGATTATGAATAAGGCATCGAGTCTTATCCAGTTCCATGTACCCAGCCAGTTCTCAACCTTTGATTCCTCTTATGATGCCTTGGCACCAGTCCATGGCCATAAAAATCCAGAGGTCCGGGGCTGTGGAGATGCCACGGGTCATACAAACATGGGGTCCAGAGTTCAGATTCCCAGAACCTACATAGAAGGGCAGATGTGGTAGCACACATCTGTAATCCCAGCACTCCTATGTTGAGCTGGGGGAGCAGAGGCAGGAGAGTCACTGTGTGGGTGGTTTGAATAACAGCTCCCACGGGCGAATACATTTGAATGTTCAGTCATCAGGCAGTGGCTAACTCGTCTTCCTCCACAACCCCACGATGGAATCCACACATGTTGCTTTGCTCATGAGAGGGACAGTCAAAGAATGCCGTTCCTGGGGTTGGGGATTTAGCTCAGTGGTAGAGCGCTTGCCTAGCAAGCACAAGGCCCTGGGTTCAGTCCCCAGCTCCGAAAAAAAAGAAAAGAAAAGAAAAAAACAAGAATGCCCTTCCAGCTAGGTCTCTGGCCACTGGGTTCTGGATTGGGAATCCGGGGGTCCATGAACAGCTAAAGAGAACACAAGGAGAGACGGCAGTGGACGGTTTACTGGCCAAGCACTCACATCCTTACCTGGCCCTTACTGTAGGGCCTGGCTCTTTTTCTTTCATTTTTACTAGTTCTTTGATAATTTCTAGTGTGTGGGATCATGTTCTCCCCTCTTCCCCCAGCTCTACCCAGATCCACCCCCACTTTCCCACCCACCCAACTTGGTGTCCCTCTCTTTAAACCATAAAAGCCCGTTTGTAGCCCTCAAATATTCCTAGAGAAACCATCTTCTCCTGAGTATGGGCGGCTAACTGGAGAGGACGCGCTTCGAGAAAACTGTCCTTCCCTCCCTCAGCAGCTGACAATTGCCAACAGCGCCAATGACTGTGATCTGGCCTCAGTAAGAAGAGAATGAGAACCCACGATCCCCTATGCTATTTCCTTAACGAGAAGTCTCTCTCCCTGGAATTTCTCTTCTCAAGCACTGACATTCTTGCCCTTCCCCATCCTTTGGGCTTGAGTGAGGACACAGCTGTGTCTCATGCTCAGATGGACAAACGGATGAGAATTTGAGGTGCCCACCATTTCTGCAAGCTATACTATGGAAAGGAAAAAAAACAAAACAAACAAACAAACAAAACCACTGCACAGAACATCTTCACTACGAGAGATTACTGAGCATGGACAAACCGGGCTTTTCAGCACAAAATGCCTAGGGCCAAAACCACTGTGACATTACATAGTGAGGCCCCCAAGCTAGGCCACCCTTAGAGACTGAGCTTCACCTCTAAACGCACAAGGAGACCACCCTTCTTGTATTGACTGTAACTTTCCCTAGACCCACTACTTGGTTTGTTGCATTGTTGCGAAATCTGGATTATTTTGCTTTGAGCGAAACATTTGAAGTTGAATAGTCAGCTCACCTGTGCAGAGGGGTAAGAACTCTGCCACAGACTGACCGCTCAGGGCTGTGGAGAAAACAGAAAGGAAACCACATTGCTTGAGTTGTGATCCCGTACTGTTCCGAGGATCCCCAGTGTCAGGACCCAAGAGCCCATGGGGACAGAAGGGGTAAGAACTCTGCCACAGACTGACCGCTCAGGGCTGTGGAGAAAACAGAAAGGAAACCACATTGCTTGAGTTGTGATCCCGTACTGTTCCGAGGATCCCCAGTGTCAGGACCCAAGAGCCCATGGGGACAGAAGGATGTGAGAGCCAAGGCTACAGTCCCTGTGGGAAGTTGGTGTATAAACCAGGGAGCAGGGAAGAATTACTTCAGGGAGCCCAGCGCTCACCCAGAGTCTCAGGAGAAAGGTGGATGAAGTCATATTGAAGTAGCAGTAGGGTGAGCCAGCCAGCCAGCCAGACTCTAGAGATGTCAAGTCAGAGCTGGGAAAGTACAGCTCGGAACCTCGCTGGAGCAGACTGGAGCTGTTTGACTCTTGATGCCTTTTCTTTGGGGCTGGCACAGGAGTTTGAGGTGAACTGTGACGGTTACTCCCCGCCTTCCCTTCGCTCTCATGGATGCTTCGGGGCTGAGTTCCAGAACCTGACCCTTAGGTAAGCAAACTGTTCTTACTCAATTCTGTTCATCTTTAGACATGCAGAGGCCTCTGTGCTGTGGCATGCCATGTTTTACATTTCTGAGTCACACCAATTAAACCATCTCTCTTGCACGTCTATATCAGTGGGCTCAGGAAACCAGATCGCCTTCCCCAATGTGTGTGGGCATAAGCTAATCTCTTGAGCACATGAATCAATCAAAGGGGGAGAGAAATTCTTCTTTTTATCTACTTACCTGTCTGCTTTAGGAAAAGCCACTTCAACTGCTCCAACCAGGGGCTGGGAATTAACGCATTCTCTCCCAGGCTCTCGTTCTCTCTTGAACTTAGCTTACCCTACACCACCTGCCTTTCTGGGCCTCCAGTTTACAGACACGGAGCTCCCTTTCTCTGTGCTAGAGGACTTCACTTCTTCTATCTAGATGCATAGGTAGATATACTCACCTTCTGTGTTTATAAAGGTATGTGTGGGGGCTGGAGAGATGTCGCAGTGGTTAGGAGGACTGGCTGCTCTTCCCGACGACTGGCGATCAGTTCCCAGCATTCACACACAAATGGCTCACAGTCACCTATATGCAACTCCGGTTCTGAGTGTCTAACACCTCATACATGCAGGCACGCACACTTACACATAAGCTAAAATAATACAAGAAATGTATATGTGGGAGTTTTGGTTCCAAAGTCATATACGACTCTGAGAGTTTCCTTTGGGTGCAAGCAAGCTGGGAAGCTGGGGATGCCCGGATCCTCTGCATAGTCCTTACAGGAAGCACACATCCATAAGCCCAGCCGTGGGGAGTCGGGGAATGAGACCAGATAGAACCCTCGAAGCCTATTGGTCAGCTAATCTAGATGGTTTGTTATGGCTCCAGGCCAGTAAGATTCTTTGCCTCAAACAAGACGTAAAAGGTGCCTGAGGAACAACACCTTAGACTATCTCTGACCTATACACATGTGAACACACACGCACACACACACACACACACACACACACACACACACACGCACACACACACACAGTTCGCCCTAGACCATCTCACTATTTCGATCCACTTCCCTGCCAGCCTGCCTCCAAACACACTCCCGGCCGCCAGAAACAGAAGGCTGGTGTCAGGGTTTGAATAGGAAATGTCCCCTGTAGGACACTTGGTCCCCGGTAGGGGGAAATGTGAACCTTTAGAGGTGAGGCCTCACTGGAGGAAGAGGGTCACTGGGAAGCAGGTCCCCTGAGTCCTCACCCTCACTGGGTTCCATCCCATACCCTTTCTGCCCATGGCCCACAAAGATGTGAGGAGAGCCGGCCACCCCCTGCTCCTGTCATGAACACAGAGTCTTGGTGTACGGCGAGACCTCCCTGAGCAGCCCAAAGGGGCAAATCTAACTCCATCAGGGCAGCATGGCTGTGAAAGCCAGAGCCTGGGGCCTCTGCTCAAGGCTTGCAGGTGTTCCTTCTTTGAGAAGCCAAATCGTGTCATAAAATACTCACTTCAGAAAGGTACAAACTTGGATTTATTTCTCATGCCAATAGCGTTTTAATATTTTCCCAATGGCCCCTCAAAATACCCTACTGTTTTCTCACTTTAAATGTCTCCAAGCCCCTTTGAAACTTGTAGTGATTGATACAGGTTTTAAGGTCGGTTTACGGTCGCTCATGTCACATTTTCTCCCGATTTCCAGTCTCGTCTGGCACCGCTGATTGGTAAGTCATTTGATTTTGTCTTTTACCGGGGTCCTTTGAATTTATCAAAATGTTGAAATGATTCATCAGTCAGAATAAACGACTTCAAAGGGATTCAGGTTAAACTTCAGAAATCTGAAGTGGGCGTCCAACAGAAGACTTCTTGCATTTCACCTGCAGGACCAGCAGCCTGCTGGGAAATTTAACTAAAAAGACCTAATGAGTATGTAAGTCACATTCGAAAATCATCTGCTGTCCACATGTTTCCATTCCTGTGCATGGTGTGTGTGTGTGCCTGTGTGTGGTATGTGCATGTGTGTGTGTCTGTGTGTGTATGTGTGCCTGTGTGCATGTGTGTGTGCCTGTGTGTGGTATGTGCATGTGTGTGTGTCTGTGTGTGTATGTGTGCCTGTGTGCATGTGTGTGTGCCTGTGTGTGGTATGTGCATGTGTGTGTGCCTGTGTGTGTATGTGTGCCTGTGTGTTTGTATGTGTGCCTGTGTGTGGTATGTGCGTGTGTGTGTGTGTGTGTGTGTGTGTGTGTGTGGTATGTGCATGTGTGTGTGTATCTGTGTGTGTGGTATGTGCATGTATGTGTGAGTGTGTGTGTGTGTGCACACATGTGTGTGAGTATGCGTGTACATGTGTGTGTACATGCAGGCACCCATGTGCATTTTACCCAGCAACATTTATTATGTAGCCCAGATATGTTTTAGGCCATTTATTTCCACCAATCTAGTCTCTGAGCCTCAGAGATCACTGTGAAAGAAAAACAAGGTGAATTTCTGGGGAAGGGGTGCTGCCTGAACAAATCCTGAAAAACCAGGCTGTCTGTCCCAGTTGTTGCAGAGGCAAAAAGTGCATAGGGTAATTGTTGTTAAATGAGCATCTCAGAGACACATGTCGATCACACCAGCATGATTGTATGGTTCCAAGGCAGTGTTAATAATAAGTGTTTTTTAACAGATTGTGTACTCAAAATGTTAATCAGGATTTTAGAAAACAGTGGTAGGCATGGAAGAAGAGGGGGAGGGGGAGGAGGGGAAGGAAGGGAGGAGGAAGGAGGAGGGAGGGGGAAGAGGAGGGAGAGGGGGAAGAGGAGGGGAAGGAGGGGGGGGGAGGGAAGGAGGAGGAAGAAGAATGGAGAGGAGAGGAGGAGGAGAGGAAGGGGAAAGAAGAGGAGGTGGAGGAAGAGGAGCGAGAGAGAGGGAAGAGGAGGAGGGAGAGAGGGAAGAGGTGGGAAATGATGGCAACTATCCAAACAAAAGAACTCACTTCTGAAATAGAAAACTCACTTCTGAAATGTCCATGGAAAATACAAGGTTTTCGGTTGGTGACGGCAGATGAAACATGTAGTCCCTAAACAAAAGCACTAAGAAATACACACGTCAACACAGCCCTAAAAATATTTTGAAGAAAATGAGTGTCTAAGCTGTGAGAAGCGGGCAAGCCCGTGGATGGAGTCGGCAGATGGCACATCAAAGGCTGCCTGTTTGCCTGGAGAATCCACCAGGTGGATGGGCCAGCAGGATCCCAACACAAGCTATGAGCGTTCCGGCCAGGGCAGCATGGCTCTCAGGCAGCCAGCAGCCTGGGGACTGAAAAAGGACCAGGTCTACAACATGAAGACCCGAGCTGAAGATCTAAGGGTGAAGTGGCAAGTCAGGATCAGACAGTTGAGGACTCCAAATTATCAGGCTCAGAGGTGAGGACATATCCTTGCAGGGAAAGAATCCACGGAGGTTTGGGAACAAAAGCAGTCGGGTAGATGAGTAGCGTTGCTGTCAGGTTATTGCCTGCTCCCAGTTACCCCACATCCTGTGTGAGGTCTTCACAGGTGCTGGAGCTGCTAATAAGGCTACGCTGGCTGGCCAGAGAGTCCGAGGGATCCCTCTATCTCCATCTCGGAAGCCTCACAACTATAAAGGTCATAAGAGGCAGGCCTGGCTTCCTGTGTAGGTTTTAGGGACTGAACTTCGGTCATCCTGCTCTCTAAGCAAGCCCTTCACAGCCTGAGCCATCTCCCCAGTCACCTTAAAACCCTTACACAAGTGAAAACGGGGAAATGGACAGGATTGGGATCTTGCCAGCGGGACTCCTCACAGAGTTCTCACTGTGATACCTGGCTTAAGTAGAAGGCTAAGTGGCTCTCTCTGAGAGGTCGACGCCACACTTCCCTGGCACCTGAGAGTGTAGCGTTCAGGTCCGCCCTATCAACACTGCGGCCCCAAAAGACCTATCCCTTCAAGTTCCCTGTTAACATGAGTGCTGAGAACTTTTGGGCCCTCAATTACTAGACAGAGCAACTTACATCTATCTAATGCCCAGGTCACTCCCTGGGCTTGCTGACCGCTCTTTGTGAAAGTGGCAGCCAATGGCCCAGAGATTCACCAGCAATGGGGTCTCAGGATGGAGAAGAGAGGAAAGTGAGGCTAGCATCCTACCTGAGTGTTCCTCCTCCCTCTCCCCTCCCCTTCTTCTCTCTCCCCTCCTTCCTTTCTCTTTCTGCCCTACCTCCCCTCTCCCTTCCTCCTCTCCTTCTCCCCCCCTCTCTTTCTCCCTCCTCTCTCTCTCTCTCTCTCTCTCTCTCTCTCTCTCTCTCTCTCTCTCTCTCCCTCCTCCCCTCCTTCCCTCTCCCCACCAGTCCCCAGAGAGGTTATGTCCTTCCTTCAGTTCCTGTGTCAGATTCCAGGCTGACACGTGGTAATTGATTCGGCTGCTGGTTAGAAGGCTGTTAAGTGCAGAGGGATGAAGTTTCAATGAAAACAAATAGCACTTCACGGCCTGGCCTCTCAGAGCTGAGCTTCTGTTGTGGTGGAGGCTGGGGGTGTGCAGTTCCAACCTGTGTGAGCTGGTTGTGTCTATGTCTGCACTTCCCTGACTCACCTTTACCAGCTCCCAAAGCACAATGACAGCGAGGTTGTCTCAGTGTCACACCTGTCTCAATGACAGCCAGCGGCAGGTGGAGGCTCTGATTCAAATCAAGAAAAGGTGGTGAAGTGAGCTCTAAGCCTCCTGGGATAGGAGGTCTTCCAAGAAAAGACTTCCGTTCAAGAAAGAGGAACAGACTTCTGCCTGACACATCAGGCCTGAGTGAAGTCCTTGTCTTCCAGAAACCTCTGTCCCCCTCCTGATGAATTCTTTCCTGGACCACAATAGGGTACCCTACAAGCACCCAGAAAGCTAAATCCCCCTCAGAATCCAGGACCTGGGAACCCATAGAGCGCACAGGTACCAGAGGGACTGCATCCCATAGCTCTCTCCCTAGGAGGAGTCATGGTAGTCTGTCAGCACCAGAAATTATGTTTGCATGGGCCACTGCTTGGCAACAGTTGTTTGAAAAAGATGTAGAAAAGAACAATGACCTTGGTGAGACTGCCTGGGAGTGACGGAGGGTGACTGTCACATGGGACAAACAGACTGGCTGAGGACATCCACCATGGATCAAACTCAGGCTTGTCAAACCCAGAGGCCTCCTGGACACTGAGGGGAAAGGCCTTCCTGTGTTCATATAGTGGGGATGGAATCCACAGCTGTGGTTTAACCATCTCCTAACGTTCCTGTTTTAAAAACATTGTCCTCCTACAGCCTCTGGAGTGGACCTGAAGGTGTTTGTGTCCCAGGGCTTTCTGCCTGTAGGAATGTTAACACCATCCTCATGGGGTTGGACCTTCTTTAAGGAAGTAGCTTTGTGATGAAAGCCAGTTCAACCATCTCTTCTCATTCAAACTCACACTCTCCTCAAGCTTTTCTCATATGATATGAAGTACGGAGGCCTGCATCAAATGTGAGACCTCGATCCTTAGACATCCCAGCCTCTAGTGACATGAGGATACCGCTGTTCTTTATAAACACACAGTCTTGGGTATTCCATGATAGAAGCACAAGTAGACTAAGACACACCAGGAAAGAAGGGTGGCAGGGTGTTGTCATCTGGGCCGACACACGTGTGCTGCTGTAATGAAATAACATGAACTAAGTGGGTTAATCATTGAGTGGTCCTGCGGGGCTACAAGCCCAAGGTCAAGTGGATTAGCCAGGGATCTCAGCTAAGCAGAATCTATATAGAGCGATGTGTGCGCAGTGATTGGTTGTGAAGACTGGATCTCATGATATGGGGAAGAGACCATGACTGCTGGTATACAGTCTAGACTGCAAAAACTCAGATAGAGAGGATCCAGTGTCTGAGGGTGGAAGAAGACGGGAGTCCCCACTCACAGAAAGATAGGAATTCAGCATTTCCTCTACGTTTTCATCTGTGGGACCCTCAAAGGACTTGGGGGTACGTGTGGGGACGGATGGGAGCTTTCCTCTTCACTCAGTCTAGTCAAATGCAACCCCTCCTGTAGATATGCTGGAAAGATTCTACCTGCTGTGTGGTCTTCAGCCAATTGAATAGGCAGGAAAGTAACTACCTCACAAGACACCAGCAGGGCTGGCTTCCTCTGAAGACCTATCTCCTCGGCTTCTCCCTGGGGATACTCGTCTCTGTGTGCCCGTGTTGTAGTCTCTTCAGACAAGGGCCTCCTTTAACGGCCTCGGTTTAATGTAATCACCTCTTTAAAGACTCTATTAACACATAGGTCACCGTCTGAGGGTCCCTTAGTCCAGTTTTTAGGCCTAAATAAGTTTCCGGCCCCCAGATGGCAGATGGTGGCCCTAGAAACCTGACAAGTTCTCTTCACACTCGAGCCACCATTCCTTTGAGTCACTCATATCCAAGGCCAGGGCTGATGTCTGCTGGGTCCACCAGCTAAGGGACCTGCCTGCCTCCCTGGTTGTCTGATGTTTTGTGGCAATACACATGTTTGATAGTGGCAAATGCCCATAGTGGCAGATGCCCACACTGGGTTTTCTGGTGTGTCCTGGTGTATGAAGGGCGTTTGGGGAAGGTTGGTTTTTTTCTTAGAGCACTTCTAGCCTAGCCCATAATAATTTCCCATCCTGGGGCAGGGGTAGGGGCAGGGGCAGGGGCAGGGGCAGGGGCAGGGGCAGGGGCAGGGGCAGGGCAGGAGCAGGAAATCAGAAACTGTAAAGTTTAGAATAATTCCTAGCATCAAGGCTGCACACACGCAGCCCCTACCAAACCACTTCTCGATTAAACAATCTGCTTGTTCCCTATGGAAAGCAGATGGGTCCTGAGGGAGCATACAGTGCCCACCCCAAACTGAAGCAAGCCGCTCCAGCTGCTGTGAAGCCTCCCGCCAGACGCCGGGTCCTCACAAATCACAGGCTCAGGTACATGCTATGCAGCCTTTGATCTGGGGCACAAGTTCCTTTCATCTCTGCCAAAAACAAGGGTCAGAAACCATCATCATATTTGCCCAGAAGAGACAGTAGTATTTCCTTACAGTGTTGACCCAGGGCTGTGTTAACACCCCCCGTCCCCTGTCATAATATAGTCTGAGGAGACAAGGCCCAGCTGGACCACTGAGGAATGGCAGCCCGGAGAACACATCGTGTGAGCCAGACGTGGCAAGATGGTAAGTCACATTCATGCGATAAAAAAGTAATGTGGCTGGGGATTCGAGAGCCTGCCCATCACTTGTAAAAGGTCTAGGGGGATGCTGGGGCACCTTAGCCAAGAGGAAGAAGAACCATTGGCTCTTGGTTCTCCTAGACAGAGAATATATCACACCTAGTCGATTTCCTTTAGGGTCTGAGAGACATTGACTTCCCAGCATGTTGTCATAAAAATTAAAAAGGAACGTTTTCTGTGAGTTCCTGCGAGCCGAATCCACTCGCTCTGGCTGCTACTCTGCCACACTGTCCACAAGCTGCTGTCTCCCTTTTAGCTGCACGCGTGCACACACACACACACACACACACACACACACACACACACACACACACACACACTCCCCTTGTTCTGGGCCCTGCACATTTTCACTCCATACAGGCAACAGAACCAGATCCGCATGTCCCAACTGCCTCTCAGCCATTTCTTTCACACGCTGTCCTCTTTGGCCCCGTAGAATCAAAGTTCCAGAAACTTGTAATTTAGCAATTAGATTTATATGTTAAATACTCATCCACAATACATCCCCACAATAATTCACTGCCAATGGATAAAGATAGAAATCTCCCACCTAGACAAGACAAAGTCAGTCTAGTTCACCTAAATCTGAACCATCTTCCTCCATAGACTCCATCTTGACCTCTCCTTCATTCCCCCACTCTCTCTCATCTTACAAAAACTTTGTCCCCGCCTCACTCTCTATCGTTTATCGCCTTGACATCATCAACCCACACCAGCAGGGTATACTTTTCATGCCCTATGACCCAGTAGCAATACAACAGATACCAGTTCAAATGGGAGACAAAAGAGTAGAAAGGTTCCACAAAAGGTCCGGGTAACAGGGCAAGCCACCCTAATAGCCTCATGATCCAGCAGCCCGTGTGGAGGAAAGGCATCTCAGTGAAACCAACACAAGAACTGTGGAGCTGGGGGGATCTGCAGTGGGATTACAACAAGCAAGAAACAGAACTCTGGTACAGCAGCATGTGAGAGGAGAGGATGATGGTCCTGTCACGTCTTCAAAACACACAAACAGAGACACGATTCCTTCCTTTCTAAAACAAATAGGTATTACAGCAAATAGACAGCATACTGGGAGACCACAGAAACCGGAAAGTTGTGGCAAGAACTATCCAGCACCGAAAAGAAAGACTCCCAGCATGCTAGTGGGTACTGGAACACCCAACCATGGTCAGTCACTCAGTAACCACAAAGCCACACAGCCGGGCAGCCATCCATTGTCAGATGGAGGCTATGGTAGCTTCTGTTTGGTTTGTGGCTGTAACTAAATACCAGAAGCTAGATACCCTATTTAGAACAAATGTTTGCTTTGCTCAGTAGAGACTGGGAAGTCTGGAAATCAGTAGTCAGCAGGTAGCTTGTCAGCTCCTCCATCTCCAGTCCCTGAAAAGTTCAGAAATGGAAGGTCTGCACGCAGACCTCAGAAGTTCCATACGGAGACCGTTGGGCAATTCTGGTAATGCAGGTCCTTACACTAGTGTCTGTGAGATCCCCGAGGTCATAACAAATAACAAAGCAGCAGATGGGAACACGCAGGATGCTGAGGGCTTAAACACAGAGCTATGCGCTCTCTGCTGGACTGTAGAATTGTTCATCTTGTTTTATGGCTGAGAAAACTGAAGCTAAGTAACTTACCCAAGGCTGTGGAATAGCCATCATTTGCACTTGACCCAATTCTGGATGCTTTGCCAGAAGGCTATAGTCAAAAACTCTTGAAGGGAGTTAAGGAAAGAGAGGGGGCTAAAAATAAACCTATCACCCAAGAGGCACTTGCAGCTCACAGGACCGGTTTACCTACAAGGAAGGCAATTAGTTTTCCAATTAGTTTGCCAAATACTTTTGCACCGTGGCGGCCACTTGCAATGGCACATGGGCGCCACCTAGTGGCCCCACAGAATTGCTGACACAGTCACTTCTGAGATCGCCCAGGATCTGCTCAGTACAGATAGATACTGTTACTAAGGCTTAGCAGATGCAAGGTTCTAGATCCAGGAGGACAAATTCCTTCACTCTCAAAAGATGTTTTTAAAAGCAGTTTGATTAAAAAAATGAAAATAGCTACAAGTACACAGCCAACAGGAATGATAGCGTTAATAAATGAAGACAACGGTAAAAAAGAAAGCCATATGCGAATCATTGAAGTGTGTGCTTATAAAGAATGTAGTACAACCATACACTAACACTGTGACCCGACTGCTCACTCCTGAGTCTTTAAGACATCATCCAGCTCCTGCCGTTACCCTAGGAGAACTCTGGGCCCCTTGACAAGATGGGAAGGGGCGGGACATTCAAATGCCTCTGCACCCCATTTCTTGAGACTCATTTCCTTCCAACGTCTCCGGGACCCAGATGTACAAAGGAGTTAGAGAGAGATTTTTGGCATGGTTGACATGTGCATGAACCATGCTAAATTAAAGGAGATGGACCCAACGAGACTGCGGAAACTTCCTTTTAAATAAAATACCCACAGCGGGTCAATCGTTGACTTTTAAATACACATAGCATGTACATGTGCTAAACACACATCATACAGTGCATGTACATACATTATGTCATATCTTAGTCTCTTAGATAAGGGTATTTTAAATTGGGAACATGGTAGTGAATGTTTGCTCAGACCACCAGCTTAACAGGATTAAGGAAACCTGACAGTGAGCAGAGCATGAATTTTTTTTTTTCCTTTTCTGGTAGTACTGGGGATTGAGCCTGGGTTCTCATGCTCACTAGGCAGTAACTCTACCACTGCCCCTGCCCCTGCCCCTGCCCCCTGCCCCTGCCCCCTGCCCCTGCCCCTGCCCCTGCCCCTGCCCCTGCCCCTGCCCCTGCCCCTGCCCCTGCCCCTGCCCTGCCCCTGCCCCTGCCCCTGCCCCTGCCCCTGGTTTTGTGGGTTCTGGGCCTGTTCTCTTGTGCTAAGGGAAGGCCCAGGTGCCTGGCATCCTGTAGGAAATCACTGACCTGCGGGTCTGTGAGAGGTTACTAAAAGACTTATCTGAGTTCATATCCTGGGCGTGGCCGGCTTGCCCTCAGTATGGGTAGACTCCACACAGTTATCTATGTCCCAAATGGAACAAGAGGTAGGAAGGTGTAGTCTGAGCTGTTCTCTGCCACAGGATGTCAGGGCTCCAGGCTTTGAACTCTAGGACTCACACCAGTGACTCTAGGGCTCTCAGCCTCAGACTGACATCTACACCATCCACACCCCTGCAGAGTTCCTGGGCCTCTGTACTTCTAATTGTCACACAGCTGACTTCCCTGGTCCTCTATCTGCATGTCATAGCATCTCCCAGCCTCCCTACTGAGTGAGCCAATTCTCCTAAGTCCTTTTGCATAATTCCCATTCTCTCTCCCAAGTAGAGGTGGATAATAGGCAGAGAGAGATAGATTGATGATAGATAGATAGATAGATAGATAGATAGATAATAGATAACAAATATATAGATCATAAATGATAGATATATGATTGATAGATAGATGATAGATAGATGAAAGATAAAAAGATAGATAGATAGATAGATAGATAGATAGATAGATAGATAGATAGATAGATGATAGACAGATAGATGATAGACAGATATAGACAGACATATAGATAGATAGATAGGTGATAGAAGACAAATAGTTATAGACAGACAGACAGATAAGATAGATAAATGATAGATATAGACAGACAGATAGATGATAGACAGGCAGACAGATATAGACAGACAGACAGACAGACAGATAGATAGATAGATAGGTGATAGAAGACAAATAGATAGATATAGACAGACAGACATAGACAGATATATGATAGAGCAGGAAAGGGACAGGCAGACAGATGATACATACAAAGGTAACACAGACGAGAGGAGACATGAGGACAAGGTGAGAAATAACTTTCCTGATGTCTCTGTCTCCTGTGGAGGCCTTGGCTAAGACGGATATTTAAGGAGAACTATTCTCAGCATCATTTAGGGAGCCTAGGCTACTCTGGGCGGCCTTCCTTCAAGCAGGGCTGATAGAGAGGCGGCGAGAAAACAGAAGATGCCTCGGTGGCTGGGATTGAAAGAGAGAACTCATCTTCAGCAATGAAGTAACTTAGAGAATTGGTCAGACTTGAGGTTGTTGCTGAGTGAAGCAGGCTTCCGACCATGCGTGGAGAAGGTCGGACCCCTCGGGGATGCTTCTAGCCTTAGGATCCTGGCATGAGAAACCCAGTCTGGGAGCATCCAGGGCCTCATCTGTGGACCTTTCTCCCCAACATCAGAAGGAACCCGGCTGTTGGCCAACAAGCCCACATTCCAGACACACACCCAGCTAATGAAAACCACACACAGGCGGGAAAGAGATGTGCTTTACCTGCACCACGACAGTCCGGATAGAGGGAGGCAGATGGAAAATCGCCTCCGGGACTTTACTCGGAATCCGCTACATCTAAGCGGGAATTGAGTTTCTCAAAAATAAAACCCATTCTGTTTACAAACATACTGTTTTTGCCAAAGAGAATTCTTTATTTTAGGTGCTTTGGGAAAACTGCAGAGTCCTTGAGTTTAGGGCCAAAGACGCCCAAATGTTGCAATCCTAAACCTTTGGCCGTGACAAAAACATGTTTGCAAGTGGAAACTTTTCGGTGTGGGGCTTCTCGTGCTGTTTTGTTTGGGTGTGTGTTTGCTTGCTTGCTTGGTGCCAAAGGATTTCCTCCAAGGCTTCCCAGAAGCAGGGAGCTGGGGTCAGCACTCCTTGGTGCGTTGGCCTCAGGCCACTTGTGCCCCTCCTCAGACAAACTGAACAGTTTGAAAAAGGAAAAAGAAAGTCAGCTATGGGGAGCCACTGTTCCCTACCTCCAAATTTGTTGGAGGTTTTTTGTTGTTGATGTTTTTGTTTTTTAAGATTTGTTTGTTTGTTTGTTTTATGTAAATACACTGTAGCTCTCTTCAGACACACTGGAAAAGGTGGGCATCAGATCCCATTACAGATGGTTGTGAGCCACCATGTGGTTGCTGGGAATTCAACCCAGGACCTCCGGAAGAGCAGTCAGTGCTCTTAACTGCTGAGCCATCTCTCCAGTCCCTCCAAATCGGGGTGGGTGTGTGTGTGTGTGTGTGTGTGTGTGTGTGTGTGTGTGTGTGTGTGTGTGTGTACACACTACATACAGATTTTTTTTTTTACCATGGGTTCTGGCAATCCAGATTCAGGTCCTCATGGTTGTATGCCCAGCACCTTCCCAAACCTGCCCTGCATGGTAGGACTTTAGAGGTGAAGTGGATGCCCGCAGCTTACTCTCCTGTCCGCAGCCCTCCACTTTCTACCTACCAGCTACACCGGTGACAGTTTAATATCCGTACAGTGACTCCTGGCCTATCAAAACCAGGCATCATGGGAGGCCCAGCCCTTCAGAGCGCGCTTTGTGAGAGGCAGGGACAATGTCTGTGGCCACAGCCTCTGGTCCCCGCTGAGTGTGCTGGACATCAACCCGCTCACTATGCTCCTTGCCTCAACGTTCAGCTCTGATAGAATAAAGGAGTTCAAGCAGCAACAGCGGAGGAAGACTGAAGTGGGAGACCGGGAACACAGGAGCCGGGACACAGCCTAGATAGGGAGCTGGGAGAGAACAGAACTGCACCTAAGTCAGTCCTGAGAGTCCAGGGGGCACAGAGTTCAAGGGCCACCTTGGTTACCTGGATAACCTCAGGGCCACACACCAACATCACCCACCTGCCTCCATTTTCAAGAGTGACACCCAAACTCCCTCTGAGTTCAGTGAGAGCCTCAGTGCCTCACTCAGCCCCTCAGCCGAAGGCCATCACACCCGACCCCTTCCACACCCTCCAGCCCGGGCAGGCCCTCCATCTTCATAGGCTAATTACGCGGGTCAGAGAGAGTGCTCCTTCTCCCTCCTCAGCTCACCTCTCTTCCTTGTGATCTGCTCTACCTCTGAGTCAGGCCTGTCCTTGCGTCTTCCGACCGTCCTTAGAGCCTCCACGGGGACTGTGCGTTCTGCCTACAGGATTCTACGACATCCACTTCACTTCTGCTTATTTCAGACAGCCCGTGGGTCACCTCCTCTAGGAAGCCGCATGCTTTTGCTAGCACGGATTCCCCACTGGCTGGAATGACAAGAAAACACATTAAAGAGACCTCAGAGGTAGGGTGATGGGCAATGGTACCACACAGCCACCAAGCACCCTGCCTTTCTGTCCCTTGGGATAGCTTCTGCGTGGTAACGAGATGTCTGTCACTGTTGTAATGCTACATTTCTAGAGAAGTGAGTTTTCCTTCCTGTCTCTCCAGCCTGAAGAGAGAAGCATCCACTTCTCTGCCTTCACCAGAAATCCTCTTACATGGGGTGAGTGTTGGGGGAGGGGAGGCATTAGGTACTTTCTCAGCATCTCACTTAACCAGAATCTGCAGTTTTGAGCAGGCTGGCTTGTTGCAAGCTCTCTGCATTGGCCGCCTTTGCCCCCAGTGCTGGGGTTGCAAGCACTGGGGCTTTTAATGTAAATACTGGGGATCAGGAGTCAAATTCTCAGGCTGGCAGAAGGAGCCTCTCCTTGGGCCCTCTAAGGAGCCTCTTACCCAGGGAGCCTCTCCTCGGGCCCTCCCCTTACAGTCTATTGGCCAAAATTAGTGAGCACATCTGTCGTTCTGCCAGGGGGTGTGGTATTATCACTGGGCCACCCCCGGGGCTCCACATGGGTTCAGCTTCCTCTGAGGTGCTTGGCTGAACAGCTGAAGAGCAAGCTTGGCTCTCTGGTAAGGGTTTTATCTAGAAAGAAATTAGAAGCAGCGGGCAGTGGATGATGGGATTCACCTTGCTCTGTGGTCCTTGAAGAGTCGTAGCATCCTTGTTGGAGACATTGCCTGCCCTGAAGGTAAAAACCTGGCCTCCTACCACCACCACACACAAGCTCCCTGCTCTCCACCTTCTCTGCATACTGAGAGGCCGCCTCTCAGAGCCCATCATAAGGAGACTTCCTGAGCCCTCCAACCACACACACTGTCCCCAGTACTGTGACCTATGCCCTGCAATGCTAACACAGTGAATTTCTTTGGACTGTATAGCTTCTTTAAAAGCCCCTGGAATGACAAGTCAGATGTGCCTCACCCTGAGGTCCAGCCAACATCTGTCTCTGTGCCTAGCATATATGAGATACTCTACAAACATCTGTGAGTGAACAGAAGCCCAAAGTCGGCGTCCTCAATGAACATCTGCCCCTGAAGGTCACTGTACCCCTGCTGTTTGCCTGGGCGAGTTGCTGGGCCTCTCACAAACAAAACTAAAACTAAGGGATCTTTCCAAGACCCCTGCCAAGGCTTCAGCCGAACAAATTGTAACAACTTAATGGGAATCTACCCTTCCGCTACTGTGAAATTCAGAAGCCAAGGAAGATTTTGTTCTTCTGAAACCCCAGAGGGAGAATTCACCCTTTACCTCTCCCCTAGATCCTGCTGTGGGATTCCTTATAGCAGCACCACTCCATTCTCTGCCTACATCTTTCCATCAGTGTCTCCTTTGTGTATCTACCTCAAATCCCCTGTCGAAGGACACCAGACAGCAGATTTAAATCTCCTGTTAAATCCACCATGACCTCACCCCGAGATCCTTCTCGGGATGCTGACCTTCTCAGAGAGCCTATTCCCAGATTAAAGTCAAGGTCTCGGCTTGTCAGTCAACTCCCCAGGGCTGCGATCAATGGCTCAAGACGGAAGACGCCTTCAGACACATGGTTTCAGAGAGTTCAGTCCATGCTCCCTTTGCTATGTAGGCAAGAATGAGGTGAGGCAGAACAGCAGGGTGGGAGACAGAGGGTAGAGCGACGGAATTTACCTCATAGCTGCCAGGAGGCAAAAAGAATGAGAAAAGGGGTCTGGGACCAACCATACCCTTCAAGTGTTCCTGAAGTACCCTCTCCAGCAAGACCCCATCTCCTCAACTCTCCACCGCCTTCAATTGCTCACCAAGTTGTTAAGCCATAGTGGATTAACCCACAGGTGACGTCTGAGGCTTCATTATCCAATCATCTCCCGAAGGTCTCATCTAGAATGCTAGGCGTCAGGGAGCAAACATTAGGAAGGTTCTTACCCCAGCCACGGTCCTGAGGTTGGCAGACTTTGCCATTTTGGGAGTACGGAGATAATTCTAGGCCCACTTCAGCCATGTGATCCTGTAGCGTTCACAGACACCACTCAAGGGCTGGAATGTTTCCTCCCTGGTTCGTTCTTTAAATGATCCAGGCTCTCCATTGTGGAGTATCCGACTGCCCTGAATCTGAAGGCTGGAAGGCTTTTCAGTTTGCCTTGCTTTTCACTCCTTAAAATACCAGCGGTGACTCAGCCACCAGGATTCAGGTCCCATTCTCAACCCAGGTGGGCTGTGCTCAGCAGTCCTGCTGCTGACCCACAGCGACCTACAAGTCCCCGGAAGTTCTGCCTCGGGGGCATGTACAGCTTCCGGCCGGCACTTTATTCCCGGTGCTTCAGAGTCCTCTCAAGGGGCGCTAGCCACTAAACCTGATCATCTGGGTTCCATCCCAGGAGCCTGGGTGGTAGAAGGAAGGAACCAATTCCTGGAAGTTGCCCTCTGACCTTTATATGCGCCCCCCGTGCACACATGCATGCTCATACACACAATATTAATAATCAAAGTATCAGAGTCTCCCGTGCAGGCTCAGACCCTGGAGGAATCGGCGGGAGACCTGTGTGTTTACTGAGCCCTGCTTAAGGAAAACCAGGTCAGCCTCGCACTGGCCACAAGAGACCAGGCTCGCTGCGGCTGAGGTGTCACATGGTCCCACGTTGTAAATGTGTCCCCCAGCAGGGAAACATATTCCTCAAAGTTCTCCGCCAACTTGCATGGAGCAATGCTACTGACCGATGGGGTGGTGCGCTCATTTTTCTTTCTTGGGGAACGTGGGCTGCAGGCTCCCCGGCTGGCAAACCAGCCCTCTGGAAGCCAAGCCTCCAGGGACAAAACTCCACCAGGAACCAAGTTCAAGCTGCGTGCGGCTCTTACGTTATGTCTATTTTAAAAGTTGATTTTGGCAGAGGCGTTGACCACTCACACAATATATCTGCTCCACGAAAAGATAAGGAGGAAGGAGAAGTCAAACACTGGGCTTTTCTTTAAATTCTCACTTGGAAGCAAATACCTTGGCTCCCAAGGAGGAATATGAAACCAGCCTCCCTGATGAGGATCTCATTGGAACACATCATAAAGCAAAGATTGAAACTATAAATAATTTGTTTTTAAAGACTCTGTGTGCGCACACGTCTCCTGACTGCTGAAGAGTTTGAGTCTCCAGGTCATTTTCTATCTGAGGCTTTGTTTTGCCAGAAGCATGGGAATGTGCCTCAGTAATGAAGTAAATCAGATAATCTTTTAAAGAGTCGCTGGGAAGAGTTCCTCAGGGCTGCCGGGGGGTGGGGTGGGGGGCTTCAGGCAAAGAAGATGAAACAACTAAATCATCCCGAATGGGTCCGGCCTACTGCCAGATGCTTAAATAATTAGGAACAGGCTGGCAAATGGTTCAGCCGGTGAGGGGCTGGCCATCAAGGCTGACCATCTGAATTCAAATCCCATTCCCAGAATCCACATAGTGGCAGGGAGAACTAATTCCTGAAAGTTGTCCTCTGGCCCATATATATATATACCATGGCAGACCCACAACACACACACAGACACACACACACACAGAGAGAGAGAGAGAGAGAGAGAGAGAGAGAGAGAGAGAGAGAGAGAGAGAAGAGAGAGAGAGAGACCTTTCATCTTATACCTTTGAACAAAACAACAAAACTTTACAAAGTTCTGTGAAACAAAAGCTGAAGTAGAGATTCAGCAGTGCATGCTTACAAACCTCACCCTTAACGGTCCAGCCATCTCTCCAGCCCCCAACTGTTTTAAAGGAGGACAGTGAAGTTTTCCATGATAAAAAGTCACTTAGCTGGATCACCAAACCAAAACAAAATTGTAACAGAAGCCATTTTTGAACAGAAAAAAAAAAAAAAGCAGAAAAAGACAGACAGAGGGAGAGGGCCCTAACTAACTGTAAATCCACACAAACTTGAAAAGAAATACTCTGGTTGTATTTTGTCAGTCAAATGTTGGCAAATGCCTGGATTTTTTATAAATATTTCCTGCTGTGAATAGCAAAAGGGTTCAGATGCTGCAAAAACAAAAGACAAACTTCAGCCCTTTCCACTGCCCAGTCTCAATTACAGGGGCCCCTTCCAGTGCAGTGGCGTCCGCACTGTGAGGTGGGTGTTCACTGGGCTGCAGGAGGAGTCCGCACTGTGAGGTAGGGTGTTCGCTGGGCTGCAGGAGGAGTCCATACTGTGAGGTAGGTGTTTGCTGGGCTGCAGTGGAGTCCACACTGTGAGGTAGGGTGTTTGCTGGGCTGCCACTGGAGTTATTTTGGCCAAAATTACTGAGAACCATGAATCTAAGAACACACACGGAACTTCAAAGGAGAGGCTGGATTAAAGGAGCTGAGAATGGACTTAGCACATTTTTTCCTTCTCTCAACCTGTGTGAGGACCCACATGCTGATGGACTCCAGAAGAAACCTCTATGTGGCTGCACTCCAGGGAGCCCTGCCAGACCCTGGGGGCAAAGAGGGTGCTGCACACAGCTGGTTACATGGTGCACACAGCTGGAGGAGAGGCTCTGGGACTCCCGGAGTTGTCCCCTGTGACCTGTTCTTCAGGAGTAACTTTGGAGGCATCTGGCCAGCCCCAGGTGAGGTGGCTGTTGAGGGTGAAGCTTGTGACAATGGAACTATAGCTCGGCTGACTGTAATGAGGACCAGACACCCAGAGGCTTATGCAGAGTCAGCTCCTTGGGGGGGGGGGAGCCAAGCTGGCTGTGTCACAGCACAGCAGGGACAGCTATGCAGGGCAGTTCCACCTCCAGGCTGGGAGGGCACAAGTGTCCTCTGGAGCTCCTGGGTGGCAGAAAAGAAACAAATTGAGAACGGGTGAGGGAGCTGCTGCCAGCTCCTACCCTGAGTCACCTGGAGAGGACAGGAGCTCAGGACTAGGGTAGATCTGCATCAAGTCCTTATCCCCTCTTACTGACCTTTGCTCCCTGCTGGAGGCCTAGTCCTAAGAAATACACTGAGGGACAGAAGTCAGAGAGCCTGTCCGCAGCAAGCATTCCACTGGGACACACATAGGAGGAGAAGGGCTCCACTGCTGGAGGCTGGGAGATGGCTCCATGGATAAGAGCTGGATTTGTGAATGTGAGGGCGTGAGTTCGAACCCCCAGCACCACACCAAATTATGAACATGAACTTGACCGTGTATACCTGCGATCTCAGCACTGGGGCCAAAGATGGGTGTTCACCGGCCAGACAGCCCAGTCAAGCTTCCAGTTCAGGGAGACGACAAAGCAGAGAGTGACAGGAACAAACCAGCCTGCTCTGGCCACCGCTGCAGGATTGAACATGCTTGTACATGTGTGACTTCCATCCATGCACACACACCACAGGAGTGGGGGAGGGGCTCAGAAGGACTCAGCCTTGACCTTGAGCACCCGGCCCCCAAAGCTATGAGACAATGAGTGTTGATGTGCAGGCCACCCCCTCTGGAGTATTTTATTAGACACGCTAATATGGTCCACCCATGAGCCACCATTAAAAACCTGCCCTAAAATTCAAACGTGGTCTGTATCTGTGTTGATATAAAGACACATAAATACCTGAATCATTGATTTTTATCTCTGATTGTAACAAAATGAAATGTTTTCATGGGTCTCAAAAGGTCACATGGGCTGGGGACTACTGTGCCTTCTGCATCTCCGGGAGGAAGGAACTTCACGGAAACGTCCCCTCAAGTCTGAAGCCAGCTGTTCCCCTAGGCAGCCTCTGCCAAGTGACACCTGTCTCATGGCGTCCCCATTCTCCCTGGTTGCATGTATGGAAGGTCTGTCGGAGAAGCTCAATGGTCATAGCAACCTCTGCAGCCCCAGCATGGCCTGGATGTAGCAAGTACCAAGAAGTAACTATGTAAACTTGAACCAAATCAATAGGGATCTAGGGCTACTCTCAGTCACTATGAAAGGATCAAAGGAGGACGTGATGGTAAGAGTGGGCCCTCAGTTCTGTCCAGAACAGGTTTTGACACTGAAATAAAACAACTGTCCTTTTAAAAGATTTGTTCACTTATTTTACGTATGTGAGTACACTGCAGCTCATCTTCAGACTGTAGCTCTCTTCAGACACCCCAGAAGAGGGCATTGGATCCCATTACAGATGGTTTTGAGCCACCATGTGGTTTCTGGGAATTGAACTCAGGACCTCTGGATGAGCAGTCAGTGCTCTTAACAACTGAGCCATGTCTCTAGCACAAAATGAATGTCTTATAAACATCTCTTCAGGTCCATTTTTCTGCCCTCTCCCTCTATCCAATCTGATTGTTTTCTCTCTGCACAGCTTAGAAGGGTGTGTTCCTGTGCTCAGTCATGCTCATCCATACACCAGTGCATGTGTGTGTGCATGCACATGCATGCATTCGTCTGTGCATGTGTGTGCGTGTGTGCATGTGTGTGCATGCATGTGCACGTACATGTGTAGGAGTGTGCAGGTATGTGTATGGGTGTGTGAATGGGTGTGTGTGTGTGCTTACATACATGTGCTTGTATATGTGTGGGAATGTGCGAATATGTGTACAGGTGTGGGTATGGGTATGTGTGCATGTGCTTCCATGTGTGTGTGTACGTGTATGCATGCATAAGTATATGTGTATACGTGTGTGTTCACGTGCATGTGCACATATGTGTGGGAATGTACAAGTATGTGTGCATGTGTGGCTGTGGGCATGTACACATGTCTGTACATATGCATGCATGTGTGCATGTGATACATACAGAGGCCAGGCACTAAGTATCCTTTTCTATCTCTCTAACCCATACCTTTGAGAAAGAATCACTTGCTGAATGTGGTGCTCTAGGTCTCTTGTCCCTGTCCCCTCAGCACTGGGTGTCATAGGCACACTGGGTCACATCCAGGTTTTGCAGGAGTGGTGGCTCGAAGCCCAGGTCCTTCTGATTGTTCAGGAAGGGTTTTACTCATGAGCCTCACCCCAGCACAAGAGCAGTTTCTCTATAGCAGAATTGATTTTGCTTCCTTTCTGTGAAGCTCTCTCAGAGCCCCATGTCTCCATGGAGGTTGTGAAACTGTAGGGAGACCTGAGCTCTCCAAATCCAGCTTCGTAGCTCAGACTAAGCCCACAACCTAAGTCATTCTCCACCTTCCCCACTCACCACTCTTGATCTTCACCTTAACTCAGAAAGGCCAGTGTCCTTCCCCACCCATAACCCACACTGGCAAAAAGAGAGGAAAAAATTACTTAGCTCCTTCTCTCTTCTGTCACATGCAATTTCTGTGTTTTCTTAGAAAGAAACGTTCTATTGAACACGGGGAGGGAATGATAACATGACTGTAAAGACTTCTAAATGTATAAGTGTGACTCATAACTTCCCAAGTATCCCCCCCAAAAAAATGCTATGGGCATCACGGAAGTGAAAGGCTCTGAGGACGTCAATTTGGAAGACAGGGTTTAAAGGGTTAAGCTACTTTCTTTAAAAATAAAATATAATAAGACGGAGCAAAAACTTTCAGACTCAAGTTGGACACAGAAACCCAACAGGAGGAAAGAGCAGGAGCCAAGAACAGGACCAGAGTCAGAGACCCGCTTGGGCTCACAGCCAGAGGTCTGTGAAAACACTAAGCTAAACTCTATGCCACGTGTACAGAGGACCTGTGCAAGCCCATGTGGACCCAGTGCTCGCTGCGTCGTCCTCTGTGAGATCACGTGTGTCTCAGCTGATTCAGAGGACCTGTTCTCCTGGTGTCTTCCATTCCTTGTGGCTCTTACAATCTTTCCAGCTCTTCTTCCACAGGATTCGCTGAGCTCTGAGGGGAAGGATATGACAGACGCCTTCGACTTAGACTCTCTCTCCACATAACGTCTATCTGTGAGTCTCTGCATCTGTTCCCCTGTGCTGCCAGGGGAAGCCTCTTTGATGATGACTGAATAAGGCCCTGATCCCCAAGTATAGCAGAATTCCATTGGGAGTCATTCCATTGCTTTTGTTGGTGGTAATGGTGGTGGTGGTAGGTTTTGTTTCTTGGTTTGTTTTGTTTGTTATTGTTTGGTTAGTGTGTGTGTGCGTGTGTGTATGTGTGTGTGTGTGTGTGTGTGTGTGTTGTTTTTGTTTTACCAGTTGTGTTTGTTTTTACCCTAGGCCTTTGGACTATCTAGTCTCTGGTTCTTGGTTACCAGAGATATGGGTTACAGCTCTGAGGAAATAAGTTTGGGAGGATTAAACCAGTTTCTATAATTTCTATAATGCCCCAACTTCTCAGAGCTGTGAGCAAGTACCATGATCTCCACAATATAGATAGGAAGCTGGTGGTGTGGCTCATTCCTGCCATCCTAGAACTTAAGAAGCTGAGACAGGAGGATCAGGAGTTCAAGGCCAGCATGGGCTACACTGTGCAGTCATATCTCAAAACACACACACACACACACACACACACACACACATACAGAGACATACACCAGTGTACCTACATACACATACATACAGAAACATACACAGGTATGCATAGACACATATGCAGAGGTATACACAGAGCTGTACATACAAAAGCCTGTATATACAACTATACATACATACATACAGGCCTATACACACACATATATAAAAAGGCATATACACAGGCCTATATACACACAGGCATATACAAGTATATACACACAAGTATATACACACATATAGCGAGGCATATGCACAGGTGTATATATACATGTAAAAACAGGTATGCACATACAAATACAGAGACATACACACACATATACATGGGCATACACACAGGTGTATATACACACATGTACATACACACAAGGATACATACGTATATAGAGGTATACACACATACATATTCAAAGCCTACTCTGGGACTGCTGGTGGAGGGCTTTGAAGGAGACACACTCTCCATAAGGACTGGCCACTGTGGACTGCCATTGTTGAAGCAGTCTTAAAGATAATATGTCTTGCGTCAGAGCTCAGAACAGCCCAGATGAGCCTCTCCTACAGAAAGAGGGGAGTGTGAACAGAGTGTGTTTGCCTGGGAAAATGGACCCAGCATAAGAATGGATTTACAAGCTGTGCTTGAAGAGCACCAGACGGCTGGTGGGAAGGTGTTCTGTGGATGGCCAAAAGACCTCAGCAGAGCCAGAGAAATGGTCAAGAAAGTAAAGGAGAACCTCAGTCCCATGGGATGTGTGGGAACCAGGAACTCAATTCCTAGGCAAAGGCTCAGAAGCAAGACTTTGAGGGACATAACTGGGTAAGGCTCTAATCACCCACTTAGCAAGAAGGATAAAGCCACAACCAAAAGGGCTGTGACCCAGGCACATGATAGCCCACTGCAGTGTAGACACACGGCACTCAGCATGTTGGGAGACTCAAATTCCACATCCAGAAATGTTAGGCATGCAGTTCAAGTCCACAGGAAGCCAACATTCCCATCTGTACAATAAGGCCTTCCCGTGGTATCACCCTCATAGGGTGTTAGGGTGTGACACTGGGAGCCGTGTTTCCATACAGAACCCGACGAGGCTCAGGGGAATGAGAAGCCCTGGGCTTTCACCCTCTACTTGCCCTCTGTGGGCTGAAAGGGATGAATGGCTGACACTGTCAAGCCTGTCTCCCAAAGAAGAGCCGCTGTCTCAGTATGAATAGCTGAGGAGCTGATTGCAAGAGCCTACTGGACTGGGAAAGGGGCAGTATCTCCTTTGCACCCATGAGGCACAGATCTGAAAGAGCCAAGAGACGGGTGGGATCTTCCCTTTGGAGATCAAGCCAGACAGCCCCTATGTTGCCTGCATCTTAAACGAAAGACCCAATTCACATCCTACTTCCTACTTCCTACTTCCCCAGCCACTTCCCAAACTACCAAATATCTATTAACAGTTCCCGAGAATGTTTTTTTAAAAAAGCTATTCATAGCATTCTAGAACTGACTGAATGGTATAGGAAACACAAAACCTCATGCCTGGCCCAGGGAGACAAGGCAGCAAATGCCCTCAGCCCTCAGCTCTGAATGTGCTTCAGTCAAAGCAGGGATCTCTCGGGATGCATCACTGATGTGTTGGTTCCTCTGCCTGGCACCGCCATGCTCACACCTCACACTCTTCCATGCCTGTCTGTGGAACTTGGCTGCAGCCACTCAGTTTCCTTGACCCCAGTGATGGAAAAGATAAAACAGTACCAAGGGGAAAGGTACCCGCTCGGGTATCTCAGACTTGATCATACTGGCAGCTGATGGGAAGATCTCATCTAAAATGTTAGAATTACTCACTTTCCCAGGATTAGCATAACTCTGCTTGCTGGGATGAAATATGGCATCCTTCAGTTTAAAGAGAACAAAAAAGTCCTGACGTGTCATAACAGATGAAGTAATATGCCTAGGAACCTTGGTGGTTTGTTGAATCACCTTCCTATCTCTCAGAGGGCAAGCTTCCAATGTTGATCCTCACCACAGACTACGCTCCACTTCCTGCTTCTGACTGACCCTTTAATAAGAAAATTAATCAGGTAGCATGAGTCAATTAATCAGAACACAGAGTGGCTTTTATAAACTCAACTGACGAGGCATTAATTTATGGCATGGGTTTCAAAAAAAAATGGAAGAATGGCTAAAATCTAAGTATAGACTGCTTCGTGATATATGCTTTTTTTTATAAGTGAAGTACTGAATAATTCATTCATGTGGGAGGTGATACGTAAGTGCCTACTAAGAGCCAGACAGGATCCCAAATTCTGGAGGTCAAAGTCAAGGACAGACTGCCACCACGTTCTATGAAGCAGGCTTCACGATTGTGACGGGGTCGTGGACAGACCGTGCAATGCACAAAGCAGGAACCTCACGTCAGCCCAGGAGATAGGGAGCAGGGGAAGCCCAGAGCGAAGGATATCCTGAGAAAATGTATATTGTTGACCCAGAAACAAGCCATGAAAAGAAGCAAGGCTTCAGACCCATGGGAAATTGGCAAAGCCTTTTCCCATGTGAGTCAACCTCAGATTTAGCAAAGCCTTCTTCCTTGGGCCCAGGTACGAGCATTTATGGATTATTGATCAGTATGAACAAGAACATACAATCATGGCTTCTATTTCCCTGATATCTGCAGCCTGAGACAGTTTGCTAACAGGCTTCCAACACATGGACCCTTCATAGTCTATCAATACCAGAGAGGCAGAAAGCCCAGAAGCTGGTGGCTTTAGAGGGCAGTAGTCCATGAAGCTAGATGAATCAGCAGTCCTGGTAGAGCAATGAAAGCCTAGAAACTACCTGAGAGTCAGTGCCATTCAGTTTACAATGAAGGCAGAAGAAGCTGGAGACACATCATGGAGGACCACAGGCACATGTAGATGTACTGAGTGCTCTCAGGAAAATAGGAAGGCCCAATCCTGCTGCATTTCCTCTCTCTATCTGGACTCTCCATTGCAAGCTGCTGTCTGCTGCCCACACTAAGAGTGGGCCTTCACCCTCCAATCAATCTTTTCTGGAAACACCCTGGTGGATACGCCCAGAAGTATGTCTCTCAGGTGCTTCAAAATCCAGTCAAGTGACAGTCAAGATCAGTCATCTTGAGGAGGTTCTGGGGTGAGGCCATGACAACCGTGGATAGAAAACAGAAGTAGATGATGGGGTCTCATTAATAGCATGAGCAAGCAAGAGTTTTCATGTGACCAGACTGAAATGAGAATGATACCACCCACAGTGGACAGGTATTCCTAATAATCAAGATAATCCCCCACAGACATGTGCACTGATTAACCTAATCTAAACCATCCCTTATTGTCTCTCCTTTCCCAAGAGAGTCAATACATTGAGTTAAGTTGTCAATTAAAATTAATCTATAAGAACAAGAAGTACCAAATGATAAAGTGCAAAAGTCAGTGACTCTCAAACTTCTATGTATATAAATGTCCAAGTAGAAATGTATGACCCATTCTTTGAAATTTTGATACCACAAGCCTTTGGGAGAGCCCAGGACTTACTTCAAATATCTAACCGGCATCAAATATCTTTAGGAGAAATCAGACCAAAATACGTTCTTGGAAATACTGTGAATGTGTCTAGCTTTAAGTCAAAACAGGGAACAATTTTAGCAAAGCTATTTTAATAATAAAAGTATTTTTCCAGGGCTTCCCCGACTACAGGCTTTCTTTGAAGGCTTCATTTATGACTGGTTTACTCCCCAAGTAACTTGAACTCCATCACTTTGCGGGTTGGGGGCGGTGGGGGGGAGTCCTCAAAATAAGATCAACAGTTCTTGCAAGCATGAGGCTAACCAGAATATTTAAGAAACGATGTCTACAGCTCCCTGCTTCTACCCTACTGCCCACTGAATCAGTGTGCTACTCCAGGACACGCTGAAAAGAGAAGAATCCAAAAATGTATCAGGGCTTCTCCGCAGACTCTAGGCTTCATCCAGGTGTGGAAGCAACCGAAAAAGCTCACCGCTAATCCAACATCAATTCCTTAATAGCCCCTGAGTCTGACAAGCATCTGCTGGAAGAATCGTGCCAGGGCTGCCAAGAAAAGGCCCTTACGCCTCCCTGCCAAAGAGGAAGTTTAAGATTCCTGGATGTCAGCAGAGCCTGCGCTAGAGACCTTGGTCCAACTTTGAGTTTTCAAAGTAAATATTATTACAGTGATGTATGGTCGTAGCTGCCTAATTAATCAGGCAGCTGAAGCACTCGGGCGGATCAGAGGGCATCCTAATGTAAGCACGGGATCTGTAATTGTCACTATTAACTCCAACGGCTCCTCAAATCAATCAGCAAGGATTTGCCACTGGTGTTGTGACAACAAGAGGAGCCCAGGAAGAATTAGTCCTCAGCTCTGAACCTGGAAAATTCAGCAAACCCGTACTTAAGTCTGTGCCAAACATCTGGCTGCCTAACTGGTAGAGATTATTAAGGGAAATGACAGCCTAGTGTGTAACATAAGGAGCTGGTAGTCACTGTCACTCAAAACTCTCACATTACAAGAGGTAAAGGTGACCAGGATTACATCTGCTCCTGACCTTTTCCTCTCCTGCTGTAGCAATTTCCACCCAAGGTTAGCAATGGCTGATATGTCAAGGAGATGGTACTGAAAGAAAATGAAGATGGACCACCAGGGGGCACATGGCATGCACCAAAACTACAGGATTGCTTCTTTGCCTTTTCATTTTATTTGTTTTTACTAGTTTATTTTCATCATCAAAGTAATAATATTCATAACACAATTATCATATACACGTTGTGTGATGGTTGGCATTCACTGTTACTTTGACAGAATTTAGGTTGAAGTGGGAAGGCCTGACCACTGTGGGCGGCACCATCCCCTTGGCTGAGATCCTTAACTATATAACTAGAGAGTGGAACTGAACAGCAACATGGGTTTGTCACATTTTGCTTCCTGACTGTGAATTTGATGTACACACCTACTTCAGGCTCCCACTGCCTTCATTAACTTATTGTGATAGATTATACCTTGGTATTGTGTATAAACAATTGTTTGTAGTTTCATATCCATGCCTATTGGTATGTTCCTCACAAATACGAAAGAAATAGGATGAGACTAGATGTTCAGCAGCAGATGAATAGATACTGAAAATGTGGTCTATATACACAATGGGATATTATTCAGCCACAGAGGAAAAATAAAATTGACAGGGAAACTGATAAAACTGGAAACTATCGTGTTAAGTGAGATAACTCAGGCTTAGATAACACATGTTCTCCCACATATGAGCATCCAAGCTTTGGTTTTTAGGTGTGTATTTGTGTGGGAGTGAATGTGGTTTGAAGACATGAAACTAGAAAGAAAACCATGAGAGAGAGAAGAGAGGCCTTGGGGGACAGGTGGAGAGGGTGCTATGAAGCTGGAAGCAGGGCACAGGAGCATACAGGCAGAGAGATGAGGGAGAAGAACAGGTCACAAATGACCCAAGTTATTGAATAATGGGAATGCTGTAATGAAACCTGTTACTTTGTTTGCTGATATACAAAGTATCAAGTGTTGGTTTGTCTAATTATCCATCTAGTTCAGAACCAGATCAAGAAGAGATTCTCAAAGACGCTGTAACAGGCACAAGCATGGCTGCTGTCCCTGGGGAGCACACACTTCTCACAGAGTTCTACAAAGTAGCTCAAAGCAGAACTGAAACCTGGCACTCTCCCTTCCTCTTGTCTGCTTCCTTGGCTGCACTGGCAGGAAAATCGCTGAGCAGTGACTGTCTAACTAACCCAGCTCTACCAGCAAGGTGTAGAAATGTGTCACTATCCTAACCCTGAACCCACCTTGGATTCTAGGAATAGCCGTGCTTCAGGGGACAGACTGCCCTAGGTGATTACCTGTGAGGCCAGGCTGTGCCTAGGGCATAAATGATCAATCTTGTAGAATCATATTGATTCTCTTGAGAGATGACATTGATGTAAAAGTAACTTTTATTTGCCAGATGTAATTGCCATCTCAAAGGCTTACTGCTGAGTAAGCTCACCCTTTCTAGTTCTTTCTGAACTCTGGTTGGGTAATTCAACTCAGATATTCTGGCTTAAACTCCTCTCCAAGCTGACTTATTCAAACTGGCTTCTCTCAGCTTCTCACTGAATTGCTCTGCTTGGACTCAAACTAACTCTGGATATCTATTCTAATCATCTCTTTCTTTCCTTCGTATTCTCTGATTTCAACTGCCTCTGCTGACCTGCACTGAACTGCATGAACTCACTAACAAACTCCACTCCACATCACTGACTCCCAAATTACTCACTCTCTCCCTGCACTTCTCTGAAATAGCTTCTCTTTCCTTTGCTATTCTCTTGAGAGTTGGTTATATCCTACCCCTGACTCATTCTGACAAATCTTTCTCTAATTTGTCACTTTGTCGGCCGCTCGATGAGAAGTTACTTTCAAACAAGCCTGCTTCCTTCTACAAACTAACTTCACCTCCATTGTTAGGATTTAAATTTGTGTACTAATGGTATTCCTGCCAGAGGGATTAAAGGTGTTGTAGCGTGTTGCTGGATTAAAATTCCTCCATACATTGATACAGACTTCTTCAGACCCCTGCAGAACCAGAACTGAGAAATTCTTCAGCCAGGTGATCCTTTGACCAAACTGCTCAGTTATGCATACCTCTGCCGGAGTTCTTTCTCCACAGAAACCTAAAGCTAAAGATGAACTTGTGGGCAGTGGACATCTTCATTTGTTGTTCTTCACAGTGGGTTCACTCGTGCTCCCCTCCGCCTTTTGTCTTTCATCTCATTCATTTACTCATTGCCTTAAGTGATAATTGAGCCTCTGTGGGCCGGAAGAAGTCTGATTACATCTGAGTGAACTGAATGAAAAGAATGACTGCTGGGGACCGGGATATAGCTCACTGGATAAGAGCACTGGCTGCTCTTCCACAGGGCCCAGGTTCAATTCCCAGCACCCACATGGTGGCTCACACTCGTCTCTAACTCCAGTTCCAAAGGATGTGATGCACTCTTCTGGCCTCCATGTGTACAAAGCACACATGTAGTGCACAGAATGTGTAGGTAAACGCCTATGCACATAAAACAAAATAAAAAGTAATTTTTAAACCTCTTTTTAAAATAATGAATGAAGGATGAATGGGTGAAGAAACGAAGCTGACAAAGGGACAGACGAGGACAAGAAAATGAAGGAGAGAAGAGGAAGCTTCTCTGAAAGGAAACATTTCTAAGTCTTATCTGGTGAGGTTAGAAGTCACTACTAAGCCCTAGGTACCTTGGAATGCTGAGACAAAAGTAACTAAGACTCCCTTAAACACTAGCAGGGAGCAAGATGCTGACTGAGTAGACACAAAATGCCCTCAATGTTCACAAGATGCAAAGGAGGAAAGATAGCTATATCTACCAGATGACATGGGAGAGGTACCAAACCAAAACCCGAGGGCTTCAGAAAGCAGTTGACATGACAGAAGGACGGTCTGTATAAAGGCGTAAAGACAGAGAAAGCAGCAAGAACACATTTTAAGTGTATGTTTGTGAGCAGTTGGGAAAGGTGAGACTGGAAACAGAGGCAGGGGCATAGCCACCCAATAGTTATCAAGATAGATATGTGCACGAGAACAGCACTTGCCAATTCCCCCTTGGGGTGCTTGTCTGTCCACTTGAAATTTATTTGCTCCCAGTCCTATCTTGCTACTCTTCAGTCAGGGATTCCAGGTCCCTCACATCTTCCCATTGCAGTAGCCATCAAAATGAGTTATACAGTATTCTCTGGCAGCTCCAGTGACCTGCAGGATTCAGACCTCCTATTGTCTTGTTTGCCACTGTCTTACAAACATAGAACAAATCCCTGAGCTAGAGTGAGCACTGCTTGGCCACCAATAAACGCAAAGCACAAACTCTCACCAACAAAGTCTCTCCATCACAGAATCTGCAGGGCAGAAGGCAGAGTCCCATTGGAGAGACACTGCGGAGTAGAATAGGCCCTTGGAACCTCATTCAACCTCCAAAACACAGCAGGGCACTGCAGCTCACCCAGCCTGCACATCTTCTCAAAGGGAGCTGTCATGCTAGACACACCCTCATTCATAGGGTTGATGGTTTTTGTATGATAGGCCAGAATCACAGTCCCGCAGAGGACTCTTTTATGCTATGACGATAAAAGAAAAAAATCAAAACCCACTCACAGTTCTGTGGTCCCACAGAGTGCGTCCTAAGGGAAACGTGATGGGTACCTGAAGAACTTAATTAGCTAGGAAAATACACTCAGAATGTATTCTTTGACATGGTCTCTTCTCCTTCCCCTTCCCTCCTCCTCTTCCTCCTCTTCCTCCTCCTCCTCTTCCTCCTCCTACTCCTCCTCTTCCCTCTCCTCCTCTTGCCCCTCCCCTCTTCCCCCCTCCTCTTCCCCCTTCCCCTCCTCCTCCTGCCCCTCCTCTTCCTCTTCCTCCTCCTATCATTTGTAGGTTTTGTCTTCCTATAGTGTTTGCAGTAGACTGTAATTGACTCAGAGACCCAACTGAGCCCAGGTACAGAGAAAAAACGACCATAGAACGCTCAGCCGAAAATGGATACCTATACTACATTCCTCCTCCAAAGGCTCAGAGATCACTGAGGAAAAGGAGGCAGAAAGAGTGAGTGACTGCAAGGGAAAAATGTCTCTGAGGCACCGCAGGACAAAAATGTGAACTTATAGAGGTTACAACAGCACCTGCAAAACCTGTACACGCCCAAGCCAGAGGAAATGCTCACACAGAGATGGAAGTTGAGCACAGAACCTTACTCCTGGCCATGAAGCTATAGGCAATTGTTTATTGCTTGGAGAGGGAGAGACAGTTTTCTCTAAGAATGTAACTCCCAGTAAGTCAACCATGCTCCAGTGGAAGACCACTATCCTAGTTAGGGCTACTATTGCTGCAATGAAGTACTAAGAACAAAAAGCCTGTTAGGGAGGAAAGGGTTTACTCATCTTACATGTCCACATTGTAGTTCATCACTGAAGGAAGCGGGAACTCAAACAGGCCAGGAACCTGGAAGCAAGAGCTGATGCAGAGGCCATGGAGGGGTGCTGCTTATTGGCCTGCTTCACATGGCGGGCTTTCTTATAGAACTGAAGACCACCAGCCTAGGGATGGCACCACCCACGGTGGGCTGGGCCCTCTTCAGTCAATTAAGAAAATGTCTTAGAGCTGGATCTTATGGAGGTATTTTCTTAGTTGAGGTTCCTTCCTTTCAGATAATTCCAACTTGTGTCAAGTTGACATAAACTATTCAACACACACACACACACACACACACACACACACACATCAAAGACATTGCACAGAACAAATTGGTCACAGTGGGTTTTTTGAAGGACACAAAGTTGGGTGGGTAGGGAAATGGGGTGAATCTGGGAAGAGAGGGTATGAATATGATCAAAACAAGTTTTACAAAACTTTCAAACAACTAATAAAAATTAAAGAAAACACAGTCAGAGATTAAAGGAGAGGGTACTGCTTCCTAGACAAGCAAACTTTCCCTCGGTGATTCTCCAGGATTTGGATATTGCCCAGAAAGACTCTCTATTCCTAAAGTCAAGCCCTTGAGAATGGCTGGGATGGGGGTTGGGGGGGTTCACATGGCAAGGAGCCAAGCCGTCTATTCAATGCCTGGCAGATTCAGGGGGTTGGAGGCAGAGGAAAGCCATGATTAGAGTAATTTCATCTATGTGTTTCCAGAGATTAATTATATTTATTGCTTCTGACACCAGTCAGGAAGAGCAAACATCTTTTGTGAACCTCACAACACAAGTTGAAAAGCATGACTCCTAATGGCTGATTTTGTTTTATTATGTCTGACTAGAAGCCAAAGGTAGACAGCACTTAGAGCTGTCTGTGGACATTAATGTTTGAAAGAAACACAGATGGATCCCCTCTGACTTCCTACTGGCACCTGCACATGCTACCCACCCCTATCCATTTATTTATGAGCCCAAGAGGGGTGGGAGGGAGCCCAACACCTCCAGAGTTCCTGGTGCATGCAGCCGCCATCTGAAGCCTGCTACTAGGTATTTCTGGGTCCCCTCATATGGTAAGACAGGGGCTTCTGCTCCCCAAGGATGCACAGGGATGAATGAAAGTCTACCAGACATTGCTCCTAGAGATGACATTACGTACCATGGAACAGGTAAGATAAGCATGGGATGAAACTACATCTCTCAGGAAGGAAAATGTATGTTCTTGCTGAGACATGCATAAAAGGTGGGGCAGATAGACAAACAGACAGCATGACTCTCTTAGGCAGGGACAAATAGGAATTGGATTCTGACTGCCAATACCAGAAAACAAAGAAAAGAAAATGGGGGGGAGGTCTTTGTTCCCACAACTTTTGGACAGCACGTGTTGCTGTGGGGAAGATACCATGACAGAAGAGGAGTCATACGGGTGGAGATCCTGGATGCTACTGGAGCGCCGACACACCTTTCATAGTAAGGAGCACTCATGACCTTGAGCAGAGGAGTGAGGTGATTGGGTCTACACTGATGGGGATGAATAGAGAGGTGGCATCTGGTATACTGGGCATCGGACCCTTTGGACTTGCCTTTCCTGGGCTGGTTATAAACCGCTGATCAGGGCAGAGTGAGCTGTGGTGCAGAATTCAGTGGTGCTTAAGAATTACAGACTTTACCATCTCGGTACACCGAATCGGCAGCCCTGTGATCCTAACAATCATGTTCCCATCGATAAATACACACCTTCATTCCAAGCACGCAGGTTCGAATGTCTTGCATAGCCATCCTACTAGTGAGAAATGGATTTCCCTGCAGATAAAGACTTGCTTCAAATTGCAAAGGTTCCTCTACTATAAAGAAAACTGAAAATCTTCTGGAAAGGTGAAGTATCTCAGGGCTCAAACCATGAAGACATTCACAGATGTTCCCATGGCATCAGACAAAAGAACAGCCCAACAGAGAGATCCTCACTAACTACAGACTGGACTGTTTATATGCTCCCTGAACACACACACACACACACACACACACACACACACACACCACACACATCCCATGTACACACACACATACACACACAACATATACACACCATACATACTTGCAAAACACACATACACACGTCATACCACATACATGACCACTAACACAAAAACAACACATGACACACACACATGCACACAAACTATACAACACATATACATCATACACACAAAGACAATATACACCACACACCAAAAAGGGTATATCGTTAGAGGATATAAAATCCTTGCAGGGTTAATTTTACTGAAAATTGCTCTTGGTTCTTCAGTCCCTGATGGCACAGTACAGGGAAGGAAAGTTTCTTAGGAAGCATCTAAGAAAATGATCACACTCGAGTCCCACCATGCTGATGAAATCCCAGCGCCCCGGTCTCCTTTGGTTCACTTTGAAAGAAGCACTCTGAAGCTACTTAAGAAATCTAATGTGGAAATAATGATGATTTCATGGATCTTTATTTGATTTTAAGAGGGCAATAATGATGGGAGAAGGGGCCCAGGTCCCAGTTAGTGATGCAGAACTCATGGCAGATGTGCACATGAACACGAATAAATACATGTGTGCATAAACATGAATGGACACATATGCACATGAACATGAATGAGCATATGTGCACATGAATAGAAATGAACACATGTGTGCATGAACATGAATGAACACATATGCACATGACCATGGCAGATGTGCACATAACCATGGCAGATTGTGCACATGAACATGAACGAACACATGTGTACATGAACATGAATGAACACATGGGCACATGACCAAGACAGATGTGCATATGACCATGAATGAGCATATGTGAGCATGAACATGAATGAACATATGTGCACATGAACATGAATGAGGTGTATGTGTGCATGAACATGAACAAACACATGTACACATGAATATGAATGAAACAGAATCTATTCCACCCTGGGCTGTCAGTATATCTTCTCTTTTCCTCAAACAAGGCATTTGTGTCCTCTTTCCCCTGCATGTTTTCTGGGTCTTACTCAATATCTAAAACTTCATGCTGCCAAGTCTAAATCCTTAACTATCAAAAAGGTTTCTACCGTGCATTTGAAAAAAATACAACTTGAAATATGTAATAAAAGTATGCCATAAAACTACAGATGTTAGCATAAATGTGTTCAGTGGGAACATTAATAACTATGTAAATATTTTAACATTTTATTTGAGAAGAATTTTAAACCCTGAAACAGAAAGAATTTGGAATTCCTTTCCAGCTTCCATTTCCCAAATATTACTATTCATCACATAGGTGTGTTTGGATATGTACAGAGGTTAAGAGACTGAACACTGAATGCTGTGTCTCCCAAAAAAATTCTCTCACAAAACCACGTTATCATCGTCAAAGTAAGACAAGGAGCAATGCCACTGTTCATACCTTCCACAGGCTTCATTCAAACTTCATCAACCGTTCAATGTTCAATTACAGCAGAGAGAGAGAGAGAGAGAGAGAGAGAGAGAGAGAGAGAGAGAGAGAGAGAGAGGGAGAGAAAGGAAAAATCCCAGGTCACCACGTGACCCAGATCAGCTGGGAACTCACAACCATCCCCCAGCCCCAGCTTCCCAAGTGCTAGGGTTTCAGGGAAGCCCCATTATGCCAGGAGCTGGTTTTGACTGACTGAGACTTGTGTCGGTTCTTAAACCCTTTTGTATGAGTAGATGGTTTTCCCATGCGAGTGTGTGTGTGTGTGTGTGTGTGTGTGTGTAAATGTATATATGTATATATATATGATATATTTTATATATGTATATATGTGTGTGTATGTATATATATATATGTGTGTATATATTTCATGTGTATACAGCCATTCGCTGATGAGTATTCAGAGCCCTAAGCACGCTCACAGTCGTCTGTTCATATTTAACTATTTACTCTCAATTACTACCTTCAAATAGCTGGGAATAAATTACCTAGGCCATGTGATGATTCTATATTTCACTTTTTGGGGAACCACAATCTACCATTATATACTTAATGGTGCCTATTAAGTTCCAGCGCTCTTTTACACAGAGTAGTGTGGATACCCATGAGCCAGCATCCCAGCCCTTGAGCTGACTGACTGTGACAGCCGTTTCCCCACATGAAAGGCAGGCTTATAATTCCTATAGCTGTTTGTCTTTACAGGAAATGAGCGCTAGAGCAGGTCATCATAATGGATCCCCAGATTTTGGAAAGCCTCTTCCCTCTAAACAGTCATAATGTGAGTGGCTGTAGGTAAATAAGCCCATTTTCTCAATCAACGTCGCTAACCTTCAGTAGGCCAAACTCGCCTGCAGCATCAAATGGATGGAATGCATCTCTGGCCCCTACACATTTGTATGCTCTACTGCAAGTGACAGCAATCCTGAGCTCGGCCGGATCACTGCACCGGATTCAGAACTAACTGAAGCCAGGTTAGACAAAGACCAACGAGCTGAAGGCAGAGCCATTAGCTGAGGTCACGGATGGAAAGAAAACAGAACCAGCTTCTGCAGTATGAGGCCAGAGCACAGACTACATCAGACAGAGTGGAGCTGAGGAGGGGAGAGGGGCCAGCTGTGGAAGGAGACGGTAGGTAGGAAGGCATGTGGGTCCCCTGACCTGCCAGTGTTTTTCATGGTTAATTACTCCCTGGCAGCTAGTGAATTCCTCTAACATTTTTCAGCGGGGAATGGTTCTGCCCACCCTTTCAAAGGCGAAGCAGTTTAGACAAACTTCTAGAATCATCCAAGTGGCCTTGATTGTCAGTGGGGGATGTGGACAAGGAGAAAGGCAAGACTGTACTGTTCTGAACCCTCTTGGAAGACACCACCATGTACATACATATACATGCCAAACCATACTTCAAGTGAGAAAAATAACTGAAAGTGCTCGTGCTCGCTCTCTCTCTCTCTCTCTCTCTCTCTCTCTCTCTCTCTCTCTCATCCTCTCTTTCCTCTGTCTCTCATATCTCTTTTCTCTCCCTCCCCCTCCTTCTCCCTCTCTCACCCTGACCCTCTCTCTTGCTCTCCATACTTGTTCTTTCTGGTTAGATGATGAAAAAGCTATCCCAAGAGCCGAGTTCTAAAGTGATTGACCTATGATATGGCAGAAGAAAGAAATCCTGAAAATCTGCTCAAGATCACTGACTTTGAAGTCAGGCACAAAGCACTTCAGGCCGTACCTCCCCTGACCCCCAACTCTGTGTCCTCTGAAAACGTCAATATTTTCATCATGGGGTATGGTGGTGGTAGAAATAACACCATCCACCATGTAACCTTAAGAAGTTGCATGTCCACCCTAACGGTCAGTAAAGGGAGGGATATTAATGTGCCCCTGTCAATGACCCAACTCAGAGTTTAGTGTGATAAGACTAAATATTTTCGAAGTGTCGAATAGTTTGGGGAAATATTTTTAAAACAATAGTTCACATTTTTTTGAGAAACTTGTGGGGTTGGTTTTGTAATGGGTTTTAAATTGCTTTGCAATGAATAGTCGAACATTTACTGATGCTGCACAAGAAAGAAGCACAGAGCCACTCTAGTGGCTGTGTGTCCTCTGGTCTGTGTACAAAATATCCAGGCTGTTTCTGGAACTTTCCTCCACCGCTTAAGCCTTCTTCTGCTGTGGACTTGAAGGGTGTGTCCTTTGTGGATAGAACTCTGACTATAAACAGACAGTCAAAGATGCTAAGAAGACTGGTTTTTGGGTGAAAATGGGTGATTTGGGATGAGTTTCGTGGCTCCATGCATAAAGACCATTGAAGCTTGTAGTAGGTCTCTCACCAGCAGAGGAATGAGACACTGAAGAATTTTTCTCCTTATAGACGTAGGACAAGATCCCTGCAACCAATCAAACCTTGCCCTCCGTGGGGGGGGCGGGGGGAGTGTGAATGATACCCAATTGGGTTGTAATTGTTTACTTAAAAACCTGTATTCCCAGCCTGTATATTGACTGTAGTTTACAAACCATAACTTCCACAAGAGCAAAGGTGGAAGCCTTCCCTCTGCATTACATGGCAATTTCCCTGTTGCCTTATGAGAACCTGCTGGAGTCCCATGCAAGACTGGGCTCATTAGCATTCTGTGAGGGACCAAGGAAGGCCACATCAGGCTGTGCGCCAGTCTAAGGTATCCTTGGGAAAGGACCAGCCCCTCCCCAATGATATACAAGCAGTCAACATCTTCTACAGGCATAGAGACTTTTATTTGGTGGTATAACCGTCTGGAAGCTGACGTCACTCCTAAGAAACTACAACCAAAATAAACTTACTGACTTAGTCATGAGTAGGATCGTGTCTGTGGTCTTTCATTGGTGCCCTTTCAGAGGCAAGTAGATGTGAAGCCTCGTCTCCCCAGGAAGAGATCACAGGACAGCATCCGATATTCTGTATTCAAGTCTTATTGTGTGAGTTTACTCCCAGGCTAGTCCTTCCTACTGCCTGTGAATCTCAGTGTTACTCCTTTCCTCAGTTTGGCTGGTATCCTCACAAATCGCACAGCCCGGTTCACAGCTCAGAAGCTGTCGGCAATTTGCCTCAGGATATCCAAGGACGCGAAGCAGGGGCTTGTGACGTGTTACAGAAAACACGTGATGATTCAGGAGGAAAGTGGAGACGAGGTGGGACCCCTCCCACCCAGCAGTTTAGTGTCACTTAACTGCGCGCGGTGTGATCAGATCTGCTCCAGGATCTGCTTCCTGGCTGAGACAATGGAAGTACATCTGCCATGATCAAAGGAACGAAGTCTGCCAGGAGCTGGAAAGACCCCGCTCGAGTGCCTTTTCCGCTTTTCATAATTGCTTCTTCACTGACAAAACAAAAGACATGAAGGTGAACCTTTCTCTCACATAAATGCCTGTGTTTAAAATAAATCTCTCAAAACTCAACAAAGTGAGCAGATCATCCTGCAGAATTTGGCCCTTCCCCAAAAAGCTATCATCCAGTTCCTCCCAGCGGAGGGGGACCGTTTATCTTCAAAGCTCTGCTTACGGCGATGAAGGTGCAGCACTGCTAGCCGACCGCCAGCAGTCTAAACTGCAGCCTCTCATAAAAGTGCAAACCCTGTGTCTGACCTCGCCTACTGAGCTCATAAGACTGAGGACATGTCCGCGACCCAAATCCCACAAAATCTACACGGCGCTGCCATGCACCCAAATTTCTCTCCTCCTCTTTGCAGCCCTGGGATAGCTCACCTGTACTCCTCTGCCTCTACCGGAACCGCTCACCTCCAACCTGGCTCAGAGCCCCGCCTCGTCTCTCCTGGTGTCCTAGAACTGTAATCTTTCCTTCTCTGATGCTCTCTGGCCTTAACAAAAATCAAAACAAAACTTCCAGGGTGGTTGGTACAACAGTAGGTGCCGACCTAGGGGTTAAGAATTAACACTCCCAGATGATAATCATCGGTGAATTGTTCTGGAAAATTAAATACACCTGGGCCAAGTTCCTCAAGGCTGGACTCTTTGGAAACGATTCAAATTTTTAAAATTAAGAAAAAAAAATTTAAAAAGAGAAATGGTCCAAGAATGTGAATTTCATTTCTCACGTACATTTTCCTACGTGTCTGTCTGTCTAGTTAGCATTTCATTATATGTTTTGGGTTTTCTCTATAGTTTTCCAGCCCTGTCCTCTTTGGCACATGAGAAGTCTCTCAGCGTACTGCACCCTTCTTCTCTCAGGAGAGCATCACGGGGCAGCGCACGCTTCTTAGATGCACGGTACCATCGCATCAGGCTTTGACCAACCAGGCTTCGCAGAGCTCCAGAGGCATAGATGAGCAACCCGAGGCTCACTTGCAAGGTGGGCGCATTTTATTCAAAAAGTTCCCTTCCTTCTCACTCTGTGCTGAGCACAGCCTTCCCATCTCGGCTCTGTGGAACTAATCGGAACACTCTCATCGAAGGTTTTGCATCTGTTGGAAATGGCGGACTGGAATAGACACAGGTTCTGCCAGTAGAACGGGTATGTGTTTAACAAGGGAGAGCGGATGGGAGAAGACACGGCGAGTCCTTCATGAGGAGATGTACAAAGGCCTAAAAGCACAGACACAGAGAAGGACACAGAGCCAGGGAGGTCTCAGGAAGGCCACACTGAGCCATGAAGACTCGTGGAAAGCATGACGCATGGACACGTCACCTGCGCGTCCGTTGTAAGATTTAGGCACGCTGTGTCCATACGCTGTGTTCATAATGTCCTAAAAAGAGGGAATACTACAGTGTGGGCTCTCCACCCCTCAGGAGGTTCAACAGGAAACAACATTTCCACCCTGTGGCTATGGAAGTAGAGAGGCTGCAGGACCAGTTTCGGTTGAACTCGTAGGAAACTTCCAGAAGGAAGCTGGCGAGTGACACATCAAAGGACGAGCAGAGCATTCACTGGGGGTTGTGGGAAGGGATGCTCTTGGCCAGAGCACATGGTCAGAGGGCATGTGTGGCACATTCTAGAAACACAATCTGCTGTTACTGACCATGACACAGCGACACGGAGCATGATTTGGTCTAGCACAAAGCTATAGCATCAAAAACAGCATGGCGCTGGCAAACTGAACAGACCAATGGGACAGCACAAGGAACTGAGAAGTGAACTCTAACCTTCTACAGCCAACTGGGCAGCAGAGAACTGCCAAGAGCATTGGTCAGAGAGAGGAAACTAGAAATAACGCTGGGTCCTTAACTTTCACCACACACCAAAAAAAATTCAAAATAAACTAAAGACTCAAACACACCACCAGAAAGTATCAAAACTTACCAAGAAAATTCAGACAACATAATTCAGGATGAGGGGATAGGCAAGGAGTCTGACATGACTTCAAGAACATGGGAGGAAAAGCAAAGATAGGTGCAGGATTCCATTGTAATGGAAGGTTTCTGGACAGGACAGGTGGCAGGAAGAAAAACTACTGAATGGAAGAAAATGTTCACAAACTACACGTCTGACAAGAGGCTAATTCCCATAATAGACAAGGACTCCAATTCAACAGCAGGGAAGGATGATCCGATGGACGCACACGATGGGCGCTGCTCAAAAGAGGGTGTGAAAAACTGCCAACAGACACATGTAAGTCAGTATCACAAAGCACCAGAGAAAGGTATAGCAAAACCACACAGAAGAATCGCGTCACTCCATTTAGGATGACGCTATGAAGAGCATCACAAGATGGTGGATGCTGGCAAGTCTGTGAGGAGGACGGAGCCGTCCACTGATGCAGCACGCAGTGTGGAGAACAGAGCCATCCACTCATGCTGAGCACACTGTCAATCTGCATGGCCATAATGGAAACCAGCATGGCAAGTCTGTCAAAACTTCTAAGTAAGAAGTCCGTCACAATCAGTGTTATAATCAAGCAACCTGCTGTTGGAAATGGATTCCGTACACTGTAAGACCTCTGCGGGCTCATTTCCTTTGTGGCAATAGTCACAACAGCCAAAAGTTGGAAATGGACAGTCAATGAATGCATGAAGAAAACATGGTGTGTGTGCAAATTTAAATGTTATTCAGCCTTAAGAAATGATTGGTTCTCATCGCTTGGGACAACATGGATGGAACTGGAGGACTCTGTGCTGAAGAAAATAATCCAGGCACACAGAGACAAACACTGAGTGATCTCGTCACATGTGGGACCCAGAAAAGCTGCTTTTGAAGAAAATTGAGCAGTGATGAGCAGAGGCTGAGGAGAGCAGATGGGGGTAGGGGAGAAGAAGTCAGTCAAATTACATCAAGATAGGCCATTTGCATTCTGGTGGTGGACCACAGTGTAGGGTGACTGCGAAGGAAATGATTGGTTAAAAAAAAACAAAAACAAAAACAAAAACAAAAAAAAACAAAAAACTACATGTGTGTCCTGATTTGAACATCACAGAATGCATATGAAGACATATCAAAACATATGTGTGTCTTGTATTGAACATGACAGAAAGCATACAAACACATATTAAAACATCACTTAGTACCCCAAAACATGTGCAAATTTATTTGTGAATAAAATTTCAAAAAGAAAAAACATGAAACAGCTCTACGCTTTATAGCAAGACATTTCCTCTCTGAGTCTCTATTACTTGTAGGAATAATCTCTTCAGTATTAGGTGGAAGCATCACCTGTCAATAAAAATCTGATGGCCAATAAGCGGAGGCATATTTAGAGGGTGGGATATCCGGAGAGAGTGGAACTCTGAGAAAAAGTCTGACGCTGGAAGGTTCACTACCTGAACTTAGAAGGCAGGAGATGACGTCAGACACATGGAACAGAGGAGAGGTAGCTAGCCATGTAGCAGACTGAGATTAATCCAAACAGGATGACTGAGCTACGAGCTAGTTGGGTACCAACCTTAGCTTAAGGCAGTAAGCATTTGTAAATCAGAATAAGCCTCTGTGATATCAGGAACTGGGGAGGTCTTAGGAAAACCTGAAGGGTTAGAGTTTCTCTTTTGTATAAAATGATTACTTCTATCCTTACGGTATATCCCAGTAGACAGGACATAAAATCACGGCTACACGGCTACCAGCCCTGCCCATGGGATTCAGTACCTGTGTGAGATTATAAACCATTATATATAAAAATACAGCCAGCTCAGTTCACACGGTGATATGTGTGATTACGTTTTCAGTCTGACCATTTGGTTATTGGAGAGCTGATTGCCGCGTTCTTCCCCGGGGAAGTCTATCTCACTCCCGGCACCCCTTAGTTGCCAGTAGTTCTTTATCTAGGGCTGGGGCCACTTCCTGTTAGCATGTCTTCTGGTAACATCCGTGTTCACACCATGTTTAGGCAGCTATGTGGGCTAAACTTCATGGTTACTGCACTCTGCTGTTCCTAGGAGACACATTCTCACGGCGAACTCCCTGATCCTCGAGTTCTGTCATTCTGCCCCTTCTTCCACAGCGATCCCTGAACCTCTGGAACAGGAGTTGGGTTGTAGGCGTGGCCACTGGGCCACGACTCTGCATTTTGATTGGTTGTGGTTCTCCGTCTCTGAGAGGAGGAGATTCACAAGAAAGTGAAACGCTGTATGACGTTAATGACAGTTGGGAGGGGGTGTCTCTCTAAGTTTATGTTTTTATCATTCACCCCTCAGATCTACACTCTGCATGCTACTTCCCCTGAAAGACTTTGGACAGTGCCCACTGACGAGTTCATGGGCCTAGAAAACGCTGGCACAGAGCATGCCAGCCATCCTATTAAAAGAGGTTCCCATTGCGTCTGTCCCTCTACGTGGTCATCATTAGCCTGAGGACACACATGATAGGGAGAGGGCAAAGGGGGGTTGTTAGTCATGTGACTGCGTGACCTGCTCCCCTGGGAAATGGCCGTGCTTGGGGGAGGGAACCTCCCAGGAGTCAGCAGACATATCCCTTTACCTTTTATTCTAGGGAACAAGGACTAAGGTAAGTAAAAACTGTAGTACTGCTCCCTGCATATTCCAGTACCTACAGGCCCATGCATCAAATCAGCATGACCATGGTGCAAAGGCTCCAGGGCAACTCGGGCTCTACAGGTCTCCTTGGCAGAGAGAAAAGTCCAACCAGGGGACCCAGGAGGTTGAGCTAAATGCATCCAATCAAGGGCTGGAAAATCAGAGAGTGGTGAGTCTCGGGAGATAGTTAGTGGGAGGGTTTGAGGCTTCTAATCGTCCACATGTGTGGCGTTTGGGGCTAAGAGAAAAGTAGTTGCTTCTGTTTGACCCTTCTCTCTGTCCCTTACCTCTGTCCCTTCCCAGCTGGGCCACCTGAACAAAGTAACTCTCCTGCCTATGTTCCAGTCCCCCCATTTTAAACTGGGAATAAATATCATAGCTCAAAAGGTTGGAGCTAAAGGGGGTTCATCTCAATTAAGGGTCTTAAGACATAATCCATGTTTGCTGGGTTTGGTTTTTACTTTGAATTCTCTTGTGTGATTGGCAGTGCATGTGAATGTGGGTGAGTGTGTGTGTGCACATGTGTGATGGCTGGAGGTCAACATGTTTCCCTCCTCAGGAGCCATCTACCCTGGCTTTTGAAACAGTCTCTCTCACTGGGACTTAGGCTTGTCAATTACACTAGGCTCTCTGGCCAGCAAGCCCTGGGTCTTTAGGTCTCCACCTCTCCAGCCCTGGGACTGCTGGTAGAAATCCCTCAGCTCATTCACATGGTTTCTGGGGATCAAACGCAAGTCCTCATGCTTGCAAGGGAAGCACTTTACCACTGAGCCACCTCCCTGTATGATGTCCAGCTCTTCACATTATACTGCTTGATGTCACAGTAGATGCCATAGACAGAGATGACATCACATAGGATGACATCACACAGGATGTCGTCACATGTCCTTCCAAGCCCATGCTGGCCCTGGAGACAGTTTCTCTGACTAGTTCCTTCCTATGACTCATTGCTACTCTTTCTCCCCATCCTCCCCCAAAAGGAAGAAAGACACAAGAAGGCAGAAGTGCAGATCTTTAGAACTGATATCCTTGGCTCAGAGGGGTCAGGCGTCTCCATTCATGCCAAGTACAGAAGTACAAAAGCCTTCTTGTATGCACGCATCTTACTGGAATTCAAGTGCGTTTCCACCCTTGACACTGTGAAAGCAGTCCAGCTAGAGCAAGGTGGACCTGTGAGCAGAAACCCTTCCTGCCTCTTCTCCCACACTCTCTGGGGCTGCATTTCTTAAGAGACGTTTGTCTTGATTTTGCCAATTCTTCCGTCACCTGAAAATCTACACAGAGAACACCTTTGTGAGGCAAGGCCTGGGACACAGGCAGAGCATAGAGAGGTCTTGTCAAGTGGAACAAGTTGATTCCTGTCCAAAAATCCTCTGGCTGCAGTAATAGATTGAATTGGGGGGGGGGGAACGCAGCTGCTTCTGGTTGGAAATTGTGCTGCAGCACTTCACAGAGCACCCTGCTTTCTGCATGTGGAGGTCCAGGCTTTGCAAACGTGTGTGTGTGTGCATGCTGCACAGTGGTGTGTAGCGTCAAGGTGCCCGTGTGCCTCTGCCTTGTTTGTGTGCAGCCGTTTCCCTGCCCTCTGATGTGCCCCCAAAGTTTAATACATTTCACACAGTGGTGCAGTGGGCTTTCAGCAGAGGCATTTGACTCCCCTTGTGTTGGTTTGAAGAGAGGTAACTGAATACTAGCAGATCTGCACTGTGCCCAAGAGGAGCCACCAGACAGCCACTCTGCCTTCAGGACTCTTGAAACACCGCAAGTACAAACTTAGGTATACTGGAAAATAAACAGAAAATTCCAAAGCCTGGTACCAGGCTGCGAGCACAGCTCAGCAGCCGCGTGGCAGGAGAGAGAGATGTCAAGATTAACACAGGAAAGAAGACAGTTTAACTGGGGACCTTCCCCCATGGACTACAGAGACACAGCATGCTGGACAGAAGACCCCACTCTGTTGTCTGTGACTGTAATGAAAGTACCAGGAGGCAGAAATTGTAATTAAAGTCATTATGGTCGGAGCCTGGGCCCTGACAAGGCAGGCTTGGCCGTCGATCCTCGACAGGTCAAACAAGCAGACAATGTTGAACAGCAGGGGTTTACTACATGTGGCCATCTCATGTGAAGATCCTCAGTGACCTCTCCTTCAAGTCCTTCCTCTGGGTCCTTATATGAGGTTTCAGTTTAAACAAAGGACGGGCAGGAAGGAGGGTATGTAACTAAGCAGGCTTGGCCAAGGTGTGGTCCTACCCATAGTGATGGGTTCACCATTGCCTCAGAGGTGGTCTGACAAGGTGTCAGAGCTGTATGAAGCCTCAGTCTGGGAGACAAGCTGTGCCCCCTTTCAGCTGTCACCAGGGCCCCAATCTCTTCCTCCTTCCAGCACAGACTCCTGAAGAAATTCTAATTTCTATAATCATCTGATAGTAGAAGGGAGGAGTGTGACCATCCCTTAAGAAAATCATCGTCCTGATGGAATGGTTACAAGATGCTGAGCCACCAGGAACCTACACAAAGAGAAGATGGTCCAGTACACGTCCCCAGATGTGGAGAAGGAAGTGTCTGCGGAGGTAAGGGTGGCCACCCATGTGGCATGCAGAGAGACAGTAGCTGGAAATGGGTTGCTTTTCTCTAGAGAGCCCTGAGGGGTTGAGGAAAGTAGGCACTGCTCCAGTCACTTCATGAAGCCAGGAACAGGTGAGTGAGCACGTTTGCTTCCTCTAGGCGCCCCCGTAGAGAAGGGGTGGCTTCTACAAGATTCCTCCAGGAGCCCTGAGGAGAGACATCCAACCCTCCTAGAGGCTAGATGATGCCACAGAAGTCCATCCCAACAGTTTCTTGGGCACCAAAGAATAAAATGGCCCCACCAAACAGTGACTAAGTGGGACAATAAAGAGAATAGATTCCGAAGTCAAGGTTCCAAACTAAGAAAAGTGGGGACTTACAGACCTGGACTTCTTAAACTTTCCCATTTGTGGTCCCTTTTTTACTCAAAGAAATTTATACCCAGCCCCAAGTATATGAGAAAATAAAATAGGTAAACAAATCAAACATTTGATAACAATAAGCTATAGACCACATAAAGCTCAAGAAGAAGAAAGACAAAAGTGTGGATGCTTCAGTCCTTCTTAGAAGGGGGAACAAAATACTCACAGGAGGAAATACGGACACAAAGTATGATGCAGAGACTGAAGGAAAGGCCATCCAGAGACTGCCACACATGGGGATCCATCCCACATGTAGTCACTAAACCCAGTCACTATTGGGGATGCCAAGTGATGTATGCTGGCAAGAGCCTGATATAGCTGTCTCCTGAGAGGCTCTGCCAGAGCCTGACAAATACAGAGGTAGATGCTCGCAGCCAACCATTGGACTGAGCATGGGGAACCGAATGGAGGAGTTAGAGAAAAGACTGAAGGAGCTGAGGAGGGTTGCAACCCCATAGGAAGAAAAATATCAGTTAATCAGAAACCCCAGAGCTCCCAGGGACTAAACCACCAACCAGAGTACACATGGAGCTACCCATAGCTCCAGCCGCATATCTAGCAAAGGATGGACCTTGTTGGACACCAGTGAGAGGAGAGGCCCTTGGTCCTGTGAAGGCTCAATGCCCCAGTGTAGTGGAATGCCAGGGTGGGAAGGCAGGGAGAAGTGTGTGGGTGGGGGAGCTCATGGAGGCAGGGAGTGGGGGAATGAGATGGGGAGTTTCCAGAAAGAAAATTTGGAACGGGGATAACATTTAAAATGTGAATAAAATATCCAATAAAAGAAAAGAAAAAAGAAAAAATTACTAGAGTGGAATACAACTGATAAGGCCTGGATAGTCTAACAGTGGCTTTCTACATACTACCAAGACTCAGCTATCCCAATCCAGTGTTAATCACCTGGAGAATTTCCTCAAGAGTTGCTGGTCCCCAGTCCATGTTGGAATCCAGAGAAGCTTGAGTTCGGTATCAGTGAAGGATACTGCAGCAGCAGCTACAAAACGGATGCACTCACCATCAAGGAGCAAAGGTAGGCAGGCAAAGTCAGGAAGGCAACCAGCACTGCTCTCTACTTTGGTCTCTTCAAATCTGGGTCACAGAAGATGGTTCCACCCATATTTGGGGATGAGTCTCCCCTCATCAGTCAGTCCTCCCTACAGATGCCCTCACAGATTTGCCCAGGGTCTTATTTCTTGGTTGATTCCAAAGCCAATCTACCTGACACTCCAGATTAACCAACAATGCAAAGCACTGCAGAATGAGCACTGTTTACCCTTGGATCAAGAGGTCAACTGGGAGCTGTGATTGGTGGCCACTGCCCAGGATCACAATCAAGTACCAGACCATATACTACTGTTGTGGAAAAGAGCCATCTTTAAAGCCATGCACACATGTGCACACTCCATGTGCATGCTCCATTTGCACACTCCATGTGCAACAAGTACATATTCCATGTGTACACATGTGCATACTCCATGTGTGCACATGTCCACACTCCATGTGCATACTCCATATGCATACTCCATGTGCAACAAATGCATACTCCATGTGCACACATGTGCATACTCTATGTGCATACTCCACGTGCATGCGCCATATGCATACTCCATGTACAACATATGTATACTCCAAGTGTGCACATGTCTACACTCCATGTGCATACTCCACGTGCACACATATGCATATTCCATGTGCACACATGTGCATGTTCTATGTTTATGCACCACTGTAAAGTAACAACAATATCTCCAAGCTGAACTACCATAAGCTGCAGCCATGGGTTCCATACTACATCCTCATACAGAGCCACCACATGAGTCACTTTGCTATTCAACAGGACGAAGGGCCCCAAGCAGATGTGCTGGTAACTATTTAATAAACAGTTCTCATAAGGGAGAGAAGATGTGTAACCCCTCCCAATTTCCCTAGTGTAAATATTGTCATCACAGTCAATCTCAAGTCAGCAATGGGTAGTCAAGAGCATGGATGCCATCGATGAAGATCACTAGGAAACATCTCAGGTAGGGACACAGTTACACAGCACAAACAATGATCTGAGAGAGCTGTCTCACTAAGCTCAGAAAGGCTTGGATGCCCTGCTTATGTTTCTACTGCCTCACAGGTGACCCACCCTGCTCTCAAGAGACTGCAGACTAAGCTACCAAGCAGACCAAATATGGTTAATATAGACAATATATTATGATCATCTCTGACAACCCTAATTAGCAGGAAATGTGAGTGGTGACAAAAACTGAGTTGAGACATGGGCATAGAGAAAGATGTTGTATTTTGATAAATAGCCAAGATCTGTCAACACTCCAATTCATTACCTGAAATAACTTGGGGCTCTATTATGCCACATTCTCTTTCTTCTCTTTTCACCCAACACTTATAAATAAAAATTCACTTGACAAATTATATGATGTCAAATTTTGTGTTGCTGGTGTCATATAATTGTTATCCTAACTTTCAGAAGATGGCGACAGAAGGATTGTGAGTTTGAGATGGACTTCTCTCTTTTCCTATTATCTTCATGAAAAGTGCTAGGTTTCTTTTTAATGACACTGATCTCTTTAATAATTACAGCTGTTCTGACATATGCACTCTCCTGAAACATCAACCTAACCCATACTCACAAAACTTCATTTTTTATGTTCTACTTTCTGCTCTTTCTCACTGTATACTTGGATTAAAGTACTGAACAATAACCATTCAATAGCCTGAATCCTATGCTGATTTGAAATCTCCTCTTCCAAAGACATTAGCCCATCACTCACTCTCTCTTTCTGTCTGTCTGTCTGTCTATCTATAGGTATTCACATGTTATGGCATATGATAGCCTGTTTATTGCTATTTAGTTCAGCCTTGTACAAGTCCTCAAGATAGAAAATTACCAGGTTTTTGCCAGAATGTAGCAAGAATGGCCTCTATCCCCATTCCCATAGAATCCTTTCTCCCTTCTGAAACCGTTGAGCCAGGCCTGTAGTGGGGACATTTCTATGAGGCTTTGGTTTTCTAAATTCTCATCGAAACATCCCATAGGCTCTACTTAGATTATTCAAGGACTTTTCTACCCCAAATTTCCAAATTCTTCCACATTTTACCTGGAATCTACTTCCAAAGTCCAAAACCATATAATAAGCAACATGAGCAATAACCCCATTCCTGGTACCAACTTTCTGTGTTTGTTACTTTTCCTGTAGCTATTTTATAATTCCTTGACAAAGTCAACTGAAAAGAAGATGGGTTAATTTTGGCTTATAGTTCAATAGTATAGTCAGCCTATCATCATAACAGGAAAGTTATGGTGCCAGGAGCTTAAGGGAGAAGATCACATTGTGTCTGCAATCAGGAAGCAGGAAGTGATGACTATTAGCACTCAACCTGCTTTGTCCTTTTTCTTCAGCCCAGGACCCCAGCCCATAGAATGGTGCTAACCCCAGTTAAGTTGTGTCTTCCCACCTCAATTAACCTAATCTAGATAATCTCAAGGGCATGTTTAAAGGTTTACCTCATAGATGATTCTGGAGGGAAAGGAGCCTCATCTAAGCAAATGCCTCCATGATATCCAGCTGTAAGACATTTTCTCAGTTAGTGATCAATGGAGGAAGGCCCAGTCCATTGTGGTTGGGCTGGTGGTAATGGGTTCTATAAGAAAGCAGGCTGAACAAGCCATGGGAAGTAAGCCAGTAAGCAGAACTCATCCTCCACGGCCTCTGCATCAGCTCCTGCCTCCAGTATCCTGCCCTGTTCGAGTTCCTGCCCTGAATGCCTTCAATAATAACAGTAATATGGAAGTATAAGCCAAACAAGCCCATTTCTCCACAACTTGCCTTTCAATCATGGTGTTTCATCACAGCAATAGAAACCCTAACTAAGATACCAGTCCGAGGATGGAACTGAACTCCTCCTTCATTAATCACTGATAAAGAAAATGTCCTCCAGACTTGCCCACAGGCCAATCTTAAGGAGGCATTTTCTCAGTTGAGTCCCTCTCTTCCCAAATGACTCTAGCTTGTGTGAAAGTGACACAAACCAAGCCAGCACTGTTTGGTACATTTTGCCAATATATCATGTCCATATGATATATTGTAACTAGAATATAGAACCCATAGATATGAACCAAGATAGAGAAAACTGCAGCAAATGGGGATCTCTCTCTCTCTCTCTCTCTCTCTCTCTCTCTCTCTCTCTCTCTCTCTTTCTCTCCCATTTATTGTTGTGTGAGTACACGTGTATGCATGTGTGTGTGTGTGTGTGCATGAGTGTGTTTTTATCAGCTTTCTTCAAGATGACTGGGTTATCAACAACTCATAGCCCAGCAGACTGAACATCTTCCTCTAGGGTGACTACTCTGACAGTCAGTTTTCTTTACTTTCCCACAAAGAACGAGGAGGTTGAAAAAGCTGGTCAGGATCTGGTCAGTATCCATGAGGTGCTGTAATTTTCAGAGGAAAAAGGAAACACATGAGAATAGTCACATCTTGCTACTTGGCGGACAGTGGGGAACAAGAGGAACGTGATGAGAGAAAGGAAGCCATGAGCTCAAGGAAGCTCTCATGCCTGCTCTAAAACCAGAAATACAAAACTGCTGAGACAGGAGCATGGGTTTGCCAGCTGCATGCTTAGAGCTACCTCATCAACAGTGTTAATCTTAGAAAACTAAGTGAGAGCCCTAGATGAGGAAAGAAGAAGAAAAATCAGGTAGAAAATAGAACAACTATATCATCCCCTCTACAGCCCAGGCTGCATCACAGAAAAAGGAGTAGAATTCAAATATAAGATGCAAAGGAGAGTGAGCTGTTGTAGAACACTGGCCTTCAAGCATTGCCTGGTCACTGCAGTCTTGAGCCAACAGCAGCTGAGATTGCCTACACAGGATCAGGCCCATTGATATCCCATCATGAGCAGGAAGGAGTGTTTTGGATTTTGTCTAATGTTGTTTGTATTATGTTAATTTGTTCCCCAAAATTGTACAAGAATCCGCATGACCTCTTGTAAGATGCTGAGGGACCCTGTCCCCAGTTGATTTTAATTGGTAAATAAAGTGGCTGGCAACCAATGGCTGGGCAGGGAAACAGAGGCAGGACATTAGGATGCCTGGGCAAGGGGTTGAGGAAGGAGCAGGAAGGGATAGCCACCATGTTGGGGAAGGGGAGGAGATGTCACACCTGAGAGATGCCTGACAGAGAACAGAGCTGTCATGTAGGTGTTGGGGAACTCAGCCTGAGAGGGCTACAGGTCTGGGTCTGGGGCAGCCAAGATGGAATATAGGTTTTAATAAGTGATAAGATGGGTTTATTAGAAGGTACATAAGTCATGTGGATACTAGGAAGTGGCCTGGTCATTAAGCTATTTGAACACTGGAGCAGGTAGCAAGGAGTGCCACCAAGGTCGGTTTGAGTAGCAATAATTGGATAATGCTACAGAGGAACTCAGGAGTCCAGGGATTCAGAGGCAGTTAATGGATGCTGGAAGAGGGAGACACCTTTTCTTCAGAGGTTCAGCTACTGATTATGTGTTGATAATGCTCCTGTAAACAAACCCTTACTCATGCCCCTAATGAAATTTGTTGAGCTATTAAAAATAAATTTAAAAAATGAAATATTTAAAAGAATCTGACAACTGCTCTGTGGCTCTCAGGTTAGAAATCGGCTTTAAATCAGGCTCCAAGATGAACTCCAACCCAATGCCCAAGGCTCTGATCTGAAGAAGCAGGTAGGGTTCATACATTTGAGGAGTTCTACAGGGGCACATAGCTACTTGCATACCACTGGTTCAGTTCTTTATGTCCTTCCCACCAAGAGTCTCTAACCTGGTTAAGTCTTGATGACCACTGCCCAATAAACCAGGAGGCAAAATTCAATGATCTGTTGGGTGCAAATCACCACCACCAATGATCTCTTTCAATGCCAAAAAGAACTATCTTTGTTACATTCATTTGTGTGGAAAAATCACAACTGGTAGTAAGAAAGTTTACTTCTATCAAGCATGTGTATTCAACCAACACTAATCATATATATATATATATATATATATATATATATATATATGTATATATATATATATATATATATCCAACATAACTGAGGGGCACAGAGGTTAATCTTTAGCTCAAATCCTGTGGGTAACAGAACGAAGATTCAAACTGAAGCACTCTGGGTCCTGGGCCTAAACTCTAAGTCACCCAGCTTTCCCACTTGACGACTCACAAATACATCTACAGAGATTCCCTTTTCATTTCTAAGCACAAATGTCATTACAAATATATTTCATCAACTTAATTAAAGTAAAAACGGAACACAATAGGATTTCTTTGGCTCACCTTTCAGAGAGTCAAAAACTGACTATAAATAGCCACTTCCATGCCCGTTTGTTGGCATTGCCAACCCTTGAGCTGTCGGCCATGATGTAGTTATTTACCTAACTCCAGAGACCATGACTTTATATACTAGATATCTCTCCAAAATGCCCCCCAATATCCCACACATAGTACAAGCAAGCCTTCTCCAAGACAAGCACATTACAAACTTTTCAGATACTTCCTAGGCCAAGAATACAGTAATAAAAGGAAGCTTTGATAACAGAACACACCTGAGTAGGGGCAAGGGATATTTTCTGAACCTCAGCTCAAATGTTAAAGACAAAAACATGAAGGAGTGCCTCTGACTCACCCCTCATAGAGCTTGCTAGAAAAATAATTCTTGGAACCCAAGTGCAAGACTGATCCCATAGCAATACTGACCTTGTACAAGCTAGAAAAAGATTGCATAAATCCTCATAGCTTGTCCTAACCTATTTTTGTATACTTTTAATTCTCCAGCATCTTAGTCCCCTTCCATGTTTTCCTGCATTCTGCCCATCATGAGAACCAAATCTGTCACTACAGAAACTGAAAATTCTACTAGCTCCCCCTCCCCAAAAAGAAGGTTCCCCCACATGCCTTCACATGGCCAATCAAATTCTGAGACTCTGATCTGGGAAATCTGTATTTAATTTATTCTTTACACATATGCCTACACTCACCAGTTATTTTATTAAGCTTTGTCCATTGCTTATTTTCACTAAACGTTACCTAAAATAATACCTGGTTCACAAAAAAAAAAAAAAAACTACAACAGATATTTCATGAATAAATCAATATCTAGTTGGATGAGACAGATCTGCAAAAAGGGATATGCTAGAACCTTCTCTACAGAACTATACATAAAAAAGATGATTACTCATACATTTCTTTATTCAATCATTGTCAAGGGAAAGAGATAATATGCAAAGATAATCTCATTATTTTTGTGGAAATTTCTATCTCCTTCTACTTTGCAAATCGCTCTCCTGACCCATGCCCTACTTAGTATTAATTTTGCCAATGTGGCAGACAAGTTTAAAAGATACTTTCAAATAAGTAGGTTTTTTTTACAAGTTATAACTGGAACTCTTAAAACTCTCAATGAAAGGAAAGTATCATGAAATGTTCATGGAGGTTGGATCATCAGCCAGTGGTGACCACCTTAAAGGACCAGGGGAATAGCTTTAGGAGCATAGTAAATGTTATGTAAATGTTTCTTCAAATTTGAAAGGGGTGAAGGGAACTAAAAGGATACAAAGTGCTTAGTGCCAATTCCCTTGAAACACTCGTGGTAGAAGAAGTTCTGACTGTAGGCAGAAAGACCACCTCTCTCAAAACCAGAAAGACAGAGATTGGATGAAAAGGGGATCAACTCTCCACCTTCAGACTCTGCTATAATCTCCCTTTGTCTGAACTAATAAGAACCAGGGAAATGAGAGATGCAAAAACAGCCTGTGTCCCAGAGCAAGGAAGATTAGGATGGAGCATAGACATAGGAGACACATTGCAAAAGGCCACAGAACCTTCCAGAAGCTCATCCTTCCAGCTCCAGAGGTGAGCACTTGTGCTGGCACCCTCAGTACAAACAGCTTCCATAAAAGCAAAGACGACCACTCAATAGAGACTCACTGAACTCAAGAAAGAGAAGCACAAAAGTCACTGTGGAGAAGGGCTGGTGCCAGAGGAAACAGCTCACAGAGCAGCCAGAGGAGGCTCATTAGTACTGCATTTTGGAAACGCAAGAATAAGTCTCATACCTACAAAAATCTGAGATCTTATAATTTTAAAAAATCAATTATGGCACTATATTATCCATAGGATAAACAGAATTACAAAACGGTCAGAGTTAAATAGTAATTTACTAATCTGGGAACCTGAACCAAAGTATTAAGTTTATCTCATTAAAAGGAAGAAGAACATTTCTTTTCTAGTTAATATTATATATGGGTATTTTGCCTAAATATATGTCTGTACCCACTGGCATGAATGTGCATGGTGTTAGTAAAATCCAGAAGAGTGCAACAAATAGACAGTTGTGATCCACAATACAGATTCTAGGAATTGTACCTGGGTCCTCAGCAACAGCAGCAAGTGATCTTAACCACTAAACCATCTCTCCAGCCCCCAAAATGTTAACTTTTAAAACATGAAAAATAAATATCCATTTAATTAAAATTCTGGAAATAAACAGTAAAAATTTAGGGATGGAAAAGAAAAGAAAAAGTAATTTAGAAACAGAAAGAAAATATTCTAGGTATGAAGCTTGTGGCTTTAAAAGCTCATCAATTGTTTAAAGGGAGAGGGACTTATCATTGACATGCTGTTATAAAATTAGGATGTCCAAGGATCAAGATAAAATCCTAAATTGATTTGATATGAGAAACAATAATCAGACTACCTGAAATGATTCTTTATCTGGCCAGCAACAACTTGATGCTAAACAAATAATAGGACAATATCATGAAGGGTCAAAGAATCCAATTCCCGGAATTGGCTCAGCAGTTAAGAGCATGCTCTTCCATCAAACCACATGGTGGCTCAATCCAATTCCACACACATCATTAAATAAATAAATAATAAATATTTAAAAAAAAAAAAAAAGAATCCAATTCCCATCCAATATTACTCAAAAGACAAGTGCCTCAAAGGCATTGCAGATATACAAAGGTTCTAAAAGCTAACTCTTCCCAGAGCATTCTCTAACAGATTTAACTTAGCAAAAAGAGACAATAACTCACTGAGAGGCAGATGTGGGCCAAGAAGTCAATAGTAAAATAGAAAACCAATGAAGCACAGTGGAGACAAGCTTTTTAAGTTTATAGCAAGAGTGTTTGTTTAGAATACCAGCACAGGGGGAGCAGAGACAGGTAGATCACTGGAGCTTGATGCCCAGCTAGCAAGTCTAACAGACTTAGAAATTGGCCAGGCTAATGGAAAATCCTGTTCTGTCACCATAACCACCCCCACCAAAAGAAAAAGAGAAAATTGCACCTGAGAAACAACCTCCAAGAATTTGTCCTCTGGCTCCACATGAACATATATACATACATGTGTACCTATACACACATACATGTGTACCTACACACACACACACACAAACACACACACACACACACACACACACACACACACACACACACACACGGACATACACAGGCACTGTAACAGTAATCTGAAACTTAAGTATCAGAGTATCTAGCTGACAGCAACCTCACAATAAAACAAAAGAATGAGAGACATTCCCTGTAAGCAACATCCCTACTATACAACTTATGATCAAGACAGCAGGAAAAACCAACCTCCCATAGGAATGATCCTTTAAAAAAGCAGTTGCCTTCCTTTGGAGAAGGAAAATTCTGGGAGAACAATATGGTAGGTTGTTGGCTTTACTTACCTGATAGACTGACTCACATCAGGAGGCCAAGGAGTATACAGGTTGACACAGCTATTCCAGGAAAAGAATGACTGTTAGAATAAAAGGCAGCCTATTACACTCAGAACCACTACTCCCTACTTCAGCTGCTCACCAGCAACTACAGGTTGAATGCCATTCATTCCAGCACTGTTCTACTCCAGTACTGACCATGAGCCACAGCAATAAAGATTTGATAAAAGCTACCACTAAATTAGATTTTGTTGGTATGGTCAGCCATATTGAATCCACCTAGAATAAACCCACCAATGAGCGAACTCACTCACAAGGAAGTGACTTGCATTTCACCAAAAGTATTCAAGCAAAAGTCTGGGTAGCTTTTGGTCAGTATCTATGCATCCACAGAGATACCTTCCATTGAGGAATGGATTAAGTTTTAAGATCAAAGGCCAGGGCCTCCAGGTTGAAGGGTGGAAATCCAACTATACCGAATGACAGAAAAATCTCAGAAACTTCTAAGTGTTTTCAAGTTGAAGAGCAAGGCCTTTCTCCTTTCCCCAGACTCCTGGGCAAACAGTGAATCTAGTTCTCAGCATGGATATTCTACACAATGGATGGCCTGAGTCAGAAATGAATGAAGAAGAAAAATCAAAAGAAGGGGGGATGGAGAAATGGCTCAACGGTTAAAGAAATCTTGCTGCTCTTTCAGAGGAAGTAAGTTTGATTCCCAGCACCCACATGGCAGCTCATAATCATCTGTGACTCTAGTTCCTGGGGGAAGGGGGAGTCCAGTGCCCTGTTCTGACATCCAAGGGCACCAGACTCACATGTGGTGCACATCTATGTATACAAGCAAAACACCCATACACATAGTTTTTTTAGGAAAAACATGTTTTGTTTTGTTTTTAAAGAATATGAAAGCTTAGTATATAGAGAAAGAGGAGGCAGACATTGAGAGCCCAGGCACATGTATTTCTGGCTGTCACATCAAGCTGAATCGTACTCTTTTTTAATAGGCATTCTATTCAAGCATTTGGAACATCTTAGTTAGGGTTACTCTTGCTGTGATGAAACACATGACCAAAAGCAAGGTGTGGAAGAAAGGGTTTATTTCATTCACTGTTCCATATAACAGTTCATTACCAAAAGCAGTGAGGGCAGGAACTTAATCATGGCAGGAAGATGGAGGCCATGGAGGGGTGCTGCTTACTGGCTTGCTCTTCATGGCTTGCTCAGCTTGCATTCTTATAGAAGTCAGGACCACCAGCCCAGGGATGGCCCCACCCACAGTGGGCTGGGCCCTCCCCCATCAGTTTCTCACTAAGAAAATTCCCTACAGGCTTGGCTACAGCTGATCTCAAGGAGGCATTTTCTCTATTGAGACTCCATCCTCTCACATTGTGGCTTATGTCACATTGACATAAAACCAGCAGCACGCGGCATAAGCTAGTGTTCCCACCATCCACTGTCACTGGGTCAAGATCCACATGATGTTTTTCATTCCAAAAAGAGCTTGGAGCATCAGACATCTAACCATCTGTCTCTCTCACCTCTCTTCAGCTCTTCCTCTGTGTTTCTTGTGTTTGGCACCACATAGTGTCACCGGCAATCCAGGACAGGAAATAAAGCATGCTGTCCTTCCTGCTGAAGGAACCTGATTCCATGTGTACTCACGTAGTTTTCCTATAGTTCATATCCACAGACAAGACTTCACTGTTGCACCATAACCCATGAATCGAGGAAGCATTTCTAAAGCACATCAGGGAACACCTTGTCCCACCATGTGAAACTGTGCCTCGTGTTTCCCTTTTGCAGATACATGTCTCTCTCACACTGGGCACTCAGCAAGAAGGGTAGACACTGAGGGAGATTTTTCTTGACTAAGAAATGTCTGTAAATCATAAGACCACTGTCTCAAGGTTAAATGCACATCAATAAATATTGCCATTTCATTTCAATCAACTTAGTTTGTCAGTAGTGTGTGTGTTTGTGTGTGTGTGTAAATGTGTGTGTGAGTGTGTGTGTGAATGTGTGGGTGTGGGTGTGAACATGTGTGTGAACATGTGTGTGAACATGTGCATAAGTGTGTGTGAGTGTGTGTTGAGAGTGTGTGAATGTGTGTATGTGTGTGTGTGCATGTGTGTGTTTCTGTGTGTGTACATGTGTATATGATCACATCTGCTCAAACAGCTATGTCTCAGAATACTGGGAGTTCCCTGAATGTCTGATAATCATGTTTATAATACGAATGCCCAGGTAATAAGAGCTGGCCTTCCACACTTAAAGGGGAGGAGGTGTACATGTCTGTTCTTCTTACACTAAGTAAACGTAATGTGTAAGATTTTATTGTACTGGAGATTAGCCAGTGTTATGTTTAGAACCATAAAACTGCTCTATCCATTGATTCATGGTGAGTTTATCATTACACATCCCTCTAACTAACAGCATGTCCAACACCCTACACAGAGAGAGAGAATCCTAATGTAAGTTACTGGCCAAGGCACATATGTGACAGAGGACAACTTTGGGGTCAGCCCTTGCCTTGTGCCTTGTCTGAGTCTGGGTCTCTTGCTGACTGCTGGGCACAGCAGCCTAACTAGCCCCAGTATTCTGGTGACTCTTCTGCTTCTTCTTAGTCTCGCTGCAGAGTGCTGCAGTTACAGCTGCTGCTTCTGGCTTAACCTGAGTCTAGAGGATCCAAACTCAGGTCATTCTTACACGGCCAGCACTTTACTCCCTGATCCACATTCCTAGCCCTTTCCCCATGTCTTTCATCATTCTTACACACACACACACACACACACACACACACACACACACGTACACACAGAGATATACATACAAACACACACAGACATATACAAACAGAGAAATACACACACACATACACACTTACATACACACGCATTCACTCACACACAGAGACACACATATACATACATATATATTCACATATACACACACATACACACACACATACGCACACACACATGCACATATACAGCTACACCCAAGTCTTCTTCCTCCTAAGACTCTCAACCTTATTAATTAAAATCAATCAAGGCAGTCAGCATTTGTTGGCTGAAGTGTGACCAAACTCAGTCCCTCTTTCCCAGAATCAATCATCTGTGCCTTGTCCCTCTCCCACACTCCCCTCCTTACCACGGAGCCACCAAAAATCTAGAGTAGCCACAGGCCTGGCACAGAAGGAGAAGCCTCCCACGTTCCTTGTGGATTTATTTGGTTTCAATGCAACATGAGACCACTCACAGGGGGAAATGAACAAGGGCGAGAAAAAGGTTTCTTCGATCCTAAAGCAGTGAGCAAAATGTATTGTCGCAAAGCAATAAATTCCAGAAAAGGCAAAAGAGAAACCACAGCTTGACTCTCAAAATAAATATCATTATCAGGATTGTGTGCACCCTTGGTGGCCCCTAAAACTCCTTTTAAAAACAGACCAATATTATGGCTGAACTGGGGAACTTCTTAGAATCAGGGAATTTTTGGCCTGGGAAAGATCTTTAGAGCTTGTAAACCACCTCACCAACCCCTCTCCCAGTGGCATTAACACTCGGGGACTTCACCCATGCACACAACTCAGTCCAGACACTCACTACCTTGGCAGCCACTGCAACCTCCTCACCAAAGCCCTGGGCTCTTTCATTCAGTGGGACCAACCCACATCCTTTCACTAATTGCTAACCATTTCCCCCCCGCAGTCAACCCTGTTTGATCTGTCTGACACGTGACATGGTGTGTGCTTCTGAACACAGCCCTGCTGAGGCCCTCTTAGAAAAGGCAAACCTGCAGTCAGGCACATAAGAAACAAATCGCTTCCTTCAGACAGAGGCGAGAGGGTGTTAGCGGGAAAGCGACGGCCATAGCAGAAAAATGTTCATCCCTCAGGACTCACTGACTGGTTCGTTCGTTCATTCATTCATTCACTGCCTGTTGGTATGTATGGGAGATCAAATTAGCAATAGCTGTCATAAGTACCCTACAACGTGTCCGTTCAGAGGAACCATGGCTTATCTAGTTCAAGACCATGACTCTAAAGCCAGAATAGTCTCATAAACTAAGTTAGGTCTTGAACTGAGACTTGGAGGAAGGGGGTGTCCTGGCAGCTTCCATTAATTTCAAGAAGATGTTGGAGTATCCACAGACGCTGACCACAATCACAATGGCTGGAGTGATGACAGAATAAAGCTGTTTCCCAGTTATCTCCTTTGCCTTCCTCCTTTTGTAATCTCTCTGACCCAGGAGCAAAATGCCTGAGAACTACATTCCCCAGAAGTCTTTGTAATCACCTTTATGCTAGGATCCAGGAAAGGATTCTCCTCATCCACTCTTATTCCTGTTCTATGATCTGGATGACTAGGCCTGGTATTGTTTCCAATGGGCATGACCAGAGTGTTTTCCGGAGCAGACTAGTCTATTCCCAGGGTGCAGTAAGAGCCAGTGGGCTGTGAAAGGTTTCTTGATTCCTGGTTGAGATACGTTGAAGCCCCAAGAACCCCAAGAACCCCAAGAACGGTAGGTACTTCCTAATCTCCCAGGCCCCTCTCATGTAGCTACAGCCTCCTATATCCCCCTGTAGAGAAGTTTGAGGCAGATCAGTCAAGTAGGGCAATGCCCCAAGCCCCTCCTCCATGGGTGAGGACTTGACCACAGGTCACAAAGGCTCAAGAAAGATCAGTCACATAGAGGCAGGACCACACCCCAAAATATGTAGATGAGGTCTTCCCAAGCTCTCAGGTCAAACCAATAGGAAGTACCTGCTGTCAGACCCTGACCCATCCAAAAACTGTATATAAGGATCCTACCCAGAAGGATTAAAGGTGCGCAGGAATTACTCCCTTGTCTGAGAGCTTCTGTCGTAAGAGCTGTAACACACCACCTGGTGAAGAGAAGCCAGAAGCTCCCCTGCATCCCTCACCAGCTAATCAGTCTTCCTGCTGACTCAGCCCGGCCCCAGGAGCAACCACAATGGCAGCAGCAAAAATGGAGGTGCAGCAGCACCAGTAGCAGAGGCAGCAGAGGGAGCAGTTCCTCTCCCCCTTCGTCTGAACCTGAGCACCTAGATCCCGTGGGAAGCCTCAATGCACAGGCCTATACCATGCAGGTCTGCTATCTCCTTCATGCACACAGCATGTTTCTGAGGATTTCTGAAATTAAACATGGATACTGAATCTAACTAACATGACTTGACTTCATCCGTCCACCCAAATATCAAAAAAAAGAAGCAGCCAGTTTTTATTTACCCGTTAGGCATCAAGCATCCAGTCTCATGTGAGCCTAGATTGGCCAGACTCACGTTGCATCGCAAGTGGCTTGCCTTCGTTTAGCAGTCAGATTGTTTACATTTCAGGAAAAATAAAAATAAAGCCATGAACCTGTGTCACTGTACTGTTTCAGATGCAGGTCAAATAGGAATCTCCAGGGTTCTCCTTGCTAAGCATCTGCCCACGCATGTCAGTGATACCCATCCCACTGAGGGTAGGGGGATCCTTCATCAGCTCCGCCAACACTGAAGCTGCTGCTGTCTGAGAAGATCAAAGGAGCCATTCCCCAGCAGACTTGGTGTCTACAGTCCTCTGGCCTACCCGTGTGGTCTCAGCCACCCCCACTTGTCCTGACTCAGTGATGGGATTTATAATGACAGTAATTGTCAGCTTGCTAAGTCACCTCCGAGGGAGGGAATGCCCTAGAGGCATGCTTCTCAGACTCTCAGCTACAAATTCATAAAAGAGAACTCGAGGGCCTGCCTACGCAAAGGCCAAGAGGATCACTTTCTCTTTGGTAATAGTGTCCTGTGGCTGTGCCACCAAGAGGACAAGTCTGCTTCCGTGACTTGTTTCAGCTGTCAGATACTCTTCAGGGGGAGTGAGTCCATCCACCGATCGCCATACCTCCAGGTACTCGGGCAGTTACATCGCCTTAGGATTCTACCTGTCTAGAGTCAGTACCATCTCAGTTCTTTCTTGGAATGGGAGATCTGTGAACTTTGGGATGCATTTTAAATCCCATCTCTTCCCTATCTACTCTGTTCAAATTTATTTTACTCAAACTTGCACTAAGGTTGGCACGATGAAAGGGTGGGTATAGGATGGCTTTGGTCCTAACTTACAAATAATGCCAGTTGCATAACTTAAATAAGCACTATCATGAACATTTTTAATTTACACCATTAGCATAATGTTATCTGTTAGATTTTAGTTTTAAAAGGTCTTTCAAAGATAAGAGTTAAAGAGATGACTACCCTGTAAAAGATTTGCCCACTCATTTAATCAAGCAGCAATCATAACCTGCATTTCTTTGATGTATAATTTTAGAAAGGTTTGAAGGCTGTTTCCCAGTTATCACCTTTGCCTTCCTCCTTTTGTAATCTCTCTGACCCAGGAGTGAAATGCCTGAGAACTACATTCCCCAGAAGTCTTTGCAATCACCTTTATGCTAGGGTCCATTATGGGGGGTATTGTAGCTGACTGGAAGGCAGAGGTAATCAAGGGGTTACTTTCTACTATGGAGATGGTGGCTGTAGGACTTCTGGGTAAGTGCTCAGCAACCCAAATTTACCAGCAATCTTAGTAGTTCAACAGGTTCCATCATGGTCTTATTAATTTCCTCCAACTAAGGGAGTAGTTTTCTCATAGTTACTAAGCTTAAATAAACATGCTGTCCTTGTGGTCCTATACGTCAGATCTCCTTAATAAATCCCTTCTTAGAAATACACAGTGGCCAGGTATAACAGTGATTACAGGCTTGCTCTAGACCAGCATTTCTCAATCTGTGGATCATGACCACTTTGGTGGTGGAATGGCCTTTTCACAGGTGTTCAAAAAAACCACAGATATTTACATTGCAGTTCATGGCAGTAGCAAAATTACAGTTATTAAGTAGCAGCGAAAATGATTTTCTGGTTGGAGGTGGCCACAACATGAGGAACCGTATTAAATGGTTGCAACATTAGAAACATTAAGAACCATGGCTCTAGCCCCAGGAGGCTGATTCAAAGCAAGCCTAGACTGTATGGTGAGTCCCAGGCTAGGCTGGGATAATGTTGAAACTATGTCTCAATAAATAAAAGAAGGGTTGAGTTTGTCAACAAAATAATGCATTGAGAGACCCGGCTGAAACTGGTCACATAAGTAACTTAGTGTGGTGAACTATATAAGCAGTGAAGCAAAATTTTATCAAATCATTTTAAAACGGTGTTGAGTTCATTACCTGCAGTCTTAAAATTCATGGGGAAACTAGGAGAGGGGTTTTAATAATATAAATTCTCCACCTAAGACTCTATCCATGGTCCAGCCCCTTCTCCAAAAAGCTTAAGTTTCAAAACCGTGTTCCATCTTTGGAGATTGTTCAAGTGGCAGGTTGTTCAAATACCATCACCAGGTTTGCATAACTGTCCCTTGAGCTCCCATGGCCGGTATTGGATGCCCGGACTGTAATTCATGCCCATCACAGGATATAGACAGAAGAGCTTCCCAGATCAACTGCTGGGTCCCCAGGGGAAGCCTCCACGTACATTCATCAAAGTCAAATGGCAGCGCACATTGAACTGCTTCATTAATTATGAAAATTCTCTCCCACAGTGACATCTTGTTAACTTGGAAGCTCAGCATGTTCTCACGAGGTCCCTTCTGTCAACTTAGATCTAAAAGTGCCATGCTTAATAAGGAATTGAGGTCTTGTTTGCTTTTTCTTCTCCTCCTTTAGAAAGAAAAGGCTACTTTGTGCCTAACCCACATCTAAATATATACTTGTGTGTTTACCTGAGCTCACTGTGGATAGAGGTAGCCTTGTCCCTGGAAGGACATTTACCAAGCCAGAGTTTGTTTTACAGAGATATGTAACGGGACTAAGAGAAGAGAGCCTGGTTCTTTTGAGACCTGTGAGTCCATGCTGGGATCTTACACGCCCTCGATCCTCTCTACTCAGGCCTGGTTGCTGGGTGGAAACTTGGCCTTATTCCCCTTCTTAACAGAAGGGGAAAGCAACAAGAATGTGTGCCTTTCTCCACCCTCCTTGAAAACAGTTCTGGCTTTTTGGCCTTTTATTTCCCAACACATGGGCATGATCACTTGAGGAGCTCACAGAGTGTCTGTTTCTGTACTCAGGCCCTTTACCCACACTATGATGGTCATTTTGGGGGCTTGGCTCACAGAAGAGCTCATGAGGCCCCGCCTACCCAATCTGCTGGCCGCACTTGATCATTGGATCCTTCCTAGACCAAGAGGCCACTGTTTGAGGAATGGCGATGTAATGACTCCGGCGGTCTTCCTTTGGTGTTTCATGGTGCACACACATAGGCTGTTACAACACTCCACACTCCACAGTATCAGGGCCTGAGGCTTTTTTTGTTCTCTGCCATCCAGACCACATGTCTACCACTTCCCCAGCTATGAGTACATGCATAGAGGCCAAATGGCAGCTCTGCATCCGGCCCCCAGAACCCAGTCCCACTGGCCAGACCTTTGAGGGATCCGGGACAGTCATTGCTCAAGGTCCCAGGCTGGAGTGCTCACTGAAGGAAGGATAAGGTGACTGGCCACCTGTGACAGGCTCCCTTGGTGTTGTCTCCTAAACACTGGCACAGAGACAGCACCAAGCAGACACTTATTAGATGAACAACTAAAGAAATAAATGAATCAAGGCCTCAAGGGAGCGGTAGCTACTCCAAAGTCTGCCACGACAGCAGGCCAGAGGCTGCCCCATCTGCTTGTTCCCACCAATTTCCCAGAAGCGAGATTTACTTTTAATTAGACAAATTTCAGTTTAAGGAGACACATGTGCCAGTCAAAATCAGGACTGTAAATATCCTACGGGTGACACAATATACCTCCATTGTGCTCTTGGTGACCACTTCCCAAACCCGAGGGGCAACGGAGCCCTTCTGTCTTCTGTCAGAGAACACCTACAACTTAGGAACGTTCATAGAAGATGCTTTTCTTCCTAAAATCTCGATACTTAACACCAGGACCTTAAAGTCAATATAAATATCGGTGGATGTATTTCTTTAAAAAGCAGTAGTAATCCTGAGAGGGTGATTCAGTGCTTGCCGTGCAAACGAGGACCTGCGTTCAGAGCCCACAGAAAAAACCCCAGTTGGCAGCACGCCTCGGCGATCCCAGTGCTAACCTGGAGACAGGCGGATCCCTGAAGCTTGCTAACTAGCCTGTCTAGCCAACTCCGTGAGCTCTGGATGTGATGAGAAAGCTTGTCTCAAAAAAATACGTAAAGAAAAAAAACCAAATTGAGGAAGATACTGACATCAACCTCCACACACATACATACACACCCAAACATACACATTCACACAAACACATGTGCACACACCATACACACACAAACACCTACACGCATACATACATAAAAAAAGAATAAAGAATAAATAGTCTTTAAAATATAATGATGAAGTCTTCTCACTGTACACCAATTACAGCTCCGCTGTATGGTGCCATGATTGTGAAGAGCTCATGTGTTGATTTGTCCCCTTCTGTGGTAGCCTCATTTCCTTTAGTCATCTCCCAGCAGTCATGGGAGACAAGAAATGGCAGATGCCTAGTAGTGTCATCCATCAAAGAAATCCATCTGCCTTCCGATCCTGATGTCACCACGTGACTAAAGGAAAACATCTGAGCGAAACCTCATGACATGATCTCATTTCTGCCCGGGGTCTGGACAGCATCACTTCCTCTTTAAGTAAACACTAAAAAGGAAGATTATCCAGACAGAGTGTGTTAGATGATGCGGCTGTAACTGCCCTCCCCAGGAAATCTGGTATTTGTTCTGAAAACAGGTCTGGATTTTGAAAGAAGTCTGACTAACATAGGCATTCAATGTCCAGAGGTCTCTGTGGAAGTGACTCGTAAGGCGGCGGTGATGGGCAGAGTTACAATGGACGCTGCAGTCATACTTCAGCTCCTGCTTAAAGCAGGAGCAGGGACACTTACGCTTTGGCTGTCCCTAATCAACAGGTGTCAGCTGATCACTTGAAAAGAAGCACAGGATGTACAGACCTTGAAATTCTACTCTTGTGTAGTGGTTTTCCCTTTATCTGTTAGAGGTACAATCGCGGGATTAGCAAAATATACTTCTCTATGATAACAGTTCATTGTAAATTCTATAATTACAGGGAGACTCAATCAATGGTTTTATTTTTAAAGAAATGAAATGCCCCAAAACATTAATGGAGGACTCAGTGTGGGAGACCTTCTAGAAGTAGCTCGGTCTGAGGAGAGTTGAGGAAAAAGTCAATCAAAAATAGCTTTGAGGGCTGGGGCTTGTTGGGACAGCACTTGCATAGCATATGGGAGGCTCTGTATTCTATCCCCATCACTCAGAACAGATAAATAGATAGATGGGTAGATCAATAGATTGACTTAAATGCACTGCATTTAATCTATCACTAACTCTCTCCTACCTCCCCATCACAGGCTCCGTTCCTCCAGGAATGCCTGCCGAGTGTCCAGGAACTGCATGAACTGGTTCTCCACCTACCTGGGCAGCCATCTATGGTCATACAGTTCAGTGTAGAGCTGTTCAGAAGCTAGATAAGAAAAGGAAATTGGGTAGCTTGAAAAGAGAGAGAGAAAGACAGAAAAAGCATGGTCAAATTACTAGCGGTAAATATTCATGAACAATTGATGGTAATTGGTACGGTCACAGACAGGATGGGGATCTTTCCAAATGTGACTGAGCCAGGGGACCCCAGTGGAAGAGTTAGGGGATGGACTGAAGGAGATGAAGGGGTTTGCAACCCCACAGGAAGAACAACAGTGTCAACCAACCACACACCACGGAGCTCCCAGGGACTGAACCACCAACCAAAAAGCATGGAAAAAAAAAGCAGAGGAAATCTGGCAAAAGAAAAAAGGTTTGTCAACATGTCAAACATGTGAAATTGCACCAACCCATAGAGTGGTTTTTCTAGAAGGAAGTAAAAAATCTGAGGAGAAAGGACAACAGAAAAATGATCCAGAGACAAAGGTGAAGCAATTAAATTACATGGTGACAATCACAGACATGCGCAAGGACAACATCACAGCTACACTACCAAAGAGTCTCTCGACCCCTGAACGATTAATTAATCATCAATCTTTGAAGAAGGCATGGACTCCTTAAACTAGGTTAGCCCTCCAACTCCTGCCATGAAAGATGCTAAGGGGCTCCTTCATGTAGGAGTCTTGCAGGAGTTTGACTCAGTGACCACATCCAACCCCAAGGGAACAACCACAGAGCACTTCACCCCTTCTCCCAAGCTTCCCACCCTTTCTTCTGCACTCCCTCAATCTCAGGGCTTATACAAATGACTCTTTATTCTCAGTCTGGGCTGATCATTGAGCCAAAATACCACAGGTCACCTATTCTTAAACAGTTTGGCTGGTTGTAAGTCTTCTCAATAACGCTCACCCACGGTAAGATGATGTTTCCTTCCACTCCGGCCAAAGGCGAGCCATTTTGACAGACACATTGTATCTATTTAACAGAACAATAGTGGCTTCCCCTTAGACCTTCTTAGCACCCAGCCACAATACTTTCTCCCTGCTTTCACTGTCAAACGTAGGTCTCCTCCTGTGGACAGGACCTCAAAGTCAACTGTAAAACAGCTGTTTTCACCTGTACCAGTCATAAAGCAGCATAGCATGCTGTAGTGTTAGCATTCAGGGTCCATGCGCAAGCAGGATGGTTGGCAACCGTACTCTCCCAAAAGCTCCCATAGTACTTTCTGACCTTGTGAACACTAGCCAGCAGGGACGGAGCTTCCAGCTCAGTCCTGGCTTGATTTCTCCATGTCTTGAATCCATTGTGTCTCCAGCTACATAATCTTGTGATACAGTTACAGCCTGTAGCCAAAAACAGTGGCAAGAGCCCGTGTTGTGTACCACTCCGACTCTGATTCTCTTCAATAACCTTATAGTTTCTGTACGCATCTCCTCCCCCATGCAGCATGCTTCTGAATTTAGGCTGTTGTACGGTTTTCTCAATTACCTTGCCCCATGTCATCTGCACGGCTAAAGCTTCCAAAAATGTAACAGCTGCACCTCATCCTTACATCCCATGAGAGTTGGTTTCCCACCCTCGTTCCTTTAGGTACCCGTGCACATCCTTCTGGAAAACTTGACTCAGAACTTTGAAATCTATAATAAAACCTTTTATAGAGTGTGGGTAGGGTCTCTGAAAGCCCAAAACCATCTGTTTAAAGCAAATAGCGATTGATCTTGGAATTCAGCAGCCAAAAGAATGAAAAACATAGTAAAGGTACAATACGGCATTCAGGAATCCAATTGTTCTTAGTAAATCATTTCCTCAAAAGAGCAGTGTTGTGCTCCGTGGTATAAGGAGGCACTGTCTAGCCTAGCTCTCAGATCCACATTCATTCTCATGAGCTGTGCTGCCTCCTCACTGTGCCATCTCACAGCTGGGTGGGGTCGACTTATGTCACCTGTTTCTGAGCCCAGGCTGGATCTGAGTGAGTGAGATCAGGCTGCGTCATCTGCCGCGCTCTCCATTCAAAGCGAGTTGCCATTCCTGACTCCTAGAAGGGTCTCGAGTGAGATGAACGACCCCTGCCCCGACAGTAAACATTTCTGCAAGCCAGAAATGTACAAAGTATGCTAGGGGTGGGAATAGCTGCCCACCGCTGGGTAAGTTTAATTGTTCACCCACCCAATTGTCATTTCTCCCTTTCACCCAGATGCTGGACTACTTGTCAGGACTTAATGCCTCCCAGAGATGAACAGGCAGTGAATTTGCCTTCTTGTCTGTATTCTCCCTGGGATCCCAACTCAGTACAGATATCCCCACATTTGCTCTTGAATAACCTAAACAAATACTTTGTCTGCTCTTGTTTTTTTTCCTTCTCATGAATGTGATGAAACTTTGAGGGGGGTTCGGAATCAGGATGTGGAACTCAGAGGGGATCGACTTGAAGAAAACCTGCCCCAAACATCCCGGAGCTGAATGCTAAGGCCTGGGGAACAGCATCTGCCAGAGATGACTGGAGAGCCTTGCTCCCAGAGTGTGCCTGAGGCCCTGGGCGGGCCCAGTGCCAGGAGCACTAGGCAACTGTCTTGGGGGCAGTTAGACACCAAAGAACTCAGAAAAAAAGTGAGCACTGACATTCTAGACACAAACCAGAGGGGCACGAAAAGACAGGAAGAGCCTCTGTTTCTCTTTCGTGCCGTTTCTCAGCAGTGACTTCCATACTCTGTGAACGCCAAAGCAGCCAAGGATATGAAAGGGCTAATGTGTACACAGGTCCAAAATGTCTCTCAGCAAACGCCCAAAGCGGAGGCAGCCTAGAGCTTAGGAAACTCATATTTCACTCCATTTGAAACATTAGGGGTAGTTCTCATCCACATCAAAAACCGACATCTAGAAGTGAATTCATTTTCATTTCAAACAGACTTTGAAAGTTCAGTTAGCTCCCTTTTAACTCGGCATCAACCATTTAAGGAAGGAGAATTTCACGTCTGCATACTGTGTTTATAGTACGTCTCCCTTTCTCTCCTCTCTCCAACTGCTTTGCTGTCCCTGCCCCCAAAGTCATTCTATTTTTATTATAGCTACATGCAACATGTCCAATATTCTGGGTCTATTTAATATTGCTCACATATAAAGGTTGGTCACTTGGGATTAAATAGACAGTTAGGAGGCCATCCCTGATTCTCCCTCTTCCGGTAGCTGTTAAATGCCCATAGCTCTTCATTTAGGGGTGGGGCCTCGTGAGATTCCCCCACCCCGTCCATTTTATCATGACTGCTGATTTAAAGCCTGCTCAGTAGAAGGGAATCCCTGCCTGGTACTGTATAGCCAACTACCCGTGATTAGTAAGGCCAGAAATGGAGAGGAAAACCTAGTATTGACACTTTTCCCAACTACTAGCGTCATCATATAATTCTAAATACTTTCCCACTTAACCATTTTAAGAGCTTTTCAGGATGACAGGGTGGAGTATTATGAACCGATACCATCAAAATATGCCATTGACGTCGCAACCACAAACACACAGTACTAAGGATACCTGCACAAGATTGGGCCCTCCGACTTTCCATTGGGGCTAGAAGGAGGTGCCAATGAGCACCCAGCCCTTCCTGCAGAGATGTGAATGGTTGCTGGGGAGGGGTCATTTCCTCTAATGGTGTAGTCACTGTGGGGTGAAGTGGGATGGAGAAGGAGTTCAGAGGAAAAAGAAAGGGTACTTGGGTGAGTGTGATAATACATTGTATGTATGTATAAAACTGGGTTAAAGAAAGTTGAAAAGAGCAAAACACTGTCAAATAAGAGTAAGTGCACATACGTGTACATTCCGCAGTGCACTTATGGTGACCGGAGGACAGCTCTGTAGACTCACTTCTCTCTATGTACCTTTACTTGGGGTCCAGGGATTGAACCTTGGTTGTCAAGATCACAGGGAAGATGCCTTACCCAACTGTCTTCCCAGTCCTCGATGCAGTTTTTGTTTTTTTCTAAGACAGGGTCTTTCTGCATAGCTCAGGTTGTGCAGGTTGTGTGTAGACCAGGCTGACCTAGAACTCACAGAGATCTTCCTGCTTCTGCCTCCTGAGTGCCACCACCCCAAGCTCTCAGTGTGGTTTGATTTGCTTTTTTTCTGAAGCTGTGCTGGGCTGTCTATCTTTCTTGGCACGTGTTAATTGGATGGTTTGTGCTTTGGGATCTCAGGGTGTTTTTTAATATTCTGGGTATTAAACTCCAGTTAGATGGGCAGCTACAAATCTTCTTCTCCTACCTGCAGGTGGTTTCCTCTGTTCCATTTCCTCTGCTACGCTGAAGCTGTAAAATTTAGGGCATTCCTATTTGATTCTTGCCATGATCTCTGACTATTAGACTCCACCCCTGTACAGACAGAAAACCACTGTCTGTACCTATTTCTCGAAGTGTATCCTTATTTTCTTTTTTTTCCTTTGTTTATTGGATATTTTATTTATTTACATTTCAAATGTTATCCCCTTTCCCTGTTTCCCCTGTGGAAATCACCTATACCATCCCCCTCCCCCTGCTTCTATGAGGGTGTTCCCCCTCCCACCCACTCACTCCTACCTCACCACCCTAGCATTTCCCTACACTGAGGCATCAAGCCTCCACAGGACCAAGGGCCTCTCCTTCCACTGATGCCAGATAAGGCCATCCTCTGCTACATATGCAGCTGGAGCCATGGGTTGTTCCATGTGTACTCTTTGGTTGGTAGTGACCCCTTCTGTTCCTTCACTCCTTCCCCTAATTCCTCCATTGAGGTCGCCATGCTCAGTTCAATCATTGGCTGCAAGCATTCACCTCTGTATTTGTCAGGCTCTGGCAGAGCCTCTCAGGAGACAGCTATATCAGGCTCCTGTCAGCATGCACTTCTTGGCATCAGCAATATTGTCTGGGTTTGGTGACTGCATATGGGATGGATTCCCAGGTGGGGCAGTCTCTGGATGGCCTTTCCTTCTGTCTCTGCTCCACATTTTTGTCCCTGTGTTTCCTTATTTTCAAATTCAGTTCGCATATTAAGGTTTTTGATCCATTCTGAGTTTCTTTTTGATGGTTGGGAGAGAGGAACCTGGTTTTATTCTTCCACACGTGGCTTTCTGTTCCCAGCACCCCTTGTTGAGGAGGCAACAGAGCCTCAGCATAGGTGGGGTAAAGTTTGACACCAAACAGCATTACCACAGTGGGCTCTGCCTACTCAACATGATCACAGGTACACAGAGGCAGATACATTATCAGTTCAACAACTCTTAGAAGGTTCAAGAATTCTACATGATGAGCATCTATGCAAATTACTGATATCTGCCCTGGCTGATATAAATTCTTCCTAACCAAAATTCTCCCTAGAATTTCCACACAGGGAGAAATGCTTCTCTAACACCAACTAAAGGAGATGAACCCCTCTGCTTCTTCTACCTGTGAAATCACCAGCTTTGCTCCAGACCTCTGGGTAGACCAGTAGTCCAGACCTCTGGGTAGACAAATAGTCCAGACCTCTAGGTAGACCAGTAGTTCATAATACTTAAAATTGTTGCCAAGTGCAAAAAGAACAAAAACTTGAAGGGTTCCACCTGAACACTGTGACTACAAGGTTAATGGAAGGTTACAATGGCTTTGGAGAGACATCTAGTGACCAGCAAGGAAAACACAGCAGCTTGGACAAAGTGGCAAAGTGATTTCATTTGTTAAAAACCAGACATTTAAAGTATTGTATTATTTTCATTTATGGGGGGAAAAGTCCTCACCTTTAAAAAAGAATATGCTTCCAAAGAAAATCAAATTATTTCCTATCCTATTTCAGATGATAACCTTCCAAAACTCTAGAATGAAAAGAGTAATGTGTGTTAGTTACTACAAGTCTGCAGCACTTGGAACAGGTTGTTTCCTGGTTCTCATAACCACTAACAGGCTGGGTGGACAAAGAAAACAGTGGACAGATTCTTCTGGGTTATTAATTATTTTAAATAATCAGAATGTTTATTTCCAGATCCACCCATTTACCTGTGAGTTTCATAACTTTGTTTTTCTTAATAATATTCTATTATTTACATGTACCCATTTCAAGCCCCTCCCAGGTCTCCTCCCTCTAACGCCTACTCTCAGATTAATAGCCTCTTTTTCTTTGTTATTGTTAAATACATATGTGTACCTATACATATGCACAGGTAGATACAGTCTGCTGAGTCCATTTTTGTTGTGTCTATGTATATAGTTTTAGGGTTGACCACTTGTTGGATAGCCAATAAGAGGGCTCATCTCTCAGAGTGATTCTCCTTCTCCCAACTGTCCTTGGTCACCTGCGTTTGTCTAGGAGTGGGACCCTGTGAAGTTTTTCCCTTTCTGCATTAGCACATCAGTGATGCTGCCATTGTTCTGCGTTGTTTATGCAGCCATTTCCAGAAAGACTGTTTCACAGTAAACTTCTTAGTGCTCTGGTTCTTTCAGTCTTTCCACCCCCTCTTCCTCCATGCTCCCTAACCCACAGATACAGGATCTGTGATGTAGCCGTATCAGTTGATGCTTGACTCCTCACAATCCATTAGTTTTCATTGCGTCTAGTGGTGTGACTAAAATAAACACTTCTGAACATTTTAGAAATGGACGTAACTCCCCTCAAGTCAATCAGTTTGAACAATAGGCTCACCAACCAACCAATGCTGAACAAAAGCATCCTGAAGCAACCTGAAAGTGTGTGTGGTTAATTCTTATGTTGCTCACCATCAGCAGTATCAGTGTGTGAAATGTTAGAGCATATTTTATTTTAAAATTCATCCTAATGCACTGAATATGTGAAGTAGTACATACTGGATCACACATATATCCCTTCTCAATTATAAGGAAAGAAAAACCATTCTAAATGTTTTAATTATTATTTTGCCCTTTGTGACAATTTCACGTATGTACATGACATTCTGGTTACTGCCACTCTTACTCACTCATTCCTTTTAACCACTATCTCTCCTCTCTCTCCTCCCTGACCCTCCTTTCTCTCTCTCTCTCTCTCTCTCTCTCTCTCTCTCTCTCTCTCTCTCTCTCTCACACACACACACACACACTCATACACAAACACATTCAGTCTCATACACACATAAACACATATACATTCACAGACATATACACCCACTCACATACTTACACACTCTCTCACACTCACACATGCACACACATTCATAAACACACATACCATTCACATGCACTCATACACACACACACACATACACACACATGGACATTCACATACATACACACACTCAGACACACACTCACGGTAACACAGTCACACACACACACACACACACTTTTCCACACTCATGTGTTTCTGTTTTGTCTTGTGACCCACTGAATTGAACCAGGGCCATGCACGTGAGTGTACGTGCATGGTTTTGGGGCTGCACAAGAGCACAGTGAGCACAGCACTGAGTGCAGCACTGAAGACAATGTCTGCTCCTCCCCCAGAATCCATCAGTAGCCCACAGTTCCACAGGGAGGAGTCAAGCCACATGGACCCCTCCCTCCCTGATCTGTGACTGTTGACACACCCAGTGCTGGCCACCACTGCTTCTGTGAGCTCATGATTACACTGGCTGTCTCGTGCCCACAAGAGCACAAGTCACAGCTCTTCTCTCCAAGTTCTTATGTTCTTCCTGAACTTGGAGAAGCCTGGGAACAGACACTCAGCGGTAGCCACTGCCTTCCAGTTCAACCACTGGACATACTGTCTTTGATAATAATTATTGTATAAGACAAACAACTGGTGATCGCATCATCAAACCAAGCCTGTTCATCCTTGAGTTGGAAGGTGTCAGCTACCCAGAGAAGAGGCTTATGCTTCCAAATGAAAACTCTCATAAACTATAGAGAGAAAATGCTAACCAATTTGGTGGGTTTTTTTTATTCAAGCAATTAGTATCCTTCCAGTCACACCAGCATAAGAGTGTCTTCCTCAGGACACATCAGTAACCCAGCAAAACCTCCAATGAGACAGCTCCGGCTTGTCCTCCCCTCAAAGTCACCGAGGATCAGGGTGCTGCTAAGTCACAGCCCTGCTGGCTCTTTCCCAGTTAGCCCAGATTGCTGTCATCTGATCCCATTACCCTCCACCATTGGTCTTAGAACCCTCTTTTCTTCTGAGAAGAGCTTTGGTGTGGGGAATACATCTCATGGCACTAATTGTAACCTTTTCCCCCTGACACCTACATGATGGGCATCTATGCAAACTACTGATATCTGCCCTGGCTGATATAAATTCTTTGGGACTGCACAGGAGCACAGTGAGCACAGCATTGCTCCTTGCACACTGCTCAGTACGGTGCCTTCTGCTACAAAATACACTGAAGAAATGAATTCAACAATGCAAAGTCTGAAACAATGTTACTTTTTCAAAGTGCTACAGAGGAACCTTATGCTTTCACCGTCAAAAAGGATCCAAAAGATGGCTGTTCTTCCAGGGGATCTAGGTTCATTTCTCAGGATCCACTTGGCTCACAACCACCTTTAACTACGGTTCTGGGGGATCAATGCTCTCTTCTGGCCTCTGAGGGCACTGCATGCATGTGGTACACAGTCATACATGAAAACACTAATACAGATAACAATTTTAAATGTAGATAATAGGACAAACTTTCTTGTGGAGGTGTGAACTATAACCTACTGAAAGCATGTTGGACTTTCTAAGTTCATGGGGGCAAGAGTAAATGGAGGCCCGAGATATCTGTGAACTGACCCTTCCCCTAATAAATACTGGTTAGAACACCAACTGGTTGCTCTTCCAATGGATCTGGTTCAGTTTCCAGCACCCACAGTATTCATAGCTGCATGTAACTCCAGTACTAAGGGATCCATCCAATGCTCTCTTCAGACTTCTGTAGTTACTGTACATACACATGGTGTACATATATACACACATGCAGGAAAAACACCAATACAGATCAAATTTTAAATGATTATTTTAAACTAAAAATGTACAGCCATATAAAAAGATAATTAGGAAAATTGGAACCTAGACAGATCCACAGATTTAGAGAAAATGATGTTAAGAAATGCCTGGATAAGATGGTCCATCCACAGCCTGGAACACAGGCCTGGCCCATCCACAGCCTAGAACACAAGCCTGAAACAGACCCCACTCCCCAGGAGGGTCCTACTCTTTATCATCAATCTCCCAACCTCCAGAACCAAGAGAAAATGAGTTTCTGCTTCTCAAATCACCCCACTCTGCTTGTTACAGTATCCCTAGATAGCTAATGCAGACTTTGGTACCAAATGTTGGATAACCAAGTCGAACCAGGAAACCTAGCCAGCCAAGAACTGAGAGCATCCAAGACATACACACTAGCTGGTGTTGGTCAGACAGTGAAGAGAGACAAGGAGCCCACATCCCAGACTAAACCATCCACACCTGTGGGACCGACGTCCCCACAGAGGTCCAATGGCCTCCATGCGCATAGTCGACTTAACTGAAACAAAGAGTTCACTTGAGAAGATGCAGCCCCAGACATCTGGTCATAATTTTCTTAGTTTGAAACATATAGATCCTAATTGCCTTCAGGAGCTCCCGTCCTATAACTGAAATATCGATGTTCTTATTTGTAACATACATGAGGAAGGGTCCCTTTATCGAGTGCTCATTTAGAAGCATCAAATATCTAGCTCAGCCAAGCACCAGGCAAACAAATTAGCCAGTTAAGGTCTTAACCACTGTGTGCTGAGGGCATACTCATGTGTGCGGTTATAAGGAGGGATACATGTATATGTATGCACATGTGTAAGTAGAGACCAGCAGGTGATGTCAAGAGTCTTCTCCCCTCATTTTCCACCTTGTATATTAAGCCAGGCTCTCTCATTCCAACCCAGAGCTAAGCCAGGCTTACAGGAGGGCTGCTACCCACACTGTCTTTACATCAGTGCTGAGATAGAAACCCTGCTCCTCCCCTCACACAGCCAGCACTTGGCCCAGTGAGCATTTCCCCTTCTTGGGCATTTCTACTGAAGTTGGGGGAAATTTAGCAACATGAGGAAAGACATGTACATCCATGTTCAGGAGGGGAAAATGGGGATCAGAACTATATGCTATCCAGTGTGCATTAGTCACTCACAGCAACTCTAACCATCCACAGACAATGAAAAATGACATCAAATAACAGTGGGTGATTTCAGGACCATTGGTGTTTTCCAAGTTTCAAAAAAATGCCTTGCCTAGTTACTTGTGCATACAAAGCTGCTAATCTATTTGATAAAAATGTATGGTCAGATCCAAAAGTCACTGTAAGTTCTACAGCGGAACCCACGGACGCTTGGGCTATCTCCCCGAAGGCAAAACTAAACACCGCACACTTACAACTTCAGCGAGAATGGGCCTTGGCACCCGGCTCTGTTTCCATTTGCCGCTAGAAATGTAACCTCCCCATTTGTGTTCTCCACTGCTTTTCGCTGGGTGGATAAAGTGACAACTTATATGGAAATCAAGTCGAGGTCAAATTACCAATATTGTGCGGGCGGCTGGAGGTCACAGTCACCTTCACAGAGATCCCTGGAGCCCAGGGCGCATTGCTACACATTCAGCACTCAGCATTCCGCTTCCTACTTTCAACTAACAAAGCGGGGAAGAGGCTCTTAGAATTAAGCCTTTTTTCAATGCCACAGAGAACTAAGGCAGGTACAGCAGATACAGCCAGGCACTATGGGTGGCCTGTCCCTTGCATTTTGTGAACATTCCAAAAGAAAAATGGGCAGGTAGCTTGATTCAACTTTAATAACTCCAATCGTTTGATATTAGACAGAAAAATAGATTACATCCTAAATGAGGGAAAGCAAATCCTCAATGTGCTCCGTGGGTTCCCAGCATTTATGACTTTTAATTTAGTGAGCGCCCAATGCGCTGGGCACAGTGAAGTGAGTAAAGCTGTTCCCAGGTGCCTGGAAGACTGGGTCCACTTCTTCCCATCAGTGGACTGTGTTTTCCTTCTGCTTGTAGCCTGACTCATGGTAGTGGTTGGAATATGATTGACCCAGGGAATGACACTATGAGGAGGCACAGCCCTGTTGGAGGAAGTGTGTCACTGTGGGTGTGGGCTTTGAGACCCTCCTCCTAGCTGCCTGAGAAATTCAGTCCTCTCCTGGTTCCCTTCGGAACAAGATGTAGACCTCTCAGCTCCTCCTGCACCATGCCTGCCTGGGTGTTGCCATGTTCCTGCCTTGACGATAATGGACTGAACTTCTGAACCTATAAAGTCCCAATTAGGTGTTGTCCTGTATAAGAGTTGCCTTGGCCATGGTGTCTGTATATGAGTACACTGTTGCGGTCTTCATACACACTGGAAGACAGCATCAGATCCCATTACAGATGGTTGTGAGCCACCATGTGGTTGCTGGGAATTGAACTCAGGACCCTGGAAGAGCAGTCAGTGCTCTTAAGTACTAAGCCATCTCTCCAGCCCATTGGTCATGCTGTCTGTTCCCAGCAATAAAACCCTAACTAAGACCACCACCACCACCACCACCACCACCCCACATCCTTATCTGTCCCTCTTATTCCTACTCCAAGCTGCCTCTTGTGAGAGGAGGCTTACTCTAGTTTATCCAAGACAAGGAACTGGTTTTTTTTTCTCCATGCAAGGTTTCTGTGTGTAGCCCTGGCTGTCCTAGAATTCACTCTGTAGACCAGGCTGGCCTCTGCCTCCCACGTGCTGGGACTAAAGGTGTGTGCTACCACTGCCTGGCTATGAACTTCATTCATGCAGAGCTCCGAACAGCCCATGCAATTGTTGACACACCTTATGACTCTTTTCTCATTTCGGCCTTACATGACCTTTGAGTTGTATGTGGGAGGAAATGTGATTCGTGCCTGCGATTCCAGCAGTCAGGCAGCTGAGACAGGAAGATCAAAACTGTGTCCAAAGCCATTGTGGGATACATAGCAAGCCTATATATTGATTAATCTACTGGTTCTCAAGCAGACCTGAGTACTTACAGTGCTGGTTTTGACATGGTTTGTTCCTACCAAAACTCCAGTGTAACAATATTGAGAAGTGGTGGGAACATTCAGGGATCTGTCTCATGGCCATGTGTATGTATATGGGCTACACTGATCAGACTCAGTGGGTTTAATTAATTAATTAGTTAGTTAATTAAAATAGTGTGCAAATAAATAGTGTGTGTGTGTGTGTGTGTGTGTGTGTGTGTGTGTGTGTGTAGAGGGGGCACAGGAAACTGAGGAGATACAATGTGGCATCCTTGGGAAAGCTGGGGGGAGGAGGAGAGGGAAGAATGTATATAATCATGATACACTGTATCATGTATGAACTTTTCAAAAGATGGAAAAAAAATTGTGGGTCATGAAAACTCACAAGGAAAGAACAATGCTGCCACCTCGGAACTGTTCTCTAACCTGACTGGATTCTCTCTCTTGCAGAGATGGACTGGTTTCTATAACAAGAGTTTACAAGGTTCAATCTCCCTTCACACACCTGTTCCATCTTCCACTTTGCCACCATGTTAAGACACAGCATGAGACATTCCCCAGAACCTGTCTTCTAGAGAATGAGGAATAGAACCAGTCAAGGTGCACGAGAGGTTGGAAAGGATTACAATGAGATGCTTTGACAGACATTCTTACCCCAACATGATGCTTTAATAGATGTCCTTACTCCTAACGTGGTGTCACAGTGAAGAACAGCCACTGTACGAACAGAAGCATAGTCTATGGCCTTTATTGTGTGTGTCCTCAGAAAGTCATTTCAGAGGAGATAAAAGTTTCCAGACACTCTGATCTGTCAGTTTCCCATGAGCCCACACACCGGTAACTGTACATTCTCAGAATGGAGAGGCACCCGTTCTCAGAATGGCAGACTGGAAAGAGAGAAGAAAGACCCTGTGCGAATGGACCGAGGAGGTGAAAACTTGGGGGGCCTGGTGAGTGGAAACTGTGTTTTCCTTTTGTTTTCCAAATAAAATCTTTACTATCATATATTAATTGCATAAGATAATGATTTTGCTGTGACATTTTTATGCATGTGTATAATGTGCTTTAATCAAGATGCATTTTCTCTATGTATGGCATGTGTCCATATACATAAGGGTCCACATGAAATGCCTTGCCTGGTTTCTCCTTGTGTTTCACCTGAGTGCTGCATCTACCCAGTACCTCACCAAGTTTTATCCCTAAAGTGGAGATGCATAGGCGAGAAGTTCTGACATGTTGTAAAATCAGTTTCTTCCCAGTCCTCACTGAAATCAAAATCAAGAAGAGGTGGCCCAAAGTTAGTTGTCATTTCTGGAAGGAAAAAAAAATGGCTTACTGGTGGGAAGAACCCAAGCTCTACACTGGCGTGAGTTTTGTTTCCACAACTGCCAACCATCAACACTGCAAAGAATGAAATACCCTGAAGAACACGAGTAAGGACATCCTTACCTAAGTGCTCTTGGGCGAGAATGATCTACAGACCAGAGATAGAAATGTTGCCTCAGGAAAGACCAGTGAGAGCCATCTTGTGAAGAAGTAGAAGGAAAGACAATGTCCTGCTAGCCAATCCACCACAGTGTGGTAAGCACTCTTCTTCCTTCTCCAAAGATCTACCCAACATGAGAATGGGAACATCATTAAGATGCTTGTGGTTGTCAACATTCTTAGGTCACAGCAGTCCCTCAAAATGCCATCCAGGATGGTGTATCATGTAAGCCAATGACTTCCTCAGTAGGGAATTTTGTTATAGTGAAGGGCTTTTCAACCTCAGGTAAAGATTATGTAAGAACCGTAGAAAACACACCCCTAAACCCTTCTAACTCGTCCCTGTGTGGGGATTTTCTTCTTTGTCAAAGGTTCAATGGGTTGTTTTCACCCACAAACAAAGCCAAAACCCAGAGTATAGCTCCCTGAGTGTTGTTCTTGGATCTCAGCTCAGGTCACAGGAGAACTGTCAACCATCTTTAATTCCATTTTCCAGGAAAGCTCAATCCATGTTCGATGACCAGAACTCATTAATTACAAGGCGGCCAATCAGTAGAGTGGCCTCTCTCACCAGGCAAGATGTGATTCCGTCTGGGTCAACAACGTGAAGAAATTCGTTATCAGCAAGTAAACACAAGGAGTTCCAGGAAACAGATATTTGCATTTCTGCTGCTGTTTTATTGAAATGAGGGCACGGAGCTCATGCTCCCAACAGGTCAAGTCCACTCTGACCCTTGTGTCAGGAGAGCTGAGAATCATATGGCTGAAACCAAAGACTCTACTGGTCACCCCTAAAGGTGCCCTTGGTGGTGGCTTATGCACGGCCAGAAATATAGCATATCTTAGAAACGCACCTGGGGAACACAGGGACAAAGGCCACAGGGACAAAGTTCACTTGGGATCATCCTGAGGTCTGAAACCTGAAGCTTCTTGGTTCTCCATCATCATCATCCCAACTAACATTAACTAGAGCTGCCATTCTTCCTTCCGTGGCACAGTTGTGTCCCGTTTCTTTTGAAGCTCATCAAGCTCTTTGTGTCTTCTCGTCCTGCAAGGACCTGGAGGTCAGCCACCCTCCCCCTATCCTCCATGAGAGCCTGTCAAATGGTCATGTGTCTCCTCTGCATCTCAGCTGTGCCCTGACCTTGGGGAGGAGGCAAGAAGGGGGCTGATTAACTTCCCACTTATAAGCCAATTACTTTACCATTGGCACCTGCATTTTGCAATCGGTGGCATAAAATCTTTTACGAAACAAAATGGAATGGATGGGAAATCGATTGGAGTTTTTAAAAGTTTGCCTTGAAGGCAGCTGTGACTATGAAGCGTCCTCTCAGAAGAACTTTCTGTCTGTCGAAAAGTGCTGGATCTCAGGACGCAGCTGTGAGGTGTGTGGAGGCAAGGCCACATTGGGTCAAGGTAAAGAAGCCTTTCTCCATTGTGTTTAAGGGCATTGACGCTGGAGTATTTTTCTCTCTTCCAGGAGGGAAAGTATGTTCTCCTATACCTAAGAAAAATGATGCTGAAACCTCCCGGAAGACCAATGACGTTCTCCGTCTCCCTCAAAGGATCTCTGTATTGTGGCCGCACTCTCAAGGGCAGCATAGCCATCTTCAGTCAGTTCCTCAAGTGTTACCTAGTGAAGTCTTCCCTCGCCTTCCCATTGGATAACAACTACCCAGTGCCCACCCACCTCTCGTACTTCCGGCCCAGCACTCCGGCTCCTGCAGACCGTCTTCCCAAGCTTTTGTCCGCTCCTACCCTCTATGATGGCTAATTGCCTTCGCACGACAAGAATGCCAGCTCTGTGAGGACACACGCCTTTCAAGGGCATCTACAGGACAGGCAAGCAAAGAGCAAGCACCCAGCGAGGGACTAAAGGAGTTTAAAATGTAAAGTCCAAATCAAATGGCTTCATGCATCCCTAGAGAGAAGGTGCGTTTTTCCATGGGAGCTGCAAAGAAAATATGGGAGCCAGACATGCTCAGCCATGTGTATTAGATGTGAAACCTAGAAGCTGAACTCGGGGACCGTGGTCTTGTCCATACACCCGGAACTCTAGACAAGAGTAGGAAATACAGTCCCTTGGTTACCAGCTACTCATGACTCGTCAGTGAGTCGGGCCCCGAGCCAGCTACCTGAGCACACACTCTGTGTATTTGCATGGGGCCCTGCATTCGGAAGGTCCCACGCCTGTTCTCACACCCCGCTGCCACTGTCTGGAATTTTTTTAATAATCTTTTCCTTGAATCCGTGTTTTTGGAAGTCCACTGAGGCAGTGGCGCACACATACATGTAGAAGAACCACATTAAATGAGGAGGATTGACTGTACCCTAGTATCTTTACCAGCATGTTTCCGTGTTTGTTTAAGACAAGGTCTCATGTAGCCCAGGCTGGACTCAATCTCACCACGTAGCGGAGGATGACCTTGAACTTGCAATCCTTCTGCCTCTACCTCCTGAATGCTGATGGTACCGGGTGCTCTGTGGGGTACCAGGGAGTAGCAGGGCTTCCAGTGTGCTCTAAAGGACTCTACCAACTGAGTCAGAGCACAAGCTTCTCTGTTAAAAGTGTTCAGGTTAGCATAGCGAGTAAGGTCTCAGCATCCATTTCACACGTGTGGCGTACTTCATTCTTCCTCTTCTCCCTGAGGTGCCTTTACGACGAACAGCCTCATACTATAAGGCTGGTCTTAGATGCATGTGTCCACGCTCTTCCACGCTCTTCCCGAAGGCTGATGAGATCTTTCTAAGATAGAGGAAAACCTTGTTGATTCTGTCCTCCCAACTTGATAGAGCTGTGGGTGTCTTTAGGACCAGCAACAAACTCTTAGCAACACTCTGACTCAATTAAATCTGAAGTTAAGGAGAGTATAACGGAGGTCTTGGAGGAAAGAAATTACTTTATAAAAGTAATTGCCGGAAACATTAATGAGAGAAGCTGGGAAGCTGTTTTGTTATTCAGAAACAATTTCAGCTTCTGCCTGAGCCCTGGTTCGTGCTGGGCTCATTCATTCTCTCTCCTTCCCTGGTCATTGTGGCCTCCATACAGCTACATGTCACTGTGGACCCAGTGAGAGACTAGTCATGTGCACACAGTAGGTCAGTTTGGAAGTGGACCTTGCCCTGCTTGTCTTAGGCACATTTTCCAGACAGCCCGACCTCATTCATGTGTCAGAAGTCAGTCACCAGAGTGGTCTTCAGGCTACAACGTTTGGGTGCCACTCAGGTTGCTCATGTCCCCGCGCGAGCAGCATTTGGATGGATTTGACTCTGCAAGCAGATGAGCTGCAGGAACGACAATCGCTAACTAATTTTAATCGGCTGCACGAAACTTCAGTACCGCAGAGGACTCTCGTACCCTGTAGGAAGCAGGCTCCCTGTACGGTTGGTACAATGTCACTTTGAAAGACGGGAGAACAAAATATCTGTTACATCTCCGAACGCAGAACCTTCGAGCACCTGGGCAGCAGCCGCGTGGCAATGCCGCCAGTCTGGAATTGCAACAGGCGAATTATCCAGGGGACTCTCAAGTTACAGAGCTCATTCTGTGGAAGGCAGAAAGTAAATGAAGGAGGATTCCTGTAAATACAGAGCCCAAGGGGAGATCAGCAGAAGGGCAGCCTCAGAGCACAAAGGAAATAAGACACCTAAGGGAGATCAACAGCCAAGCATTGCAGGGGATCCAGTAGAGAAAAGGACACCTATAGGACACCCCCAAACCCTCATCCCCATGCTGCACCCCACCCTAGTGTTGGCAGGAAATGTTAGCCCTGTCCAGTCAACCATTCTTGACAGCTTGGCCCCCTGGTCCCTAGACAAAGCATCATCTATCTAGTCTTGTTTCTTTTCCTCCTTGAGCCACCTGTGTCCCTTGCATGGGGCCTCCACCTGATCCAGTCAATGGTCTTGCTTGCTCTTTATGACATCACCCAACCGGTACCCTATATTCAGCTCTTGGCACCACCCACCAAAAGTGAATCCAACCTTCACACCCGTAAAAGAACGTAACCGACTCTGCACAGTGTCTGTTGTTGATGTTGTTTTTAACTCAACATCATGCCTATAAATCCTCAGAGCCACCCACCAACCGAGAGAATGGCTGGGTTCCACAGCTAAGGGATCACCCGCTGTGTGTCCACACTGCCATTTATTTAACCCTTCCTCTCCTGGTTTCTGTCTCCTGCTATTTCCAAAGAGTCTGCAAGGAATGACCTGCATTGTTTGTTCGTGCACCAGTCTAACATCGATTCCTACAAAAAGAGGATAATAGGAGCTGACAAGGTTGCTCACTGGATAAAAGTACTTGTACCACAAGCCAGACAGCCTGAGTTTGATTCTCAGAACCCATGGTAGAAGACTGACTTTCAAATGTTGGGACATACACATTCCTGTGCATGCACGCACACACACACACACACACACACACACACACACACACACACACACACACACACCGAAAATAATAATGATGATGAAGAGGAAGGAAAAAAGAGATGACTATGTCAAAGTGCAGATACATTGGTAATTTTGATAACTCACCACTCACAGATATTGTAATGTAAAAACCTCATTTTGAAAATCTAAAATATGGCCAAAAAGTAAGTTTGGAGATGGTGGGTAGTCTGAGATGCAGAAATGACTGTGTTGGATTGTCAATCCCAGCAGTTTTCAGCTTTATTAACAGGAGCCTTTTTCTCTTTTGTAAAATACAGCATTTCCATTCTTTGAAGATGTGTATGTGCATACAATATATTTTGAACGCAGTCATTCATCATCCCTCCCCTAACCCTCCCAGGTCGTCATATCTTTTTTTTTTTTTAATCCATGAGCCCCTCCCCCTCCAACATGAGGCTCTTTGAACCTGGGTTTCTTGTCTCTGAAACACTACTCATGGCCAAAGCGGTTCCAAGGAAAGGTGAAATGGCCGTGCATACACGATTTGAACATCTTTGCTTCCAGACATCACTAGGCCAAGACTTCAAAGTGAAGCCTCCCAGGGCCCCATCCTCAGTGGACTCTGACATTTTCCTAGCTATCTTCTGGACATCTTGTAATCCCACATCTTTAATATCTAGTATGATAGTCATAAACTTGCCCCTAAGATGTGGCTTAAACCTGCATTCTCCTCTTGAACTCTACAGTCACTGAAGACCTGCAGACCTGGGTCCCTGGGTCCCCCTCACCCCCTGCCTTTCTGCTCACATCCCTGTTCAGTCACCTGGGAGGTGTCCCCCAGATCTCTCCAGAACCTGCTTCCGCCTTTCTTCTGCCCCAGTAGAACCCTTCCATCTCTTCTCAGATGACCAGTGCAGAAAGAAGGCAAACTTGTTTAACTGACCCTGGTGCCTCATCCTTCAGAGACACCTCCCTAACCAGCCCTCCAGTGACATTCTAGAACACAGACTGGCCTTGTTTCCCTTGTGGTAAAAGCCACTTGTTTGCCCTCTACCTCCTGTGGCTGAGTGTTAAATGAATAGCACATAAACCATACAAGCCACAGCCTTCTCGAAGGCTCACCTCCAGCCTCTCCTGGCCTCTGGCCACGGCAAATGCCTGCCTTCCCCTGGGAGGCTGGCTCTCGGGCAGCCTTCCGTTGGCACCAAGAGCTCTCCTGTATGTTTCTCATCCCTCAGTTACTCAGCAAGTGCTTAATACGTGTGATCTATTATGGATGTCCTGGATCTCCCAAACCTTAGAGGTCCTCAGAAATTCCCTTCATGTGAACTTGGTAAGACCATCTCCCACCTCTGGTACTCAGTTGTCTTTCAGGGAAGTGTTTCTTGGCCTTGGCATTAGTCACATTCTGAGTCATTTATTAGGGTAGAGAGCCACCCTTTGGCCTCTCGGATGTGTGGTAGCACCTCAAGATTTTACTACCTCATACCAGCTGCTCTCAGTCCCTACAGTTATGTCAGCCAACCACTGTCTTCAAATACTCTCAAATTTCTTCTGGTTTAAGTCATTCCAGGCTGGGAATTACTCTAACAGGGCATTGGTTACACACCCCGACTCCGTGGTCAGCATTCTTTATCTACTACTAGCTAGACAAGACAAGCACCGCTCTGTAGACCATCAGGATGACTTGGGTTGATGCAGACCTGCAGAGGGGCAGTGTGCATAGCTGTTCTTGCCTTGTAAGACTGGCAGCTAATACCACCCCCACCCCAGTGACAGACAAGCATTTGCCAGATTATTGGCCATACACAGAGTCTGAGCATGTGAGCTTAAATTTCACCCGTAAATTTGACTCACCCACTACAACAGCTTCATAGGACACTGTGACCTAAGTGAGTTCACAGTGTCCTCTTACCTGTCACATCATCAGGGACGATAGAGCTATAGATAGAATAGAGATGTGAGGACCAACATTGTGAGCCTTTTATGTCCTTGGAGGTGGCCATGAGTCCTTCAATTATTCAAAGGCCATTTCTTCTGATTTGTGGTCCTCGATAATGGGTTAGATGGCTTCAGGGGCTGTCTGTCCTTCTTGCCCCCGTGATGTCCCTCACTCTGCACATCAAGAAAAATCACTGGAATGTTAGGCAAAATGAACCCAAAGAGACTGCCTCTGAGACACGTGCTAATCACACTTTATTATAAAGAAAGCAAGACTCTTGAAAGTATCGAGAGAACAGTGACTGAGCCTACCTGGGCCCTCAACAAGGTCAACTGCTTGCCTGTCAGGAAGAGGGAGGGGAAGAGAGGGGAAGGAGAGGAGGTCTAACCCTAACCTTGACTGGGGGGGGGGGGGGGGGGGGAAGAAGAAACCTTCCCTAAAACAAATGAGAGAAGGTTCTGAAGGGTAAAATAAAAAGATCACTGGATCAAATCAAGAAGAAAGGGAGGGAGGGAAGGAGGGAGGGAAAAAGGAAAAGGAGGGGAGCGGAAGGGAAGGAGAGGAGAGGACAGGAGAGGAGAGAAATAGGGACAGGGAGGGAAATATTAGGGAGGGAGGGAGGGAGGAGGAGGGGAGGGGAGGAGAGGGGGAGAGAGGGGAGAAAGGGGAGAAAGGGGAGGGGAGGAGGAGGAGAGGAGGAGGAGGGAGAGGAGGGGAGGACTGGTTATCTACCAGCCATTCAATGTGTCTGCCCTGGACCCTGAGACATAACCATGGGAGGTGGTGGGATGGGGAGAGCCTAGAGGACTCAAAGGACTCCAAGAAAACTTCATTTTCAACCTGGTGTCCTAAAGCTGTCTACTTAAAAGAGATGTATGCCCCCACCCCCACCCCAGACCAGGGCTCCCTTCCTCTAGATGGATTAACCACTTGCACTTGAGAACTAGTTTTAAGTCAGGATGTTCCATTTCAGTGACTAAAGCTAACTAGCTCTCTCCTTTACCTTTCTAGGTTTTTATGAGTAAACCACTTTAACGACACCTTCCAGCAGCTGTCCACCTGTCCCCTCTCCAGGAGCACAGTGGTCTACAGTTGGTGCTGTCATTCTTTGCAGGCTGGGGTTCTAGCCCGCAGCGCTCTGGTGAGGGCAATGGTGTGAGGGTCCTCCCTCTGGGCATGAGGAACTGCCACTTGGCTTATAATCCCGGACTCACATCCTCCACTGGCACGGAAGTCCATGGGGCTGTTGTGGCACCATCAGCCTCACACAGAAGAAAAAGACATTAATCCCACCTTGGTGCCTCATGAGGAAAGGCCCTGCCAACCAGTAAATGTAGGCAGTAGGTTCTCAGATGTCACACACTGAATTCACTGGGCCTTTCCAAGCCCCTTACGCTTTAACCCATTCTTCCAGACCATACTACACACCTGCACACCTCCCCCCGATCAACTACGTATCACTGTCCAATCTAAATGTCAAGGAGGCATCCTCAAACGCACTGGGACGGGCCCAGGTGACCGTGACACTCTAACACCGTCAGGATCCACTCCCACATGCTCTGTGCTGATATGCTTCCCTGCCCTTTGTCACCGTGGTTTCTCTTGAAGCAGACACATCTCCCAGAAGCTGTGCTTGGACCTGATTCTACTTATTATCCGGAAAGTAAGGAGATTAGCATTGTGCAGAGCCGAGACACCAGCATCACCTTGGTATAAATAAGTCCACCATGCAGCCGTGGCAATAAGGCCATTTCAATCCAGTCAAGAGGAAGGCGAAACTCGAGGAGCCATATGCAATCAATCTCTCCTCAGCCTTTCCAGAGCCGTGTCCATGGATGTGTTTAATAAGAAAGTTACACGGTAGCTAAAATGTTTACAAATCCTTATTACAGTAATTGAACCTGAGATTGACCATAGAGTCTCAAAAGGCTATGTGTGCTCAACCAGTAAAATTAATAAAGGAAGTGAAATGGTAAATTCTATCCAACCAGGCGTCTTTCTGCAGCTCGCTCCTGCTAGTCTGTGCTCTGGAATTTTGCTCTAATCAACCAGCCAGATAGCACACATTCTGCACTTTCGTTTTTGCTTAGTTTCTTAACCTCCTTCTGTCTGTCTGGGAGACACCCCTAGCTGTAGGGCAATGTGGTGTATGCTCAGGGCAGGAGTCTGTATGTCTAAAACTACAACCTGATAAAAATATAGAGAACACGGGAGAGAGGGCAGGAAGAGGTAAGAGAACCCCATCCATACTCGCCGTGAGCCGTATTGGGATGGGGGCATGGGCTTATTTTGTGAGAAGTATTAGATATGGTGCCAGTACAGGTCATGCCCTGAAGTTTGTATAAAACTGCCCCTGAGGCCAGAGAGATGGCTCAGTGATGGCTTGCTGCTCTTACAGAGGACCCAGGTTCAGTTCTCAGCACCTACGTGGTGACTCACACCACCTGCATCTCTAGTTCCAGCAGATCCAGCACCCTCTTCCAACCTGCACTTCTCCACAAGCACAGTGCACATGAACTCACACAGGCGCACATCAAGTTCTATTATCTTTAAAACCCCATCACGTTTTATCAGAATCAGGCAGATGTTCTTTGAAGAAACGATGATGAATTTCCCCACACTGAGTACAATTTTGTGGGTTAACTATAACTTAGGCTGGATACAGAGCTCGGTTAGAAAAGTGCCTGAAGCCTTAGGTTGGTCCTCAGCACTGTACAAACTGACTGCAGTGGTGTAGACCTGTGACCTCGAGAAGCAGAGACAGGAGGATCAGATGTCAAAGTCTTCCTTGGCTTTGTTGTGAGTTCTAGGCTAGCATGGGCTACAGAAGACCCTGTCTGGATGAAGTCAATAACCATAAGACATGCATTATATACATTCAGTTGTATCCAAAGAAGCTCTTTCAGGACCTCTCTACCTCACCTCTCTGAGTTAGGCCTGGCTTTCCAATGTGCTTTGCTTGGGTATAATTCCCAAGTCCTCTGAGACCTGATTCCTTTTCTGGAAGGTGAGCAGGTAGGTTAGAGGCCTGAAGCAGACAGCAGGTAGACTGGCCCAAAGCCTGGGCTTCCTCCAACGCTTTCACCCCTGCTACAAAAGGGTCGGAATAGCTCTGCTCAGACTCCTAGGCACCTAATCACATCAGGAATGTTTCTCTCCTTTTCCCAGCTGACCCCCTCCTGCGTCACACCCTCACTCCTACTAAAAGCTGTCAGCTACACACCTCTTCACTTATAATACCCATAAGGACCCATTGATTTCATTCTAATTAGTCATCGTAAGACTTCCTCTTATCTCCAGACCTCTCTAGAGGGGAACCTAACCCTCTCCCTAATTAAACCCCAGCTGGGCAAACAGTGCAGACTTGGGGCCAATGTGATAAGACCAACCACACCTGCAGCCTGTGCAGGCCAAGGAGCTCTACCAGCCAAGTCTCAAATAGCTACAGAGACACTCCCTCCAGCTCCAACTGGATGGCCCTTCCATTGCTGAATTCATCTTTGATAAATGTGCTACAGAATCTGAGTGGTTTCCCTCCTGTCCTGGAACTGTACAGAGGCCTCTGAGCACCCAAGGAAGCAGACAAGAGTGACACAGAGCCGTGGGTCAGACAAAATGGACCCCTTTTAGCCCTCCTTTCCCATCCCGTCTGGCACCTCGAGACTGTGCTAGTCTTCACACAGAAGTAAAGACTTCCGCTGTGTCTGCCTCTAACTCTTGCACAGAAAAGATGAAGTCTGCCATCCTCAAAACAAGTGGCAGTCCTCAACATCTGAGAGGGCATCATGGGCCTCTGTCTCTGAGAACAGCCCCATCCCATATAACTATTTCATGCAGGATAAGCATAGAAACACCCCATATAACTATTTCATGCAGGATAAGCATAGAAACAGTGGATAGATGGACAGACGGATGGATGGATGGATGGATGTATGGACAGATGGATGCATGGATGGATGGATGGATTGATTGACAGATAATGGATGGATGGAATGGTGAGTTAGATGGATGTTGATGGATAGGTAGATAGACAGATGAACAAATGGATGAATTATGAGATGGATGGATATATGGATGGACAGACAGACAAATGTATGGATGGAGGGATGGATGATGGACAGATGATGAGATAGATGGGTGTGGATAGAGAGACAAATGGACAAATAGATGAATAGATAAATAGATAAATGAACAGATAAACAAATGGATGGAATGGTGAAATAGATGGATAGATTGGTAAATGGATGGATGGATAGAAGGACGACCATCCTACGAATCCTGGCAGCCTTGGGATAGTGTTCATGCTGAGGAAACCAGCAGGCATCACTCATGATGCCAGTGGGCTGGAGGCCTGAGTCTCCACGGAGACCTCAGCGAATCTCTGGGCTGTACCTTTGGCATCCTGTAGTTAAGGGTTACACCTTAGGTGGATGAGGGGAAGTCTCCGCTCTGGAAAGGGATGGGTTTTCTGCATCCTGTAAGAGCAATGGGGAGCCCACACTTCCTGGTGCTTGGCTAGGGTGTGAATTTACTGCATACTTAACCACCTATGCCCCTCCATAGTGCTCCAGTGGGAGCTTTGGGGGAGGGGCAGAAAAGATGATGGCGTCGTGCTCCCACAACTTGCTTGATCTGCTTCATCTCTGGCCCAGTGGTCTTGTGTTTTCTGCAGCATCCATTACATAGTAGTGATCTGATTTAGAGTGAACTCCAGAGCCTTCACAGATCCCAGATTGAATATACATCTCCGTATCCGCAGGGCTCAGTGCCTAGCATAGGCCCCGATTAGAAAATATCTAGAACTTAATCAAGTCGGATGGACAAGACCAAAGACAAACGACCTTTCCTTTTACAGAGTGCAACTTGCCCCAGGCTTTCTCCGTCTGACCCTGCTAGCATCTGGAGCAGGCAAGTCTCTGCCTGCCTGTACCCTGCACTATTTCACAGCACCCAAACTTGCACTGGAGATCTCAATCATGTTCTGCCTCAACTGTAGCAACTGAAACTGTTGCCAGCATTAGGCATCACCAAATACTCTGTAGGGAGTCAACATCAGCACACACACACACACACACACACACACACACACACACACACACACCCCTGAAAAATATTGACTCAAGCTTACGCAAAGGACCAGATAGGAACAGGGAAAACAGGCAAACAGGGCCATACACTAGAATCTACTGCAGCTTGTGATGTTGGTGTATTAGAGAGCGATGAGGGACTGTACTCACTTCTCAACCAAGGCAATGTATGGCAAATGCCACGAATGGCTGTTGACTGTGAATGTGTTCATATGTGTACAATACATGGCTGTTGACTGTGAATGTGTTCATGTGTGTACAATACCTGGCTGTTGACTGTGAATATGTTCATGTGAGTGTCATGCATGGCTGTTGACTGTGAATGTGTTCCTGGGAGTGCCATAGATTCCAGGCAGGGGCAGCAACCTCACTGCCTTACCTATGACTCAGCCATCTTGCAATGTGAGCATCTTCACGCCACAGAATCCCACACGTAAGGATGTCACATGCTCATGTAAGTGGGATAACTTGTGCCTGGGCACCAGACAGTCTCTGATACTCTCCGTCTTCGTTATTAACTTACTAGTGTAAGCTCGAGAAGACCAGAGTGGGACAAGTTAGAAAAGGAAGGGAAGCTGGTGTGTAGGAAATTGAAATTCCCCTTAAAGGGGGAGAGTCAAATGTACATGTCACATTAAAACCCTCCAGAGGGCTGGCGACGAGCTTGTTGGTGAAGCGTTTGTCTCACAAGCAGCAAGACCCAAGTTCTAACCCTAGAAGCCACATTAAAAGCCCAGCATGGCAGAGTGCACTTGTAATCTCGGCGCTAGGGAGACGGAGACAGGAGGGCTCTGGTGGCCCACCGGCTCTCTCATCAGTCTGACTGAATCTGTAAGCTCCAGGTTGAGTGGAAGTCCCTGTCAAGTCTGGTGAAGTTACTTAGCAGGTAAGAATGCTTGCCACCAAGTCTAAGGACTTGAGTTCAATCAATAAATAAGGGTTAAAAATAAAGTTGAGAACAATTGAGGAGAGCACCCAACATAGACCTCTGGCTTCTGCATGCAAGTATATCAAAATACACACACACACACACACACACACACACACACACACCCTTTAAGTGTCTGAAGCACACAGAGAGTAGTTGGAACTGTAATACTCCATGTGCTAATTCCTATATAAAAGGTGAAAACACAGCCCGCCCATGTTTCTCTTTTCTACACCCAGAAGAATGCAGACGGTCCAGTCCTGAGGCAGAGCCCAATTCCACACCCAGGGCCCTGTTAACTGTGATAGAGCGTTTTCGCCATCTAGTGACAGCTTTGAGAATTGTCTCCAAAATGCAAACCCACTGTGTACTTCCAAACTGACGCTCGACTGGAGCCAGAGTTTTGTAATTTTAAAGGAAGGAAAATTCGTATGTCATTTAAGAGCCGAGGGATGTCTAAACAAAAATAAACCAAATCAATATTTTCATCTTTAAAGTTTTCCCAGGCAAGTAAATGTCACTGATTCTCAGAAATACTTTAATAAGTGCGTCATAGTGTTTCATCTCGGAGACAGAGCACGATAGGAAAAACGGAAGTAAACGGGCCAAAGAAGGAGCAGAAAAATGTAAAGGTCCCATATCTCATGGGAGCCAGGAAACAGAATACAGGATTATAATGAAAATAGACATGTATGTGTATAAAACATATACGTGGGAATCTAAGAATAAAGTTGTTCCCTCTCAGATGCCCTGAAAAATAGCATCTTAAATAAAACGTTAAATTCACCTAAAGATAGACTGGATGCTAGGATGTAGCTAGGTAATTGTGTTGACAAAACTCTCTCTCTAGTAGCTGGAGAGGGGGCTCCGAGTGCTTGCTGTCCTTGCAGAGAAGCCCAATCCGCTGCTCAGCCTATGGAACGGTCACAGCTGGTTCCAGGGACCAAACGCCCTCCTCTAGATGCTGTGGTCCCTGCATATACACAGGGCACATACACATGGGCAGGCAAGACACTCAAATTTTTATATTAAAAAAATCATTTAAAATCTTTTGTTCAATAGCATTTTGTCTTTATATCTTTTTTTTTTTTTTTTTTGAGACAGTGTCACTATGTGGCCCTGGCTGTCCGGGAACTCTCTATGTCAACCAGGCTGGCCTTGAACTCCCAGAGATGTGCCTGCTCCTGAGTGCTGCGATTGATTGAAGGTGTGAGTGCCACCGGGCCTGACTTTTCTCCAACAACTTTATTTTTCCAATATAATTGTTTCGAGTCTTTATTTCCCGAGTACTTAAGCTGTCCTCTTCTTTTTTGTGATGACGTCATGGGAAACTCCCAATACATTTTCACTTGTTAATGTGACAGACACTTGTCAAACGGCTTCTATGTGCCAGGCATCGGAACTCCACAGGGTCTGCAAAGTGCCCTGTTCCCATGGGACATCCTGTAACTGGGGGACAGGTGGCCCAGAAGCAAATATGTCCCTAGCGCTCTACAAAGGGGAGCTGGTCATCTCACCTGATCTCCTGAGCTCTGTTCAGTCTTATCCCATCCCACAGAGGATGGGAGCTCAGTCTAAGAACCATGATGGGATCTGAGTCAGAGCTGGCTTCACCAGGTCCCACCCTGATGACACCTGCACATTTCCCTGTCAGTTACGTGTTCTACAGTAAGCGTAGCCAGTGCACACTTGTGGCCAGGTAGGAGATAGTGCCAGGCCCTAGACGTACAGGTATGAGTCTGGTCCTCCAGCCACCAGTAAGGGCAGCATGCTCCAGTTGGTTCATGTGGTTACAAGTGCCCAAGAGCACACTCACTATAGTTCATTCAAATTCAGCTACAACATTCTGGGGAAATATGAGCTCTGATTTAAATGTTTAATAAGAGTCTAATTTGGAGGCTAGAGACATGGCTCAGTGGTTTGGAGCCCCTACTGCTCTTCCAGAAGACCAGCGTTGGGTTTCCAGCTCACAATCATCTGTAACTCCAGTTACAGGAAGTCCAACACTCTCTTCTGGCCCCTGTGGCTTCCCGAGCACATGTGATCTACATACATACACTTAGGCACATACATACGCATAAAATAAGGTTTTTTTAAAAAAATAACTTTAATTTGTCAAAAAAAGCTATCTATTGATTTTGTGGTTACTTGTATAAAAGAAAATTTAAGTTTGGGTCAATTTGTATTCTGTGGGGTTTCTCGCATTTTATTTAGAGCCATCGTGAAACCAATTGCTGGGATTTTTCAGGTCATCAAACAGCAACTGAAGTGGAACTGTTGCCTCTGTGCTGAGAGGCTCGGTGTTGCAGAACATCACGTAACGAATGCTAACAATAGACATGGCATTGCAGCAAATCGAAAGGCAGAGCTTCTGAGGAACCCATGCTCCCCAACCCAAGACTGCCCGTGCTCCCCAACCCAAGACTGCCCATGCTCCCCAACCCAAGACTGCCCGTGCTCCCCAACCCAAGACTGCCCGTGCTCCCCAACCCAAGACTGCCCGTGCTCCCCAACCCTAGACAGCCTGTGCTCCCCAACCCAAGACTGCCTGTCCTCCCCAACCCAAGACAGCCTGTGCTCCCCAACCAAGACAGCCTGTGCTCCCCAACCCAAGACTGCCCGTGCTCCTCAACCCAAGACTGCCTGTGCTCCCCAACCCAAGACTGCCTGTGCTCCCCAACCCAAGACTGCCCGTGCTCCCCAACCCAAGACTGCCCGTGCTCCCCAACCCAAGACTGCCCGTCTCCTCAACCCAAGACTGCCTCTCACAAACACCCAGACCAATGATCTTGGATAGACTCGCAGTGCAAGTCACTGATTAGGCCAACTCTGCCAAGCATTTCCTGGCAAAGCTTTGCTTCTACTTCTGGTCTGAGATGCATTGTTTGCTTGGTGAAATCCAGAGACATGAGAACCTCCTATGGTAAATGTTGATATTAGAAAAATATCCTAGGTGACCAGCCATATTTATCAAGGTATTATATCCACCACCTGCATGGAGTTTACCAAGTAGGTGGGGTAGGGTTGCTATCTTGTGTGCGTTCAGCTTGAGTTGCCTGGATACCATGTCTTGTGCTCAACAGGGCACATAAATCCAATTGGGCCTCTCTTCACTTCAGCCATAGGAATTCCAAATTAGATCACGTCACCGGGCCATGGGAACAGGCCCCGTGCATTCTAACTCTCCGTGTGGCTTGCCCAAGCTGCCCTCTGCAACCAAAGGCAGGAAGCATTCCAATTAAAAAGATGCCTTAGAGTCTCATCATACATGGCCAGCTTTCAAGACTCCTCCCTTCTCAGGCCTCCATCGGAGGTTCATCACTTCTAATTGCTGGTAATAGAAAGGAACTGACTGCTGGTTCCCTCTCTGCAGCTAAATTGCGGGCGCACGTTAATAACATCCTCATAGAGTTCCATTTGTGGTCGACCATCAGGGCCCATTAATTCTAAGATATGTTTGGCTTCCATAAACCAAAACAGAGAGGGAATTTGGAAAAATCAGCCTAGAAAGGGGTGTGGTTATACATTCCATGGTAGAGGCAAAACTTGACAGTTGTTACTACTGAGACAACTTAGAATACTACCAAACATCGTGGAGAAAAAGTGTGTGTGTGTGTGTGTGTGTGTGTACATGCATGTGTGTGTACATGCATGTGTGTACATGCACGTGTGTGTACATGTGTGTGTGTGTGTGCATGTGTGGGCATGTGTACCTGTGTGTATATTCACTATTCACTTAGAGGGATCTGTTGTTGCCTATTTCTGCCCTTGGGTAGAGTGGGCAGAGATGGTAAGGGAGTGTGTGTGTGTGTGTACATGCATGTGTGTGTGTGCATGTGTGTGCATGTGCACCTGTGTGTGTATTCATCTAGAGGGAACTGTTGTTGCCCATTTCTTCCCTTGGGTAGAATGGGCAGAGATGGTAAGAGAGTATATACATGTGCGTGCGTGCGTGTGTGTGTGTGTGTGTGTGTGTGTGTGTGTACATGCATGTGTGTATATGCATGTGTGTGTGCATGCATGTGTGTGCATGTGCACCTGTGTGTGTATTCAGTTAGAGGGATCTGTTGTTGCCCGTTCGGCCCTTGGGTAGAGTGGGCAGAAACGGTAGGAGAAGTGGTGGCTGCCACAGCAGATCCTTAGCACACTCAGTCACAGAGAGCAGTTGAGGGCAGGCGGGAACGGCAGGGAACAGAGGCAGCTGGGCTAAAAGAGGAGAGCAGGGCAGTTGAGACAACAGAGTCAGGCTGTGGAAGGCAGAAGGTTGTGAAGACTCAAAGATGGGAGGCAGTAGCCTCTGGTCACCACAAGAGTTCGACACCATCCAGCCTCTAACAAATGCCAGAGAGCCTTGATTCCAGCTGCTGCTGTGAGCTAAGGGTCCCAACATCCAGAGCTTAAGAGATAGGACCTGAACCACTGAATCCTGCGGCTATGAGCCATACATGAGGGTGGCACCACTGTCCGGGCCCAGGGCACTAAGCCTCTCGACCTGAGCCTCTGAGGCTTGAGCCTACATGCCCAGTCACGGTAACCCAGATCCGGGACTCAGAGCTAAACGCCTCCGGGTCTGTTAGTCCAGCCCACATTTGGGGCGAAGAGACCCAGAACTGCCACCGCCACCATTTGCTTACTTGCAATTTAATCCAACGGGAACAAAGGAGCCCAGACTGTGCATCAGTAACAGAAGGGAAAGTCCACTCACCCCTGTACATTTTTTGTAATTTCTTATGAACCTATGATTATTTCCTAACATAAGATTAAAGACAAAAAAGAACAAGTTTCCTGGAACCCACTTTGTAGCTTCATGGAGGTGGTGGGGACCGGTACTTACACCGTCCTTCATACCCACCTTTCTGATCTCGCCAGAAAGATGGGTCTACCCAGGGCCACTTCGGGAATCTAATTATGACTGCATGCTCCTCTCGGCTCCCTTCTAACCATTCACAAGCCAGTTCACTGTGCCTCCTCTCCAGAGACAGCTGCTCAGAATGTCGAGTATGGTGGCAGCTTGCAGTTTCTCCCTGTCTCCCACACACAGAGTTCCCCACCCCAAGTTGTCACAACACCAAGCTGGAATATGGATGAGGAGGAAATGATCCCCCTCAAGCCAGTGATCCCCTCAAGACTTCTGGTCAGCAGTAAAGCCCAGGGCATGCACACCCAAGTTCACAGGTGAAGAACCACAAGGCAATACTTTCTTTCACCTCGTCCAAAGTATCTTCCTATTAGACAAAGAACCAAGCCACCACCCCACTGCCACCACACCACTGCCACCACCACACCACTGCCACCACCACACCACTGCCACCACCACACCACTGCCACCACCACACCACTGCCACCACCACACCACTGCCACCACCACACCACTGCCACCACACCCACTGCCACCACCACACCACTGCCACCACCACCCCACCACCACACCACACCCACCACCACACCACCACCACCACCACCACACCACCGCCACCACACCACCGACACCACCACACCACCGCCACCACCACACCACCTGACATCACACCACTGCCACCACACCACCGCCACCACTACACCACTGCCACCACACCACCACCACCACCACACCACTGCCACCACACCACTGCCACCACCACACCACTGCCACCACACCACTGCCACCACCACACCACTGCCACCACACCACTGCCACCACCCACACCACTGACACCACCACACCACTGACACCACCACACCACTGCCACCACCACACCACTGACACCACCACACCACTACCACCACCACCACACCACTGCCACCACCACACCACTGCCACCACACCACTGCCACCACCACACCACTGACACCACCACACCACTGACACCACCACACCACTGACACCACCACACCACTGACACCACCACACCACTGACACCACCACACCACTGACACCACACTGCCAGGACTGAACAAAGAGCACTAAACCAACAGAAAATCTTTTTGCGTTGTAACGCCAGGATAATTTCTCATCCCTCTAAACTGTCCCCACCCCCAGAGAACGTCTGACAAGACTGGTTTGAGTCCAACAAGCAGATTCAGGTTTTCAAACAAATGGCCGAGCAGTCACTCAGCTTCCTGAGAGTCTAAGTGACGCTGGACGCCACTGAGCAAGAGGAGGCTCTGCACCTCAAGGTGGGGCTGAGTCAGGACCTCAAAGCAGGACAGTGAGGCGTGTGTACTCCAACCCTGCTCCATCGTCCCTGTGCCAGACGTCCTGCTCGAGATACCATTCCCCACAGAGAAGGAAAATCTTAAAGACGCTTTTAAAAAAGAAGAACCCTCCAATTCCCACAGCTCCAGTCTTAGCGCCTTCAGTGAGTACAGTAAAGACAAGTGAAGGGTAGATAATCAGGAGGACCGTCTGAGGGGCCTCTCCTAATACCCAACTCCCAGGAAAGAAAGAAGCAGAAACCAGTTTTCACTGCTGCCTGAACACAGTGCGCAAGAGGGAAGGAGAGAGAATCCATTGTTGTTTGTCTTAAGTATGACACGGCCAGACTCTGTCTGGACACTGGGCAGCTGGGGGTGTTGAGGGAGACACAGGAGACACAGAGAGAGCCGATCCATCCTGTCTCCATGTTTTGTTTTATTTGGTTTGGTTTGGTTTGGTTTGGTTTGGTTTGGTTTGGTTTGGTTTGGTTTTTTAGCAGAAAGAGACATGTGTGTTGGCAGAACATTTCCAAATCAAACTCAAGACTTAGGCTCCAAGCTGGTAATTGGGTAACAGTAAGACCGTCAGGCCGCAGCTGGATAGAGATAAAAGAAGCAGGTGAGAGATGTTGTTCTTTTGGAGAAAGGCAACAGAGTTCGGGGGCTGCGCGTGTGGGAGGACGCACCTCCATCTTTAATACAGACCCAGACTACTGAAACAGGCCCTCAGACGGCTACACTTATCCTGACCCTAAGCTGATAAATTCTCATTTCAAAGGTGACTCATAGGATGTCGTCTCCGGAAAGAAATTCACTCGGAAACGTGAGCCAATCATAAACAAAGGGCCCAGCTGGCACTTGAATTGGTCGGCACCTCAAATGGGACACAGGCTTCCGTCAGAGTATCAAAGGGCTTTAAAGCAAGCGGCCCACCTTGAAGTGGCGGTGGATATGACCTGAATCCCAGGCGGGTGTCAGAGACTGGGCCCACAGCAGCAGGAGGGCAGGTCTTCCAGAAAGCTCAGCACAGGCCTCTCTCTCAAACTTCAGCCATAAGGAAGGAAAACAGAAGCATCTCTCTATTGCCGGAATGGAAGTTTCTGGTCCTCGGGCTTCTGAAAGTACGCTGCACGGAGAGATGGGGGAGGGGCAGAGGGAGAAACGGGAAGAGACAAAGACAGCGAATTTCTGCAGTGCAAACACTGGCTTTAGGGGGCACGGCGGGTGGGAGGATGGGCAGGAGCAAGCTGGAGGCCGTGGGTGGGAGTCAGGGCTCTACCTGCTGCTCTCCATCTCTCCACCTCAGCATTGGGAATAAAAAGCAGGTAACCTCACTGCCTCAGGAAGCCGCTACACAAAGCTGGCTACACTGTGGCTCTTAAAACACAGAAAGGAAAGCTTCAACTCAGCCTACCCTTTGGTTCTTGTTTTGTTTCACAAAGGCTTGTGGAATTTACATCCTAATCTTACGTGGGTTTTTTTGTTTTTTTCTTGCTCTTGTTTTAAGAGCTCATCTGGCTTATGGTAGCCTAGGTTGGCCTTGAACTCTCAACCCTCCCGCTTCAGCCTCTTGAGAGACGACAAACGTGCACCTTGAGACTGGAAAGATGGCGCTACACCTAGGAGCACCTGCTGCTCCTCCCAGCACCGAGGTCACGTGGCTCACAACCTACGGCTCCCGCTCCAGCAGACCTGAGGCCTCTGACCATCACAGGCCCCTGCGGCCCACTCACTCACAAGCAGACACACACCCACACCTATCTAAAAATAGTAAAAATATTTAGGTGTGCCTTTCTACCAAACTCTCTAACCATTTTCCATGTGCCCCTCTGTAGTGTTGGGTACGTGCCATCCCTGTACGGCCATTGACACACTCCGTATCCAGGGCCCTTCTTGCTTTGCCAAACTGAAATTATGATCCATCAAAGAGCACACACCTCACACACTCACCCACAACACCCAGACCCCATCATAAAACCCAAGCACCCACACACAGCACACACCAAATCTCACATGTACCCTAACACTCATAACGCACACCCCAATGTATGTGGACCCCACAACTCTCCAATCCCCTATATTCACTCGACCCAACTCTCCCACCCAACATGCTCACATATAACTTCATATGTGCCTGATACCCCAACTCTTTGCAGTACCCCAGCTCCTAAACACTTCAACTCTCACACACGCCAGCTCCCATAACCCCACTGTCACATGACAACATGCCAGCTCACACACACCCCAAGATGCTCTGACAGTCAGACCTCCTACCATGTCTGAGGACTCCTTTACAGAACAGCTCCCCTCCCTCACACAAGTACTCACCGCCACTCCCCAGTCTCCAGGAATGACCATCATCCCATTCCTGTTCCCTGTCCCTCTGTGCTCTTGAAAATAAAATGCTTCCTGACTCTGCCATGTGAGCAAGGGAACTCTAAGCCTTCTGAACAGGAAGCCTGTTCTTCCCTTAGACGTGGGAAACAGGGTGAGAGTGTCTCAAAACTCATCCGGCACCATAAAATGTAATGCTCACTCTAAATCCCGCTTTCGCTGGGGGGTCCCATTTTTACTACATCATGTTCACTTTGCATTCAAAAGGAAGAATCCACTTAAAACATATTTAGGCATCCTCCTCAGATCATCCTGCCATGACCCAAGTTCTTGAATAATAAAGGGGACAGAGAGAATATGAAGGGAGGGAAGTGAGTCTACAGGATGCCTGCGGCATGGAGGAGGCCATCCATATGGCTGGTGCTCTTGGAATAGCGGAAGGAGTAAAGAGTGAGGGACAAGGACAGAAAGAGGAACGGAAAGAACAAGGGTCTTATCAGGTGCCCATGTGCCGTGACTCAGTCAGGACAAGCTCAAGGCAGGAAGACACTAGAAAACCTGGTGTGGGTGACTCCAGTGGACGTTGCCTCCTGGCTCTCCTCAAAGTAAAGAATGAGGAGGAAACCTGCAGGCAGAAGACGCTAAGACCCAGCTTCCTCTGACTCCAGAGGCAAATGGAGTCTACCTTCTGTCAGCACTGACCAGATAGGAGGACCACAGCAGGGAGGACTACACAGGTGCAGGGTAACCAATGGGACAGACTCACCTTCATCGCCTGTCCTGAGTGCATGCAGTAAGCACAGGAGGAAACTGGCCCCAGATCAGAGAAGAGTCCTTAGGCCCAGGTCATATACACATGGACAAGCTCCACCAAGCCTGTGAGAGGTTACAAACCACATACACAAGGGGCACGAAACAAAACAGACCAGCCTTCAAAGACCATCATGCTTCTCGGCAGCCTAGGAGGAAGGAAATCTGCAGACCAGTCAAACCAGGCTTCTCCTGGAGAAAGCCAGTCAGTGATGACTCAGTAGATCATCCCTCCACTACCTCAACCAGACATGGCTTCTTCCGTGGCAGGCCTGCAGTTCTGCACTGGTGTGGGCAAGTGCAAGTCCACCATCTCCCAGCTCTGCTTCCAGCTTGCGTGAACTTGAGGCTATAGACTGAAAACCATGTACCACAAACCAAAGCTTGCCTGCACGGTGCTTGAGGCTGTTGACCTCCCTCCTGCAGGAAAGGTTGTTATCAACTCTCACTAGGGAAGTCTAGCAACTGGGCTGGGGAGATGTCTCAGTCCGTAAAGTGCTTGCCACACAAGTATGAAGACCTAAGTTCGACTCTCACAACCCAGATAAAACTCCAGAAGTGCTGGGTTGGGGATTTAGCTCAGTGGAGGAGAGCTTGCCTAGCAAGCGCAAGGCCCTGGGTTCAGTCCCCAGCCCCAAAAAAAAGAAAAAAAAAAAAAAAAAAAAAAAACCTCTAGAAGTGATGGTGTACAACTGTAATCCCAGAACTGGGGAGGCTGAGATAGCAGGACCTCTGGGACTCGACAGACAGCTAGTCTAGCCAAAGACGTGAGTTCTGAGCCTACCAGAGACAGTTATAAAAGTAAGATGTACAACACTTGACAAATAGCGCCCAAAGTTGGTCTCTAGCCTGTATAGGCACTTGTGCACACACCCATGCATACACACCACATACACATGTCTCACACACACACACACACACACACACACACAGAGAGAGAGAGAGAGAGAGAGAGAGAGAGAGAGAGAGAGCGAGAGAGAGAGTATAGCAACTACAGAAATACTGACAAGCAACAAGCACCCTGCTCCCCTCTTCCAGCCATCTCTCCACAGCAACCAAGACCAGGGAAGAGTCATTAAAGTCCACAAACAAAATTGTGTCGGCACCGAGGGTTTTGTGGTAAGCCAGGATGAGGTCCCTGGAGTTTCTGCTGTTCTGCTGGGCTACTCCCTCCCAATGTGGCTGTGGTTTGGTCCTCAAGCAAGTTGAAAGAGAAGCAAATACTCTTCCTCCCAGGGTTCATTTGCCTGCCTGCCCTCTGCACCAGCCTGTGAGCGCCAGAAGTAGAAGAGAAAGCCACAGCGCAGCTACCCCGACCACAGAGCCTCAGCTACCGGAAGCCAAAACTGCAACAGAGTTGCCCAACCAAAAGAACAATGAGGAATTTGATTTAAAAGAGCCAGCCTCTCAGCCACTGGCCTTTTTGAAGTGGGAGATGTCAGAATTAGGGATATGTGATCAGTAACTCAAACCACCATAAAACCCACCACACATCACAAATGGCACCTTAACAGTGCCAACATCAACGATTATAGTGTGTTTATCGTCTGCTCTGACTGTCAGATTCCGTAGTCACACCATGTGTACCATGTGTAATCAAAAGGGTCCAAAGCTTACAATCTGGCTGTTTGGTCATGCGAGGCACACATTCTGGGTGCTGCCTTGACGTGTGTGGCCAGCGGGTGTCATGTAGGAAACAGAAGTTCTAGAAACTCTGCCATCACAGACAGCTCCCCTTGTAAACCAGGATGGGTGATTCCCAGGTGTTTGCTCCCTGTCCCTGGCCTTTGGCTACAAAATGTGTGGTCTCGGTTGTTGATTTGTCTGGATTTTAGAAATGTCTAAGAGTGGCGAAGCATCTAAGTAGGAGTGTTTCCACAGAAAACTGGCCGGAGGAACAGTGGTGAGGAAGGGAGAGACCTGCCTCAAATGTGAGTAGCACTATTCCGTGGACTGAGGAACAGAGGGATGGGGAACAGCAGGACGGAGCCACCTCTGAGTATGCACATGGCTCCTGCCCTTGTCCTCTAAGGTCAGGCTGCAACAGTATCAGACTTCTAGTGGGGACACCAGGATCAAGGGATCAGTCAGTGTTTTGGCCCCAGACTGGACTAGGACTACTGCAGTGGCCTGTTTATTTAACTGGATGGCTAAAGGGCTGTGGGTCTTTGTGGTACACAGATGTGTTTGAGGTTGTATAAGTCAAGCCAATAAATCCTATTATATATTATATATCATGCTGTGTTTACACATGCGTTCATTGATTCTATCTTCCTAAGCTACCTGTAGATAACAGCAGATACAAGGTTTACACCTGTGGGATTACATCCACAAATCGGATTGGCTCAGAACCTAAAACATAGAGCTAGAGTATATACTGACAGGTTATTTTCTTGTCATGATTTCCTTGTTCTAGTTTCATTTCTGTTGCTATGATAAAATATCCTGAGGGAAAGCAACTTAAGAGAATGGGGTTATTTGACTTACAATTCCACATTACAGCCTATCTCTGAAGGGAAGTGAGGCAGAACTCAAACAGCTACTCACATCACATCCAAAGGCAAGAGAGGAGAGAGAAATGCATGCAGGCCTACCTGCTTGCTTGATCTCAACTAACCTTCCCCTCTCTGGAACTGTTTAGGACCCTCTGCTTAGGGAATGGTACCGCCCACAATGGACTGTATCTTCCTACAGCAGTTAACAAAGTCAATCCCCGGCTGACATGCCCATAGGCCAACCTGACCTAAATCATTCTTCAAAGGACTCTCTCCCCAGGTGATTCTAGGTTGTGTGCAGTTGACAGTTAAAACTAACCAGCACAAGGATACAATGTAACAACTCTTCACATGGAATTGACATTGACTTGAGTCCTACAAAAGGTATACAAAAGACTTATATGGAAAAGAGTCTGGAAAGTCAAAGATTTTGGTAATCATTGATGTGTCTTGGTGCCAATACTCCTCAGGTATAGAGAAACAAATGAGCTAAGAAAAGGAGAGAGAATCCACATGTGGTGGGACATTCCTGCAATATCAGTGCTTAGGGGGGCTAAGAAAGGGAAATCATGAGTTTGAAGCTACTCCACTCAGCAGAGGGAAAGAGGGATAAAATAGAAGGCTCTGAAGAGGCTCCACTGCCTGAGTCATTGTGTGGCACTCTGAGGACCTGTCTATAGTTTACACAAACACTAAACACCTGGCTGATCTGTTACGAGACCCTGAGGCCACGTCAATCAGCGTCGTTCCACAAGGGGTGGCTGACACCGTGATGATAATTATCACAGCATTCAATTGGATGACAGCAATGCCCTTCAGCAGAAGCTGTCCAATGGCCTTGAGCTCCCTTTGGTCATCCATTTACTGAGGGGACCTTCTTAGATGTCCCTGAAAGGGAACAAGCAAACATTCCGCTTCCACTTCAAGCATACCTAGCTATATTGATTTATCGGACCTTTCCTCTCTATAAATGTTCATAACTGTTACGGTGTGGATCGCAAGTGCTCCCCCAAAGGCAATGTCTTATGCCTTTGTCCACTGTTGTTGGAGCTATGGGAGGGTGGGGACATTGGGAGGAAGCAGGTCACTGTAGACATGACATAGAAATGTATGTTGGGACACAGACTCCTTTCTCTTTGTCTCTTGGTCACGGCAAAGAGAACTGCTTGGCTCTGCATATGGTTCTGCCTCGCCATTGGCCCAGAAACCACAGTCACATGACCACAGACTGAGACAAACCTTCCCTCCTTTTAGGTGTCTGCTTCAGGTATTTTGTCACAGCGATCAAAAGCTGATCAACAACCAGATTTGGGGGAAGGGGTTATACTTCTTAGCACAAGCATTTGTCCCAGCACCAGCCTAACTCTGGATTCCAGTTGTGGAACTAGAGATTGTCTCAGTCAAGGTTCATCATATGAAAAATACTACAAATTAATTTGTGCTGCCTTAGTCACAAAAGGAACTTGGTAAGAAGGTTACCGTTGTCCCTGGTGGAAGGCACGAATGAGGAGACTGGAGGGTCTGGGACCTCACAGTTTCTCCGCCCCTCGTGTCTGTGTCTGTGTCTAACTGTCTGATTCTCCCAGATCTTCAGAACATTGTTCCCTGCTTCCACATTCACAGAGTGAAAGAGCAGCATCCTCGCAGCATCCCAGAAACATGAGGTCATTCCCAAGCCCCTTAAACTCAGAATCCCTGAGACCCAGCTCCAAGTTCATCTCCCAAAGGTCCAAATGACCATGGGGGAGAGTTGACCACATTTGTGTAAGATGTCCACAGCAGCCACAGTGTGTAAGACAGCAGGCAGAGACAGGTCTAGGGGAAGGAATCATGCTGTGGACAGTGATATTAAACCAAAAGGGTGAGGGCAAAGTGTAACTCTAAAAAATAAAAGGGCCATCTTGCATCTAACCCAAAATATAATTGAGTGTCTGCAAAACAAAAACACACTGATATTAATCTCCGGGTTGAGGAGGTCCCTCAGATGGGCCTACTTGTCTGTTTCCAAACTCCACGGGCACCTGCGTATGACATGCTCACCCTAAGGCTGAACCTCCCACTACCGTGTTCGACGTGTTCTAAAGCAGAAAGTTCTAGCAGCCACACTTCTCCCAGTATCCGTTGACAGGCTGAGGTCCGTCTTATGCCTATATTCCTGGATATGTGTTGTTTCCCTACAAGAAAAGTAAACTAATCTGTGGAAACCATGGCCATTTCCCACCGTGTTAAGTTAGTGTTTCTGTACCCGCCTCTATTTTAAGACTTCTCCAGGGAGTGAACCTAGCCAGGGGCTTCCTGCACACTAGGCTAGGACTCGGCCCCGAGCACATCCAGCCCTTCAGATGATGTTGACTTTGTTATGAGTTGCTTCTCTGCATGTTTGGTTTTTCAAACATTAAATATTGACATTCTCGAAGAAGATGGAAACAAAACAATAAAAGTCAAATTACCGTCTTTATACTTTTTGTCACCCCCAGTGAAAACACTCTGACAGCGTGTGCAGTTTATAAAAAGAGGGGGTGCACCGTGCAGTCCTCAGGAGGCAGCCCCTAAAGAAGAGCCCACTCCTGGGAAGGAGACCTGGGGAAGCTGGACAAGGTTCCAAGGCGCCAGGGAACTTGAGACTCCAGCACAGCCAGAGACCAGACAGTGGCAGACAGTGCCCTCTTTCCACTCCCAACCCCAGGCCAGGGCAGATGGCAAGTCTTCAAGCCCACAGGACTTGGCACTCCTGACGCCAAGGCCAGCTCTGGCTTCACATATCTAAGGTGAGAAACTAGAAAGTCACTAACTGGCTTTGCCTTTGCTATGTGACAGCTTCCCTGGGAGCGATTTGCCTGCCAAGAAGGATGTGGCACCAAATTCATGTGGTGCCATAATGGATACCTGAGTCAAGTCCACTCTGCTCACACGCCAGACCCAAATGCCAGAGCAACAGACACTCAGCTGAGGGACCCAGACAGGCAGCCTGAAAAGGTCAAGAAGTCTCATACGAAGATCAACAGTGTCAACTAACCTGGACCCTGGGAGCTCCCAGAGACTGAGCCACCAACCAACGAGCATACCCTGGCACACATAGCAGAAAACTGCCTTGTCTGGCCTCCGTGGAAGAGGAGGCACCTAATCCTGTAGAGACTTGATGCCCCAGGGGAGAGAGAGGGAGAGCGCCCTCTCAGAGGTGAAGGAGAGAGAATGGGGTGAAGAACTCTGGGTGAGGGGACTTGGAGGAGGCCAACATTTGGAATAATAATAATAATAATAATAATAATAATAATAATAATGATAATAAAATAATTAATTTTAAAAAGCCTCAATGTGCTGATATCATTTTAAAGAGGAGTATCGGGGGGCGGGGGGTGCTTCTAACGGTTAACTGAAGAGATGCTACAGAGAAAGATAAAGAGCAAGCAGGACATGGGCAGGAGCAAGGATGAAGAAAAACGACCACACTGGAGAGGCTCCTGGCCCTGTATGTCTGACACACGGCATCCCCCAGAGCAGTACTGGCTGAGAGACTGTCACCCCAGCCAGACATGAAAGCCCTGGAACTTCAAAAGGTCAAATAACCCACCCAAGGCCATTCGTCTGCTCTAATGGGAACTGAAATCCAAACTAGGTTCAATTCGCCTCAGTCTCTCCCATGTCTTCGTGCTCCCAGGGCCTGCAGTTCCAAAGGCAATCGGGAACTTAAGGCTTGCAAGCATTTTGTGGGGATGGGTGCATGGTTTTGAGCATGCCTGTAAACACACGCATGCCAAGGGAGGGAGGGTGCCAAAGGTCAGCTGCGGGCGTCAGTTCTCACCGTCCACCTTGTTTGAAACAGTATCTCCTGCTAGCAGCTGACTATCCGGGCGATATGGAAGTCCAGGAGCCCCACCCCTATCTTGCTATGGCGCTATTACAGGCACATCACTACACCCTGCTTTACCTGGGCTCTGAGTATCCAAAGTCGGATCCTCAAACACTCACAGCAAGTACTTAACCACTGAGCCACCTCCCCAGCCCTCTGAACTAGGAGAAAACACCTCAGGTTAACAGGAGCTCACTTCAGGAAGGCGTGAGCAGCAGCTTCTCAGGCTGACACTGTTAGCCTCTCTGGTTAAAACTGCACCTTCCGCAACCTCCTCTCCAGAGAGCCCAAGTCTTTGGGCCTGGGGTGAGACCCCAGAGTCCCAGCTTAACAGACACCAGTTCTGGGACAGCTCTTCAGAAACTCTGGTGGGAAACAATGGCACGGACAGTGCGGGGTGTGGAGAGGAACCGGAAGTCTAGGTTGTAACATGGATGGACAGACAGAGGCTGAAATGAAAGATCCTGGCTAACTGCTCCACCCACTTCTCTGCTTTTGCAGAGGCCTTGTCTCAGGAAGAGAACATTCTGGAATCGCTGAGCAAACATAGAGGGAAACGGGAGGAGTCTCCAGCATCACCAAGTGCCAAAGTACCAAACCTAAGCCAAGGCTTAAAGTAATCATGAATGCTTGATCTAAGGTTATAGATGAATAAGGAATGAAAATAAGGGAAGGAACGTACCGAGTCGATGTTATTGACTTACTCGATGAGAGGAATGCCAGAGCTATTATTTAGATGTCAAAATAACTCCAAGAAGAGTACAAGGCTGTTTTGATAATTTGAAACCCAATACCTGCCCGCTTTGAGACAGGGCTCTCAGACACCCAGCCTCCGTAAATCCCGCTGCACCGCTCTGAGCAGGTCACATTTCGTCTTCCAAGGTTATACCGTGTTAAATTATATGCAATTTCAAAAAGAGCAAACCCTTGTCCCGCACTAGAGTCCCTCGTCTTAAAAGCATGCTTTGGATCAAATTAATTTATAGCCCGAGGGGGTTTGGGGAGAGAGAAAGCTCAAAATTCCAAGTGAAAATAGCCCAGAATCCGGTTGCTTCTTAAATATCAGGAGATGTTGTCTGGGGGCTGGGAAGGGCTGTGCAGAGAGATACAGGTAAACGGACCAACTGGGGACTGTCAGGGTCTGGTAGACGCTTCACAGGGAAAAGGTCCAGTTGGATGTCAGAGAGCATGAAGTAGGGGCCCAGCACCCACAAAACGCTAAGCACAGCAGAGGCGCTGAAGCAGGATAGACAAGGGCAGGGAGCATCATGGGGATGATCTCGATGCCTGTTTCCAAAGCCCTTACCGGTCAGCCGGTAGCTCCGGCCGGTGGCTCCAGTCAGCTTTCATGAGGGGCTTGCTCAGAGTAGCTGCTTTCTCTGTGTCCTCTCTCCTCTCTCCCACCATTGAGATGCAGCCTAACTGGAAGCCCCTCGTGGTTAGAATCACAGTATTAATTCAGAATAATCCTCTCAATGAGTAACCTCCTGGTCTGAAGTCTTATCCAGCTCTCTTCTAAGTAAAAGGACTTAGTTTCCTCCAACTCTGCCATAGAAAAGTAAACACAGAGGGATTCCCAAAAAGAAATCCAGTGGGGTTGGGGGTTTAGCTCAGTGGTAAAGTGCTTGCCTAGCAAGCACAAGGCCCTGGGTTCGGTCCCCAGCTCCGAAAAAAAAAAAAAAAAAAAAAAAAGAAGAAAAAAAAAGAAAAAGAAAAGAAAAGAAATCCAGTGTTAAGGGCTGTGTTTGAAGTAACTCCTTTCGTCACCCGTGAAGCTTAACGAAGGTCACTAAAACATATACGACTTTTAAGGATACCAAAAGTGAAAATCTAGAGCAATGGTCCTCAACCCGTGGGGTACGACCCTTTTGGGGGCAATCAACCTTTTCACAAGGGTCACCTAAGACCGCTGGAAAGCACAGATGTTCACATCACAATCCGCAACAGTAGCAGACTACAGTTACAATGTAGCAACTAAACAATTTTACCAACGGGGTCACCACAACATGAGGAACTGTATTAAAGGGTCCCACGCAGCATTGGGGAGGTAGAGAACGATGCTTGAGAACAGTCATTTGCCGGGTAATTGAACGCACACACCAAAGCATGCTGTGTGCTAGAGTACCAAGCCACGTGCTACCTTCGAACAGTGGACAGATGTTCTCTGGCATTTAAAAAAAAAAAGCATGACTATAAATGTCCATTATAATCACCAAATATCTGTTTTCTGACTAGAACCGTGGAGACTTGAGGCAGCCCCATGGCAAAGGTCCTGAAATAGCCCTGACTGTATAAAATCTCAAGAACGTGGCGTGTTAGAAAGGTTTCATTCACCTTCACTGGTAGACTTTTCTACATCTCCGAGCTTTTCTAAGGCACTCACAGTACTGCTCTCACCTGACCCACAGCTTACACTCTTGGTAAGAACATACCTGTGCCTTCTTGATTTAACCAATCCCTTAAGTTTGGAGTTCCCGTGCATCTTTCCGGTCTTTGTTACTTTCTCCTTGTTTCTAATACTGGACTAGTTTTGAATCTATAGCTTGGCACACTAGGTACTCTTGGTGGTTTGAATAAAAATGGCCACCATGGGCCCAAAGGGAGTGGCACTGTTAGGAGGTGTGGCCTTGTGGAAGTGGGAGTGGTTTTGTTGGAGGAAGTGCATCACTAGAGGGTGGGCCTTGAGGTCTCAGAAGCTCCTGCCTGGCCAGCGTGTCACTGTCGCTTCCTGCTGCCTACTGACCTGGATGTAGAACTCTCAGCTACCTCTCCTGCACCAAATCTGCCTACACGCCACCATGCTTCCTGCCATGATGATAATGGACTGAACCTCTGACCTGTAAGCCAGCCCCAATTAAATGTTTTTTTCTTTATAAGAGTTGCTGTGGTCATGGTGTCTCTTCGCAGCAATAAAGCCCTAACTAAGACCCTACTCAAGGTGTACTCCCATTCCATGGACATTTCCTCCACCATGGAAAGGTGCCTGTGGTGTATTTTACACACCTGTGTCCGATAACAGCATCTGGGTTGGGAAGGCACTCTTGACTAACACCCTTGGGTGGGCAGGACCATATTCAAGGACTTCCTATCACCAATACCAAGACCCCAGCGAATGGCAAGAACCATCCTCTTTCCTGGTGGCTGACCCAGATGGCCGACCTACCAAACGAAATGGACACTAGCTGTATTCTCCTATTGCTGCCTCAGAGACACTTTACACTGAGGAGGCTGTCCAGTGAGCTTTATAAAACACGATGCTCTCACCGAATCCCTGAGGAAACCACCTGCCCCTTGCTTTGTGGTTTTCCCAGCTTTACTCAACTTAAGACCATGTTATACCTACCTCTAGGGGCCTGTCTTTGCTTCTTTTAGAAAATCTATCATGGTTAATTCTTAGTCACTTCAAAATTCATAGCTATATACCTGATATGTTGGTATGTATACAGGTCTGTAGTCAAGCACTTGGGAGGCAGAGGCTGGAGGAATGTGAGTTCAAGGCCAGCCTGAGCTAGATAGCAAAAACTTACTTCAATAATTGAAAAAAAAAGTGATTTTATGAAATGTATAAAAAAATGTTTCTAGTTTGACAACTCGCAAATGTCTTTCTGAAGGACCTGGGAGCCATCCCTTTGAAACAGAGTCATTGTGACAATTCCCCCTCTCCGAGTCTCACTTGAAAGTAGCAGCCTGCTTGGACAGGCATCAGAAAGACTAACTCTGTGTCATTGTCCTCAACCTCTGGCCTTTCTCCTTCGCTAAGGCTCCCTGAATGAAGTCTCCCTTATGTATTTGGCTTTGTTCGGCACGGTTTTCTCTTTAACAGGAGCTTATTATTCCTATGACATTGTACTTCACGGAGAAAGGAGAAAGCTTTTCTCTTGCTGCTCCAAGGAGTTATTTCTCCGAGAACACAGGATTCTTAAGTTCTTCATGGCAAAGTGCCCATGCCAGTTATGAGCCGTTTGGGAAACAGTGAGATGTGACTCAGTGATGTTGGGTGTGAGAGCCATGATATTAACAACTTCACTGTCACATGAACATGACAGAGACCGCTTAGGCACACTGAAGACTCCAGTGTCACCAGGTGGCAGAGTCCTGTGAAGAGAACAGAAAGGAGATTTATCCCACGTGGCCACTTTGGGAGGAGAACCCATAAAGAGGTCTAGTGACCCCAAGTTCAGCACTGGGACACTGGCATGAAGTTCAGGTTTCATCAGAGGGAAGGAAACATATACACCTGAGAGGTCTTGGTCACAGCATGGACCTGTCCACCACTGATTCTCTGTCTCATCTCTGGTCTGGCCTGCAAGATGGTCCAGTCAGTTACTGGAATGGGGTAAAATCTCTTCCAGGGGATCAAGTTCTCTCTCTGGCTGGCAACAAGGTTCAGCCTGCTCCTTGTTTCTGCAAGAATTCTTAGGTGAATTCCAATTTCTTGGGAGCCATTGTTTCTTACATCAAGAGTCTGACAGGCAAATGGACTGTGTAAGTGTCTGTCTTTAGAATTGCCAGGGTGGATATATGTCTGTACAAGTCTGTGTGGAGAACTAGTCATCCTTATCACCCATTCATGCACTCATCAAATACTCACTGTGTGGCGTGGATTGAATGAAAATGGCCCCCATAGTTGTATAAGGGTGGCACTATTAGGAGGTGTGACCTTGTTGGAGAAAAATGTGTCACTGGTGGTGGGCCTTGAGGTTTCAGATGCTCAAGCCAAGCCCCTCTCCTCCCCCTTCCCTCCTCCTCCTCTCTCTCTCTCTCTCTCTCTCTCTCTCTCTCTCTCTCTCTCCCCACTCCCTGTCTCCCTCCCCCCTCCCCTGCTTTGGATCTGGATAGAGAATGCTCAGCCACTTCTCCAGCACCATGTCCGTGTGTGCCGGGATGCCACCATGCTCCCTGCCCTGATGACAATGGACTGAACCTCTGAACTGTGAGCCAACCCCCAATTAAATGTTGTCCTCTGTGAGAGTGCCTGTGGCCACCATGTCTCTTCACAGTGACAGAAACCAAGAAACCAAACTAAGACACTGTGTTTTGACCAGAGGCTGTTCTGGCATCAGGGTAGATTAGATTACAAAGAGAGAAGTATGCAGAGTATTGGCGTGCTTTTTGCCCTTGCCTTTCTCTGCTTGATCTTAGAGGTTTGCCCTTGCCAAGAGCAAGGAAGATGATGGGATACATAGGAGTTAATGGAGAGCACATCCACGTCTGTACACTGAAACAGATGGTTTCTGCTGTAGTAGTTAATTAGTATTCTTGGGGTCGCTGTACCCCTTGCTGACTTTGAATATCTGTTAGGGGTTTCTACCCCACTTCAGATCATATTGTTCCCAGATAAAAGACACAGAAACCTTTAGATTTATTTTTAAAAAAAAAAACAAAACAGGATTGGGGATTTAGCTCAGTGGTAGAGCGCTTGCCTAGGAAGCGCAAGGCCCTGGGTTCGGTCCCCAGCTCCGAGAGAAAAAAAAAAGAAAGAAAACAAAACAAAAAACAAAAACAAAGACAAAAAATGTAAAAGCACCAGAGTTGGGCAGATATCAACCCTCTATGCTATTTTGTCTACCTCCCTGTGGTGATTCCTGAAATATCACTCACCATGTTGCACCTGGGCAGTTCCTAACCCATCAGGTCAGCCCTCACGGCCATGAACAAGTTCCTGGTCCATCTAACCCATGGCAACTTCCTTCTCTCTCACTCTCATGACCCCAAGCCCAGGAACCCTGCCCAGCCCCCTTTCTTCTGCCCAGCGAAGGCTGTAGGCATCTTTATTAACCAATCAGGGATAACTTGAGGGACAATGTTTGTACAACAATAGCTGGTGTGCAAGAGAACTGACTGGTGTTGGGCAGTCAGGAAAGAGTGTTTAGCATTTGGATACACAGCAACACAGGAGATGAACCCCAGCACTCGGCAGACTGATGCACTGCGCTGCCGACCTCAGAAAGACCGCCCTTGCTCGTCCCCTCTGCAGCATATAAAGAGCCAGGTATAGGGGACTAAACTGTGCAGTATTTGGAAGGGAAGACCCGCCCCTTTCTGGCCCTGAGTGAAGTGTGGTAAGGAGAAGAAAATACAGAGCAAGGAGGTCAAGAGAAGCCAGCAGTCACCCCACTTTCAAATAGGGATATCCAGACAGACACGCCCATCCGAGCATGAATATGTGCTGGTGATTCTGACAGCTCCCAAAACATAATCATTCTAATGGAATGCCTTAAGATTCAGCTGCAACAGGCAGCCAGCCCCCCAACCCCCTAGGGCCGAGAGCCAGCAGACAAAGTAACTCTCCACGAGCATGGGTTCCCAGCCTGGGGCTAGGTGAGAGACAGTCTCGGAGGTCTGCAGGCAACAAAATACTAGCAAGGAAGAGATAGCACAGGGAGAGACAGCATAGGTACCTTGGAGGTAATTACTATCTGAACTGAGAAAGAGAGAGAGAGAGAGAGACTCCAATGATCCCTCCTCACCCATGATCTTGACTTATACAGTTACCTGTGATCAATCACAGCCTGAGGATATTAAATGAAACATTTCTGAAATAAGTAGTTCATACGTGTTAAGCTGTACATGAATTGGGAGTAGCATAAATAAATCTGATATCCCATTCTGACCCACCCAGGACATGAATCATCTAGTATGTCCACACAGGACACAGTAGTTGTCCATCGGTCATTTAGTTCCCAGTTCAGTTATCAGATCAGCTGTAGCAGCTACAGCAAAGCAGATATCCAGGCAACCCCATCGTCCTTCGTAAGGGCCCCACAGTAAAGAGGATTGACGCTGGCGTTGGGAGTGCCAGGGGGAACCATGAAGTACCAGGCAAGGGCAGATGGTAGAGTACTTCTCATGCCAACACAGGGACCTGGGTCTGGATTTCTAAGACTCACCTAAAAGTGACTGTGCATGCCTACAATCTGGGTGCTGAGGAGATGGGGGCGGGGATCCCAGGGCGTTGCCAGCCGGTATAGCTGACTGTTGAGTTCCAGGTGCAGAGAGAGACTCTGTCTCAAAAAGTAGAGAAGCAGTTGAAGAAAACACAAACATCAACGTCTAACCTCCACACACTTGCACATGCACACACCTGCACATGTACACATATATGTGCACACACCTGCACATGTACACATATATGTGCACATACCTGCATGTGTACACACATATGCACCACACACACCTGCACATATACAAAAATATGCACACATACCTGCACATGCACACACATATACACATACCTGCATGTGTGCACACATATGCACACACACACCTGCACATGCAACACATACACACACACACCTACATGTGCATATGAGCATACACAACCAGCATGTGTGCACACATATGCCCACAGCTGCACAATCACATGCACATACAAACACGCAAACTCACACATAGGCGCATGTATCCACACACACCTGCACATGCACACACACGCACATGCACACTTGCACACACCTGCACGTTTACTCACATATGCACACACACCTGAACGTGTGCACATGTAGACTTGTACACATAAAACAGCTTTCCTAGTGATGTACTAATTAGTTTTATTTTGACAGAAACCACATTACCATAAGTTCTCTCACAGTGTGTATGATAACCGTCCTCTCTTTCTGTTAGTCTCTGCTGTTAATCTTACAGTGCTTAACTTATAAAATAAATGTCATCTTAGGTATGGATGTAAGAAACAAAACAGAGTACATGGAGTTGGCACGCATAATTCCAGGATAGTGGAATGGGCAGTTGGGGAGGGAGAACAGCTGGAGGCAGGGAAGCCAGCGTGGGACGTAAGACACATGGACACCAACGTCCTTCTCACACCCAGAACCCAGGTAGGGAAAGACACACTGGAAGCTATTTAAGCCTACTTCTCCTTAGACAGCTGCCTACAGGTATTATTTTAGTTAAGCCAAGGTTTTTAATATAAACTGGATGGTACAGGAGTCATAGATAACCCAGAAACCTGGGGGACAGAGGACAGACACAGAGAGAGAGAGAGAGAGAGAGAGAGAGAGAGAGAGAGAGAGAGAGAGAGAGAGAGACCAAAATTAAGGGAGTGCATCTTCTCTCTAGTGTGAGTTCAGCTGATAATTCCACACGGTATTGGCCCTACGGCATGGCTCTGGCATGGGTGCTCTGTGGATCCCCATTTACACAGGAGGAAGGGACACAGGATAGAAACGTCCAGCAGAACTAGTACCAAGGGCACTCAGAGTTAAACCCAGAGGAGCGTCTTCTAACCATTTCTCACCAGTCCCAAGCAGAACAGAGCTAAGGCTTGAAGTACCTGAGCCGCTGAGCTGCCCCGGTCACCAAGATGAAGATAACCTCTGGAATGTTCAGTATACAACGGTGTCCCTCAGCAGTAAACAAAATACATGATGTCTGCGTATGGTGGGCTCATTGACACAATCTCCCCTCAAAGAAAATGAAAATTTGTAAAGCGGTCAATAAAGATGAGGCGGGAATGAGAAAGGGAAAGGCCAGGCAGAGGGGGCTCCTGTGAGAGGTATACGTTTAGGGGAACAAAGAAGGATGCGAAATGCTCTTCTCTGTGTCCAACTGTGAAGTTTGGTTAAAGACGTGCCCTTGAACTGGAATGATCAAAGACAGCTTCCAGTAAGTACAGCTTGGCGGACGTGCGATTTACTTTTTATTTTTAAACTGAATTCAGTAGAGACCTGCATGCATTAGGTTAAGATGATTAACAGCTGAAGTTTGACCTTGAAATAATCTTTACATTGTAAATTCTTAATGATCAAAACCGTGTTCTCAGTGATTAATACATATTAGTGATTAATTATTAAAGAAGAGTAATTACAAATACATATTCTTAAAATCTTGAGGCTTTTAAGCCATTTGTTGAAGTGACTGGACATTTTTTTTCAAATTTGCAGGGAAAAAAAAGAATCCCATCTGGTTCTCACATTCATTGTCAGTGTGTCGACAACCAGAGATGGTATTTCTCTACCTCTTGTTCTCCGTTGTCTCATAAGCAGGAATTCACAGCAACTGCATCCCATCAAAGCAAAAGAAAGAAAATGGCTCTACAGAAACCCATAACATTACAAAGTAATCCTGGGTTAAGGAAGAACAAAGCAAACTGGCAAATATGTACGAACATGGTATAATGAAATGTGTTATTTTGTATACTGACTTAATAAAAATAAATAAACAAAATAACACACATATACACACATACATACATACATGTGCAGCGCGTGCACGTGTGCGCGCACACACACACACATACACACACACACACACTCACACAGGGGTCTGGGAGATGGCTCAGTTAGAAATGTGCTTACCATACAAGGGCAAAGGTTCAATTCCCTGCACTGACATAAAAAAGAAGGTTTTGGCGTCATGTGCCTGTAATCCTGGAGCTGGGGAGACAGAAACAGCATTTCTGGGCAAACAGGTTATCTCAGGTTCAGTGAGAGATCTTATCACATAAAAAAGTATAAGCCAGCAATTCCAGGTTAGCGTTCAACACTGAGAAGTCAGGCAGGAAGGTCAGATGGTCACGTCATGCCCACAGACGAGAGCAGCATCGGTGATATGTGGAGAAACCAGAACGCCTGTACACCACCGAGGGGGATATGTGATGGGGCCAGATGCAGTCACTCCTTAATACAGCCTGAGGTTCCTCAACACACCACGCTAGCTATGTTCCCCAGAGAACTGAAAACATGTGGCCACGCAAAGCTGGTATAGAAGTGCTCAGCAATGCCCATAAAGGATAAGAAATAAAAAACAGTGTGAGGGGCTATCAGTTCGTGAGCTGAATAAAGTGTGGTGTGTGTGCATGTACAATGGAAAACCATCCCACACAGAAATAAACCAAGTACTGAAATAGACCAAACCGTGAATGAACTTGAAACCGTCACATCAAGCACAAGAGTCAGTCAGGAAGGAAGGACTCTTGGTGCAGAACAGAACAGAAAAGCTCATGGGACTAGATTAGCCATCACCGGACACTGAAGAATGGTGCAGTGGGCCATGATTCCTAATGGGAAGGTTCTTTCGGTGTGGGTGTCCTGGTTTCATTTCTGCTTCTATGACAAATAGTAGCTAGAGACAGGGTCTGCTCCTGAGAGCACTGGCTGCCCCTGCACATAAGGAAAACTAGAGACAAGCTCAGCTATTGGGAGCACTGGCTTCTCATGCAGAGAACCTGGGTTTGAGTCCCAGCACCCACATGGTGGCTCACGACCATCTGTAACTCCAGTTGAGGAAGATCTGATATCTTCTTCTGGCCTCTGTAGGCACACAGACATATGCATAAAATAAAAATAAATGAATTTTAAAGAACAGAGCGGAGGAAAGGACTTACATGGTTTACAATCCCAGGCCACAGTCCATCACTGGGGCAAGTCAAGGCATCCAGTTAGACCACATCCACTCTGATGGCCACAACCAGTCAAGAGCAGAGAGAAACATTTACAACCACGCTGCCTGTGTGATTGCTTTCAGCTAGCAGGCTTCACTGTGTTTAGAGCCCAGCCTAGGTAATAGTGTCACCCACATCCAGGGTGGGTCTTCCCACACTCAATTAACTATCAAAACAATTACCTGAAGATGTGTACACAGGCTAAACTGATCTGCTAACTGCTTGACAAGACTCTAGGCATTGATTCTCGGTTGTGCCAAACAGACAGCTGGAACTATCCAACACAGGGGGAGATGCCTGAAGAACCTCATAAGTGTACGAAAACACAACTACTTTCTCTTGGGGGTGGATGTTTTTTGAAACAGGATTTCTCTGTGTAGCCCTAGTTGTCCTGGAATTCACTCTGCAGATTATGCTGGCCTCAAACTCATAGAGCTCTACCTGCCTCTGCTTCCTGAGGGCTGGAATTAAAAACCTGCACCGCCACTGCCCAGAACAAGTATCTATTTACAAGTATCTATTTATGATAATTTTTATGAGATGTGGATTGTATCTTTGAGGATCTGGAGTTCCCAAGGATATTCTCAAATTAATATTGTGAGGATAAACAAGTAGGAGATGTATGGAGCACAGACTCATGGGTTGAAGCCAGAACTAGATCATGTACACCTTCGGGGTGTGTAGAAGAGGTTCTCCTTTGGAACTGATAAGCTAAGCCAAAGGGCAGCTGGGAGCCCTTAGTCACCACAAGAAGAAAGGCGTGGTCTCTTAGTGACATTGAAGGGACACACTAACGGTCTGTGTCTTAGTATTCCATTGCTGTGAACAGACACCATGACCAAGGCAACTCTTAAAAGGACAACAATTCATTGGGCCTGGCTTTCAGACTCAGAAGTTTAGTCCATGGTGGGAAGCATGGCAGCGTGTTGGCAGACATGGTGCTGGAAAAGCTGAGAGTTCTGTATCTGGTTAAGCAGGCAGCCAGGAGAAGACTATCTTCCTCCTTGGGCGGAGCTTGAGCATATATATAAAACACCTTAAGGCCAGCCCCCACAGTGACACACTTCCTCCAACAAGGCCACGCCTCCTAATAGTACCACTCCCTATGGCCAAGCATCCAAACACATGAGTCTATGAGGCCCAAACCTGTGCAAACCACCACAGTCTACTAGTGATGTTGGCAGTGTGAAAAGCTTTTTAACATGTATGCATGTGGTAGATATTTGTGTACATGCTTATGTGCATGTGTCTTCTTCAATCATTTCCCGATTTATTTTTTGTGACAAGATGTCTCAGTAACCAGGAGCTCACTGACTTTGTTGGCGTGAGTATCCAGTAAGCCCCAGAGCTCCTCCAGTCTCTGCTTCCACAGAACTGGGGTTACAGACATGCACAGCCCTCCCGGGCCATTGAGATGGATGCTTGGCACCCAGAAATTGGGTTCTCAGGCGTGTGCAGGAAGTACTGCATTAACTGACCCACTTTCCCTGCCCAGAAATGTAAAAAGAAAAAAATCTCAGCAATGGAGATTTACCATGAACAGACCAAAGAACTGATTCCCACTTCTGCCTCTCCACCATCTTTAGACATCTGAACTTCTCTCCAACTCTGTAATTTTTATGAAGTAAAGACTGAGAATTTTGGGGTGGGATGGGCAGGAGAAATCAAGGAAAAGAAAAGATGGGGGCCAAGGATAAATAGGGAAGGGTACCCTCAAGGAATAGAAGAGGAGGGGAGTTTAACAGAAATAAGAAATCTGTGATGAAAGAGGGAGACCCTGTGACCCCTCAGAGGGAGAAGGATGTGAGGAGATGTTGTGGGCCAAGAGACACAAGTCAGATAGAAAGGCACGGCTTGGGAGAGCGTTCTTTCAGGGCAGAAGTATGACTGCCACCATGAAGTACTTTATGTCACTTGCCGACAGGTGCATGTTCTGACAAACACAATTAAGTCGTTGTCTGAAGATCACAGAGTGCATTTACACAAGACTACAGTGTCACCAGGTGATGTAAGGACAGACTCCAGGGCTCTGCATGCTGTGTGAATGCTCTACCACTGAGCTACACCCCCAGCCCTCAATATAGTTATATGGGTCCACAGTCTATACATGATCTGATATTGATAAAAAAAAAAAGGTCTTTATGTTATACATGACTTTATAGTCCTGGGTTTGCTCACTTTATTTCAAAATCCTCTGTGAGCAAGAGTGTTCGGCTCAGTGGCAAGACACTTGCCCAGCATGCACGAGGCTCTGGGTTAAGTTTTTAACAGAGAAAAACAAAAATTCAAGTAAAGAGCGAAAGTCCACGTGGGCTGTGCCTCTGAACCAGTACATTGCTCCAAAGTGCCCCACCTTGCATCAGGAATGAGAGAACTATGTACCCAGGAGCCTCCTATTCCTAAGCCATGCTGAAAGGTTTGCATTCGCTTGCAGGACATATCAGGTATCTACCACCACACACACACAAACATGAGAGTGGAGGGCTGTGGCTCAGTGGGATGGCGTTTGCCTAGCATGTACCAGGCCCTGGGTTCTAACCAGAGTACTTTGAATTTGGGGTTCAGGGAACAGGGGGACAAATGAGAAAAGTTGCTAACAGGCTGAATGAATATGAATCTACTGAATCTTAAATACAATGTGTTTAGGTCTACGATTTCTTCAATATTACACCGTAAATGGACAGGAGAGAAGGTCTGATGGTTAAGAGCATTCACTGTTCTTTTGGAAAACTGGAATTCAGTTCCCAGCACCCACATCCACCTGTAACTCCAGCTCTATGATATGTGACAACCTCTTCTGGCCTGTGTAGGCACCTGCATACATGTACACGGACATATACACAGAGACAGAGAGACAGAAAGAGAGACAGACAGAGAGACAGAGAAAGTCAGAGAGAGAGAGAGATCAGAAAATCTTGTTTTTATTTGCTGAGTAAAATATTGGCTGCGACTCTTGGGCATTCTAAAACATTCACAAATCTTCCAGTTCAAAGGTAATTTAAAGGTGATACAAGATACTGAACTTTTGCCTGCGGTCAAAATACGAACTCCACATCATTAAAATGTGAGTGTGGCATTGTTTTAAAGTCATGGAATCTGTGATGAGAATTCACAAGATTTGTATGCAGCACGGCCCTTCATAATTGATGAATGACTTCATTATTATGTGTCACTGATTGCTTTTCAAAAACATTGAGACTGAGGGAAACATCCATTAGTCAGTATTTATCAACATTTTCGGGACAGATTAAAGTGAATCAGTGCTTGGGTATCAAAGAGAAATATGGGATGTGACCTCAAATGTGAGGACACCCGCCCATTAAAGAATACGGTAAGTCAAAGCTATGTACCATCTACTCAATACCGTGTACTTTGGGCAGGTTGACCAGTTAGCTCTCACTGTCGCCTAGGAGTAGAGTGGGGTTGGGGAATGTAGTGCTATCTACTGTTACATGAGACCATGTTTACACTGTGCTGACAACATCGTTTTCAGTGTGTCCATAATTTATGGCTTACCTTTAGCTTCCATCTCTGTTTATGGGCACTGAGGCCAGGGTCATGTTAGGCAAGGGCTCTACCATAAACTATATTCCCAGCACTCTTTGGACTTTTTATATCTGAAACAGGGTCTCGTTACATTGACCAGGCTAACCTCAAACACAGTCTGTACCCTACCAGGCCTTGAACTTGTTGCAATCCTTCTGCCTCAGTGTTCCAAGCACCTGAGATTACAAGCTTGTATCTCTTTTCAAGCTAGATCTCTTTTCATCGAAATATGTTTTGTAAAAATATCCATTCCTTAGCCAGATGTGTGGAAAGTCAGATGTTCTCTGTATCAGATTTCATTGCTGCCTTTGTGAAAACAATCAGACAATGGATGGATGAGTAAGTGTAGCTGTATTTCCATCAAGCTTAGTAACAAGGAAAGGCATCAGGCTAGACCCAGCCCATGAGCACAGTTCATCTTGTCTGCACAGGAAAGGCATCAGGCTAGACCCAGCCCATGAGCACAGTTCACCTTGTCTACACAGGAAAGGCATCAGGCTAGACCCAGTCCATGAGGTCAATTCATCTTGTCTGCACAGGTTCCAGAATTTCCACAGCTCGGCTCACACATTACACCTCTGTGTCTTTGTCATAGATGGGTTTTGTAGTTGTCAGACATACATTGTGATGAATCATCTCTTTCCTTTTCTCTTGTACACTGGCAAATGGAAATGGCACCTTTTAATGAGACGCAAATATACATCTGTCCCCAAGCATCTCTGGGGTTGTGCCCTGTGAAAATGAAATGGCTGAAAGGCAGCAGAAAACTTTGAGGCTGAAGTTATAAAAATAATAAAAATCTCTGCTCCTCAAACAAGATCCTTCAGCTCCTTCCTTCCCATCCAGACTATGTGTTTTGTTTTGTTTTGTTTTGTTTTGTTTTGTTTTTAAGTTAGAATGTGAGGAAACACGTTTTGAAATTTGATGTGGTTGAGATGGGGGTTTGTATTAGTTTCCTGTCTTGTAGTGAGGAGCCACCCCACAAGAAACAACTGAAGGGAGGGTTCATCCTGGCTACTGCTGAGAGCGTGCAGCCCATTGTGATGGGGAAGGCACGGCTGCAAGAGTGGCTGCAGGAGTGTAAGTATTGAGCACATTGGACCTGCAGTCAGGAAGCAAAGAAAAGACAGGAAGTCAGGGCAGGCTATACAATTGCAACACCCCTATGACCTACCTCCTCCAAGAAAGTTCCACCTCCTAAAGGCTCCATAACCTTCCAAAACAATGCCACCAGCTGAGGACCAAATGTTCAAGCACATGATCCTATGGGAGTCTGTGCTGGCTGGCTTTATGACAACTTGACTCAAGCTGAAGTTATCCGAGAGGAGGGAACCCCAATTAAGAAAACGCCTCTGTAAGATCAGGCTGTAGGCAAGCCTGTAGGGCATTTTCTTAATTAGTTATCAATGGGGTAGGATGGGAAAGGATAAGGCTGTCCTCTGGTGAGGAGTGACCCATGACCATCACCTGTCTTGACATCCATTGTGTTGTGAATATGAAATGCCTGTCTTAGTTAGAGGTTCTATTGCTGTGATGGAACACTATGGCCAAAAGCAACTCAGGGAGGAAAAGGTTTGTTCAGCTCATGCTTTTTCAGCCATTGTGGATGGAGTTATCCCTTGACTGGTGGTTCTGGGGTCTACAAAAAAAGCAAGCTGAGCAAGGCAGTAAACAGCACCCTCTATGGTCTCTGCATCAGTTCCTGCCTCCAGGTTCCTGTCCTGCTTGAATTCCTATCCTGATGTCCTTTGATGATGAACAGTGATGTGGAAGTGTAAGCTGAATAAACTCTTTCTCCCTGAGCTGCTTTTGGCCATAGTGTTCCATCACAGCCATAGAAACCCTAACTAAGACAGAAAAGCATTTCACATTCACAACACAACAGATGTCAAGACAGGTGACAACAGGTCCTTGCCTGAGGACAGCCTTGTCCTTCCCTGTCCTCTATTTCTCAGTAGATCGCTCCAGCAAGCCCAGCTCTAACGATGGGGTGCTATTGGTTCCCTCACTTTCCTCTGGGTACCTCCTTTCCTCCACAACCAAAGAATGCTGGAGCTGACACGTACTCTGTGACCTTCCACATGGGACACGCCCCATTACTTTATCTTCTCTGATCCCTTTCTACAAAACACAGCTGAGGCCCCTGTTTCTGCTGCTATGCACACTGCTATGCACAGAGGTCCCATCCGCTACACTGACAGCAACCACACCCAATCACATCCTCCCAGGCAGCTCAGAGGTACATCCAAACGAACTGGGAAGTACATGTGTGTTGGCTAGAAACACAGAGAATGGATGCCACTTCACGTAGGGGCAAGAGTTTGCCAATGGCTGGAGTGTGCTCCAATGGGATAGTCTAGTAGGTACTCAGTACAGGTAAAGAAAGATAACACCTGACTCGAGCCCACCCAAAGGAAGAGATCTCCAATAAAGCCATTCCAGAGAGTGCATAGCATTCTAATTCTAGCTGAGGCCAGCAAGCTTTTCCTGTGAAGGGCCAGGGGATAAAACACCCTACCTCCGCCACAACTATCCGACTCTATTGCAAAATGAAAGCAAATGCTGGCAAACGAACAAATGTGTGCGATCCTTCATAGTCCCGGTGCACACAGAGAGCTATTCACAAGGACTCGGATGCTAGCAATGCCACCCTGGTGTCTACCGGTCAATGGACAAGCATAATGTGTGTGTCCAAACACCCTGCTCTTACTCAGCCTTAGTGATCCGGCCGTCCAGGTTACAAACATATGTTAAGATCATTACTCAGAAAGAGGGACGTCTACTCAAAGGGACAAATTGTGTGAGAGGCATAGAAATGGATAATTTCTAAAGATGAAATTGTACCCCTCAAACTGACTACCACATTATTCAAACAATGGATCCCAAGAGAGTGGAATTCCTCTCTAGAACTTAGAAGGACAAGGTCGGATCTCTTTGTTTCTCTTCCAAAGGTGGCCACATTGAATGTATCTCTCTTTTCTATTTTTACTATTAGTTTGGCTATCTTCATTGGCTTCTCAAGCATGCATGTTTGAACCTGGCTGCTTAGGGCCCAAACTTTGGTAACAACTGTACTGATATGATATCACAAGGACAGATACAAGAGGGGGGTGGGGTTGGGGTTACTGGTGAATGAAGGGTACTAGTCCCTGTAGGAAAAAACAGACATGGGGAGGGAGGATTGCTTGTGTGAACTTCCACCTCAGGTTTCTGACTTGAACCATACTCCAGTCCTGAGCAGAGGAAACTCTCCATGCAATGGATCACGTGACCACAGGTTTCAGGGGCCCAGTCCCGACTCACCCCATAGCCTCAGTCCCTGTGCATGAATACAGGCAACTTGAGGAAAAGGCTTATTTCGACTTACAGCTGACAGACATTGTAAATGGGAAGTGGGCCTGAACCTGGCCAGGAGCTGAGCTGAGGCTATTGGCCTACCCCCCCGGCTTGCTCGGCTACCTTGCTTATACAACTAAAGAGCCCCTGCTCAGGAGTGGCACTACTCAGTGGGCAGGACTCCCACATCCATCATACATGGAGAAAACAACAGCTCCACAAACTTGCCTATTGGTCAATCTGATGGAGCCAACAATTCTTCAACTGGGGTTCCTCTTCCAAAATGATTCTACCCTGTTTCAGCTCGATGAAAAAGAAATACAGAAACAAGAACAGTAGAGTCGCATTTTGCCCAGTTGCATCGGATGGGTCCCCCTGGCTGTCTGTATCCTGGATGCCCTGCATCTGAGAGGTGGGTCGTCTACAGAGGGCACCAAGTGTAGGCGAGACACCGTCTCATGAATGGCTGCAGCCCTCCTTATAACTACCTCATCCAGGGGGATAAATATCCCTGTGGACACAGTGAAGTGTGAGCTTGCCGTTCAACGTTTAACAACCTGCACACCTGTTCAGGTTCGTCAGCCGGCTAATAAAAACAAACCTTGGTCGTGTTTCAGATGGCTTCTCATTGCCCTGGTTTCTGCAGACGTACTGTAAAATTAACTTCGAACTGCCATTTCCTGCGGGCCCCACCCCCACCCCAGGTAGAAAGGGCTCAGAAGGCTAAAGAGCGCAGACACACACGGTGTCTGCAGAAACCATTTTCCAGGAAGATCAAATGTAATGTTTTCTTTCAACATGGACAACTGCTTTGAGATGTTCCATCCAAGCAGCCTTGAACACAGCCTCCGGGGCTGGCCTATTACCCCTGACAAACACCATTTGTGCTTGAGCGATGTCATAGATGAAGTAAAATAGTTGGGAGGCAGGGAGACAGAACGTGATGAAAGGGTTTTCAGTCTGCTGAGAACTTACTGTAACTTACACGTTCCCAGTGAGGCCTCACTTCCTGCCTGGGACAGGCCCCGTGTGATCTGGGGTTCTGAGCTGACTTTTGTTTGACGGTGTTCTGTCTTCCCCTTTTGCAGAGCAAAAAGAGGTTCGCAAACAAAAAGGGCCACCAAGCCCTCATTCTGCACCATGAGCTAATAGCTGAAAACAATACCCTGAGGTTGGCCAGCCAGCATGTCTGCAGCTGTCTGCAGCTCCCTTTGCAAGCCGCGGGCATGTCAGAACACGCAGAGTGGACCGAAGCCCAGAGAAAGAAAAGGCCCAACAGTGTTCGAGGTGCGTCTGTCTGGTTCCTCAGAGTGCTCAGGCCCTCCCTCCTCCCCTCCCTCCTTCCCAGAAGCCCCCAGTACCTACAGACAGAACAAAGACAAAGCCAGCCCCACTCCTGGCTCTCACCATCTTCCCTGTCCCTCACTCTTAAAGAATCCAGTGAAACTTGACCACAAGCACCGAAGGGCATCAGAGAGCAGCCAGGGGCATCAGAGAGCAGCCAGGGGAAAGACTGGATGAACAAGAAGAAGCCTGTGCATCTCCTTCCACTCAGCGGCTGTGGGCAAAGAAGGGACAGCCTTGTGAGAGGATGGAGGTAAAACTCAAGTGTTGTGTTAGGCAGTCCGTGAACCTGCAGCCCAACTTCCTGAGCACATGCATGGCAGGGTGATGGCCCAGAGGCCTCAGCCCATCCTACCAGCCATATTTGGGATCAGTTATGCCCCCAAGACATAACTGTTACCACTCGGAGTCCTCTAAGCAGAGCTGCCCCTCCCCCTTTAGGGGCGCCACAGTATGTATGAATGGATTACTGATGGACACACGGACCGACCCACAAGGCTGGTAAAGCTACTCCCCAGCATCCATGGGATCCCCTTGCAGATACTAAGCCCCTCACACAAAATGGCAAACAATTTGCAAATCGCCCACACGTGTGTGTTTTAAATCGTCTTTGCTATTTAAAGCTTAGTGCAGCGTTAACGCTGTATAAATAGGTGTGCTGTTGACTTAGTTACCACTCACTGCTGACCTGACACAGCTCAGTCATCTGAGAGGAAAGCGGGGATTGAGGCATTGCCTAGATCAGACTGACCTGTGCAGACTGTCGTGGTTATTGATTGGTGTAGGAAGGCCCAGGTCACCACGGGCTGTACCATCCCTAGGCAGGTAATTCTGTGTGTACAAGAAAGTTATCAGGGCATAAGCCAGACAGGGAGCCAGCATACAGCATGCCTCCCTGTGTCCTGCTGTGCGCCCTTGGATGGGAGTGAGCTCCCAGTTTGGAGACAATGCTTGTGAATGGCCTCAGGTTCCTGTCCTGATGTCCCTCAGTGATCCTCTGTGACCTGACAGTATAAGGTGGAGTAAAACCCTTGCCCCCCATATGTTGATTTTGGTTAGTGTTTTTACCACAGCGGCAGAAAGCAAAACAAAATAATTTTCGATGCAAGGTTGATTGAATCTCAGATGCAGAAACCATAGATACAGTTGGGCACTGCATACAATACACACAAACCCCTGGGGCCAGTCACTCGCCTGCAGCTCAGACTTTTACCTCTCCTGGGCATGGCAGGTTGTATAGACACAAGAGTCTTCTGTGGTACACTCAAAGGACGAAGACAGAGCCAGCAGTGTCCACTGACTGTACCGTGTCCCTCCTACCGGTATCAGAAATACTGTCTTCTTTCAAAGAGCTCCCTTGAAAACTGCCCACCAATTGTGTGTGGGTGAGCCAGGACTCCCAACCCGGGCTAAGCAGTGCTAGAATGAAAGCAGTCAAAACCACTGGCTTCACCAACTGAATGCCATTAAAGTAAGAGCTGACTCCCAGACGCAACCAGCAAGGCTGCTCCAATCAGGAAGAGGTAACGCACACCTTTCTAGTTAGAATCCCAGTGCTGTGAAAAGGGCCTCATCAGATCACTGTGCCTTTAAACAAACCCTACAGAAAGCCCAAGGACCAAAATCAACAGAAGAGAGGGAAGGGAGAGGACCAAGAGGGAAAAAACATGACAGTAGCTCCCCATTCTGCACAGTAAATCCAGGACATGAGAGCAGGTCACGACAGAAGTTCAGGAAGCTTGGCCAGCCATGGGTTTTGTTTTTTGTTTTTTTTCTGAGGCTAATGGTATGAAGCCGGGGTGAGGTAGGACTAAGTCAGCCCACAGTGATCTGCAGTCTGTCAGCTGCCTATAGACAGAAAAGACAAGAGCACCTTGAAGGTCGGCCCTCAGATCTAGCGCACCTCTAACTAAGGCCAAGTCATCTGTCCACAGAAACAGAGTCTTTCCAGCTCTCCACAAAATGCATCCTTCTAGGAACATCTACCAGATGAGGCCCTCTGAGGCCCTGAGGACTTTGTGTGGGTGGTCCAGTCAGCCCCTTAAAGCCCCTTGTGTTTGCCTGTCCTTCGGGTAGTGTCTAAATTCTGTTAGGAAGGTAGTGTCTGCCTGGTCCTTCTCTGCAGGCTGAAGACATCATTCATTTACTTAGGGCTCATCTTTAGAGCAACAAGATTGGCCCCTTCCCCACCCTGAACTCACCCCACACTCACATTGGCCAAGCCCCTGCTTCATATCGGTGAATTGAACTTCATCTGCTCCCACACATCGCTGGTCAAATAGTTACTGCTTCCCAAAAGGAACGTAACCATCTGACTTTTGTCCCAAAAGCAAAACGGAACCGTTTTGCCTCATTTGCGTCCTGCTAATATGGGGGGCACTAGGAGGAACACCTTTGGTGACTTGAATTGGTAAGAGCCCAAAAGCTCTAGCGGCTTTCTTAGTGCAACAGTCCTCTGGCGCCACCTCGTGTACGAAGATGGAATGACTCAAGACTGCATCCGTGAACTTCGAGAGGGCCACCTGAAATTCTTCCTGAGAAAATATCAAGTATATTATTTGTATACTGGAAGCCTCTTTACCCAGCACCAAATGCTACTAGTTAAGAGATTGTGTAACAATAGCCCCTCTCTTCTCTCATCCAAAACTATCACAGTTGAAGGTCTTTGAAACCAGGACGGTCCAGCTGGGAAAGTTACAGCAGCTTGCTCCTGTATCCCAGAGGCTCGGAGAGGACACTGCAGACAGCTAAACACTGGGAGCTTTAATGGCCCCCACACCCTAGCACTCCTCTTCAGGACTGATCTACGTCATCTTAGAGGATGCCAGTGGGAATCTGATGTACAGATAAGACCTTGGAGGCAAAATAACAAAACAGGTTTCAGAGACTGACCAAAGATGCCTCTGCGGTCAGAGCACCCCCCTTTGTCTGCAGCCACATTCTGACCTCCTTCTGAAGGAGTTTAGAGCCTCCCTGAGTTGGACTGAAATTGTTTACTGTCCCAGTAACTGTGAGGAAGGCTCTGTGTGGCCCATTATACCACATACACACACACATACACACACACGCACACAGAGAAACAGAGAGAGAGAGAGAGAGAGAGAGAGAGAGAGAACACTAGACATTTCTGGGTTTTGATCTCGGAGTATGATGTGAACCAGGTCACTTGTGACTTTATGCTGTGTTTTGATCTCGGAGTGTGATGTGGACCAGGTCACTTGTGACTTTATGCCTGGGCTTGTATCACTAAAAGAAGCTGCTCGGTCCTTCATACTGTGAAAACTGAGAGACGGCACAGACTGACAGCCCCCTTTCTTGGGTGGAGGGCACCACTTCCCTTTCTCCTCCCACAGCTTCCTGGCTCCAGATGGTCCAGGGACTCCTGAAGAAGGGCATCTAGACCATACAGCCTGAAGGTAGGTGCAGGAAGGGGGAAACCCATCAAAACTGGCAAAGACATGGATTCTGAGCCTAAACCTATGGATGCCCAGAGAGTGTTTCTCAAACTCTTGAGGCTTCCACCACAAATGAGGGCTCTGAAAGATAATGCCAAGGTCCCATTTAGCCCTGGTCCTCACAAGCAGAATCCACCGAGAAGACTTGCTTCATATCACTCTCAAGGCAAATTACACAGGGATCTGAAGTGGAGTTTGCTGGATGTCACTTGTCAATAGTTCAGAAAAGGACTCGGTAGCATGCAGGACTCCTCCAGAATTCCACATCACTAGTCTTCAAACTCAGCACAGGCAGAGATCACCTGGGAGCTCCTTCGAACTCTGCACTCTGCACACACACATGCGTACATGCGACAACTGCGGACAAATGCGACCCAACTTGTAGCATTCCTGACAAAGGTCCCAGGTGTAGCTCCCGGCCAAGAAACCAACATGTGTTTGTTCTACTTTCTCTCTAGGGACAAAGTGACCAGACATTAACCTGCCATGTAAGGCAGGATCCCTGCTGGCCAACTACAGACCTTCTAGCCTGAGACTGGTGACCTTCAGACTCAGAACCACAGGCCTAGACAGCCACTTCTACCCTGACAAGAGCACCCAGAGGCCCAGCCTGCAAGGCGGCCCTACCCTCAACCAGAAGTTAAAAATAACAATACAAGTAGAAATAAAACAAGTAAAACCACATGGTGTCTGTGAAAGTTTTGAGGTTTGAGGGGCTTTCATTTTGAATGGTGTAAAAAAAAAAATTACTAAGGTACCAAGGGGGATCGGAAGAAGAAATTCTCAAGTAGCACAGAGGCAAACTATAGCCCACTACCTGTCCTTGAAAACAAAGCTAGGTGACTTGCTATGGCCTTGATTCTGTCTACAACACACCCAGGGCAAGGATTAAGAGCCTGAAAACTTAAAATATTTCATATTTGGTCCACTACAGAAATTTTGCCCAACTCTGGCCTCATCTATCATGAGATACACTGCAGGTGTTAAAAACAGAACCATGTGTTAGGGGGCCAGACAACCACGTGCTGTGCAAGCACAAGGACCTGGGGTCCATCCTCAGCACTCATGGGTGGGGGTGGGATGGAGTGCGGGCTGAATAGTATGGCTATGGAGGAGGGCTCAATGGAGGATGCCACTTGCCACCAAGCCTGTTATCCTGAGCTTAATCTCAGGGACCACATGTCAGAAGGACAGACACAATGCCCACCAGTTGTCCTCTGACTGCCATAAGCACATATGGAACATACAGACACAGGCATGCACACATAGGTAAGAACACATACAGCATGCACGCACATGCGCACACACACAGGCATGAACACACACATTCACACTCATGCACACGTTGCACACACGAATGTATTTAAAAGGCGAGCCAACACAAACTATTTTCGTGTTAGCTTCTACATCTGATGTACGAGGAAAGAGGGTCAAATATTGTTTGAACCCCGCCTGCTTTGCACCCACTGTCTTGCTGGGCTCCATGGAGAGAGAGAACTCAAGCTCTGGGGAAGAAGGGACATCAAAGAGAGTGAGGACTCCGGGCAGCAGCACTGGCTGCCTGAGGAACCCCAAAGCTGTCAGTCTTAATTCCATTCGGGGTCCTTGAAGGTCGCAGACTGCTAAAATGTCTGCTATTTTCTTGAACCCTAAAGGGACAAAGGGAGAAAAGACAAAAATGAGGCACGGGACAAAATGTGGCTTTAGCTGTCCTGGACCGACAAAGTGTCAGCAGTTGCCTAGGGGGTTGCCCAGTTCCCTCCCTGGAATGAACACAGAACTGAACCACCAGGAAAGACAAGAGGCCAAGCTACAGGGAGCAGAAGACATTTTATACAGGGAATGGGAGAAGCCTGAGGCCAGAAGTTCCCTAAACAAACTGGCTGGGGTATTTATAGCCCTGGGTCCCCACCTTCCACATGGATCCGTCTACCTGCCCCTGCGCCTTCCTGACTTTCTCCTCCCAGAGTCTCTGGGAGCAAGGGGCTGGCCACCATCTCAGGAAGCCTGCTCTAACCCTGCTTTAGAATCATGAAATAAACAGGGTCTGCGTCCCACATGGAAAGGCCACCCAGGAAAGGGACTTGTGTGGCTCAGGTCCTTCCCTGCCTCTAGCTTGACAACCAAGGAGTGAACTGAAAAGGAAGATGGCGGGAAACCCTACAGCTTCCCACTCCACAGCCATCACTGACACCCATTCCTTCCCACTGCTGTTTATCCCTAGAGGTTGACCAGTGTCACTCAGACTGCATGTCTGTCCAAGGCTCCTCACTGCCTAGAAGCCACCTCTGCTCCCCATGCTAGGCTGGGAACATGGAGACGCTCCCATAGTTCACTAGTGTAAGAGAAGCAGGGCAGGGAACATGGAGATGCTCCCATAGTTCACTAGTGTAAGAGAAGCAGGGCAGGGAACATGGAGACGCTCCCATAGTTCACTAGAGTAAGAGAAGCAGGGCTGGGAACATGGAGATGCTCCCATAGTTCACTAGTGTAAGAGAAGCAGGGCAGGGAACATGGAGACGCTCCCATAGTTCACTAGTGTAAGAGAAGCAGGGCAGGGAAGCAGGGCATGGAGAACATGCACTCCCATAGTTCACTAGAGTAAGAGAAGCAGGGCTGGGAACATGGAGATGCTCCCATAGTTCACTAGAGTAAGAGAAGCAGGGCAGGGAACATGGAGACGCTCCCATAGTTCACTAGTGTAAGAGAAGCAGGGCAGAAACACTAACCACGTCACCGCTTAACAGAAACCGTCCAAAGCCTGCAAATGATGTCATATAATCCATTTATTCCAACCTCAGTGAAAATGCAGCCAGAGCACCCTCCATGGGAGGGGCCACGTGATCCCTCGAGCTCAGGACAAGGGGGCCAGCGAACTACTCAGGATCTCAGCAGAAGCCTGAAGAATCCGCAGCTCTTCCGTCCGCAAAGCTTCCACCAAACAGAGCTGACTTATCAGCGATCCTTTCCTTTCCTTCATGTCAGAAACCTGCAAGTTATTTTCAAAGTTTTATTATAATAGAAACGTATTATAATATTTACCATGTACACTGCTTTGAGGTAGTCACTGGCCATAAGACTGAAAGTCCATAAGTCCCCTGCCCCCGCCCTTCCCCCAAGTGGGATCCCCACCCCCACAGGGAGTAACCATGGCTGCAATTCACCTCCAGATTACAAGATTACTTGTTCAATGAAAACAACTCTCTGAGAATGAGCGTACCAGCCAGGTGCCCCCCACACACACACGCCCTGGGAGTAGCCTGCTCTGGGAAACCCTGTGTGGACAGCATCCATCCTCCCCTGTGTGGACAGCACCTGTCCTTTTGTATTTTTATTTTCACTTAGCATAAAAGTGCACTAAAATTTTTAATTTTAATAATCATATTTCTTATAAATGATTTCTCGTTAAAACAAAAAATTATGAAATTAAAACACACATAGAAAAAAATTCTTGAAACGCTATTTTAAGAGACCAGGCAATGATTTCTATCGCCTAGAACATGAGGCCAAAATTAATAATGAATCTAAGTACCAGATGATGAGTGAATAAAGAAAATGTGCGTATACTTACACACGGGGTACAGTCTAAAACAGAGTCAAGGGCTGGTGATGGAGCTCGGGTTTGGAGCATGTGCATAGGTGTGAGGCCCTGGGTTCAAATCCCAATGTCACACACACACACACAAAAAAAAAGCAGGAAACCCTACGTGTGACATCAGGAACAAGCCAGGAGGACACAAAGTTAAGTGAAATTAGCCAGAGCCTCCGTGTTCTTACTTAGGACTGTAGAAAGAATGGTGGGCACCGGGCTGGGGATTTAGCTCAGCGGTAGAGCGCTTACCGAGGAGGGGCAAGGCCCTGGGTTCGGTCCCCAGCTCCAGAAAAAAAAACAAAAAAAAAAAAAAAAAAAAGAATGGTGGGCACCACAAAAACGGAGGTGAGACTGTGGAGATGTCTGTCAAGAGACAGACTTTAGCTAGAGGGGAGCGATCTCTCTGGACAGCAGCATGTGACCTCAGCTTGACGTACGCTGTGTGTCTTGTTCTAACATACTCTAAGAGCTCTCGTTCTTGGTTAAGCAATCCACAGTGTACACGCATGGAAGCATCATTGCTGTACACTGTCTGTAAAACCTGCAGTGGGGTGTGCTGGTCGGTGCGTGCACACGGAGAAGCCAGAGGGGGGTGCTGACCCCCAGCTTCTATTGCTGTCCACCTCTACTGCTTTGAGTCAAGGTCTCTCACTGCACCTGGAACTCAGCACTTGGACTAGGCCAGCGAGCCAATGAGCCTTCATAATTCTCCTGGTTCCACTAAACCCACGGTCTCTGCCTATCCCCACCCAGGCACAGGCATGCAGGCTGCCATCCCAGCCTGCACATGGGTGCTGGGGATCCGAACTCATGTCCTCACACCTGCACAGCAAGTGTGTCACCATCAAGGCCAGCTCCCCAGCACCAGTTACCTAACTTGTAAAATGTAAATCTGTTAGCACAGATTATAATCTGATAACAGAGACCATAAGGCATTTGCTCACTGTGGGTTCCTCAGACTCCCCACAGCATGTGTGATGAGTGGCTTCAGGACTGGGACCTTGTGCCCAGGGGGCATTAGGACACACACCTTGCGCAGCTCGGCGTGAGTCTCCGCAATGAAATCAGAGCATATTTTCTGGGCCACGCCCAAGCTCGCCTTCTCATTCATATCGGAGATTACGTCACCAATGAGCACCTTCTTCCAGGACGTACTGGAACAGAAATGTTCGATACGGTCATTTCAGCAGGTCCCCAGGTTACCAGGGATAGCATTCACTCTGCAACGTGACACACAAGCACGTCCCGTCTTCCTGAGCACAGTGAAGCGCATCTCCCAACCCTGTGCCATCGCTCAGCTCCTGAGTGGACGCCACCAGCACAGGAGAAGAGGAGGAGCCAAGAGCAGACAGAGGGCCAGCTAGTCTGCTTTTGGTTAGCAAGGACTGGACTCTATTTTCATGACAACCCTGGGTCTGGTGTACAGGTGACTGAAGAGGCAGAAAAACAGATCAGGAAGCCGGGCTCTGGCCGCAGCTAAGGCACTGCAAGCACCTTTAAGGGGAAGTTCTTCCTAAATGGTGACAACAGGGACATAGATCACTGCCAAATGCCCTGAAAATGGAAGGAGTCTGCAGCCAGGCCATTCTTCACACCCAAGTGAGTCACTTATGGTGCCTCAGCTTGCAGAAGTGAGGGCTTTGGGAAGATGAAGTCAGTGTTCTGCAGTCGAAAGACCACAGGACTGACAAGACAACAACCAGGGAGACAAAGATTTTGGAGCAGAAGGGGATCAATGCCAAGTCCCTCTACTTGGAAGAAAGGACGGAGGAGCGACTGGAGGCAGGAAATCTGGGTGGGCACGGAAGTGGCTTAGAAACAGGAGGTCAAACAGCTGCTGAATATGCAAATTAAGGGTACACAGCAGACAGATATCCCCAATGGGACACCTCTGGTAACAGCCAAACATCTGCCTCAAATCTGACAGCACAAACGTCAGGATGTGACTTATCACACAAGAAAGCCAAGGGTTACAGTGTACTTGAGTGTGTCATCTATAATGAATATCTAATTTAGTCTTCATAATTCCCTACAAATAAAACACACCATCCCTTTCAAAAAAACAAAACTGGGAAGGTAAAGGTCCCGGTCACAAGGCAAAGCAGAGGCAAAGGTGCCACACACACCCGTCAGCTAGGACCCACCATGTCACTCACATGAGTCTAGGGTGACCTCCATAAGCAGTGGCTGCTTTAGCCTGAAAAGGAGATGCACATCTCGTTCCCACAGGGCCCACACAGAGCAAGCCAAATGAACAGTGAGTGACTGGGACAGCAGGGTGAAGAGAAGTGGGAGGAAGATAATGGTGAGGAGCCACGCCCTTCCTGCCCCCATGCTGTGCGCTAGGCTGACCACAGACCTTCCTGGGCTCTCTAGGGAACAGTACGAGGAAGGAGGCACAGTACACTATTCTATCATGGGCAATTCTTTTTTAAAAATCTAATTCCCAAGTAAGTGACCCTGCCTGGTGCAAATCTGTGCTGTCCAAGAGTAAACTCCATTTCTGGTATTAGGACAGGGAGAAACTTTGCTTCTAAGTCCCCAGAGGCAATGGTGAGAAATGCTGTAAGGACAGCAGGCATCTCGAGGGGGTGGCGTGCTGGGCCTGTTCATACACACTGTGGGACACTTGCCCAGCATACCTAGCAGCACAAGCTGGAAGCTTCTGTCCTAATCCATCCTGGGCCTGGAGGAGCCTGTACTGACCAGAGCAGTCTGACAGGCAGCTTAGAGATATACGTGATTGGCAGCCCCTCAGCAAAATTCACGCCCCACTGGGGTTCTTCTGCCCCACTTATCTTACAGAAAAGCCCTTCAGTTTTATCGAGAAGCAGGTACAGCTTGTATGTAACTCGGGGGAAACTTACAACCGCTCGGCTTCCAGACACAACAACTTGAGAGCTGTGAGCAACCTCCAAGATGGTCCATCCCATCCAAACGTCAAATTTCTACAGGAGAAAAGCAGGCAACACCAAATGTGTCACTTAGAAATGACTCCACGGCAAACACCTAAGAAACCTAGCAGTGGCTTTGAACAGGCACAATGTTAGGTCACCTCCACACAGGGGTGAGGCTACTACAAATGAAGCTGAGGTGACAACAGTGTGCTACACGAATGTTATCTATCTGCTCTGACTGTCAGGGCTCCGCTGCCTACTTTATGTCAATGTGACACAAGCTAGAGTCACCCGAAAGGAGGGGATCTCATTGAGGAAACGCCGCCCTAAGATCCAGCTGCAGGGCATTTTCTTAATTAATGAACAATGGGGGAGGGCCCAGCCCATGTGGGTGGAGTCATCCCTGGGATGGAGGTCCTGGGTTCTATAAGAAGCAGGCAGAGCAAGCCACGAGGAGCAAGCCATGAGCAGCACCCTCCACGGCCTCTGCATCAGCTCCTGCCACCAGGCTGCTGCCCTGCTTGAGTCCCTGTCCTGACTCCTCCAATAATGGGCTAAGATGTGGAAGTGCAAGCCAAACAAACCCTTTCCTCCCAGACTTGCTTTTTTTTTTTTTTTTTTAAGATTTATTCATTTATTATATGTAAGTACACTGTAGCTGTCTTCAGACACACCAGAAGAGGGCATCGGATCTCTTTACAGATGGTTGTGAGCCACCATCATGTGGTAGCTGGGAATTGAACTCAGGACCTCTGGAAGCGCAGTCGGTGCTCTTAACCACTGAGCCACCTCTCCAGCCCCAGACTTGCTTTTAAAGGCCACCGTGTTTCACCGCAGCACTAGTAACCCTAACTAGACAAGGTTAAAAGCCATTTCCAATCACTTTCAGTAAGACACTGAACTTGGTTTAGGGACCACAGCAAGAGGCCTGGTAACAACTACATCACACATTTACAGTGAGATGAATGAGGAGAGCAAGCAAACGCAGCCACCGTCGCTCTTACCCAAACGGATTTTATCATCCAGAAAAGAAGACGTGAAAGGGTGAGTGTGGGAGTCTTGTCTAGCTCGCTCCCTCATGTGTACCATGATGCCTGCCGATGGGTTCTGCTAGGGATCAGCATGGCCTGTGACTGTGCGGCACCACCCCACCTGACCCTGGCCTGGGTCACGCACAGGACTGTATGAGGCTTGACTCTCACAAGCTCAAGCAAGTGTCCTCCACCCCTTCAGTGTCTAGGACAATAAACACAACTTTACTACAGCCTAAGATCTTAATAAACACTCACCTGTTAGCCAATACAGAGGCAGGAGGGTCACACCTACAGAAACCAGAGCAGGAGCATTCCCATGGAAATCCCCTGACGGGACAACTCCAGACAGAAAAGCACTTACCCTGTGAAGCCATGATCCTCCAAGATGGACAGCTTCTTGTGCACCTGCTTATCGGCTGGCGGGAGGTACTTGAGCAGCATCTCTACATTAAAGAGAGAGAAACAGCAGAGATTTAGGATATGACCCAGATGAAGCCCACGCCCCTCTTCTTCAGCCCACTTTCCCTCCCACCAGCCTCCCAGGGTAATCAGTGTCTCCTAGTTCACACCAAGTGTTCTCTTAAGGGCGACCCGCTGAGATCTCAGGTCCCAGAAAAGCAATGAGGTTTCCAAGGCTGAAGACTGAAGCGAGGCTCCAGCTGCCGCTAAGCACACCAGCAGCCTATAAGGAAGAGGTCAGAGCCCCCGCTGGGAAACAGCCAGGAACAGGCTGCCTCAGAACGTGGGGAGGATGACAATACTGCTCTACAAGCCAGATTCAGCATGCACCAGTGACCGCAGCCACAACCTGAACCAGGAAGACTGGCCAACCGTTTTGGAGAAAGCAATGGATCTTTTGTTTTTGAGGTGATAGGTGTTTTGAGGTGTTTTTGTGTCTTATAAAGAAAAAGTAGCAGGGATTTGGGGTGTAATTCTGACAAGAGCAAGCCTTCCTTTTCTTTCAGGGAGGGCCTGCACATGCTAGACACCCCAGGCCCTACCCCATTTTTAAATATAGTAGTTGTTCTATGGGTTCACCCGGCAACTGCTTACAGTGAGAGCCACCGTATGGCAGCTACAGGGACTCTGAATGAGGCCAATCTCAAAGCCGGCTTTCTAACTCACTGGATAAGCCCCCACTCTCACTTTTCTTTACAGAGAAGTCACTACATACGTTGATGTGCTAGGAGTGTGCCACATACGTACGGAAGGTCAGAGGACAAAGTGCAGAAGCCAGCTCTCTCCTTCCACCCCGTAGGGTCCTCACGCTCTGTGGCGAGCACCTTTCCCCCTGAAGCACGTCACTGCCCCAGTTCTGGCCCTTCTATCTCTACTCTCAGAAGCACAGTTGGTATTCTGCCTACAAAGGTAGAGAGCATCTCATCAGAGTGCCTACACTCATCCTAGCCTATACAAATGCCTCGATACACGCTGGGCAATGAAATCTCTCACAAACGGCTTGCTCAAGGCTTAGCTGCTTCTGCGTAAGTGCTTAGGACGTTTCTACTCCTTTTGACAGGCGTATTCCACCTGCAGCAACAATGACACCTCAGAACAAAGATGTCTGCTTCCTCCCAGCATGCTCATCAGCTAAGCGGCAATCTTCCACTCCACCGTCCTGGTTCATCACTCTGATCATCTGATCATCTGATCATCACCCAATGATCTGATCAATCAGTATCAATCAGTTGTGCTGATTTTACTTCAACAGAAATTCCAATCAGGAAGGCCAGGCGGGCTCTGCCTGAGAAAAGTGAATGTTGCCTATGAGGGCACTCCCATTACAATAGGAAATAACCATCGGCCACTCCAACCTCCTGAGACAGGAACACATGCGTGAGGATTGCCAAAGGCAACAAAGCCATACTCCAGGAGCAGCCGCTGGTTGTCATGGGGACCGTAGCAGATGAACACCTCCTGGTGCTTCCTACAGCGAGAGGCTGTTCTAATCTCATAGCACCTGGTCTTCTCGTTGAATGCTGCTTTTACCTGCAGGGGAAAGGCATGTGATTTCTCTTTTTAACACAGGTCTGAAAGGCTCACCAAGTTACCACAGTAATTTCAATCTGAGGTAGTGTGATATGCTTGGCCATGAGTCTCCTGTGGGTAGGGAATCTGACTCCTGCACTTCCGCCTGTTCCCTCCTTCATCCCTGGTGAGGGAGGACTCTAGTCACGAACTCTAAAAATGACCAGGCGTGACATCTGACTCTGGTCACATAAGATCAACAGGAGTTGATCTGTCACAGACAGCCTAAGGGAAGAAACTACGACAGTCTAAGACTCACTAGCTGTTAGCAGTTACAAAGGCTTCTAACTGTGCAGTCCTGACCACAGGTTTTTGTTTGTTTATAGTCCTTTAAGACAAGAAAGGTCTTTGTAGCTCAGGACCCTCAGGCTCCCCCCAACTGTAGCTGTGGTTCTTTATGGTCATCTTTAGATCACTGAGTTACAAACGTCCACAAACACACCAGTAAAATCAAAGTGGAAAGGCGGGTGAGGGGGGACAGGGATGACACTGACTGAGTCCCAGTGTCCAGCTTCACATGTCCTCTATGTGCCCTGTGTCACTGCCTGGGTCGGTGAAAGACAGCGATCAGCACAGGGGCCACAGGCCTGGAAGGTAGCGCCATGCAGACGCGCAGTGGCCCGGCACATTTACCTGACTCAGGTTACACCTCCACTACCATTCCTTCCACCCTTGACTAAAACCCTTGTTTCTACATGGCAGGATCCTGTAACAACGGACACCTCTCCAAGCCAGCCTCTCACCTGGACATGTGGACTGTGATTCAGCAGATCCAGGAAGGGAGCAAGGGCACACGTGTCTGGCTCTGAGGAAAGGCACTCCTGCCTCCTAGACTTCAGGTACACAGCTCTGGTGTTCACTGTGCACCAGGCCCAGAGGAAGGCATGGTAGCTGAAAATGCTCTCCACAGACTCTGCAAACAGAGGCTGCAGGGTAGAGAAGAAGTCTCTAGAGGAGGCAAACAAGTCCTGCACGCGGGCTCTCTGCTCTTCCGCCTTTGCCCTCAAAGGTCCCGGAAGAAGATCCACCACTTCTGGCTCCAAGCACACCGGGCAGGTATATGACTTGGGTAAAATGTCCAGGTAAGACTTCCAGAGGGAATGACTGCCTGCATGTCTTTCTGAGACCAAAAAGGTACACAAAGCCAGCAGAGGAGACACCGGAGGCTTCCACCTTGTAAAATAAAAAGACAAATTGGGGGAATTAAAGTGTGGACTCCAATGGTCTGATTTGCATCAGAGAGGCTGTGTTTAATCTGTCAACTCTCCAACCAAGACACAGGCACCTTTCCTGGGCTGCACCTCTCCAGAGCCACCCCTTCCGTGACTAGTAGGTAAGAGTCACTTTTGGTTAAAAAAAAAAAAAAAACAGCTTTGCGCAGTGGCAGTATCACAGCCAGTGAGGTTTATCCGAGGCGCGATTGTTGCTAATTGGAAAAAAAAAAATCCAACTTGTTTCCAGCCACGTTCTCCTATTGGAAGGAAGCCTCTGGGTTTCCCCTTGTAAAGATAAGTAACACAGGGGTACAGAGGGTAGAAAGACAGAGCGCGCACCATCCAATACACAACTATTTAAATTTAAACTCTTTACAGCTAAGCAGTGCTTAAGACGCATTCTTTAGTAGCACAAGGCGCGTTCCAGTTACTCTAGGCATCTGTGACTCCTGAATACAGGAGGAGGCATCCCTACCGCTGCTGGACGTCCTGCTGGACAATGCCACCCGGACAGAACTGTGTCTGCTTAGTATGAACTGAGGGAATCCTCAAGCTTCTATCCCTAAACTCCCAGGTTCTCATGCAGATTACGTAGCTGCTGAATAATTACTCACAATTCAGTCCCTATGCACAGACAGACTTGGAAACATGACCATTAGTTCTTCAAAGCCCAAATCCCATGTTACCACACACATTGTACTTGCAATCTCGAGCATCCTCACATCTGCACAGGCACACAGGGAGCCAGGGAGAGGGGGTTCACAGGGAGCCAGGGGGAGGGGTTCATAAAGAGCAGGGGGGGTTCACAGAGAGATGGGGGAGGGGGTTCATAGACAGCCAGGGGAGGGGGTTCATAGAGAGCCGGGGGAGGGGTATCCACTTGGGTTGAGGATCAGCACCACCTCTGAGCCAAATGTAGAAAGCATTTCCCCTGAGGCGCTCCCTCACTCTGCCCTCAGGACACTACCATGCCCAGAACATGGCTCTCAACCTGGCTCTCACCTACAGCACCTGCTCTCCTCCATCCCTAACTAACACTCTTCCCTAGTGTCGAATCCACTCAAAGTTGAAGAAGCCAAGCTGGTACGATAGGGTGAACCTGGGGTGGTGAACTAGCATCTGCCAGGCTTTCTAGGGTAGAAGGAAACGGCTACACTGTTGTCATGAACACCACCCCATTCCATGCTTACTTTCTAGTAAATAGGGGACAGAGCTCACACCCACATCCCAGGCAGCCTAGAAAACCTTGGCAATACAGTTCACACCAAACCAAGAACAAACCTGGAAGAGAATAAGCCTTTCAATCGTACTAAGTACTTCTCGGCTAGCCAAGAGCTGGGTCCTCCTGCCCTGTGCACAGCACTGACAGGAACCAAGTGCAAGGAGTGGTCACTTACTTCTTAATGTAGGGCCCTACGGAGCTTCGGATCACAGTGTCCGTGGTGAGCAGACAGCTCTCAGGCAGTGAGATAATCACCTGGCCCTCCTTGCCAAAGAGAAAGTAGAGTTTAGGACACCTCAGCTTTGCAAACGACCTGACACTGGATCCCATCATTATATATACCGAGAGCCCCGAAGTGCAGACAATGCAGCTCTGGCTTGCAACACTGCAGAGAGAAGCAAAGACTGTACTAGGACCATTCACGTGAGAGATATTAAGAATCTGTGGAAGTGAAACCTCTGCTTTACCAGAACAGTCAATGATGATTAGCACGGGCTTAAAAATTAGCTCTGATTATGAAAGGCCAGCATCAGGAGATGAAATCTTCTGGGACTCAGTCCAGTGGGGGAACCAAGCTGCACACCGAGCTGGCAGCAGAACATGGTTAACAATGTGTCAGGTCTGAAGGATCATGAAGAACAGTGGAGGGTTGGCACTGTGAGACCCAGGAGAGCCACTGGTGCAGCCTCTGTTGCAATGGAAATGCCAGGACTGAAGGGGCCATGAAGAGAAACTGAGGTTTGGCAATGTCAGAGGCCAGGAGAGGCCACTGGTGAAGGTGCAGCCTCAACTGCAGAGGAGATCCCGGTCTCCTGGAGATGTCAGGACCATGAGGTGACCACCAAGAACAGCAGCAGGTGTAGAGTGGAGCTGCCTCAGCCTACAAGACAAGCTGTGTGTTACGGCTGCCAGAGCCCAGATCACGAGTGAGCTCCAGATGCCAGACAAGGATGCAGAATTGGGAGGTACAATGCAAGACAGGTTGGATTAAGCATGATGTGTTTTTATGCCTTGGTTCTTCTCTTTTGGAGTAAGAAAACATTTAACTTGTTTTTCTCAGTCTCAAAAATGCTGTTTACTGTAACAAAGATTTAAACTAAATCAGCCAGCATAAAGTACTTTAAAAAAAATAATTCAAACCACCAAAAGATACACTTTATATATTCACAACAAATATAAAAATGGAAGTCAACGAAAAGGGACAACTAAGTAACAGTCGGAAGAACTCTCTGGATCTACCACATTCTCCTTTCCTTACTGCACACCTCAAACAGGTCTGCAGAGTCAGAATAGTCTTGCAAGGCTTACCTAGAAGCTAAAGAAAATTATTGACGATGTGTTTAAATGTCTTATACTATTAGCAAACATGTCTCATTAGCAAACATGTCTGCCTCGCTTCACCCTCTCCTCAGCTCTGCATCACATGGACGCCTGCAGACTGTCTGAAGTTGCACTCCCACTTATAACACTATGATCTATAGCAGTGTTGCCTGAAGGAAAAGAAAGAGCTCAGCATGATGGGTAGAGTCCCTCAGCTCATTAGCCCTACACACCATAACTGTACTTTGATAATCCACCTTTGCAAGGGTCATTTCAAATGAGATTCTACCTCAGTGAGGTTTCTAATGCACAGTAGAAGTGCTCACCTCGTGCATGAGGCGCCATTTCCTTGAATGGATTTCTCCTGAATAGAGCTGCTCCAGGGAAGGGTCATTTCTTACCTAAAGTGTCCAGACCCTAAAAGAAACTATTATTTTCTGTGAAAAGACAGAAATACCAAGTAATCTGAAGGATTTTATTTAATTACTTATTTTTCTGATTGGGTCTCACTATGTAGATAGCACTGGCTGACCTAAAACTCACTGTGTGGACCAGACTGGCCTTTAACTCCTGAATCACCTGCCTCTGCCTCCACGGAACACCTAGCCTGGAAGCTTCCTGAACTTGCCATCAGAGACCCTGTCATCCTCCACAGAAAGGCAGATCTGAACTAAGAATGTTCAGCAACTCTGAGCACCTGGGATGTGATGTTCAGCTTTGGTAGGCCACACTCCTCACAAGTACGCCAGCTCTGAAGAGAGTCCCGCAGTGCTTCTTCACACCCTCACATGAAGCGCCAGGTTCTCGTGAGCGCGCCAAGGGTAACACTTCTTCATTCCACAGCAGCTGTACTTGAATTCTTTGCCAGTGTTAGCATTCTCACCATGGGAAAGCATAGTATTAGGTCTGAGGCATAAGGTCTGTGAGACCATGGAGAAGTTGTGAAGGACTCGCCACTCACAATACAAGCTGTCGGGCTAGTTGTCTTTGCCCAGAGCACTGGAAGAAGGGTCTGCACTTGAGCAAGCTCGAGAAAGCTTGGACTCAGCTGCTGAGTCCAAGGGCTGCCGGGTATCCTTCAGCAGGGAGCAGCTGGAAGGGCTCGTAACCACGCACCCATAACGTAACACTGCTGCACACCATTTAACTATCCCGGCACCTCTGCGTGGTCTGTGTGGACACAGCACACCAGGGAGGCCCAGCACCCTTAGCTGGCAGGTGTGGTAGACAACTGAAGAGCTGCAGCCAGGCTCAGGGCCAGCTGTCACGTCGTCCTGCTGTCCTTCTCCACCAGCTCTCACATGGTCCTGCCGTCCTTCACCACCAGCTGTCCAGCCATCTAGTCCTCTTATCACAGCGTGGTGCCCTGCCCACCCCTGCTCCTGCAGCTGCCTCAGAGTATGGACCCGCTTCACAGTCGGGAACCAAAGTGCCACAAGCAGATGAGGATGACCACCAGCCAAGGTTCCACAGGGTAAGGGCCACCAGAGACTAGAGATGACATCTCTGTGGAGGGTCTTCATGCCCAGAGTCGAGGCTGCACACCAAGGCCACAGAGTCCCTGCACTCAGGGAGAAGAGCGCCAAGGCTGAGAGGCAGCCGGGGAACAGGGGAGCGCACACCTGGAGGTGGGATCTTAACCAGACTTCAAACTTTCAAAGTGTCTGAATTTCTTTAAGGCTGTGAGTGTTGCACTAGTTTGTACGGTGGCAAACAGCCTGTAAAGCCACTGAGGCTGGCCCATCCTTAGGAGAGGCAGGAAGCCCGTGCCCCTGCCTGGCTCCCTCAGAGGCTTTGGGAGTGACAGGAAGCTGGAAGCACACAGGCTCTCTGAGGAGAGATTGTCTGTCCTCTCCATGCTTGTCTAATGTCCCATCAACTGCAATCTGTGTCAGCAGCAGGACTGCAGTGTCTGTCACACAGAAAACTCAAGGTTCCAGGCATAATCCTAACCAAACACACCTGTTTGTCAAGTGAGAAATGGCTACAGGTTTAACTCACTTGATGTGATCGAGCTTGTGCATATGCATACACAAGCATACGCATGCATGTGCGCACACACACACCCAGCAGCACACACACACACACACACACACACACACACACACAGCAGCAGGATCCAGCTTGGGCCTCTGGGATGAAGAAAAAGTCCTCACCTGCAGCGACGCTTTGCTCATCAGCCCTCTTCCTGTTCCTAGAAGAACCAAACCATGGAGGGTAAACGCACTACACCTTGCAGACCCTGGAGACCCCTTACACACTCAACAGCGTCTCCTGGCCTCTCCCAGGGGAGCAGAAGGCTATTCTGGACAGTGACCTGGCCTCTGTGTGGTTTACACTCCTTGAGTGAAGATGGGTCCAGTCACGACCTAAGGACCGTGACACAGGATGCTCGCACTGTTCTCCCAATGGCTGGTGGAGAACTCCTGTGCTGACCTAGGAACGTAAATTATGCTCACCCTTTGGTACGTGGAAACACAAAGAAGATCCCGCCCTTGGCTGGCATTCCAGGTGACATTCCTGTGAATGTCCTCAGAAACAAAATGGGTGTTGGGCCTGACAAGGGGAGCCAGGGAAGGGGAGATTCTTCATGGTAACTGTCTTACGATAGGAACAAACACGGAACACTCCTCAGAATCATCATGGGAGGATGCCCGCCCAGCAGTCATCTGCCGAGCTCTAGGTGCACACTCTTCCTCTTGTCCTGGGGATACTGTCCAGAGCAACGGTGCAACTCTTCCATGTCACCTGCAAGCCCTCTGCCTCTCCGAATGCATCCACAGTTCACGCTGGCCAAACATTCTGCCCCTGTAATACCCTCTGTCGATCGATGTTCAGCCTGCAGCTCAGTCACCACGTGTGACTAACTCATCCTCTTGAGTACCATTTCACGCCGCCAGAGACACTGGGAAGCCATTTACCTTGGGAGCTGTAAGAAGTTAATGTCTTCCAAATGAAGCTACCGAGTGGCCAGAGGGAGGAGCCAACAGCATGTACTTCTAGTGCTATGGTTGCATGCGGCATGCCGTGCTGTGCTCCAGTCCTCTGGAAAAGCATCTTGGTGTGTTCTGTAGTTACCTTCGACCCACCCGTGGCCCTGTCTGCCACACATGTCCTTGGTACACTGCCTGAGTCCTAAGAAACTGATTCAGAACTAATCTCAATTTAGCCCCCACAAGAAGCTATCAAATTCCAGAGGGAAATGTTAACCTGCTTCTGTGCGGATGCCAGGAAGCCCACAGAGCTGCTCCTCCATGAAAAAGCAGATCCAAACTACCTAAGGGACAGTGTTCACTGACGCCCCCACCACGAGTTCCTCTCCTGGAGCCACATGCTCTACAGAAAAAGTAACTCAACTGGTTGGTTGCCACGTGACTCATCCTCAGAAAACTACACACTGTGCCTGAGACAGACCCACTGTGCGCACAGTCCCCCAAATCCGACCACTTCAAGGGCTGTGGTGGAGCATCCGATCAGTACACAGCGCTTGCATGGGAGGCCTCAGGCAAGGTCTTTCCCTCAGGCCGAGGTTCCAGGGATAGCCAAACTTCTGCTAAGCTGTTAACACAGGCTTCTGTAACTTCTTTACCTCTTGTACCGGCTAAGCAGTAAGGAAGCACATCCTTGGGAGAGGCAATGTCTCCTCCCAGCATCTTTAGCTGCCTGTAGTTCTTTGTCTAGAGTGGGACCCGCAACATTCCACCCCTTCCTTGTTAACACGTACGCTGGCATTGCTGTTCCAGTCTTGTTTATGCAGCCATCTCTAGGAGAGACTTTCACCGCAGATATCCTGGTCTACTAGCTCCTACACGCCTCCTTCAGGGATGTTCCTGAGTGCAGATGCTGTGACGTAGATGCTCCTGTAGGGCTGGGCTGTCCTGATCTGTCAACCTCTGCACTGTGTCCGGCTGCGGGTTCTGTGGTGGCTGCTGTGAAGAGTGGCTTCTTCTATGAGGGAGGATTTGAGGCTGGAGTCCACAGATGAGAAGAGCACACACCGTTTATCCTTCCAGGTCAGGGTCACCTCACCGGGTCTCTTCAGGGTCATCCATGTCCTGCACATTTCACACGCTCCATTTCCTTCCCAGCTGAGTGGAACCCCACTGTGCGCACGCACGCCCACACCTCATTGCCTGCTCATCCGGGAAGGACATTTGTTTTCGTTCCCTGGCTACTGTGAATGGAGCAGTGGTGAACAAGGCTGAGTCCTGTTCTGTTGAGTCCTTTGGACATACGCCAAGCGCTATTTACAGCTCAGTGACATGGGGACTCACTGTTAACTTCTGAGGAGTCTCCCTGCTGCTTTCCAGAGTAGCTGGCGGATCTGCATTCCCGCCAGCCGTAAACCAGGGACTCTGTTCCTCAGGTCATCGCTAGCAGTCGTTCCAGGTGTTTTGCTGATGGTGGCCATCCTACCCGGGATGAGTGCAGATGGAGATGAACACTCTCCAAGGTCTGTTCCCTGACTGTTACGATCCTGCTGATCGTGTGGGCTCAGATGACACCACCATGCATAGGACGTTATGTCTTTCCCTCATATTTTCCCTCTCTGTTTTTATATTTATTTATATTTTTTGAAACAAGGTCTCTTTACATAGCCCTGGCTTGCCTGAAACTCACAGACTGGCCTGCCTCTGCCTCCCAAGTGTCGGGGACAAGGGTGTCCGCTGCTACACCTGGCCCATGGCTTCCCCTTATTTTATCTTCCTCCTTCTTCACATCGATTTTCTCTTTCTCATTTGCCATGTCTTTCCACGCACCCCCTCTCTTCAGACAGTCAGGTAGAGTACACACAAATGGTGACTTAGGAAGCCCAATATACAGATGTGTTTCCCGAAATGACCCGCCCCTCCTTCCCCGTGACTCTCACCTGGAAAGCAGGCAGGTACTAATAAGCCTGTATCTTCAAACTTCCTCTCTTTCAGCCATTTTCTTAGCTTTATAAATTCAGATCTGCAGCTCTCATTCACTGATCAGGAGAGAAGAGGGTATAGCACGATTAACACCACTGGATCAGCAGGCCAGCATTTCAAGGTAAAGATCTGCTGAAGCGGTTCAGACAGGCAGATCATAAAGGGAACAAATCTCGATAAAACTGAAGATGATACAAGCTAAACAGAAACTCCATTCCCTAAACCATTACTTCAATGCATGCACAAAACATCTGATAAAATCTAATATCGGTCTGGTAAACATTACCAGCAAATGAACAGAGAAGGAAACTTCCATACTCATATAAAAACATGTAACAGAAAACCCAGGGGGCATGGCAGACAGGAGCAGGATGGGGTTGGGTGGGGAATGGCAGGGCATGGTGGGCGGAGCAGGGTGAGGTGAGGTGAGGCAAGGCAGTTGGGCGGGGCAGGGTGGGGCAGGGCGGGGTAGGGGGGCTATAACCCAGGGCTAGAATGTCTGTAGCTCTATGTTCAAATCCCAGCACTGTTCCAATCCACATCAACTGTGAAAGTTAAGTGACCTCCTCCTAAGATCGAGAGCAGGGCAAGGTATAACAACTATTTAACCAGCATAATACAGGAAATAAATAAAAACACCAAATAGGAAGAAAAGCAAAATTATTTTCAGAAGACGTTAAGCACAATCATGAACTGAGAAGACATCAAAACAGCTACTAAGACGACAAATGGGCTTAGCAAATAAGATACAAATCAATATGGAAAAAGTTAACTGTATTTCCACATACTAGTAATAACCAAAAACTCAAATTCCAAAAATGCTATTACTGTGAAATTCTTCACAGATCCAAACATGTATTTGTATGTTTAGGGATATGATGCATGTATATCCATAATGTATACATACATCTAAAGCTATAAGCACTGCTGAAAACAAGGGACATATCATAAACATGACATAGAGATTTTGTTTTCTCGTTATACGTCGAGGCTCTGGGGATATTTGGAAATGGACCCTGAGGTGCATAACCTGGGTTAAAGTCACAAGGGTGGTCCTTCCATGATGGGACTGGTGGCCTTAGGAGGGGATATTTCTCAGTGATGCAGCATGCACTTACGGTGCATGAGGCCACAGGCCTGACTGCTGGCACCCCTTTCCAACAAAAGGGGAAAGAAGAGAGACTTCCTTGCCACGTGAGGACAGGGTGAGAACCAAGCTAGCCACAAGCCGGGCAGACAGCCCCTTCCAGGAACCAAGTTATTCAGACCTTGATGTTACATTTCTCAACCTTTCTACCACAAGTCATTCTATTTAAGCTAGTCAGTACACGCCATTCAGTGAAGGTAACCCAAGCTCAAACCGAAACAACAGATTCTGATCAAGATGGATGAACTCGGCATGGTGGCACACACCTTCATCCCCAACACTTGGGAGACAGGAGGACCAGGAGTTCAAGGCTAGCCTCAGCTACTAGTAAATTCAGGGCTTGGGCTATAGTGAGACCATGGTTCAAACTAATAAAGAATGGATAGCTAAGACTTGAAACTATCAGGGTTGGGGATTTAGCTCAGTGGTAGAGTGCTTGCCCAGCTCCGGAAAAAAAAAAAAGACTTGAAACTATCAATATGTTAGTAATTGGGTATGTGTGCGTGTATATTTATTAACACAGGCGTGGTAGCACACGCCTTTAACCCCAGCACTCAGGAGGCAGAGGCAGGTAGACATCTGTGAGTTTAAGGCTAGCCTGGTCTATATAATGAGTAGAAGCCCAGCCAAGGCTACACAATGAAACTCTGTCTCCAGAAAATATATAAAAATATACAGTGAACGGGTTAGAGAGATGGCTTAGTGGTTGAGAGCACTGACTGCCCTTCTAGAGGTTCCAGGTTCAATTCCCAGCACCCACAGGGCAACTCACAACTGTCTATAACTACAATTTCAGGGGACCCAACACCCTCATACAGATATACATGCAGGCAAAACACCAGTATACATAAGATAAAAATTAATTAATTAATATTGATTAAATATATAGTGAAAAAACAACTAGAAATTAAAATACCAATTTAATATAAAAGAGAACACTAAAGGAGAACCAGAACAAAAAGCAGGTATTCGACACAGAGAAAACAAGGCATAAAAGGCAGCGTCCACCAGGCCGAGGACAAGACCATCAATCGGAGATGCTTTATACTCAGAGAGAGGACAGAGCAAAGGGATGGACAAACAGAAGCATAAACCCAGGGAAGAGCCACAGAGGATATAGTAGAAACAATGAGGCAAACACATCCATCCTCTCACAGCATGCAAGGACTCCATTAACTGCTGTGAGGAGCACCGTGTGAACAGACCCCCCTCACACAGAGCTCCCTCCCAGGCAGCCTATACCTCCTCTTGAGCCAGAGCTTCGTCGCCTCCTCACCCTCTCTGTTCTTCCTCTCCGTCTCTGCATGCTAACCCAGGACGGAGCCTCTTGTGTCCTGCTCAACAGAGAGTAATGAGAAGCTGCCTCACTTTCCAGCTGGATGAGAATTGAAGACCTTGGCACCTTTGAATGCACAAGTACTTATTTTGGTGAATGTTTTCAGGGTTGTTTTAAAATATTTATTTTACACACACACACACACACACACACAATGTACACTGTCACTGTCTTCAGACACACCTTCTTCTACGCAACAGATCCCATTACAGATGGTGGTGAGCCACCATGTTGTTGCTGGGAATTGAACTCAGGACCTGGGAAGAGCAGTCAGTGTTCTTAACCACTGAGCCATCTCTCCAGCCCCACGTTTTCGTTTTTAAGAAGAAAAAAAAAATAATCCCTTTCTTAAAAGCTTTGAATGCTAAACTTTTTTATCTAGTGTTCAATCGGGATCCCTGAAGTAACAAGTCCCCCATTGGGGTAGGGATGGGGTTCTAAAACAGTGGTTCTCAACCTGTGGGTCACAACCTCTTTGGGATCACCTATCAGATATTCTTTTATCAAATATGTACACTATGATTCATAATGTAGCAAAAATACTAGTTATGAAACAGCAAAATGATTTTATGAATGGGGTCACTATATCATCAGGAACTGTATTTAAGGATCCCATCATCAGGAAAGTTGAGAATCACTGCTCTAAAAAGACCAAAGAAAACCAACTGGAGGCCCTACTGACTAAATTCTCACAGCTGATTTCCTAGACATATCCTCTGGTGACTTGCACAGCTCAATGCTAGTCACCATTTAGTACATTGCTACTTAACAGTGCTTAAGAACATGCAGGGACTAGAGACACAGCTCAGTGGGTGAGGCCACAGTACACATACAGTACACAGAAGAAAATGAAGGCAAAACATTCAAACAGATAAAATAACCTTAAATACAAAAAATACACGGTCATTATAAAGCACCGATCAGCTCAGAAGTGCTAGAAATAAAAAAAAAAAAGGCCCCACCCAGTGAAACTGGATTTTTAGACACCAGTATCTAAAGGTCAGTATAAATGAGCATTTGCAGTTGACTAAAGAGAGCGCAAGCCAGAGATGACCAGAAGATGTAAAATGACTGCTCCATTGCAAGTTAGCCTCTCAAAGGCCAAAAAGGAAAGATCCAGAGAACACACAGCAGTGTAGACCAACTGTAGAAATTAACAGAAGCAAATTCGAGCGTTCTTGGAAGATACATGCTAACATTTAAAACGATACAAGAGATACTGAGTAAAACCAAAGTTGAAGAAAATTCAAATTTAAAAGATGGAGATGTCTTCGTGGTTAAGAGCGCATGGGACTCCTGCGGAAGATCAGGGTTCAGTTCCTAGCACCCACATGTGTAACTCCGCTGCCAGGGGATCCAAAGCCTTATTCTAGCCTCCCACCACTGCACGCATGCGGTGGTCAGACATACAGGTAGGCAACACGCCTATATACATAACGTAAGATAAAACCCTTTGGGCCCTGTCTCTGAGCAAAAAAGAATGGCATGACTCTGTAACGAAACGACCTAAAAAACATTATTTGAAAGCATTCATAAAAGGAGCCTTTATTATTTGCATCCTACCCTGTACCGTATAGACGAATACTAAAGTGACATAAGTAACTTACACCTATTTAACATGAGCTATACCAATGGAAATGATTTAAAAATCCACACACACACATATATATATATATATAAATCCACATATATATATAAATCCACATATATATAAATCCACATATATAAAAATCCATATATATATATATATATATATATATATATATATATCGAGGGCAGAAAAGGACCGCTGCCAAGCCGCCCAGGCAGTTTTAATCTACCTCGGCAGAAAGACTTGCTTTATGAGTCAGTCTGGAGCGAGACACCAAGTCCGTTCAGGAGCCCACGTGTGGCACACGAGGACGCGCAGTTCCACTGCAGCCCTGTCCCCTGCTCGCCACCGGGCCCCAGTGATGGCCGCACGCCACAGAGCGGCCCAGGGTCTCGGCCCAGGACCAACCCGACATCATTCACTCCACATCTTCCGCAGCAGCTAGCAAACCCGGGCCTCCAGGCCACACACCACGCCTGCGCAGTAGTCGCCCTGCCCTGACTTCCGGTCAGGGAGAGGTTACTCGCGCGCACAGGAAATTGGGGTCTGGATCCAGACAGAACTCAGAAAAGCCAACGGAACTCCTCTCCTGTTACCCGGGCAACGCCAGGCCCACCGGAAGTGCTCTGCTTAACTTAGGTACCGTGGCGAACAGGAGTGCAGATGCAGGCGGTTCCCCAAACGGAGGAGAAAACGGCTGCGTGCGGCGAGCCTGCGCCTCTGCCACGCGCATGCGCAGTTCTAAGGCCTCCACACCAAAACCGTAAGGCTATGAGCATAGCTGCTGACCGTTGTTCCAAAGAGCCAACGGGAATTCCTTCCTCACCGTGTCCTTTCTTTCTCTGACTTCCTGCCCCCTCCACCAGCCTGGCTGGCTTACCTGGTCCCCACTTTGCCCTGCCTTCCAGCTGCCAGACCCAGGCGCACCGTAATCATCATTCACTGCTCTTTAGGTTCCTTATACATCATGAACTACCCCTGAGTGGCTCTTGTACTGAAATAATTCAATGAGCATCTGTCTCACTGCAGCCACAGAGAAAGTATCTGGAGGTATGGAAATTGCAGACCAAACAGTCACTGGTATAAAAGAGAAAAACACAAACTGCTGAATCATCCTGAATGACAAAGCAGTTATCCAATCAGGCACGGTTTGACCTCACCAGTGTAACAATGCGGAGTACCGAGGAGAATGGAAGGCTGTTTACTCAAGAAAGACCAACAAGAAGGATCCTCGTGCTGATGGAGTGTTTTGTGTCCTAACTGTGATGGGCACAAAACCTAAAACGCCAATGCAATCATATAGAATAAATACAATTACCTGCGATCACAAACGGGAAGTGCGAATAGAATTGGAAGCTTGTCTTGCTGTTGATATGTGATATTTTGCTATAGCTTTGTGAATACATGTAATTTCTGGATTATTTCTTACAATACATGTGATTCTCCAAGCACCTTCATAAAATGTCAAGGGCGGGATGCTAGGGATTTCTCAACAGATAGGAGCAATGCTCTGGTGCCCAGCACCTACATGGCAGCTCACAACCTCGTGTGACTCCAGTCTGTGGGATCTGATGCCTGATGCCCTCTTCTGGCCTCTAGGCATGCACATACGTTCAATCAGAACACACATACGTGGTTTTTGCCTCCAGTGATTACATGGGTTCCAAGGATTGAACTCAGGTTACAGGGTTGTCGAGGTGCTTGCCCTCACCTGCTGAGCCATCCCACCCTGGGCAGCACTTCCTGATTATTAAGGCTTGTGAGACACCTGCCTAGGTGTTCAAATGGCGCTTTACAAGCAATCTATATGAGGCGATAGAATCTTTTGAAATAGAAATGACCTGTTTCCTTTATTTTACTGTATTCCTAATATATGTCTTATTTTAATCTAAATAGCCACTTGTGTCAAATAGCAGTAGAAAATGAAACTTGACCTCAAGAGGCCTATTTCCAGGGTGTCAGGAACCAGTGACAAAACTTGTTTCCCAAATGTAATTTTCTGAGCCTGCGGCATCATGTTATCTTTAAAAGGGACTAAAGGGTGCATCATGGTGCTATTTTGCGCACAAAAGAGCAGCCTTCTCTGAAGGCCCACACCTCTGTACACTTCAATACTAACATTCATGTAAGGCAAAGCTCTTAGAAGTATCTAAAGGGATACCCCAGGCTAGTAAGGAATGTTTCCTGCCCAAAGATCACCCAATAGCTTCGTTTTGGTGTCCTAAGAGGGAAATTCAATACAAATTCCGATTCCTCAGCAATTTCTTCCAGTTTGTCCTACAATTCAAGTTCCTACGACTTAAGTGGAACTTTTTTTAAACACCAGAAAGAGTTCCAATTTGCAAGTTGGGGAAAATGGTGCAAAATTCATACAAAACTGAAGAAGACCGTGTTGCATGGGCAAGCTAAATGCATGATTACCGTCAGACAGCTGAGCACCCTCCCACCAGCCTTCTCCTGCAGTCTTCTGGCTGCTGGCTTCAGAACTCCCTGGGAAAAAGCCTGAGATGTCAATCTTATGACCTTGCAATTTTCCTGGCTGGTTTTTAACCACCATCACCGGCCTACGTACTCAGAGATAACAGACCATCTGACACCTTTCTTTTCATGGTAAACTTTTATAAAAACAGCCAGAGTTCTGGGAAGGTGAGCCACTTCCAAGATATACATCAATTTGACAAGAGACCACACAACCAGTCTCCCGCCGAGCCACGCCCAAGGGGGGAGGGGCTTGGACTGCGCGTGCGTGCTGGTTCCATTCCAAATCCTGGCCCCCTGGAAAACCGGACTAGAAAAGCTGTCCCGCTGCCTCCCAGCTGCAGAGTTTACCCCAGGTTCTTTGGTCTCCGACGGCCTTTCTACGCACACGCAGCCATGTCTTCCGGCAGACCCGTGGCACTGGTGACTGGTGCTAACAAAGGAATCGGATTCGCGATCGTACGTGATCTGTGTCGTAAATTCTCGGGGGACGTGGTGCTCACGGCGCGGGACGAGTCACGGGGCCACGAGGCGGTGAAGCAGCTGCAGGCGGAGGGCCTGAGCCCACGCTTCCACCAACTGGACATCGACAACCCGCAGAGCATCCACACGCTGCGCGACTTTCTGCTTCAGGAGTACGGAGGACTGAACGTGCTAGTCAACAATGCGGGCATCGCCTTCAAAGGTAAGCCACAGGGTGTGGTGACTTGCCCAAAGCCTGGGACCAGAGTGGACTGTGCCTCTCTGGGGAGCATTACTAGGATCAGAAGTACTATGATGTAGGACTCTGAAACAGATCCCCTAGGAGAAACGCGGCAGGGTAGCGGCTGCAGGCCTGCAGGAAAGCAGAGCCTTAATGGTCGCCATCATTTCCAGGTTCCCCTCAAGCGGTTGTTGAGTAATTGGGCTTAGCGATACTCAAGTGGAATTATATCTGGTAAATAAACAAGAGATTGAGGGGAGAGACAGGGAAAAAAGTGTTATATTACGATCCTGATACACAACCTTCACTCAGCCTCCCCCAGTGGTGGTGTGTTTCAAAAACAATAGAACATTGTCAGATACACAATGGGGCAGTGCTGCAACTAAACACAGAAGTACTTGGAAGTGGATTTCTAATGCTCTGGAACTGTCCACCCAGCTAACTCTGTTCTCTTTCCCCCTGAAAGTTGTTGACCCCACCCCCTTCCACATTCAAGCAGAGGTGACAATGAAAACCAACTTTTTTGGTACCCAAGATGTCTGCAAGGAGCTACTCCCTATAATAAAACCCCAAGGTGAGTCTGGCCCAGCTCCTCTCCCTCTCTGCACCTGCCTCTCTGCCACTTGGAGGTGTGGCTCTGCTCCTTGGTGTCTGTTCTATCTTTGCATACCCAGCTCTTCTTTAACCTTTCAGTATGATTCCAAGGTCCCTTGGTTCCACCTCCTCACCCCTGAGGGGGTTTTAGGATTCCAATTATCTCAATACACTTCACATACATACTAACATCACACTGCTCACAATAGCCTGTCCCCACAAGTCCCCAGGTTGGACCCAAGTGCCTCCATCAGCTCAGTCTCACAGCAGGTCTCAGCTGTCAAGCTGCACTCCTGCAAACCCTGAGGGGGCCTCCTTTCTGGAGCAGCCTTTTTTCCTGGGCTTCTACACCTCTTACAGAACCCTTCCCCTCCTAAAAATCCTTTAGGAAGTAGATCAGGTCTTTAGCATGGTTCACAGGACTCTGTAATCTGACCTTCCTTCCTCTGGGCTCATGTTAGCGCCCCATCAACAAGCTTCACCTTTCTGCAAAACAAGCTATCACCTGACTTTCATCGTGAAGTGCTGTAACACCCCCAAATCTCTGGATAGCATATGAACCACTGCTCATTAAATACACACCAGTGAAGACAAGTGAGCTGCTTTGGAAATGTGAGTCTCTGGTACAGAGTTGACTAAGTATAGCTCTCTCCAGGACTCCTCTCTCCAGAATGCCCTCTGGACCAGACCTCATGGTCATCTGGCTTCGCTACCCACCCAAACCTTGACGGCGAGACAGCAGATTCTGGGCTATTTGAGTCCTTTTCTGTGCATCCCTGTCTCAACTGAAATCTTGGGGATCTAATGTCTCACCGTTTGTAAAGTGTTGCTCCTGTGTCCGCATCTCTACATGATGATGTGTTTTCAGGCAGAGTGGTGAATGTATCAAGCAGCGTGAGTCTCCGGTCCCTGAAAAGCTGCAGCCCGGAGCTGCAGCAGAAGTTTCGAAGTGAGACCATCACTGAGGAAGAGCTGGTGGGGCTCATGAACAAGTTTGTAGAGGATGCAAAGAAAGGAGTCCATGCGAAAGAAGGCTGGCCCGATAGTGCATATGGGGTCACCAAGATTGGGGTGACAGTCCTGTCCAGAATCTATGCCAGGAAACTCAATGAGGAAAGGGGAGGGGACAAGATCCTCCTGAATGCCTGCTGCCCTGGGTGGGTCAGAACCGACATGGCAGGACCAAAAGCCCCCAAAAGCCCAGAAGAAGGAGCAGAGACCCCCGTGTACTTGGCCCTTTTGCCTCCAGATGCAGACGGGCCTCACGGGCAGTTTGTTCAAGATAAAAAAGTTGAACCCTGGTGAATCCAACTCTCACACCCCCCACCCCTTCTATCCTGACTTGGTGAAAGCCAAGGGACATTTATAATATACCATCACTTCTGGAAAAATAAACATAACTAAGTCTTTAAGCACACAACAGGTGTTTGCAAATGTTTTTTAAGTTGTCCTTTAATGTGTGCATATGAGTGTCTTTAGAGTATGTGTCTGGAAGGGTACCACACCCATAGAGTGCTCTTAGGCGCCAAGAGAGGCAGAGATTTCCAGGAACTGAAGTTAAAGATGGTCGTAAGCCTGGCGATGGGTGTTGGAAACGGAGCCCCGTCCTCTATAAGAGCAGCCAGTGCTCTTCCCTGCTGACCCATGCCTTCTGTCCTCATTTCTACAGATACCTTCCAGGCAAAACTGGGTTTACCCAGGCATTTAATTAAAGTAAATCTCAGGCCAGGGGAAGGTACAGTGTGACTCCAGTCAGTTATCATCAAAGGAGCCAAGTCAGATTGACCTTGCAGTCTGTGCCAACAGCTCAGGGGTGTCCTTGATAGACACTGTGGGGAAAGCCTGAGTCATGACAGTGGGGACACAAAACAAAGCTCTCAAAGGTAAGGGATCGTTTGTCCTGGGGGCATTCAAGGGACCACGGCCTGGGAAACATATTTAGGTGACCCCATTCCATGTTCTGACTTGGAAGCACTTTGATGAAGGTTTTAGAGTTTTACAGAACTAAGAAATTCATAAATCAAGGCCACTTTGAAATGCATTGAGGGGCGCCTCAGAGGCAGGTACAATGAGATGGAGCTGTCCTGTAGGCACAAAATGCTACCTCATGACACTCTTAGATCCTGGGTTGGTGGAAGCTAGTGTTCCACAGATTCGGTAGCTTCTAAGAGGTTCTTATTCATTGTCACGAGGTGTTAGTTAACAAGGAGGAACTGTTCTAGAAGCTAAACATTGTCCATTACAAAGTCATTAACCTCTGACCCTACAGATTTCTAGTCTCCCCACAGTAGCCTGTCCTTCGGTCTTCTCAGGTATATACCTCCTTCCAGGAATCTGGCTCACGGCCACACACAGCTGCTTTTCAGGAATTCTCATTCACAGATTCCCTCATGGCCAAGGGTCACGTTCCGTGCAGGCATAGGCCACAGTGACGATGTTAAAGTCTCATAGCTAGGACTCGTTCCTAGGATCTGATACTGAGCGGGGCTGGGTAGTGGGCAGGACAGCAGTCTGCAGGAGAGGAATACTGATAAAGCCACATCTGACATGTTATATTTACACTCTATATCTAACATTACATTTACATGGGGCATAGGTTACTAAAATTAAATAACCAAGAATATAGATTTCTAAAATGAGCAAAGTTTATGGGACCCACCGCATATCCCTGTTTTCTTTTTAGTTGATGAATTTTACTCACTTTTTTAAATGGTTAGAAATGGAACTGTCAACTCAGTTACTCTAATGTTGGCTCTTTCACTGCTGAAGCATTGATTAATTCATTTTTTTAAATTCCAGCGAATCGAACTATAGAACCTTTTAGACAGTAATTAAAGCGAGAAACGTCAGTATTTGAAGTATAAAATGTCAAGAATGCCAGGATGCATTCATGTCTTTTGTGCAATTTCCATAGTAAGAATTACTATGTAATTCTTTGGGTGTCTCTAGCCAGAGTAAATATTTTATTCACTGTTCTCTTGAGTAACAGAATTTATAGAAAGAATGAACATGTGTGTGTGTGTGTTCCCATGGCTATCTATGTATGAAAATTCCAAGATCCAGAAGCTGATCTTCAGTAAATGCCGGAATCCCAAGGAAGGAGGCTAAACATACCGGTAAGTTAGTGCACTTCCTAGTGAAGCTGGGAGGAAGCCAGCAACAGAGGAAGCCTCCCTCTTCCATGTCTCTCTGGAGGCCTCCAGCAGCAGAAGGCTTGGCTCAGGTTGGAGGTGTGTCTTCCCATCACAAGGACCTGGACTAGAAGTGGATCTTCCCCCACGTCAGAGAGTTCAAGTAAAACTCTCACGGGTGTGCCTAGCCATTGGGGGTTTGGTCGATTCCAGATGTAGTCAAGTTGACCACCAACAGTAGCTGTCCCATAGAGTTAAGGTTGAATTTAAAAACTTTGTTCACCCAAATTACACTGGATAGTGAGATATACGAACATTTCTGTAAAGACAATGTAAAACACTTGAATCTTTCCAACATCTGTTTGAAGCAAATAGTCAAAAGAAAAGGGCATGGGCTCCGAAAGTGCATCAGGTTTATTTGTCCCTTCATTAAAACCAAAATAGTGTTTTCTTATCATTTAAAATACAAGGGGGGGGGCCTGGAGAGATGGCTCAGTGGTTAAGAGCACTGACTGCTCTTCCGGAGGTCCTGAGTTCAATCCCCAGAAACCACATGGTGGCTCACAACCATCTGTAATGAGATCTGATGCCCTCTTCTGGTGTGTCTGAAGCTACTCACATACATAAAATAAATAAATATATCTTAAAATACAAGGGGGAATTTAACATCTAGTTACAAAAAATAATTAAGAAGCCGTAACGGGAATATTAAGAGGTGCCTCTGAGACATAAAAATAGCTGAGTCACAATGCCCTGTACACCCAAGGCTGCTCCTGATAACTAGAACTCATTGACATAACTCAGTCAAGATAATGAGACACAGTGCTAGAACCCCAGGATGCCCTCTGGACAGTGTATAAGCGGAAACCATGAGCAATGCTCAGCTCTGCACATCTGGAGAGACACCATCTTGATCTGCAGAGTCTCTCCCAGGGTCTATGCCCTGGAAGCAGAGACTTCTGTCAGGGATGAGACCCAACCCTCAGCTAAGACACATCACACTGAGGAGCGGCCTGGGGAGATAGGCTTAGGACTGTAGTTAGGAGCTTAGAGTCTGAACAGCCCGTGATGACCCTCAGCATAGCAAAAATGTAACTTTTGTTATACTAACTGCACTAACTACCTTCATGCACTTTAAAAACAGGCTGGCTGTGAATTCTAGGTGCCCTTCTGCCTCTGCCTCATGAGTGCTGGGCTTAAAGGTGTTTTTAGTTATCATCCGGTGTTCCTAAAACTCCTTGGCTAAAGGCTTGGCAGGGTCATAAGACAAGCAACATAAAAACATCCAATCAAGCATTTGAGAAGGGAAGTCAGGAGGGAGACAAAACCAAATGAGAGTAGATTAAAACATTATAAAGACGAGGAAAACCAAAACGAACAAAACCAAACCCAAATGTCTTCAAAGTTTCAAAGCACAATGCACTGAAAACAGCTACCAGCCAGATTCCTCCTCAATGCCTTTAGAGATCCAAAAGCAAGCCAGCAACCAAAACAAACGCCTAGACCAAAGCTCTTTCAAAGCCAACATGCAAACCAGATACTAAATCCAAATGCTTCGAAAACAGACAGAAATGGTGTCTACTGAAGTAGGATCCTTCTTAGCAAGCTCAAAATAAACCCAATGTGCTATATCGGAACCAAAGACAATGGGGAGCCCCAGACAGAAGAAACAGCACCCAATGGCCCGGACTCAGTGCCTCCAAGCAGGCATCTGGCAGCCAGACTTGATTCCTCCATTCAAAACGGATCTTTCTTGGAGCCCCAGGTTGTGGTGCCATGATGGTCTACGTAAAAGACACAGCTCTCATCTTCAAGAGAATAAGATAATTTATTCTGAAGCCATTCTGAGTGGCCGTGGTGCAAGAATACAGAATCAGGTTACCTCGATCCCGTGTTCCAACTCAGAAGCACTTTCAGGAAAGTGTTCTAGTCTTCCAGAGCTAAGAACATCGTAAAGGAAGGCAACTTTGAAATCCACTGATGGGCACAGCAGAGGCAGGTACAACGAGATGGAGTTGTTCTGTGGACCCAAGATGCTGCCTCATGACAATCTTAGATCAAGGGTTGATGGAAGCTAGTTGTCCGCTGAGTTAGTTGCTTCTGAGAAGTTTTTATTCATTACTTCAGAGTTTGGCAAGGGGGAGCTGTTCCAGAAGTTAAACCTAGTCCAACATAAAGTCATTAACCTCTGAACTTAGAGAATTCCAGTCTCTCCACAGCAGCCTGTCCTTCAGTCCCTTCAGGGACAGACTCCTACAGGAGTCTGGTTCACAGCCAGACACAGCTGCTTGTCAAGAATTTTTGTTCACAATGAAAAGCCACACAAGGATTGAAAAGTGAGTGAGCTCACACAGGAAGCAAACACACAGTGTGTGTGTGACGGTTTTTCTTTTGCGTGATGTGTATGTGTGCTGTCATGTGCATATACAAATATACATTTGTATATTCATGTACACATATGATCTGTATGTGACTTTATGTGCATATGCAGAGGTGTATATGTGATTTTATGTTTACATACATGATATGTGTGTGTGACGGTTTTTCTTTTTTGTAATGTGTATGTGTGCTGTCATGTGCATGTACAGTGTGTATGTGTTTTGATGCTCATATACATGATATGTATGTGTGCTTTCATGCACACATACATGACAGCCTCAGGGGTCACCCCTCCGGTGCTGGACCCTGCTCTGATCCCTTTCGGCTTCTCATTCTTTTTCAAAGATAGGTTAGTTGCTGGACTAGCTGGCCAACCAGATCCAGGGATCTGCGGTCTCTGCCTCCTTAGTGTGGGGGTTAAAGCCTATGCCATGGGTCCTGGGCTCTTAACTCACGCTCGTAAGGCAAGCACTTCGCTGGCTGACCTAACCCACTCCTCAGCCTGCAGGACGCCTTCTACATTACTTTTATTCTTTCACTTTTAAACCTACTGAAATCTTTGCAACCATGGAGAGGCTAGGAGGCAGCTACTAATTTTATATTTACCTTTTATCTCTTGAAAACTTTCCAACCAGGGCAAAAGGCTTGGATCCTGCTCAGCTCTGAAGTGTCTGCCAGCATGCCTGAGGCCCCGGGCTTGGGTTTCTAGAACAAAGAGGGGCAGGAAGAAATTCTCAGCTTTACCAACGTAATGCATGAGATGAAACTGAATGAGTAAGCCTCACTGTGCGTCTTTCACACTGACTATCAAGTCATCGTGATAAGATACACGTCGACATGTGGGTGTGCAAACCTCACCAGGTGTGTGGACATGCATAGTCTATGCTGTCATCCCACACAATGAAGAAAAGTGCAAGCTCACTTTCTTGCTCAAGGGAGCTTGCAATATCTGGAACCATCCATGACCCTTCCTCTCTCAGGAACCCTGAATATTACTCAAGGCCTCTGATATGATCTCCCTGTGGACCAGTGACTTCTGGGCTGGAGGAGGGATGATCACCCCTGAACAGAAAGCCAGGCCTTTCATAGTGCATTGCACAAGGCTTCCCTCCCAACAGGGATGTTCATTTCCTCTTAGTTATTTTGGTTTTTGTAAACAGACACCAGAACATCAAGATCAAACTCATGGCCATAGAGTTCCAAGTGATAGTCTGAAAATATATACTCCGATCCAGAGATATTTTTCCTTCACACCTTAATAACAGCTAGCATTGCAAAGGTTTTAAAGAATGGATTCCAAGTGGATATCCTTCACTAACCATCTCATCTTGGAGTTTAATTATTCAATATCCCTAAAGGTCTGTTTCTTAGGCCGGGGGGTAAGGTACACAATGCTAAAATGAGAGTTTTGGAAAAGCGTAAAATTATGACTCAATGATACAGGATTGAGCTTCTATTAAACACATGTACGATTATTTGTATGATAAGGGGTTCCAGACAGATGTGGAATAAAGGCACTATTAAAGAATAAACAGGGACAAAATCCAGTGTGTCCATGGTGTAGAGAATGTAGCTTAAATCCCTCGTAAATAGGACAGCATTTACATGTCTGTCAGGCCCTACAACCCAGAAGCAGTTGCAAACAGAATGAATAGGGTCAAGGTGCAGTGCTGCGATCTTCCTGGGAAACAGTCACCACCCTTGAATGAGCCTGATAAGGATCCACCATGCCCAGTACAGACCAGGAGGAAGGAAACTCACACAGGGTTTGGGGAAAAGGGGAGGGGGAGGGGGGACTGGAGAATTACAGTCCCAGTTGGCCTGCTCTCCATTGCTAACTACTTCACAAAGTCACTTCCTAAGATTCCCTAAGGTAATTCCTCTAACTGAGGACTTCAACTTCCTTCTGAACTTCGTAGGCCTATGCATGCTACAACGGAATACAAGCAGGCATGCACACAGCACACCTACACACATGCGGACACACACATATACATGTGGGCATGCAGGGGACACATATATGACCACATGTGTGCATGTACACAAACACAGACACCACACACACTACACCACAAACACACACACACACACACACACACACACACACACACACACACCTCTTGAAATAAATCCTTAATAAGCAGGGAAAATGAAGTATTTTTTTAGCTACATCATTTCACAGTAAATCCAGGGATGGCACTGGAGAAGTAATTACAAACTTACACAACCTGATACCTCTTAGGAGGAAGAGAGAACCACCTCAAATCAAGCACCAGTGATCTCCCAGCAATAGTAACAACAGAGGAGAAGGGAAGAGAAAGGACATCGCCATGTTTGGAAAAGAACCCAACACAACTACAGGAGAACACAGAGAGAACACCTATGAAACCAAGAGCCTATTCCTTCAGAAAACATAGGTGACCTGCAGCCAGGTTGTCAGGGAAATACAGCAAAGGCAGACATTCTCAATACCAACACTACAGAGACCGCAGCTCTACAAGTCATGGAGGACGAGGAAGGCATTGTGTGAGCAACTTCACCTCACAGGAGGAGCATCTAAGGGAGACGCCAAAACCTTGAACAACACTCAAGAAAACGGACAAGCATAAGGACTCTCCTCTAAAATGAACTGCTTCTTGCACTGAAGCAAGATGAGCAGAGAGTCACAGCTATTCAAAGAATAAGTGGGCGTGTGGTACCAGCCCCAAGCATAGATTACAGCACCATCTGTACTCCTAGGAGGCAGACTGTTCCAGCCGGAGGTCCAGAGTGCCTGCAACCAGATGTAACATGTAGACCAGGACATGGGTACTGAACATGCAACATCTCAACAAATGATTGTCTAAATGACCCCTGCCTGAGGTAAGCATCAGTTGACATGTCAACACAGATGTGGAAATTTCACAAGGTCCAACATCTGGATAAAGAGCTACAGGCATTCAATGGACAGAAACAGGCTTGTCTGCCTCAGGGACAATGCCATGATGGGATACCCAACCCAAAGTCATCAGCCCTAAACATATGTGCACGTGCACAACACCAGTAAGAGGTCAGTAGTCTGTGCATGTATGTTACTTGTGTCTGGTGTGTGTGTGTGTGTGTGTGTGTGTGTGTGTGTGTAAAATGATAATTATAGAAGGAGAGATGATAAACCTGAGAAAGAATGGGGCAGCAGGAGAAATAGGGAGCAGTTGGGGCAGAAATGGTATAAACACGGTACTCATATAAGAAATTCTCATAATAATAAATATTAAAATAAAGGCAGCCACACACATTTGCTCGCCTTCCTCATCTCACCATTGACTTGATTTTACAGGATGACACAAGCAGAGGCAGGTGGACAAACTCCTTTGGAAAAGCCTGAGTCACGGTGACACTGAAGTTGTCCTTGGGACACACCCTTGGCTTAAACCTCAGAATGGGTGGAGGAGTCTAATTGCACCCAGACTCCTGGAAACATCTTTGGGAGGTCCTATCCAGTAGGGATTTGATTGGTGGACACAGGATGCATGGGAGAACCCCATACATAACTTATTAACTGAACTTGGGCAAACACGATTACCCACCACAGTCCAGAAAACGCCTTCACACAGGTGAAACTTGGTAAACACACTCTCCCCGCAGAAGAATGCTGGGAATCACGCCAAGAAATGTGTCCTGTCCACGGAATGTAGTTTGATTTCGATGAAGACTATTTGATTCTGCAGATCCCAGTGCTGAGGTCGCTCCCCACTCCCAATGCTTTTGGGTGATGTGAGCCATTAGCTACCCAAGGGAAACAGATCTGGAACTCTCCTCAGAAGGCTGAGAGGACCTGCCCAGTCCGATGACAGCGCTAAGGGTGGCCAGCAGAGGGCACAGGGACAGGAAGAAAAACTTCCAGGGGCAGCAGACATTTCACCAATAGGAATCCTAGGGCTCTCCATCTGGCCCTTCCCTCCTCTGTGCAGAAGTTGCCTCAATATCTTCTGGATTTTTTATGCCTAAGTCTCTTTTTTTCCCCATTTATTTGCACTTGATTTTGATCTTAGCAATACTTTTTAAACTTTAGTGTATTTTTTAAAATGTTTTATTTGTTATTTCTCTTCAGTGTTGGTGAATGTTCTTCAGATGGACTTTTCCAGTTTCTTTGTTTTAAGAAAAGGTTTAATTACACATGCTTTATTTTGTTTGCATGTGTGTGCACGTGCACGTGGGTCCCATGTTGAACTCTGAGGTCAACCTGCAAGAGTTTGCTTTTCTCCTTCCACCATGTGGGTCCCAGGAATCAAACTCGGCTCTTCAGACTTGGCAGCAAGCTCTTGCACCTGCTGAGCCCTCTCGTCGGCCCTCTTCTCTCTTTCACTTCCTGTGTTTCCTCCTCACCCAGTCCTCTCCATTCATTAGTATTGTGGATTTACCTAATTGGTTTAGAAACAAGACCACCCTCATGTTTCTACTTCTTGTTTTCTGTACTTTTGTCCTTGAGCTGTTTTGTTCCTGGAAACCCTTCCCTGGTTTCTTTTCCTTATACTCTTTCTAACCTCTACCTCTTTCTCCATGGTACTCCTGTCCCTCCGTGTTTTCCCTTCCTTGTTTTTTCTCTTTTATCTCCCTTCTTCCTCCTCCATGCCTCTTTCTCCTTTATTATCTTCACACTTGCCCTAAATAGTTATGAGTTAATTTCTGCTTATGTGTATGTGAAAATACCATATTTGTGTGAGGGAGAGAGCAGACCAGAAGCGAGCACTGAGTTCTCTGGATCTGGAGTTTCAGGTGGTTGTGTGCCTTCCAAAATGAGTGCTGGGAACCGAGCCCAGGTCCTCTGGACGACCAGGAAGTGCTCGGTGCTGAGCTTCCCTGCCTGTTACACTGACTCATGGCATATTCCACGGCTGGTTTTCCAGTCTCAGTTAACAGCCACTAGTGCCATGTTAGCAGGCAGAGTTCACGCCTTGTTGTGTATCCGGTATGCTGGGCTGAAGCCACTACACCAGTCTATTCCTCCTCCAGAACAACATGGGTTTGAGCTTTCAAGAGGGGCCTTGTCAGTTTGTTCCTTCTGCTGAGATGAAGGACCCTGACCAAAAGCAGCATCAGGAGGGAAGGTTTGTTGGTCTGACAGCCCTTCATCCAGGGGAAGTCAAGGCAGGGTGCATATGGCTGCCCAACTCACATCCACAGTCAGGAGCAGAAAGAAATGAATGCCCCAGGCTACCTGTCTGCTGTCACAGGGCTTCCACTGTCCTACATGGTCCAAGGTCCCCTGCCCAGGTAATGGTGCTGCCTACAATGGGCCCTGTCTTCCAACATCAAGTAGCAATGAAGACAGGCCACCACAGACACACTCACCGGGAAACCTGGTGAGGACACTCTCTTACTGAGACTCTCTTCCCAGGTGATCCTAGACTGTGTCACTTTGACACCCAAAGCTCGCTGTCACAGGAGCACACAACGGGAAGATTCCCAAACAAAACCACAAGATACGCCCAACAGTCAGATCTACAGATTGCAATATGAAGGCACAAGACACTACAGGACACCTCCAGATCCTAACCCCTCAGGTTCTGAGCTAAAACTACTGACATAGGTAACCTTTTAGAGGATACTTTTAAAAGGTTTCTGGTCAAAATGGCGATCGACCCAAAAAACAATCCCATGGGAATTTGGCTTGAACCCAAAATGAAAGAGTCAGTAAGAGGAGAACTCCTCAGCGACGAATAAAGAAGTCAGCAGTACCAAGGAGAACTCCAACATGACAGGCAATCTCACTAATAAAATTGAACTTCTACAGGAAAGAAAACGAACAAAAATATTAGCCATGAAATCTCAATGAATCAAACTTTGGAGAACCGGAAATTGTCATCAGTGGATGTCCCCAAGCAGAAGAAAGACTGTAGAGACGGAAGACTAGGTGACAAGGTCAGCGGAGCACTGTCCCCCAACACCAGTGAGGAATAGTGATTAAAATGCCACACCCTAGACCTCTCTGGAATGCAAGCAAAACCTCAAACCTCTCTATTCAAAAAGGAGCTGGGGTGAACACTGAAAGCATACAGAATCTGGTCTGAGAAATTACACCGTACGATTTCCCAAATCCAGATAGATTTCCAAACAGAAGAGACATCGAGAACCCCAGTAGACACCATCATCTCTGCTATTCAGAGCCAGCCATGGGTCCCCCCAGCTCGACTGCAGGGGCTCTACTGTCTATAAACCTTTTGAAATGGCTGCATGTCCACAGAACTGAACTGCTTAAAATGAACTTGCACCGAACAGCGTGTTAAAAGCCCCCATGGAACGTGAAGAGAAGGTTGACTCTCACACCACCAGTGTGCCCTCCCTCAGCATGCTCCCCAGTGCCAGGCATCGTGTGGGCATGCTTGATGTCCAGGTTTCTGGTGCTTGTGCTCATGATGGGACATGGACGCAGTCTCCTCACCTTGGACTTGAGAAGACCAGAGAGTGGCCCAGATCCTGCTCCACTTGGACCTGAAGTCCCAGGATGCCCTACAAGAGCCATGCAGTCCCCAATGCTGGGCATCTGGCCAGGCAGGGTGCAGTGTATGCAGGAGAGTAGCAGCTGAGGGGCATGAACAGGCTTTCCGGCGACTTTCGGGATGTCAGAACTGGGGACCTCACTCTGCATGCTATTCAGAGCCCCCTGAGATCAGAAAGAACTTGAGCCCAACGTCGGGCCACCAACAGCAGCCCTGAGCCCTTCATCTCACTTTGAAAGTGGGAGCCATGCAGGTGGTGGAAGGCAAAACAAAAACAGTTTCACAGGAACTGGGCAGAGAGTGAGATCACAGGCCTGAGCTGTCATCTCAGCAAACAAAAGTACAACCTTCTTCCTGTCACAGGTGAGGGGGTAGCTATCATCCCAGCTAGTTGGGAGGCCCAGGTTAGAATCTCGACAGTTCAGGGCCAGTCTAGGGTGACTTAGTGAAACCTTGGCTCAAAAAGAAAAAAAGAATCCAGTCAGGCATGATGCCAAGCCCTCCAGAGAGAGAAAGAAACTAGGGAGTTTACGGCCAGCCTGGGCTACTTCCAGAGCTCAGCTTTTCACAGAGATGGGGAATGCTACCTCGACATTCCTTGTCCATCGTTGATTTATTTAGATTCACACGACTGATGAACTGAATCTGTTTTCACACGGGGAGAAAGTCTTTTCACTCTTTCAAGGTGGTGCCTCACGTCTGTGATCTCAGTACTACTCAGCTGAGGCAGGAGGACAGCTCAGAGTTTGAGGCCAGCCTGAACTAGTCTTCTGGAGTACTTTGTAGAGTGTGTCAGCATTTAACCCTGCCAGTCACTGTGTAAACCTGTAATTTGCCTGGGTGGTAGAAACAGGAGGACCAGGAGTTCAAGGTCATCTTGGGCTGCATAAGTTTGAGGCTACACAAAACCTTGTCTCTAAGACAATATAAAAAGCCCAGAATTATTTTTCAAAGGTTGTATTCTTAATGTGTGTATTTGCACGCGTGTTGTACGTATGCACCCTGTGCATCATGGGGGCTAGAAAAGGATGTAAAAGCCCTATGGCTGGGCTTAAAAGGCGGTTGTGAGCAACCATGGAGATGCTGACCATGGACACTGGTCCTCTGGAAGAGCAGCCTTAACCTCTGACCCATTTCTCCAGAGTTTAATTGCCTGTGCTTTGATGCAGCAGCAGCGACTACCAGAACCCTGGCTGTGAGCAGTTACAGCCTGGTAAGAGTTTATCTACAGTGTGAAAACTCACAGGAAAGCAGGATTTTGTTTTCTGCGTGGTGCTGGTTGAAGGAATAGTTTTGAGAAGACACAACAGGTTTATAAAATACACAGTGTTTCCATTCTTTGAAAAAAAAAAAAGAAAAGAAAAGAATCTCTCCATGGCATACTACACAAGCACTAACTGTAGTTGAGACACTGCTGTGGAAGAAGCTTAAAAGGGTTCAAGGAGAAAGCAAAGTAATCTCCAGCATGAGAACATGGGAAAGAACAGACTTCCTGAGACACATAGCTGGAAGGATAAAGAACACATCATGTCCAGCACAGGAAGCTCCTGAAACTAATGAGGGGAAAGATAAAGATAAAGAGCAAACAATGATCCACCCCACAGACAAAAGTCTAGGAGCTGGGGAGCATCACTCAGCAACAGCCCTAATGTAACTGTGTTAGCTCATCTGTAAAGGATGCAGGCCGAATGATAGGTTAGAAAAACAAAACAAGCAAAACCCACAAGGCATAAGTATGCATTGACAACAAGAAGCACACATCACCGGTAAAGACACAGCAGGGAATCAAAGGATCCACCAATAACTGGAGGCAGAGAACAGGGCAACATAGATATCTTTTCATCAAATGACCTAGACTTCAGCCCAAACTAGCCAGAGGAGATCAAGAGCACTACGTATTAATCAAGGAAGCTCTTCAAGATGAAATAATGATTGCAAACGTATGTGTATGGATTGTTGAGTCTCTAAATCTAATGAAACAAAACTGATGAGTACACAGGGACAGAGGGGTCCTGATACCATCACAGCAGATAAGGTTAATGTCCACCCTCACCTCTACCTAGGACATCTGAACTAAAAATCAACCAAGAGACCTCAGAGCACAGATCATGTGTGAGAATATGCCATCCAGAGACAGAAGCCCTACCCCTAGCAAGGAGCTGACGACCGGGGATAGCTGCTGAGGGAGAGGATTCGAGGATCTTTAGAGGTGTCGAGACACCTGTCCAGAGACAGACAGACAGGCAGACACACAGACACAGACACAGACACACACACACACACACACACACACACACACACACACACACACACACGGGGTTGGGACTGGGGGAGGCAAGGAATGACCTCAAGCACAGAAGACACAGCAAGGCTGGTCTAGGCTCTTCTCCCAGCATCCTGTGGGCTAACAAGGCAGCACCAAAATTCCCAAGATGCCATGCCATGGAGAGTCTGGTGTGACAAAACAGGCTTAGATTCTGTGTCTCCTTCATTGCATACCCTAAGGGTGTTTCAGAACCAGGTGACAAATGAATTTTTCTCTGCTCTCCAAAGGAGTCCTACCCCCTAACCTATCCTGCAAATACACTCCCTGTGCAAGCCCTACCAGAAAGGCTAGGAAGTGGCTGCTGGCCGTCTCCCGAGGGAGGATTCTTCAACCATCATCCAAACTCTTTTTTCCACACACTCTGTATAATATATCCGTCAGTAAGTATGTATTAAATACCAACTGTGTGTCAGGCCCTGTCCTACACACTGGTATTGCAAAGAGGAATGAGACTCAGGTCTCCTCAGGGATGTCAGAACTCAGGGTAGGAAGGAGAGAGATCCCTATTGGAGCAAAGCCCAGCCCTGCCATCTCCTGGACAGCAGCGGGATAGAAGAGCCAGGCCAAGCCTCACCCCAGCCCAAGAGCCCACAGCACTCTGTGCTCCCAAAAGCTGCTCAGGGCTTTCCCAACCTGGAGAGGAAAGGAGAGAAACAAAAGAACAAAGGAAAAGAAAGCATGCTAAGAGAGGTTGGGGAAGGGAAGGATGGAGAGAGAACTGACGGTTCTTACACAGAGATCTTTAACTCCGTGTATACACTTCTCTTCCCTGTTTTAGAAAGAGCATCTGGCTCCATTACCCATGGGGCTTTAAAATCTCAAGGGTTCTCTGTAAGAGATCAGTGAGATGGAAGGGCGCTTGCTTGACCTCCTGAGAATGAGCAAAGCTCTTAGAAGCATCCAAAGGGACACCCCACACTAGCAAAGATCGTTTCTTGCCCAAGGATCAAGCAATAAAGTTGTGTTAGAATCCTAATGTGAAATCCAACATGAATTTCAATTCCTTGTCATTTTCTGTCAGCTCCTCCAACAATTCAGGTTCAAAAGCATCATTTTTTTTCAACACCATAAAGAACATGTACACAGGGGGCTGGAGAGATGACTCAGAGGTTAAGAGCACTGACTGCTCTTCCAGAGGTCCTGAGTTCAATTCCCAGCAACCACATGGTGGCTCACAACCATCTATAATGGGATCTGGTGCCCTCTTCTGGCTTGCAGGCGTGCATGCAGGTAGAACGCGGTAAAAATAATAAATAAATCTTTAAAAAAAAAAAAAAAGAATATGTACACAGGTATAATTTGAAAATATGAGAATACAATGAAAAATTTATACAAACACTGAAGAAGACTGAGTCGCATGGGCAAGCTGGATGCGTGATTGCCAGGCAGACAGCTGAGCACCCTCCTACCAGTCTTCTCCTGCAGTCTTGCTGACTGCTGGCTTCAAAACTCCGTAACAAAAAAGACTGGTATGTCAGTCTTAGGACCTTGCCATTTTCCTGGCTGGTTTTTAACCCCAATCACCGGCCTACATACTCAGAAATAACAGACCATCTGACACCTTTCTTTTCACGGTAAATTTTTATAAAACAGCCAAAGTTCTGCAGGGGTGGGATGGGGGTATGAGCCACCACCTCATAAATACACAATTTCCACAAAAGCTTGTAAGGACAACAGCCAGCGGGAGACAGTCTGGCCCACTTGTTGGCCTGGTTTGGATTGCGCATGCGTGCTGCCCTCCCCACCACTCCCCCTTTTCAACTCCAGGCACCTAGAAAAGCGCTGTCTTAGACCTGCTGTCCAACTGCTTCCAACTGCAGTTTGCCCCAGGTTCAGTGCTCTCTGAAGGCCTCCCTACGCACACACAGACATATAATCCTACAGCCACGTGGCCCTGGTAACCGGAAGTAACAAAGTATCGGCTTGGCAATCACTTGTGACCTGTGTAGGAAATTCTCCCGGGACCTGGTGCTCACAGTACAGAACTACCAGAGGAGCCGCCAGTAGTGTAGCAGCTGCAGGCAGAGGGCCTGAGCCTACTCCAAGAATCCTAACTGTTCAGTCCAAGTCGTTGATGTCTTAGCTAATGTTCAGTATATGCCAAAATCCCAAGGAAGGAGGCTAAAATGCCAGGAAACAAATGCACTTCCTAGTGAAGCTGGGAGGAAGCCTCCCTCTTCCATGTCTCTCTGAGGCCTCCAGCAGCAGAAGGCTTGGCTCAGGTTGGAGGTGTGTCTTCCCATCACAAGGACCTGGACTAGAAGTGGATCTTCCTTCCCACGTCAGAGAGTTCAAGTAAAACTCTCACGGGTGTGCCTAGCCATTGGGGGTTTGGTCGATTCCAGATGTAGTCAAGTTGACCACCAACAATAGCTGTCCCATAGAGTTAAAGTTGAATTTAAAAACTTTGTTTTACCCAAATTATACTGGATAGTGAGATATACGAACATGTCTGTAAAGACAATGTAAAACACTTGAATCTTTCCAACATCTGTTTGAAGCAAATAATCAAAAGAAAAGGGCATGGGCTCCGAAAGTACATTCTGTATTCATTTGTCCCTTCATTAAAACCAACATAGTATTTTTTTAATCATTTAGAATGCAGAGTCTCCCCCAGGATCTCTGCCCTGGAAGCAGAGACTTCTGTCAGGGATAAAACCCAACCCTCAGCTAAGACACATCACACTGAGGAGCGGCCTGGGGAGATAGGCTTAGGACTGTAGTTAGGAGCTTAGAGTCTGAACAGCCCGTGATGACCCTCAGCATAGCAAAAATGTAACTTTTGTTATACTAACTGCACTAACTACCTTCATGCACTTTAAAAACAGGCTGGCTGTGAATTCTAGGTGCCCTTCTGCCTCTGCCTCATGAGTGCTGGGCTTAAAGGTGTTTTTAGTTATCATCCGGTGTTCCTAAAACTCCTTGGCTAAAGGCTTGGCAGGGTCATAAGACAAGCAACATAAAAACGTAGAATCAAGCATTTGAGGAGGGAAGTCAGGAGACAAAACCAAATGAGAGTAGATTAAAACATTATAAAGACGAGGAAAACCAAAACGAACAAAACCAAACCCAAATGTCTTCAAAGTTTCAAAGCACAATGCACTGAAAACAGCTACCAGCCAGATTCCTCCTCAATGCCTTTAGAGATCCAAAAGCAAGCCAGCAAACAAAACAAACGCCTAGACCAAAGCTCTTTCAAAGCCAACATGCAAACCAGATACTAAATCCAAATGCTTCGAAAACAGACAGAAATGGTGTCTACTGAAGTAGGATCCTTCTTAGCAAGCTCATAATAAACCCAATGTGCTATATCGGAACCAAAGACTATGGGGAGCCCCAGACAGAAGAAACAACACCCAATGGCCCGGACTCAGTGCCTCCAAGCAGGCATCTGGCAGCCAGACTTGATTCCTCCATTCAAAACAGATCTTTCTTGGAGCCCCAGGTTGTGGTGCCATGATGGTCTACGTAAAAGACACAGCTCTCATCTTCAAGAGAATAAGATAATTTATTCTGAAGCCATTCTGAGTGGCTGTGGTGCAAGAATACAGAATCAGGTTACCTCGATCCCGTGTTCCAACTCAGAAGCACTTCCAGGAAAGTGTTCTAGTCTTCCAGAGCTAAGAACATCGTAAAGGAAGGCAACTTTGAAATCCACTGATGGGCACAGCAGAGGCAGGTACAACGAGATGGAGTTGTTCTGTAGACCCAAGATACTGCCTCATGACAATCTTTTAGATCAAGGGGTTGATGGAAGCTAGTTGTCCGCTGAGTTAGTTGCTTCTGAGAAGTTTTTTCATTACTTCAGAGTTTGGCAAGGGGGAGCTGTTCCAGTTAAACCTAGTCCAACATAAAGTCATTAACCTCTGAACTTAGAGAATTCCAGTCTCTCCACAGCAGCCTGTCCTTCAGTCCCTTCAGGGACAGACTCCTACAGGAGTCTGGTTCACAGCCAGATACAGCTGCTTGTCACGAATTTTTGTTCACAATGAAAAGCCACACAAGGATTGAAAAGAGAGTGAGCTCACACAGGAAGCAAACACACAGTGTGTGTGTGACGGTTTTTCTTTTGCGTGATGTGTATGTGTGCTGTCATGTGCATATACAAATATACATTTGTATTTTCATGTACACATATGATCTGTATGTGACTTTATGTGCATATGCAGATGTGTATATGTGGTTTTATGTTTACATACATGATGTGTGTGTTTTCATGTTCACATACATGATTTGTGTGTATGCTTTCATGGGCACATACATGATGTGTATGTGTATGTGTGCTTTTATGTACACATACATGACAGCCTCAATGGTCATTGCTTGGGTGCTGGACCCTGCTCTGATCGATTTTGGGTTTTTTATTTTGTTTCAAAGATAGGTTTCTTGCTAGACTAGCCAGCGAGCCAGCTCCAGGGATCTGCGGTCTCTGCCTCTCCAGAGTTTAGGTGTGATTGTTTGTATGCATGGGCCAGGCAGTGGCACTTTTAGAAGGTGTATCCTTTTTGGAATAGGTGTGTCACTGTGGGTGTGGGCTTTAATACCCCAGTCCTAGTTGCCTGGAAGTGAGTCTTCCACTAGCTGCCTTCAGATGAAGATGTAGAACTCTCAGCTCCTCCTGCACCATGCCTGCCTGGATGCTGCCCTGCTCCCACCTTGATGATAATGGACTGAACCTCTAAATCCGTGACCCAGCCCCTATTAAATATTGTCTTTGTAAAACTTGCCATGGTCATGGTGTCTGTTCACAGCAGTAAAACCCTAATAAGACAGGGGGTTAAAGCCTATGCCATGAGTCCTGGGCTCTGACTCAAGCTCATAAGGCAAGTACTTCGCTGACTGACCTAACCCACTTCTCAGTCTGCAGGACACCTTCTAAACTACATTTTCCTTTCATTTTTAAACCTGCTGAAATCTTTCCAACCATGGGACAGGATAGGAGGCAGCTACTAATTTTATATTTAACTTTTTAATCTGTTGAAAGATTTCCAACCATGGCAAAGGGCTCAGCCCTAAAGTGCCTGCCAGCATGCCTGAAGCCCTGGGTTTGAGTCCCTAGAACAAAGATGAGCAGGAAGAAATTCTTGGCCCTACCTACTTAATGATCTGAAACAGGATGGCTAAGTGTCACTGTATCTCTATCACACTGACTATCAATTCAGTGTAATAGCAAGATACACATCGCCATTTAGGTGCAGAAACCAAGCCAGGTGTGTGGACATGCATAGTCTGTGCTGGCATCCCACGATTCCATTGGGGATGACACAATCCCTAGTATTAAGAAAAGCACATATTCACTAACGTCTAAGCTTCCGTGAGCATCAAGAACTGCCCATGAGCTGCCCTCTGTCAGGAACACTTCATATTGCTCAAGGCCTCGACATGATCTCCCTGTGGACCAGTGATTTCCAGGCTGGCAGGGGGATGATCATCCCTGAATGGAAAGCAAAGCCTTTCATAGGAGTTCACTGCCCAAGGCTTCTCTTCCAACAGGGATGTTCGTTTCCTCTTAGTTATTTTGGTTTTTGTAAACAGACACCAGAACATCAAGATCAAACTCATGGTCATAGAGTTCCTAGTGATAGTTTGAAAATGTATACTCTGATCCAGAGATATTTTTCCTTCATCCCTTAATAACAGCTAGTATTGCAAAGGTTTTAAAGAATGGATTCCAAGTGGATATCCTTGACTAACCATCTCATCTTGGAGTTTAATTATTCAATATTCCTAAAGGTCTGTTTCTTAGGCCGGAGGGTAAGGTACACAATGCTAAAATGAGAGTTTTGGAAAAGCGTAAAATTATGACTCATGCATACAAGATTGAGCTTCTATTAAACACATGTACGATTATTTGTATGATAAGGGGTTCCAGACAGATGTGGAAGTGGGTCAAAATATAGATTAAAGGTTCAAGTTTACATGGAATAAAGGCACACTGAGTTAAAGTATGAACCATTAGAAAAATCAGTGTGTCCATGGTGTAGACAAAGTGATAAATTTCTAGCACTTAGGGCAGCATTTACATGTCTTGTCAGAAGCAGTCGCAAACTGAATCAGATCGAAGTGCAGTGCTGTGAGATCTTCCTGGGAAAGTCACCACTCTGAATGAGCCTGATAAGGATCCAAGAAACCTCAGAGTTAAACTCTAGCACTGAACAAATGGACTTAACAGACATGTGAGAATATGCCATCCTGAGACTGAAGCCCTACCCCTAGCCAAGGCGCTGCTGACAGGGGATAGCTACTGAGGGAGGGGAGTCGGGGTTCTTTAGAGGTGTTGATCATGCCTCAGTGTATGACCCCGTATTTGTGCCCATACGAGCAGCACTAACTCAATGTTAAAGAGAAGAAGGGAGGAGGAGGTGGAGAAGGAAGAAAAGGAGGAGAAAGAAGAGGAGGAGGAAAGAGGGAGGAAATTCTTAAACTTACAGAATCAAATGAGAATGAAATCAGGACTTGTAAAAACCTTTGAAATAAAGCTAAGGAAGTCCGAAGAGAAATAAATATATATAAGTGGCACTAAAATTATACAGATGTCAAATTAATAACCTAATGGTGTGCCACAAGACCCTATAAAGACCAGAACAATGCAAACCCAAAATAAAAAAACAACCACTTGCTTCAGCAGAAGTTAATTAATGAAGACTAAAAGGACAAGAGATAGGATCAATCAAAGGTTTGGTTCATGAAGAAACTAAACAACTGAGAAAACGCAAGCCAGCTCCCAGAGAAAGAGAGATGGCACAGTAAGATTAGATGTAAGGAGCTGGGGATAGCTCCGTAGACAAGAGCACTGAATGATGTTCCAGAGGACCCAGGTTCTATCCCTGGCACCCACGAGATGGCTCGCACCAGCTTGGGCATCGCGGGAACATGGTGCACAGACATGCATGTCGGCAAACACCCACCCATAAGTCAGTAAATCTCAAACAAATTTAAAAAAAAAACAGGGATCAAAGAAGAAGTATTACTATAGATTCCAATTAAATACAAAGACTTATTATGGGATGCTATAACAACATGTACTCCCTAACACTAGAAAATCCAGATGAAATAGACAAATCCCAGTACCATTGTCGGAGTCCAGGAGTTGCCTCCCAAACCCCATGGGCACAGATCTGAGTCAGACAGAGAGAGTTTGTTGAGCATCCACTCCAGGACTGACCAATCAGGGCCATGGTCCAGACTCAGAAACTGAACCATGACCCTGAGTTAAGATCCTACAAAGTTTTTAAGCCCAAACTTCACACATATCTGTGCCTAGTTATTCCACCAATCAGGATTTAGGGATAGGGGATTTCCTTAGGAAAGTGACTTAGTTGTACACTTACCTTGCTCTCTTTGGTTGGGGTAATCAAAGGTGAACAGGGGACTTACCTTGTCTAATAATATTTGTGTCCTAACTTATATAACAGACTAGGACTTGTCTAACGTTCATGTCTTAACTTGCCAACTAGGATGTCAGGTACACACGTCCATGTCTCTTTCTGCCAAGTAGGATGTCAGTTCCAGAAAGGTCTTGGGAACCTGAACTTTACTACTCAAATTGGAAGTCTTATTCCAAATAGTTTATCTCTCTCTTATGTTGGGGTCCAACCCAGGGACAGCTTATACCATAAAAGCTTTTACACAGGCACAGGTAGTGCTGTGCTGCTGGTTGGCTTGCATCCATCTTATTGTGAGGAACTAGACAGGACTATTCTACTGACTTGTACTGTGATTGGTCTCCAGGGGCACAGGACAGAACTGAATATGTAATCAATCTTGGCATTAGAAAGGTTCCTAGTAACAGCAAAGACATATGAGAAAATTTCTCTATAATGGCAGGCTATTCAGGTAATAGTTCCCTTGGCCTTAACATTTTACCTAGGCCTTAACACCCATGATCCTCCAACGGTAAATCAAAATGATTTAAACAGTTTAGCCCATCAACAAGGTAAGAAAGTAATTTTTCACAAAAACCTCCAACAAGGCAAAGACCAAGAACACATGGATTCAAAGTTGAATTCTCCAAACCTTTAGAGATGCCACAGAGTTTAGGGTAAAAATGAAGGAAGGTGGCTCAGGTCATCCTGGACAATCCCCAAAAGACAAAACCAAAAACCGGAACAAACAAGCCAAAAACACCCACCACAGTTCATGTGGCCTCACACTTATGCTGTGCAATATAAAATCTGATTTTATCCACAAAAAAAAAATTGTAAAAGGATGAGTTTGCAGTCTTGTCTAACCCACCATCCCTGACCTGGACCCTGATTCCTGCTGACAGATCCTGCTAGAGGCCAGTCTGGCCTGCAATAGCCCAATGCCATCCCATCTGACTGCAAAGTAGAGACAGAGTAGCTCTCGACCACCCATCGACAGGCACAGGGCTGGCATGAGCACAGGCACATTTCTGCTCCCAGCTTCATTCTCACAACCCCAAACAAGTGTCTCCCCCTCTTTGAGTCTCTACAACATTGAGCACAGTGAGAACTTAATGTCTCCTAATCAGATAATGTACGATCAGAAGGTGTAGCACCTATGAAAACTGTGTGTGTGCATATGTGTGCACTTGTATGTACGGTGCGTGTGCACATGTGTGTGTGTTTGTGCCATCTGTGTGTACAAGTCTGTGTATACATGAGTGTGTGTGCTTGTGTGTCCACATGCTTGTGTTGTGTCTCTGTGTTGTGCACATACACTCATCTGTGTTAAGTGTGTGCTTGTACATGTGTCTGGGGGTATACTTGCCCACATGGGTACATGAGAAGACCAAGGATTAATCCTTGGTGTCTTCCTCAACTACTTCTCTAGTTTTTCAAAGGTTTATTTTCATTTTTACATACATATATACGTATATGTGTGTTTGCATGTGTTTACATGCATGTGCAAACACATGACTTCTGATGCCCTTAAAGACTAGATGTGTCGGAAGCTGATGGAGCTGGAGTTACAGCTAGCTGTGAGCTGCCTGACATGGAATCAAACCCTGGTCGTGTGGAAGAGCAGCCAGTGCACCTCACTGCCGAGCTGTCTCTCTGCCCCCTCCCCTCACTTTTTGTCAGTCAGGGTTTCTAAGTGAACGTGGAGTTTGCCATTTCTGCTGCACTGTCCTCATTGCAAGAAGCCACAGTTGACAGGTACCTGGTTGCTGGGAGTCTGAACTAAGGTCCCCATACTTACATAACAAGCACTTAATCGGGGTTGGGGATTTAGCTCAGTGGTAGAGCGCTTGCCTAGCAAGCACGAGGCCCTGGGTTTGGTCCCAAGCTCCGGGAAAAAGAAAGAAAGAAAGAAAGAAAGAAAGAAAGAAAGAAAGAAAGAAAGAAAGAAAGAAAGAAAGAAAGAAAAAACAAGAAAAAAAAACAAGCACTTAATCTACTGAGTCCTCTCCCCAGTTCATAGAAACTTTCTGAAGGGATAATTTCAACATAGAAAACCCCCCTGTAGAGTCAGGATGCTTTAAAGTGGAAATATCTTTTGTGCACTTGCGCATCTGATGATAGAGGATATTTAACAAAAATCTCTTCCCTAAGAAGGAATGGTGAGGTGGCCCAGTGGGCAAAGGTGCTTATCTCCAGACTGACAACCTGAGTTCAGTCCCAGAACCTGTGCAGGAAAAGGAAAAATAACTTCCATATGTTCTCTGCACTCCACACACATGTGCAATCGCACCTACAAACATACACATGAGTGAGCAAATAAGTGAATAACTAAGGAGAGGAAGCAGAGGTGAGCTAGGGATGTGGCTCAGTGCTAGAGCAATGGCCTAGCATTTACAAAGTCCTGGCTTTGATTCCCCATGCAGAAAAAAAGAGGGGGAGGGGAGACAGGGAGTTAAAAACAGACAGAATTGGGGTTGGGGATTTAGCTCAGTGGTAGAGCGCTTGCCTAGCAAGCGCAAGGCCCTGGGTTCGGTCCCCAGCTCCGAAAAAAAGGAAAAAAAAAAAAAAACCAGACAGAATTTAGGAAACAATTCAGACAAGTCTCTCCTCTCTTTCTGTCCATTAACACCCTGTATAACCAACAGTGTCTCCTAATTCACACGCAGGGTCTCCTTCAGCACAGCACGCTGAGATCGCTTGTGATTGCTTTTCCCAGTTGTCAACTTGACTGTACCTGGAATGAACTTCAATCCAACATTGGAGGGCTCACCTCTGATCCAGATCTTGAGGCTGGAAGACACATGTTTTTGATCCAGATCTTGAGGCATGGTGGCCAGGTGTGTCAGACAGACAGACAGACAGACAGACAGGATGACCTCAGGCACAGAAGACCTTTAATCTGTGCCACACCCTCTGCTGGAGGCCTACATATGGACATTGGAAGAAGGAAGACTCACTCTTCTCTGTTTGCTTGCACTTACTCGTCAGCACATCTGTCGGAACCTACTTCTTCAGGATTCCAGCTTATACAGAAGGCCAGCTGAAACACCCAGCCTTGTGAGACTGAGCAACGGCTAGACTCTTGGACTCCCCTTTCACAGCTGCCCACTGTTGGGTTAGTTGGACTGCAGACTGTAAGTCATTCCAATAATTTCCCTTAATATCTAGAGAAACTCCATAAATTCTATGACTGTAGCTAAGCCTGACTAATACATCTCAGGTTCCTGGAAAGCTGTGAGGTTTCCAAGGCTGAGGACAGAAATGAGATTCAGATTCCCACATCAACAGCCTACGAGGAACATGGGAAACAGCCAGGAACAGGCTGCCTAAGTATATGGTGGGGATGTTAAACAAGCAGATTCAAAGCTATCTAAGCCCCAGTGAAAACTAACAACACTGTTTGGAAGGAAAAGGGCACTAAATTATTCTCCTGGGGCTGGAGTGAGGGCTTGATGTGCTTTGTGAGGCCCCAAGTACAGGTTGGAAGACGTAGCACATGGAAGGGAAGCCAGACAGAAGAAACCCAGGAAGCCCTGCAGCCTGCTAAACTGGCATACACAGCAGGAAAAACAAGGTGTGGAGTGGAGAGATGGTTCAGCAGTTAAGAGCACAGGCTACTTTTCTAGAGGACCTGGGTTCAAGTCTCAGCACCCACAGTAGCGTAGGCCCTTTCAAGGACCCTGCACATGTGTTATACACACACACGTATTCAAGCAAAATGACCACACATAAAGTAAATCTTAAAAAAATACTAAAGACAAAGTATACTGGCACATGTGTGTATTCACATATACCATACAAAAACACAGGGTTTCTTAAAGGATTTTTTCTGTCTTGTTTTAAATTGCAAAACAATTAAAATGAAATTTGTTTTCAGATTTATTTGACAACTTACATTTACGTACCCATTGATACTAAAGTTAATGAGATTCTGAAACTGAGGCCATGCCCTGGATGGAGCACTGCCATTCCAGGATGCTACGCCTGGCTCAAACCTACTTTTCCAGAAGCTTCTAGAAGGCTTTATTTTGCTTTTCAGTTTTGCTTGAGGAAATTCTGTAGCCTGAAGTTGTGTCATCACAACCAAGTCCATTTAAACTCACACATAGCAACTCCAGCTACACACAGGAAATCTTAGACTGTTTCTTTGTGGAGTAGAGCAACAGGAAGAGAACTTTTGCCAGAAGTTTTATTTGAAGATATGTCTTACTTTTTAAAAAAGGTCTTAGTTCAAGGCCCTGAGGTCACATGTCCATGGGTTGTGTTTTATATTCTTCTGACAGTAGCCTATATGGCCATTGCTTTTTCTCCTGGATGCACAGAAGCACCAATAGGCATGATGTCAGGGGAACTGACTGTGTACTCATGCCCACAATTGTCCTGCACATGCCTGGTATCATTCACCAGCCTCAACCACAGACCTCTCAGCTAACCCTGGGCTGGCTCCCCAGCCATGTACTGGGGTAAAACCATCTTTTTATAAGAGTAAAAGATGTCTTTGATGGTGGGGGTGCATGCCTGTAATCACAGCTATCAAAGAGGCAGAGGCAGAGGCAGGCAGATCTCTGAATTTGAGGCCAGCCATGGCTACACAAAAAAACCCTGTCAAGAGACAGAGACAGAGAGAAACAGACAGAGACACAGACAGAGACAGACAGACAGACAGACAGGATGACTCAGCCACAGAAGACACAAAACTGCCCTAGGCAGTATGAGTTCATGTGAGTATGTATGAGTGTGTGTGTGTGTGTGTGTGTGTGTGTGTGTGTTTGAGTATGTGTATGAGTGTGTGTGAATATGTGAGTGCAAATGTGTGTGAATATATGTGTGAAGAGACCAACAGACAGAGCACTCCCAACTGTCCCAGGAGCCTCATGCTGAAATGGTCTCCACTGCTAACACAGCCTACCTGAATTTCCATCTATCTGTCTGCCTATTTCCCATCTGGACCTGCATCCACTTGTCATGTGGAACCTGACTGGCCCTTTGTACAGCTTCTATGGCTCTGAGCCTCACTTCTGCAGCTCAAGTCATCAGAGGCTCAGTTCAGCTTTGACCCTGAGACTTGACTCTGCATGGATGCAGAGTGTCGCCGTTCTGTGAAGAAACATTTATGGCCCCTCTTTCATCCTTTAATGAGGCACCTATGTCCTTCTCTTTGGTCATCAGACCATTAAAAATCACCAAAAAAATTGAGATTTCCCCTAGAAATTTCATGCAGAGAAAAGGAGCTGTCTGCAGCCTGGTGCCAGGCAAAGCAATGGGAAGAGACTTCGTACATTCAGGGAATTGAACTCAGGTTGTTATTGTTAGCAACCAGGCATCTCCACTGCCTGCCCAGGAACCCAGTGACAGCATGATATGTCATCCCTAGCTGCCAAGATGTGACACATTCCCACTGTTCCCACAGATCGCATATCCTCCCCCTGTGCACGTGCTACATCCCATAAAAGGCCAGTCCCTCCTCTCTGAACTCCCGTATACCCCTCCCCAATAAACATGAGATCTGTTCCATTCTCTGGCTTTATGGCATTTATCGATTAAATCATAATGGCCGTCTCAGAAACAAGTGCCTTTACCAGCTGAGCCATCCCTCCTGCCTGGATTCTCTTTTCAAGTGAAAGATTTTCAAGTGAGCTTCATTTTATACCCTGGGGCTTTCTCCATGGGCAAGGTCTTGTCATCAAGACCTTGTCTCTGTGCTTAGCTTCTCTTTAGTGTCACCGTTATAGGGACCCCACAAAGATGACCACTCAGACACAGTCAATAGCCAATTGAAAGTCTATTCCAGCTGGCTGGGACTACGCTCAGGTATCTGGAACCCACGTACAGCCTCGAGCATTCAAAGCAAGGGGCTTGTTGCCCAGTTCAGCCACTGGAGGGGAGGTTCTACACATGCAATCAGTTGAGCAAAAGCTAAGTTATTAGCCAGTTTGGGGGCTTGTGCAAGGAGTCTAGTCCAGGCCTAGATAAGTTCTTAGCTGCAGGGAGAGATTCTGTGCCAACAGTTGAGCAGTACCTAAGTTACCTAGAATAGAGTTGGGTAATGTCCACAGAACTGCCCATCCAGGACGTCACATCCTAATTAAACCTGAAATGACCTGAGCAAGAAATCAAAATGAAGAAACTGTACTGATTCGCTCCGTCGCATCACCAATCACTTTAACAGTTATGAGCCCTCCCTTGACACCCACCCTGAGACTTCGCATGACACACTCCTGCATCCAGCCGCACATTTTTTTATGTCTTTCTGTCATGCTTTTCCTCTGAATTCTTATTAGACACTGTGGTGGTGTGGATATGCTTAGCCCATTGGAAGTGGTACTTTTAGGAGATGTGGCCTTGGAGGAAGTGAGTCACTGTGTAGGCGGGCTTTGAGGTGTCACATATATGCTCAAGTCTGGACCGTGTGATCCAGACCCACCTCCTAGCTACCTGTGGAAGACAGTCTTCTCCTGGCTGCCTTCAGATCAAGATCTAGAACTCTCAGCTTGTGCACTGCCATGATTTCCACCATGATGATAATGGACTGAACCTCTGAAACTGTAAGTCATCCCCAGTTAAATGTTGTCCTTTATAAGAGTTGCCTTGGTCATAATGTCTGTTCACAGCAATGAAACCCTAGCTAACACACTGACCGTGGGTTCATTATTTCCTTGTTTACTCAATGTTGAAGTTTCATCCATATGTTCTACTAGAACAAAGTAAATTGTTTAAACAGCTTGATAATAAGAAAGAAAATTGAAGCAATAATTTCAAAAAAATCTCCAAACTAAAAACAAAAATGTCTAGGTTAAATGGATTCACTGGTGAATTCTACCAGGCCTTTGAGTTGACACCCATGCTTATCAAACTACTTCATGCACTAGAAATAAAAAGAATGCTACCTCTTTTTACAATGTCAGCATTACCCTTAAATCAAAGTCAGCCAAAGACAACAGTAGCTAAGGAAAATTCAGAAGAAACTAAGAAGGAAGGGAACACATCTCAGCAAAGCTATGCAAGGCAAATCCATGGATCCGTGATAAGTGGAGAAACACTTGGATTTACACTAAGACTGTATAGATCAAAGAATTTTTTCTTTTTTTTTTTTTTTTTTTTTTATCTTTATTAACAATTGAGTTTTTCTTATTTCCCCGCAAACCTCCCCCATCTCCTCCCCCTCCCCCTCTATATGGGTGTTCCCCTCCCCATCCTTCCCCCATTACTGCCCTCCCCCCAACAATCACGTTTACTGGGGGTTCAGTCTTAGCAGGACCAAGGGCTTCCCCTTCCACTGGTGCTCTTACTAGGCTATTCATTGCTACCTATGCAGTTGGAGCCCAGGGTCAGTCCATGTATAGTCTTTGGGTAGTGGCTTAGTCCCTGGAAGCTCTGGTTGGTTGGCATTGTTGTACATATGGGGTCTCGAGCCCCTTCAAGCTCTTCCAGTCCTTTCTCTGTAGATCAAAGAATTTAATATAACACCTGAGAAGTGTACACTGTTAATCTCAGAACTCTGGAGGCATAGGCAGGGAGATCTCTGTGAATTTGAAGCCACCATGGTCTACAAACAAGTTTCAGGACAGCCAGGGCTACATGGAGAAACAGTGTCTCGAAAAGCAAATAAACAAGAAAAAAACCTTAGACCCTGAAACCGAGATGAAGAAGTAAGATGAATACTTCAAGACAGGTCGGGACTTTCTGAAGAGGACTCTGGTCATTCAGGAAGTAAGGCCAGTGGATAAATGGGAGCTCCCGAAGTGAAACAGCTTTTGCACAGTGGAGGAAACAATGGAGTAGTGAAGAGAGAGACACAGAATGGGAGAGCGTCTTTCTTAGTGTAAATCCAATCAAGGATTAATAGCTATAATATTTAGAGAGTTCAAAAGTCTAAACAACACAAAATCTAACAACCCGATCAATAAAAAGGGACAGAAAACTCTCAAAAGATGACATATGTTGGGATGGCCCACAAATATTGTATTTACTAGCTATGAAAGCTATGAAGTGTGTGTCCCGTGTTCTCAGTTGTCAATTGCTGGCCTGGTGGTTCGAGGCTGGCAGAAATGTGTAAATGTTTGCCACTTCCACACCTGCCCAGAAACAAAGACAAGCTGACATGGGGAAGGTCATGGAGTCCCCAATGCCAACTCTAGGAGTAAGGGCTGTGACCTTTAGCATAATAGAGATGGCAGCCAGAACCTGGACAGGAGAACCAGCAGATGCAGGAGAGAGACTCAGGAGCCACAAGGAAGAATGGACAAGGCAGGGAGGTAGAGCTGTGAGAGCCACGTAGAGGGACACGATGGCAGAGAAGTTTAGTCAGAAAGTAGCTGAGAGACCCAGCAAAAAGGCCAACAGCTTTGTAGTATACAGATGTCTCTGCTTCTTTATTGACAAACCTCAAGCAGGACCCCCAAAAGCCCCAGAATAGAAAAACAAGTGGCCAACAAACATATGACAATGTTTACCCTTATTTACCAGTAGTGGAATGCAAATTAAAATTCTACAAAGGATCCGTCTTGCCCTAGTCAGAATGACAGCCATTACGGAAACAAAGGCTGGAGAGATGGCTCCGCAGCAGGCTCTAGCCAGTTCAGCTCCTACCATCTGTATCAAAACTATAACTCCAGTTCCAGGGAATCGGATGCCCTCCTCTGGTGTCCACTGGTATCAGACATATATACATGGGGAACATACATACACAGAGGCAAAACACTCTCACACATAAAAATAAAATAAACATTTTTAAAAAGAAAGCAAGCAACAGTTAGAGGACTCCATAGCCACTGCCAGTGTCACATAAACTAGTCCACTCTCCAGTGACGTCATCATGGAACTCTGATGCTCTGAATGAAAATGGCCCCCATAGGCACATAGGGAGTGGCACTATTAGGGGTGTGGCCTTGGAGGAGGTGTGATCTTGTTGGAGGAGGTGTGATCTTGTTGGAGGAGGTGTGGCCTTGTTGGAGGAGGTGTGGCCTTGTTGGAGGAGGTGTGGCCTTGTTGGAGGAGGTGTGGCCTTGTTGGAGGAGGTGTGGCCTTGTTGGAGGAGGTGTGGCCTTGTTGGAGGAGGTGTGGCCTTGATGGAGGAGGTGTGGCCTTGTTGGAGGAGGTGTGGCCTTGTTGGAGGCGTGTCACTAGGGACGGGATTTGAGGTATCAGATGCTGGAGCCAGACCCAGAGACTCTCTTCCTGCTGCCTGTCTATCTGGATGTAGAGCTGTCAGCTACTCTCTCTAGTAGCATGCACCACCACGCTTCCTACCATGATGCCAGTGAACTAAACATCTAAACTGTAAACCAGCCACCGTGAAATGCTTACCTTTCTAAGAGTTGCTGTGGTCATGGTGTCTCTTCGCAGCAATGGAACCCTAACTAAGACAAGAGGTCTCTCAAAAAATAAAAAATTCAGTCTCCTATTACTCTGCTACTGCAGGCCTGAGCTTTACCCAGGGCACTGAAGGTTATTTTAGAGACTTGCACATCGCTGCTTCCTGAGGCGCACTTCACAGTGCTAAGTTACGGAACCAACGGGGTGTCCGTCAACAGAGGGATGAGTAGAGGAACACACACACACACACACACACACACACACACACACACACACACACACAATGGACTTTTTCAAATATAAAGTTTTATCATTGACTGGAGAATAGGTGCAACTGGAGGTAACCCTATTAAGCAGCAAATTAAGCCTCAGAAAGACAAACACTACATGACTTTTCTCATTTATGGTTCTAAGATTTAGTGGAGATACATGCCAGCATCCATGATGAGAGAGCAATGAGATGAACCAGGGGAAGAGTGGGGTCTAATGAGAGAGGGACAAGAAGGGGGATATGGGGGAAATGTGCTGAACATGCAATTGGGATCAATATAAAAAAAAAAAGCAGCAGCCAATATGACTTGCAGGGACAATGTTAGCTTTTCAGAACCAGGGTGTATAAGCCTATAATGACTTTAAAATGGTGTCTACCATTTATGTAAAACCTAGCCAAGAATTAGCCAGCAGGCTTTCTTCATTTGAGCAGTGAGCGGCCGCCAGGTCCTCACTCGTTCCTTACGACTCATCCTATACTATCCATAAAGACTCACTTCATCTGCAGAGGTATGTTAGAAACTCTAGGAGGGGGAAGGGTTAGGCCAGTTCCCATTTCTTAAAGCAACATAGAAAGCTGGGAGCCTCGGGAAGCAAAAGAACAGAAAGGTCAGACGTAACTACAATGCCAACTGAGTGACTCGTGGCTGCCAGGTAGGCAGACACCAAGAGCTCTAAGGTTTGTTTTGGCGAAGTCCAGGCGTCTCATGTTGAAGGTTTCCTTTCCAGGTCAGCCGACCATGTTCATCTTTTTGTTCTCAAAAATCTGGACTCACCTTTCTTCTTTGTTGGGCTGTCTGTTAACAAGTCCCACATCCTGACCATTACAAACTATCCACTTTCTCTGTGGTAAGCCATTATAAAACTGAGTCCATACACGGTGCCAGCACTTATACCATCACTGGTTAAACACTCAGCAATTAGGACGATTAGCCACTGAGAGACGAAGATGTCTTGCTGTGAGTTAGACACTTCCGCCATCACTAACTTAGGCGTACTTGTCTTCTTTTTTCTAAAGCTACTGAGTCAAGCCAAGAGCAGTACCCGAGACTGCTCCAGTGTCTGGACTCTGGGCCTAACATCCCCAGACACATGATACTCCGGAAGTTCACATAGACAGTCTCAAGTCCACCAACACCTTAGTAGCCCAAAGTCGGGCGAGTTAGTTCTTCTGGCACGTGCCTCTCACTGCCCACTCAGCTATGTCTTCCTACAACCGCGTTGCACTGGTGACCGGAGCTAACAAGGGCATCGGCTTTGCGATCACGCGTGACCTGTGTCGGAAATTCCCGGGGGATGTGGTGCTCACGGCGCGGGACGAGGCTCGGGGCCGCGCAGCGGTGCAGCAGCTGCAGGCGGAGGGCCTGAGCCCACGCTTCCACCAACTGGACATCGACAACCCGCAGAGCATCCGCGCGCTGCGCGACTTTCTGCGCAAGGAGTACGGAGGACTGGACGTGCTGGTCAACAACGCGGGCATTGGCACCTGGCCCAAAAATAAGCCACCAGGAAAGTGGGACTTCTTCAAGGAACCCCAGCCAGGTGGGTCTGCTCTTATCCTGGCAGTGCAGGGGTATGGGATGGGGGCCTTTGGCTTGTTGGGATCACAGCTGGCTCCTTGAAGGGAACAAGATAGGTAGAGAGCTTCAGTAAGGACGGGATGAGTATTCCAGTGTGCCTGAAGAACGCCCTTGAGCCTTAGTAACATGGAGGGAGTCTTTACTAACTGCTAGGGTGTCAGGAGCCATGTAGTATAGGCTAAGCCTAGCAGGTGACCTTCCTGGAGGTGGCCCACCATTTTCCCATGGTCTGTGATGGATGAGGTCAAGGGCAAAGCCCAAAGAGACTTCACCTCAGGATTGCTTCTTGCAGCTGATATACCTTTTCTGTCATTATTAAATTAATATAATAAGCCCTAGGCATTAGCCCACCCTATTGACCAGATTTCCTGCAGATCAACATAAAGATGAACTTTTATGAATTAATGATTCTATAAACTTCTGATTTGATTCAAATAATTTTAGAAAGTTTTTAGAGATGGTCTTAGTTGCTTTGCTAGGAAAAATGTAATAAAGTTAGAATGCGCCCACTCCTCATAACAGTAAGTAAAGGTGTGTAATAAGGAATACAATGAGCTTTCATAATCACACTAAAAAGAGAAATAGACTTGGGACAAATTTGTGTTCAAGGAAAGCATTCAGTCCAATGATAAAGCCACAGGTGTGCACTATGATAAGGCATATGAAACTGTTGCTTTGAACTTAATATCAACATCCTTATGTAACTCCCCTTTTATGTAACATTTTATCTATAAGGTATTTTTTTTTAAAGAACATTTTGTCTAAGAAGGTATTAAAAGGCCAGTTAAAAAAATAAAGTTGTTGTTTGAATGGTTTGGCTTGGGAGGCTCTGTGCCAACCACCCATTCACGAATCCACCCATCTACCCATCCATCCACCCATCCACCCATCTATCCATCCATTCAAATGTATGTTTTACCTGTATGTACCTGTGTAGGTAAATGTGTATGTATGTAAGCATGCATGAATATTTGTGGAGTTGACTAAGATAGACGATCAGGCCCAGCCAGAGTGTGGGTGTGTGAGAATGTATATATGTCTGTACATATTTGCCTGTATAAAGCATTTTGATTCTTTTCCTCTCCTTCCTCTCTGGCTCACAAAGAGTTAACTAGCCTAGTCGGAAAGAGGCTTCTGGCTGCTGGTCAGAGAGGGAGTGAGAGCAATATATTTTTTTACTAAATCCCCTCCCACCCCCAACCCCGCTGCTAGGCAACAGGTGGTAGTGGCCCAAGCCAGCATTTTTTAAGCACAGAATAAGCAAGAAAGTTTTTAGGATTATTTAGAAGTTATCAGCACCATTCAGCATAGTTAGAGAGTTAGAAGGCCAGAGACTATCAGTCTTTAAACCAATGTCTATGTCCAATACTGTGTCCCACGTCAAAGCATTCTAAGCTAGCCTGGCTCCAGGCACTAATGGAAGTGTCCCAAGTAGATTAGCAGGAAGTTGGCTTGAGTTTTTAACGTCAAAAAAAATTCAACTGTGACTTGTGCAGACACCTACAACAAGCATTGTTTACAGAGGCAGAGAAATAACAGTTAACCCTGGTCTGGCAGATTACCCTTAGCTCAGGGTGACCTTGTATAGGAATTCAGAGCTGGTCCAGAGAATCTGTTCAAAGAACTTTATAATCACTTACCTGGCTTGACTCTGGGGTCCTTTGCACATTCGTGTCGAGTGGATGTTACAATTGGACCATACAACCAGTTGGATTTGGTTCTAACTGATTTGAAATAAGTAAGAAATGGGAAAGGGGTCTTTTACACCAAGATTCCTTATAAGATTCCTTCACCTCAGCTCCAAGATGTCATGGGATAAAATGCAGCATTCTCAAACCAGGAACCCCTCAAAGACACAACAATTACATATCAGTAGGTGTCTTAGTTAATGTTCTATTATGAAGAGACACAATGACCAAGACAATTTATAAAAGGAAGCATTTCATTTCATTCACTTACTTTTTTTTTTTTTTTTTTGGGGGCTGGGGACCAAACCCACTAGTGCTCTACCACTGAGCTAAATCCCCAACCCCTCACTTACATTTTTTAGAGGGATGGTCCATGATCACCATGTAGAGAAGCAGACAGGCATGGGGTTGAAGCAGTAACTGAGAGCTTTACATCCTGATCTGCAGGTAATAAACAGACAGAGAGAGAGAGAGACAGAGAGAGAGAGAGAGACTTGCAATGCCACATCTACTCTAACAAGGCCACACCTCCTAATCCTTCCCAAACAGTTCCACTCCCTCATGACCCAGCAATCAAACATGTGAGACTGTGGGGACCATTCTCATTCACAAAACCACAGAAGGTCTTACCTAACTAGACATCAAGTCCACAGGTGGATAAAGTTCTGACTAATGATACTCTGTTACTGCTTTTTCTTCCCTCCAAAGGCACTGATCTCAACCACTTTCACATTCAAAGAGAAGCCGCAATGAAAACTAACTTTTTTGGTACCCAGGCTGTCTGTACAGAGCTACTCCCTCTAATAAAAACCCAAGGTGAATCTGATGGGCGATCTTCTCTGCCTGGGGTCTGGCTGCCTGGGGTTTGCCTTTCTGGGGCCTGTCCATCTGGGGTTTTCCAGACTGGGTTCTGGCCTTCTGCAGTCTGCCTGACTGGGGTCTGCCTGACTGGGGTCTGCCTGGTATCTCCTTTTCAGGTCCAACTTCTTCTCCCACTCAAGACCTCCTTGCAGAGTATTCATCCTACCATCGTTTCTCCAGCACCCACTGACCCGCACCATGGCATCATGATTTGTATATCTGCCTCATTTTCCTTCCTAGTCTTAATTCAAACGGCCATTACCCCTATGCCCATCTGTGTGTCCAAGGTCCTACTTTCTGAGTGGCTTCTCTTAGCCTGGCAGAGCCTTCTCCAACACCTACCTGCTGAACCCACCACCCAGAAAATTCTTCCACCTGCTTTGAGCACTCCCAGAATTTCCTTCTCCCGAGATCCATCCATCTCTTACCTCTCTACCTCCTCATAACATACTCCCTCGCTCCAACCATAATTCTTTATAAATCATGCTTATCCCTCAGAGTCAGAACCTAGTATCATGCCTGAGTCTCCCGCATCTCTGTCAGTCAGCTCACCTCTACATAAGACTCTTGGCTGCCAATCCACACAGCTACAAAGTCTCTTGGGCCTTTTCCTTTCTGTCCCTATTGTCTTCATCCCTATTCTCCACCCAAAACCCTTTGATGGAAAGCCCTTACCACACTTTGTAAAGATTACCATAATCTGATTCCACTTTCCTCCAGGTTCATGTTAGCTCCCCAATAACCTACACATGACAAACTACCATATATCTTTCATTATAAATTCCTCTAATACCACAATACTACTACTGAGCCAGCTCTCTCAGGTGGCTTTCTTTCTTTCTTTCTTTCTTTCTTTCTTTCTTTCTTTCTTTTTCTTTCTTTCTTTCTTTTTCTTTCTTTCCCTTTCTTTCTTTCTTTCTTGTTGGATATATTTCTTTATTTACATTTCAAATGTTATTCCCTTTCCTGGTTTCCCGGACATAAGCCCCCTATCCCCTCTCCCTCCCCCATAAGGGTGTTCCTCCCCCATCCACTCCCCCTTACCACCTCCCTCCGACATTCCCCTGCACTGGGGGGGTCCAACCTTGGCAGGACCAAGGGCTTCCCCTTCCACTGGTGCCCAACAAGGCTATCCTCTGCTATATATGCAGTTGGAGCCCTGGGTCAGTCCATATATAGTCTTTGGGAAGTAGTTTAGTCCCTGGAATCTTTGGTTGGTTGGCATTGTTGTTCCCATGGGGTTGCAAGCCCCTTCAGCTCTTTCAATCCTTTCTCTAACTCCTCCAACGTGGGTCCGTTCTCATTTCAGTGGTTTGCTGCTAGCATTCGCCTATGTATTTGACATGCTCTGGCTGTGTCTCTCTCAGGAGAGATCTATATCTGGTTCTTGTCAGCATGCACTTCTTAGCTTCATCAATCTTATCTAGTTTTGGTGGATATACATATTTACACACACACACACACACACACACATATGTATGGGGGGCATGTGTTGGGCACGCTCTGAACGGTCGTTCCTTTAGTCTCTGTTTTAAACTTGGCCTCTATATCCCCTCCTATGGATATTTTTGTTCCCCCTTTTAAGAAGGAGTGAAGCATCCACATTTAGGTCATTCTTCTTCTTTAGCTTCATATGGTCTGTGGATTGCATCTTGGGTAATTCAAGCTTTTGGGCTAATATCCACTTATCAGTGAGTGCATACCATGTGTGTTTTTCTTTGATTGGGTTACCTCACTCAGGATATTTTCTAGTTCCATCCATTTGCCTATGAATTTCATAAAGTCATTGTTTTTGATAGCTGAGGAGTATTCCATTGTGTAGATGTACCACATTTTCTGTATCCATTCCTCTGTTGAAGGGCATCTGGGTTCTTTCCAGCTTCTGGCTATTATAAATAAGGCTGCTATGAACATAGTGGAGCATGTGTCTTTGGTGTATGTTGGAGCATTTTTGGGTATATGCCCAGGAGTGGTATAGCTGGGTCCTCAGGTAGTGCAATGTCCAATATTCTGAGGAACCTCCAGACTGATTTCCAGAGAGGTTGTACCAGTCTGCAATCCTACCAACAGTGGAGGAGTGTTCCTCTTTCTCCACATCCTTGCCAGCATTTGCTGTCACCTGAGTTTTTGATCTTAGCCATTCTGACTGGTGTGAGGTGGAATCTCAGGGTTGTTTTTATTTGCATTTCCCTGATGACTAAGGATGTTGAACATTTCTTTCGGTACTTCTCAGCCATTCGGCATTCCTTAGTTGAGAATTCTTTGTTTAGCTCTGTGCCCCATTTTTAATAGGGTTATTTGGCTGTCTGGAGTGTAACGTCTGGAGTTCTTGGTATTCAGGTGGCTTTCGTCTTTCACACTGCAGCTAGCTCCTCCTCCTCCTATCACAGGAGCAGCTTAGTTAACGCTGACAAGAGCATGAGATGGCAGGATGGGCAGAAATAACTAGTGTGGATTCTTTCTTACATTAGACCTGGACATTCCCATCTTGTCACTTCTGTGGACTATGGATGGCACACTTGTCCCTGTATTATAGGACGCCAGTGAAGACAAATAACTAGTTTTAAAACATATGTGTACAATTGTCCTGTCCCAGCCTCTCCCTCTAGAAGATTCCAGGACTTCTTAAGGCTGTGTTCTACAGTTTAGCTCTGAGGGCAGCTTTTCTTCAATGCCTCTTGCCTGCTCAATCTGCCTCAAGCTTGCCTTGTGCTACCATGGCACCATTTGTGTGTGCTCCTCTTCAAATGAGCACTTCTCGAATTCTCTCAGGTGTGACTTTTCCCAACTAAATCCCCTTCTACTCGGAACTCATCACGTCTGTGTTTATGTTGTGTTTCTTAGGCAGAGTGGTGAATGTCTCAAGCCTAATAAGTCTCGAGGCCCTGAAAAACTGCAGCCCAGAGCTGCGGCAGAAGTTTCGAAGCGAGACCATCACTGAGGAGGAGCTGGTGGGGCTCATGAACAAGTTTGTAGAGGATGCAAAGGAAGGAGTCCATGAGAAAGAAGGCTGGCCCAATAGTGCATATGCGGTGTCCAAGATTGGGGTGACAGTCCTGTCCAGAATCTATGCCAGGAAACTCAATGAGCAGAGGAGAGAGGACAAGATCCTCCTGAATGCCTGCTGCCCTGGGTGGGTCAGAACCGACATGGCAGGACCAAAAGCCACCAAAAGCCCAGAAGAAGGAGCAGAGACCCCCGTGTACTTGGCCCTTTTGCCTCCAGATGCAGATGGGCCTCACGGGCAGTTTGTTCAAGATAAAAAAGTTGAACAATGGTGAACTCAGCCCTTTCTCCCATTTGTAGCCTGTCCAGGGACAGTTCTAATCTTAATTCTATGATGCCTTGTGATTTCCAGAGGGATGGAAATAATGAATAATCAAAGTGGAACAAATGACTCTCAATGGAAATAATGAATAATCAAAATGGAATAAATTACTCTTTATGTGTGTTCATTTATTGTGTGTGTATGTTTGTATGTGTATGTTAGACATGTAGATGCATACATGCACAATACGTGCATGTTAGACACGTGGATGCATATATGCATGGTATATGCATAGAAGTTAGAAGAAAATCTTAGTCCTGGATGTTCAGACCACGTCCTCTTTGTTTTTAACTTTTGAGATAAGGTTGTAATAGCTTTTAAACTATTTGTATTAATTCTTTGATCATATTCATTCTCCTTCCCCCTTACTCCTCCAGATACAACTCCCAGTTTTCCCACCATGTCCAACTTTGTGTTACCTCCCCCGCCACCCCGCTGCTGCTGCTGTTTTTAAATAAGCTTGGTTGAACTACCAGAGGACACATCCTTAAAGAAAACTGATTCTCCTCCCCACCCCCAGGAGCTGCCAACGGTCAGTAGCGTCTCAATTACGGGCAGGGGCGGTCTTTGTGCAGGCAACCATAGCTGCTGCAGTTCCATGAACCAGCCATCCTGTCCTATTTAGAAAACCCTGACCTGCTCTGCTCTTTCCCAACCCCTGGCTCTTATCTTTCTTCCTCTTCTTCCTTAATGACCTAACCCTTGGGGAAGGGTGACAGAGCTGTCCTTTTTGTTGGTAGGGTCACAGACACTTTTTCTCTGCACTTCGACTAGTTATGGGTCTCCTCATTTACCATTATCCACTGCACGAAGAAATCTCTCTAGTGAAGACTGTAAGCTGGGGTTGGGATTTAGCTCAGTGGTAGAGCACTTGCCTAGCAAGGTGCAAGGCCCTAATTGGTCCTCAGCTCCAAAAAAAAAAAAAAAAAAAAAAAAGACTGTGATCTATACTCATCTACAGATATAGAGATATACATTTAGAGGGCCGTTACATACTATGTTATTAGCAAAATAACAGTAATAGATTCAACCTTGTAGGCTGTGAGTTCCTCAACCACAGATTTACAGTCCTAAGGCCTTAAATCAGCAGTTCTCAACTGCTGTCACAGTAGGTCACAAGTAGGTCACAGTAGGTTACAGTTGGTCACAATAGGTCACAGTAGGTCAATTGCTGTCTGTAGGTCTCAACCACCCCCCCAGCATCACGTACCAGATATCCTGCATATCAGATTGCATTATGATTCATAACAGTAGCAAAATTAGAGTTATGAAGTAGCAACAAAAAGCTTTTATGGTTGGGGTTGCCGCAGAGTGAGGAATTGTAATACAGAGCTGCAGCTTTAGGGAGACCGAGAACCACTGCCTTAAACCTGATCAGGAAGCGGTTGGGTGCTCCCATAACATTCACACTATTATTGCACCCTTTGGGCATATCCTGCTGTGTTTGTCACACACAGGGCTCACACTGGGGTGAGACTGTTCATGACTTTTCCTGCTGTCACTTTCTGGTAGGTAACTAAGAGCAGTTCAAACTCCTGTCTTGTTTGGGAGTATCCAGGACACCCCTGGTTAATAACTCAAGGGATGCTACCCCTTACTTGGCATTGAAAATTTTATTTGGCAACCTATGCCTCATCGCCTGCATAGGTTAATTCCAATTCAATTGTCTGTATGTGTTAAGTGTAGCGGTAGGAGACTAATCCATTCCACTCCCCACCAATAGGGCAAGTTCCACACTGCCTACCCAAATGCTCTGGATTTTCAAATGAAAGATGGACAGATGACAGACGGACGGATGGATGGACGGACAGACAGACAGCAGACACACACACACACACACACACACACACACACACACACACACACACACAGCCTTCTATTTTAACATGCCTTAAAACAGTGCAATGGTTGGGTCTCTCCCAAATTCCCATGTTGCTAACAGGTCCCCTCCAATACTTCCAAACTATTACTTACTGAAAGTTACATTCCATCTTTCTATCCCAGACCCAAACGGGGGGTGGGGTGAGTGAGTGGGGGTGGCTGTAGCCACTCTTCCCAGGCTCTTACATGATTCTATGCTCTCTCTTCCACAGTTCTCAATCCTGAATCGTATTTCTTTCCTGGCAACGGTGAGTCGCCCTCCTTCTTCTTCAGACCCCTTGTCCCCAAGTCCTAAAGTCCCACTTCTGTCTCCCTGCCAAGCCATTGGCCACTGGCAACTTTATTTACCAGTTAGAACCTGCTGGGGGCAGGGACTTTCAGTGTCTCGCCTGTGGGATTCTCATGAAATTTAGGAAGCCATAATGCGAGCATTAAATCAAATCCACGACAAATAAGTATGTTTCCATGAGGATTTAAAAAACATCCTTATTATGAGTTATCTGTCCCTCCACCTTCTCCTTTGACCTCCCCTCTCACACCTCTCCCCACTCAAAACTCTTCCATAGCCAGTGCTCTGTAGCTATGAGGAGACACCATAACATTGGCGACTCTTACAGAGACACTTAATTGGGGCTTGCTTACAATTTCGGATGTTCGTGTGAGTTGACTTGGTCATGGTGTCTCTTCACAGCAATGAGACCCTAAGACATCCTGAGTCTCTCCTCATTCCAACAGTGCCACTCCCCGAGACTAAGCATTCCAATCTATGAGCCCATTATTTAGTCCACCACAATCTCCCTCCCCATTATGTCGCCTTGCCCCTTCTTATCACCTGTATTCTATTATGTCCCCTTCATTAAGATCGTTCTTTCTGGTTCCCAGCAGCAGTTCTTTTTTAGTTTCCTATATTCTACAGGTGCTCCAAGTTAAACACACAAATCTAAAGATTTGACGTCAAGGTCTACATATTAATGGGAACACATAACATTTGCCTTCTGGGTCTGGCTCACCCACTCAGTATAATGTTTACAGTTCTATCAATTTGCATGAAAATTTTATGACTTTATTTGATGGTCAACTTGACAGAACTTAGAATCACCTGGAAAGGAAGACCCAAGGTGGGGTTACCTACATTGGCTTGGCCTGGGGCTGGAGGGCTAGTCATAAGTTATCTGATGAGAAAAGACCCAGGACATGCTAGCTGCCAACATTCCCTAGACAAGGGGTCCTAAACTATGTGAGGGTGGAGACATCAGGCTGAGCACAAGCAATATGCATTCATTTCCCCCTCCCTTCCATTGTGGACATGTTACAAATAGCTATTTGAAATTTCTGCCTTGATTTTTTTTTTTCATGGTGATGGCTCATAACCTGGAATTGCAAGACGAAAAAGCCTTGTTCTCCCTTAAGTTTTTTTGTTTTGTTTTGGTTTTTGTTTTCGTTATCAGCAACCCAAATGAAATCAGAATGAGGGTTTCATTGGCCTAGAATTTCACCATGTGTTGCATGCTGGTTGGCGAATTCACTTCCAGGAGTCTACATGCCTTTACTCATCACTGGCATGGTCCACCTCATGCCCAGCTTTTTCCGTGGTGCCTTGGAATCTGATCTCAGATCAGAGACAAATGCTTTATGCACCAAACTATCATTCTATTCTACGTGTAACTGCTCTGCAAGTGTTGTCTTCAACCTACCCTATACCTATCCAATTCTACAGAGTGTCTTCAAGGGTTTAGTAATGCAAAGGTTAGGTCAGAGGAAGAGGCAAAATACTTCAATGTTGGGTAGACACAGAAGGAGCCAAATAGTAATAGCTTGTTTTGTCTTGTTTTTTTTTTTTAAATTGGCACCCAAAATAATAAGCTTAATCAGGACATTACCATCCATACACACCATGTGTGTTAGCGTCAACCCCCACTTTCAGACATGTGTACCTCTGACTTCAATCTGGAATCCATGAGTAAGAGAAAACGTGTGGCATACATCTTTCTGAACCTGGCTTATTTTGCTTAACGAAATAAGTTCCCACCATTTCCTTGCAAATGATGGCGTTTCATGTATCTTCATGGCTGAGTAAAACTCCGTTGTGAATTCACACTACTTTGCAGCTATCAGTTCACCTGTTCCTGGATTTCTAGATGAACTGCACATATCTCAGATGCTGTGAATAGACATGGCTAGTATGAATGGACATATAACTTTTGGTTTGTCTTCTTTGATTCCCTTAGCTATTTGCCCAGGGTTGATACAGCTAACACATATGGCGGTTTTATTTTTAGTTTTTAAAGGTGATTTTTCATACTTACCGCCATAGAAGGTTCATTTCCCCTCGACAAAACTGTTTTCTTGATGACAGCCATGTTGAACATTCTTTTGGACTATGTACTGATTACTTGTGCTTTTTTTTTTTTTTTCTTTTTCTGGGGACCGAACCCAGGGCCTTGCGCTTGCTAGGCAAGCGCTCTACCACTGAGCCAAATCCCCAACCCCTGATTACTTGTGCTTTATTGAGAACTATCTGCTCGATTTATTTGCCTGCCTGTTGACTGTATTACTTTTGTATTTGTACTTTGATTGATTGTATTTTAAGTTTTGAGTTCACCATGTGTTAATCCCTTTACTGCTCTTTCTTCTGTTCTCTTGTGGGTACGTAGCACTGTTTTCAGGCCTATTGGAGCCCTTTCAGAAAACCTTTATCCATCCCTCTGTCTTAAAATGTGTGCCTTTTGTTTTCCCTAACAGCTTTAAAGTTTTGAGCATTATTGTTTAACTCCTTGATACATTTTAACTGACTTTAGTTAATATTTTTATTTTGTTTTCAACTCAAAAATCAAATCAGCGATCATGTAAGGGATTAGTGCTGGTTATAGTGACAAAAGTCAAATAGTCTAATACACACACACACACACACGCATTTATGTGTATTCCTGTTCATTTCTATTTCTAAAATCTTAACTTACTTTTAACTGTAATAGAATATCTTGATCATATCTAGCACAACTCCCTATTCTTAGTACCCAGGCTTCTCACATCATGTCTTTTTTTTTTTTTTTTAACTCACTGGGTTCATCCAGTGCTGCCAATGGAAATATTAACTGTTCTTTATGGCTTGGCCTTGTGCAAGCCTTGTACCTGTGACCATAGCTACAGAGAGCTCATCAATACAACAGCCATGTCATGTCCAGAAGACAGCATTTCATGGTATTCCTCTTCATCTTCCAGCTTTTTTCCTGGTGTTTCCTGAGACTGTAGTAGCCCAGGGTTGGGAAGAGGATGGAGACAGGGAGGGGTTGGGGAAGGGGCAGGGCAGGGCAGGGATTGCTACACTAGTTTTATTAAGGGCTGATTGCCCCTTATCCTGAGACTAGGGGTTGAGGAGTTAGAATAAGGGCTGGGGTGGATAGGGGTGGTGAATGGAGGGTTGGGGTAGGGATGGGGTGGGTGGAGAGGGGTGGGAATTGTCTAAAGCAACCGAGAGAAGAAATAGTGTATTGGAAGGCTCACAGTTTCAGAGTTCATGACCAGCATGTTAAGAAGCATGGCAGCAGGCAGGCATGGTGCTGAAGAAGTAGCTGAGGGCTTATACCCTTCTCTGTAAGAGGAGGAAGAGAGTGAACTGACAGGGAATGGGGTAGAATTTTGAAACCTCAGAGCCCACCTCAGTAACACACCTCTTCCAACAAAGCCACATCTCTTAATCCCTCCCAAATAGTTCCCCCAAATTAGGGACCAAGCATTCAAACAAATGAAGTCTATGAAGCCATTCAAGCCAACACACTAGAGCTGGAGAGATGGCTCAGTGGTTAAGAGCACTGACTGCTCTTCCAGAGGTCCTGAGTTCAATTCCCAGCACCCACATGGTGGCTCAAAACCATCTCTAATGGGATCATATGCCCTCTTCTGGTGTGTCTGAAGATAGCTATAGTGTTCTCATATACATAAAATAAATAAATAATTCAAAACCACCCCCACCACACCAGATTATTCTTTCTTTTGCCCAATTTTACGGACTAGGCATGAATTCTCTTCTGTAGAGCAGGCCTTAAATCCAATTAAAAGGCAGTTGGTTACCCCATTGGGGCCTTCACGCCGTTGTTGCCCCAAATGACGTGCTGTCCTGTAACATGCAAAGTTCACCACTTGATAACCCACTACTATGCTACGTACCTGCATAGCATCTTATACCTGGATGGGTTTATCATCATTTATTTTGACTCTATAACCTCTTGGCTTTTTCCTGCTCTTTAGTTCACAATATTTCTCCCAGCATCCTCTGGAAGGCTAATTTAGTGGTCATACATTCTTCTAACATGTTTCTATCAGGGAAAGTTTTTATCTTTCAATTTAGATAGATAGGTTTCCTGAGGGCACACCGGTCTAGGTTGGCAGTTGTGATTTTTTTTCAGAACTTTCAATACATCTTTCCAAATCCTTCCGGCTTTCAGAGTTCCCATGGAAACATCAGATTTAATTCTTATGAGCCCGTCTTTGTGTGTGACTCCAGCATTCTCTTCTATTACTACCATCCACACAGTTTCTTTGGATTAAATCAGAGCTGCATACCAAGCCAGGTGGCACATACCTTTAACCTCAGCACTCCAAAGACTTAGGCAGGCAGGTCTCTGTGAGCCTGAGGTCAGCCTTGTCTACATAAAGAGTCCCAGGCCAGTCATGACTATATAGTAAGCCTAACAAAAAGAAGAAAGAAAGAAAGAGAGAGAGAGAAAGGGAGGGAGGGAGGAAGAAAAGAAAGAAAGAAAGTAAGAAAGAAAGAAAGAGGAAGGAAGAAAGAAAGAGGGAGGAAGGAAGGAATGAGGGAGGGAAGGAAGAAAGAGGAAGGAAGAAAAGAAAGAAAGAAAGAAAGAAAGAAAGAAAGAAGAAAAGAAAGAAAGAAAGAGGAAGGAAGAAAGGAAAGAAAGAAAGAAAGAAGTAAGAAAGGAAGAAAGAAAGAAAGAGGAAGAAGAAAGAAAGGAAGGAAGAAAGAAAGAAAGAGTAGAAGAAAAGCTACATAAAACAGACCTCATAGCCATTTCATTAAAATACGGTGATTCGGAATAAGGATATATCTATAGATTTATAGTCTAAACTCTGACAATGGTGCTTGAATAGGTATTTGCTCAGATCATGCTAGACCTCATCCCAAGGAAGTCTTTTATTCACTTAATGCTTCAAAGAGAAACCAAGGTCAGATGCAATCAGTGTAATTGTTTTTATAATGCAATTGGCCAAGTCACAATTTGCCCCAGGGTGAACACTGTATTTTAAATGTGTCAGAATCAGCTCTAGAGGAGCAAGGAGCTCCATACCTCAAGTTGGCTGATCTTTTCTTCCAAATCTTTCCTTGTACCAACCATGAAACTGTATGCAATGGTTTTAAACTGGTAGACAGTGAAGATGCGGGTCTACTCCACAAATTAGTGATGGAATCATTTGGCAGTCAAGGTAGGCTCAGAACACTGACCCTGTGAATAGTAAAGAAAATTTATTCAACACTGGGAGGAAAGAGGTTCCATTGACCCCCAAATATGTCATCAGGCCTCCATTTTAAAAGAAAGGGGGATCTGAGAACTTGACTTGCAACTGAACTCAACCTGCACCCAAGTTCTAGGAGAAACCACATAGCTTGTCTCTAGTCCACATCCCAGAGACACTCTCTAGCTACTCCCTAGCAATGGCCAACTAAGATTAGTCTGGTAGTTCCAAATAGTCTTTCAGATCATTTGTGATTGTTCATGGTTTTGCTTTAGAGCACCCACCTGTCGACTTACAACAGTCATTCAATTAGATGCTTGCTGGGCTAGAAACCCCCTTGGTTTGCTCACCATTTCTTATAAAATCTTGTCCAGCTGAGAGGTTGGGGCTTCACCCTCCCATCCTGTTGCATCAGTGATGGTGGTAAGTCCAAGCTCAAGCCTGAATAAATTACATCAGAATTGGCTCCTTGGTGGTCTTTTGGGGTTCACGAATGCTTCCTGAACAAGCACAACAATAGAAAGATGAAATGCAATTAGAATCAAGAATAGAATGTACCCACTACTCGTTACAGTAAGTAAAGGCTGTATAATACGAAATACAATGAACTTTCGTAATCACACTAAAAAGAGAAATAGACTTGGGACAAATTTATGTTCAAGGAAAAACATTTAGGTCCAAGGATGAAGCCATAGGTGTGCCCTGTGGTAGAGCAAGGCCATGTAAGAACAGTTGCTTTGAACTTATAATGAGCATATTAGAATGAAACATTGCTTTGAACTTAATATCAACATCCTTCTCTAACTTCCATTTTCTGTAACATTTTATCTATGAGGTAATTTTCAAAAGAACTTTTGTCTAGGAGGTATAAAATGGCTAGAGGAAAAAATAAAGTTGTTAGTTGAATGGTTTAGCTTGGGGAGCTCTGCCCATCCATTCACCCATCCACTCAACCATCCAAATGTATATGTGTTTGTCTATATGTACATGTGTAGATATACTTACATACTTGTGATTGTGACAGTCAAGCCAGGTCAGAGTGCATGTGTACAAATGTATATATGCCTGTGCATATTTGCCTGTATAAAGCATTTTAATTCTTTTCCTTTCTTCCTCTCTCTTTCGCAAAGAGTTAACCAGCCTAGCCAGAGAAGCTTCTGATTGACTGAACAGAGAAGGAAATAATAGCAATAAATCCATTACCTAATCACCCACGGTTAGCAACAAGTGTCAATAGATCCAAAGGAGGCATAAGTTATTATAGAAACTCTCTTGCAAGACCAAGTCTTGCCCGGATCTACACTCTTCCCCCTCAACTGCTTCAGAGAAGACCCAGCCCAGGGCTAAGCTCCTGGCATGAACACAAGAACATTTTAAATTATATTGAGAAAACCAAGTCTGAGACCTTACCACATACACCCCATTGAACAAAGGTTGCAACACCCTAGCCTGAACCCCACAAAGAGAAAGATATCTAATAGTGCAAAGGTGATGATTCCACAAACCTGTCGTCTGAGAGAGAGAGAGAGAGAGAGAGAGAGAGAGAGAGAGAGAGAGAGAGGAGACTGTACATGTGTGTGTGTGTAAGAGTGCATGTGAACGTGTATGTGTATGTATCTGTGTGTGAGAGCACATGTGAGTGTGTGTGTGTATGTGTGTATGTGAGTGTGATTAAGTGTGCCAGGGATCTAATTCGATTGCATCAAGCAATTTTGAATCTAAAGGACGCTAAACCCCTGCAATTGTGTGTTACAAAAGTTGCCTCTGAATGGTTAGAGCTATTAAGAAAGAGCGTGCCTTCCTCGTTTCATTTACTCATTTTGTCTTCTCTGTACTTGTCTTGGGTACTCCAATTGTTATAGGATTATGCCAGTGACCACTTGTGATTAAATGTGCCCTCCATTCCTTTTTGCTCATCTGTGCAGATCTCCATCATATACAGCTCAAAACCTAATAGGTTTCACCTCCCATTGCAGAGGCTGGTAGTCAAAGATGGGAAAGATTCTCTCAGAGGTGGATCAACCTAGAAGATAGGGTCTGAATACCAGGATTCATGCTCTGATGACAAGAACGTTTCACAGTTCTTGAGGGGACGCCTAAGACAAGAACAGGCTTTCTGTGCCAATAGCTGAGACAGCTTTGGCTTGTATAAAATAAGAAAGGGGGAGATGTTGAGAGTCATTTTTTGCCTGCTTCTATGGAAACCTGCCTGCCAGGCAGAGTCAAGGCAGGCCAGGGTCTGCTGGCAGATTTCCCGGCCTGCTGACTCGTGGAACGATAAGAGGGGATGCACTTGAAACTCAAGGTAAGGGGCTGAACATTCTATTAACCTTGGTGGAAGGAGAAGGGAGGCCTCTGTCTCGGGGACAGATATCCAATGATACGTCAGCCATTGTCTCTGCTAGCTTGTGACATTGTTTCTCACGATACTGTAAAGTACATAAGGGTTTGAGAAATTTATTCAGGGCTGTCATGGTCTAGGCCTGCAGCCCTCCCAATTTCTAACTTCTGTCTCTGAGTCTTCTTTCCATTTTTCCTAAAATCATCCTCACTCCTCCCTCACTGTTCAGCCCCACACTAGCAGGACCAGTGCATACTCAAGAGTCACCTGCTTCAGTATCCAAAAGGCCTTTGTTAACTTCTCCATTTATTGTTATCTCCTTAAAAGGCCTATTTCTCTTTACCTCATCTACCAAAGCTTCTCTCTCCTCTGGCCTGAGTTTGGGTAATGGCAGCAACAACATTTACGCAATTCTCTGTCCTGTGTGAATCTGTACTGTTTTTGGGGTGACTGCAACATGATTTTTAACTCTCCTGTGTAGTCAGAACCAATAATTCCTAGAACTGGGTGCATCCCTTGTGGGAAAGTAGAGCCTCTACCTAAAATTAACCCCACACGCCCATGGACAATCCACCATGTACCCTTGTAGGCATGGTCACTGGCAAAGAATCAGGGGTTAATATGACTGAGACGGTGGAACTGAGTTCCCATCCTGTGCCCCCTGGAGTGGCCTGACATAAGGAGTCGACTGGCACATTTGATTGGCTGGAGCAGAAGAATTCATGCTGGCCACTGTCATAGGGTTTTACTGCTGTGAACAGATACCATGACCAAGGCAACTCTTATAAAGGACAACATTTAATTGGGGCTGGCTTACAGGTTCAGAGGTTCAGTCCATTATCATCAAGGCAGGAACATGGCAGCATCCAGGCAGGCATGGTGCAGGAGGAGCTGAGAGATCTACATCTTCCTCTGAAGGCTGCTACCAGAACACTGACTTCCAGGCAGCTAGGATGGGGGTCCTAAAGTCCACACCCACAGTGACACACCTACTCCAACAAGGCCACACCTTCTAGTAGTGCCACTCCGTGGGCCAAGCACATGGGAAACCATCACACCCACATTATTCAAGGAGCCTGGGCTCCCTGAAAGATTCCCTGCTGAGGAAAATTCCCTTTAACAGGGAATGGTGTACCATTTTTATGAAATTTATATCTACACTCTTTTTGCCAATGGTAATCTTTCTGACAGAATAGGCACAATGTAGTTAGAGGGGCTTGACCCACAGCACTCTACACCAATACTTTTCTGCTTTGGCTATGAGGAAATTGGTGACTTATGTGCCCAGGCTGTCCACACTTGAAACAAAGGTCAGAGCTTGGATCTTTTCTTTTAGGTCCCCCTTTTTGAAATGGAGAATGCTCCTGGAAAGCTGCTTCCATTGCAAGCCCCTGCACCAAATAAGGATACAAAGTCAGCATAGAGGATGACAAAATCCATAATATTTTCAGAACACCTTGCAGGTCTAAGCAGGTCTCTGTAGGCTTTATTAGCATTTCATAAGCTAATTGCCTCAACAAGACTCCTCCTGCCTCGTCATTAGGAATTATTTCTGTGACTGTGCCTGTCTGTTGGGCCACAAAATCAGCTTAAGGCTCTTCTCCACCCTGGCTGATGTCCACCAAAGCCAAGGTTTATGACCTTAATCTCCAGAGGCAGAGACAGGTGGATCTCTGTGAGTTTGAGGGTAGCCTGGTCTACAGAGCAAGTTCCAGGACAGCCAAAGCTACACAGAGAGACCCTGTATCAAGAAGAAGGAGGAGGAAGGAGGAGGAGAAGGAGAAGGGAGAGGATGAAGTGGAAGGAGGAGGAGGAGGAAAAGGAGGAAGAGGAGGAGGAAGAGGAAGTGGGAGGAGGAGGAAGAGGAAGTGGGAGGAGGAGGAAGAGGAGGAGGAGGAGGAGAGACAAGTTAAGAAGTTCATCATATTAATCAAAAACTCTCCAGGGAATAGGGTACTTCTCCAAATACACCAGATACAGAATTATCACTTAACCCAGCTCTACTGCACCTGGGAGTATTCAGCATACCACAGAGCTACTTATACCTCCATGTTCACTGAGGCCTTAGGATAGTCGAGCTGGGAGCCAGTCTAGATACCTACTCAAAGACAAACGGAGAAAGAAAATGAGACTGTGTACACAGAGGAGTTTTATTTAGCCATGAGGAATGAAGAATATGCCATTTGCAGGAAAATGAGTGGAACTGGAGAAAGAACCTTGTGCTAAGCGAAATAACTGTGTACAAGGTCAGATGCCAGCCGCTGTCTTTACTTGAGCACCAGACTGATGTATGCAAGACAGGAAGCAGAAGGAGGACTGTCTGTGTAAGGAAGAAGGGAGCTAAAGGGAGTGGACAAGAGAGTATTGGAGGCGACAATGAGCAGAGAGGCGCACAGGTGTGAAAACGTGTTGAGGAAACGCAGTTTTGTATAATGACGAAAAGGGAGATTTCACCAAACTACAAGTACCCATTACTACCTGGAAAACATGCATTGCATGTGCGTGTGTCCGTCTGTGGGAGGGCTGTAGGTCTGTCTCCCGGTTTCTCCTCCACTGCTCAGTAGACAGGTGCACAGCCAGCAGAGGTTTCAATAGGACACCTGGAATCAGGCAGCTTTGTCCTCCCCCACGCTTTGTTCTCCAATTATTCCATCTCCACTAATTCGTGCCTTTCTCTGAGGTAGTTATCGTTACGTAAGGCACTTCAGCACACTCGGTTTTTGCAACTTTTTTTTAAGAGCCAGGTTTTGCCAGGCATAATAGCACAGACTTGTGAGCTCTGCATGTGGGAGAGTAAGACAAGAGGACAGCAATCCCAGAGCATACCAGAAGGCATAAGAGGGGGCCGGGGAGGAAGAAGAAAGAAAATACTGCTTTATTGAATTGCCCAGGCTGGTCTTGAACTCCTGATCTGAAGCTACTCCCCTGCCTCATCCACCTTCCTTGACAGTCTACAAGGCATGTACTATCATGCCCCAGTGTGTTTGAAGCTACTTGTAAAAGCTGCCATTAGAGTTTATTCTCTGCTTCATTTAGTGGAATTATTAGATCTCAATAGCAAGGTCATCGGAGAACCCTAACCAAATAGTGGGAATTAAAAGAAGGGTGTTTGTTTGTTTGTTTGTTTGTTTGTTTTTTAAATAGCATTGGTCCAAAAGGTATCAAAAGGTAAGTTGGGAGGGGCTGATGGTGAACTTCAGCAGTTTACCATGTCCGCTGTATGCTCTGGTTCAAGACCCAGCACCCAACCCCAAAAATCAATATTTAAATGCCACCAACTAGCACTTCAAGGGAATTGTGTAGACTGTACTGACTGCACTAGAAAAGAGGAAATATCTCAAACCAGCAACCTTGGCTTCCACTTCAAGAGACTAAGGAGCAAATTAAGCCCAAAGTGGGCAAAAACAGGAAATAAAAATCCGAAAATAAAAGAAAACAATCAGGGGAAATGGAGAAAAAGAGAATGGAGGAAAGTAAACGCTGGCTGCTTGGGAAGTTTTCTTTTAAAGATGTTCAGTCTCTGCAGAGGGACGAAAAGCCAGATGGTGGCATATGACTATGGACCCAGTGCCACCCGCCAGAGGCTGGGACTGGAGGATTGTTAGAACCAGGAGTTCAAGACCAACATGGACAACACCATGAGACCCTATCTCCCAAACAAAACACCAGGATTGTGTAAAAAATAAAGGGGGAGGAGGGGGAGAGGGGGAGGGGGAGAGGGAAAGCAGGAGAACTCAGAAGCAAACAGTGTGGTGAGTGCCTATAATCCCAGCAGGATGTGGAAGAGAGTTCAAGAGCATCCTTAGCTGACTCAAGGCCAGCCTGGGCAGCAAAAAGAGTGCATGTCGTAGTAGGGAGGGAGGGAGACAGGGGGGAATGAGGGAAAGAGCAAAGAAGAGAGGGAGGGAAGGAGGGAGGGAGGGTAAGAGGGAGGGAGGAAGGAACTGAATAGAACCATGTTCCTTTAAAAATATATTTCGCTTTATTTCATGTCTGTGTGTGCTTGTGTGCGTGTGTGCTTGAGTGTGTGTGTGTGCTTGTGTGTGTGTGCTTGTGTGTGTGTGTGTGTGTGTGTGTGTGTGTGTGAGAGAGAGAGAGAGAGAGAGAGAGAGAGAGAGAGAGAGAGAGGACCACATGTAAGAGTCAATTCTTCCTTCTACCTTGTTGACCTCAGAGATCAAACTCATGTCATCAGGCTTGGTGACAAGTGCCCTCCACATTTCCTTAATAATCAGAGAGTAAGAACCAAGCCCTCACCAACAACTCCCTACTTGAGAGGTATTCCCCTGCTGCTGTCTATGGAACTGGCTGCCCACAACACAGCCAGCTCACCAGCCCCAGGGTATGTACTTTACACAGGTTTCCATTTCCCTCTAGGCTTTGGCATAAAAACCACAGCTCTCCTTTTTTTTGTTTTGGGATTTGGTTTGGTTTGGTTTTTTGGTTTTTTGGTTTTTGTTTTGTTTTTCAAGGCAGGGTTTCTCTGTGTAACCCCGGCTGTCCTGGGACTCAATGTATAGGCTAGGCCAACCTTGAACTCAGAGATCTGCCTGCCCCTGCCTCCCAAGTGCTGAGATTAAAGGCGTGCATCACCACCACGTGCTCTCATATTTCATCTTAAAGAAATTTATCCTGGAGCCATTCCGAGTGACCACGACACAGGAACACAGAATTAGGTTACCTCAAATTCCATGTTCCAACTCCGAATCACGTTCATGAAGGTTTTATTGTTTTACAGAACTAAGGAAGTCATAACTCAAGGCCACTTGGCAGTCCATTGAGGGGCACCGCAGAGGCAGGTACAATGAGATGGAGCTGTCCTATAGGCCCAAGATGCTACCTCATGACACTCTTAGATCCTGGGTTGGTGGAAGCTAATGTTCCACAGATTCCGTAGCTTCTAAGAGGTTCTTATTCATTGTCACGAGGTGTTAGTTCAGAGTAGGGCAAGGAGCCAAACCTGGTCCAAAATAATTAACTTCTCTCCAACCTGTACTTTAGTCTCTAGACACAGAAACTCCTTCCAGGAGTCTCATTCACAGCCAGACCCAGCTTCTTCTCAGGAATCCTCCTTCACAAGGGTGTGCTGCACAAGTGCTCCATCACTGAGCTGCGTGCACCTGATCCTCATGGTCTGCAGGAGAGAACTCGGAAAATAGATGTCCTTGTTGCCTGGATCACATGACCAGAGAAAAGGCAATTCAAGAGCAGGTTTATACTGGCTCACAGCTCGAGAGTCTGTCATTGTGGTGTCAGATGTGCATAAGACAGATGGTCACACTGTGTGTGCATGTGTGTGCATGTGTGTGTGCGCATGTGTATGTGTGTGTATGTGTGTTTGTGTGTGTGTATGTGTGTTTGTGTGTGTGTATGTGTGTTTGTGTGCGTGTGGATGTGTGTGTGTATATGTGTGCATATGTGTGCATGTGTGTGTGCGCATGTGTATGTGTATGTATGTGTGTTTATGTGTGTATGTTTTTCTTTTTTTTTTTTTTTTTTTTTTTTTTTTTTTCGGGGCTGGGGACCGAACCCAAGACCTTTCGCTTCCTAGGCAAACGATCTACCACTGTGCCAAATCCCCAACCCCATGTGTGTATGTTTATGTGTTTTTGTGTGTGTGTGGATGTGTGAGTGTGCATGTGTGTGTATGTGTGTGTGTGTTTATATGTGTGTATGTGTGTGTCTGTGTGTGTGTGTGTGGTGCAGGGCTGGAGGCATGTACCCGTGTATGCAGAGGCCAGAGATTGACAAATGTCTTCCTCCATTCATCTCTTCCTGATTCTTTGAGGGAGAATCTCTCACTTGAACTCAGACCATGACAACTTGGCTAACCAACTTGCCTGGGCAATCCTGCTTCTGGGATTACACACCAGCTGCCCTGCCTGACATTGTGTGGATCTTGGGGATTTGAACTCTAGTCCTTGTGACCTTTACCCACTGAGCAGCAGCCTTGGCTCACTCGCTTTCTCCCTTTTACTCAGTCCAGCATCCCAGCTCCAGAACCGTGCTGAGCTTAGGGTGGGTCTCATACCCTGTCAGCCTAACTGAGAAACTCCCTCACAGACTGACGGACAGAGAGGTCCGTCTCCTAGGTGGTTAGATCCTCTCAAGTTACCATCACAGGCATGCCAGGCCCCCACAGAGCCTAGCATCTTCCTGACCTCAGGCGGGGTTAATTGAAACAGAAGGTGGAGTCAACAACAAGAGGCGAAGGCAGTTTGACCGGATTTGCTTGGGAAACGCTGAATCACTGTGAGGATTTAATTGGTCTTAAACCTCAGAATCACTAGCCAAGTAGGATCAACACAGACTGGATTCCACTCAAGAAGGGAGGAGGTCTGACTGCATGCCCACATTTAGACGCGTCTGGAATTGTGTTCGTAGGTTCAGAATCTCCTTGGAAGACAATTCACATAGACCTAGACCAATACAGATCTATCTGCATGCCCATGTACACTTAGAATAAACCAAAGACCAAAGGCACTGAGGGCTCCTGTACTACATGAGCCTTCTCTCCCACGTGGGGCGCACCGAGACCTCCAGACGCGCAGAGCTCGCCCACACCTGTTCAGTCTACTCCCAGGCACTGTTCCCTCAAGTCCCTCAGCAAGCAGCGAGTGTGTGTGTTAAGTAATCTCGGTGCTAGTTCCGTTGAAGCAAACGTTTGCATTTGCATAGAACGACGGGCTCTCGCCCAAGAAGATTACGGATCACTTATTTTCCTCCTTTTGAGGTTTCCCCAAAATAGTTGCTTCAATCCGACAGCCACGAGTCCCACTGACCCCTTCCTTTGGGAGCAGCGCTTGTCCCTGCCCAAGGCTTAACTCAGAACCAGGATCTCTACCCGGGCGGGCAGGCGGGAGGAGGCGGACCCTTCGGGAACAGAGGGCTCCTCCTTGGAGGGGAGGGACCGACTTCTCAGGCCTTGTTCGCTAGCAGTCGCAGCGCCCAGTTCCAGAACCAAGTCCTACGCCAGGGTTCTGACCACGGCGTGACCCGCTGCCCAGCCGGTCCGACCGTCGGGTGGTCCGTGTGTCCCTCTGACATGTCGTCCTGCAGCCGCGTGGCCCTGGTGACTGGGGCTAACAAAGGCATCGGCTTCGCGATCACGCGTGACCTGTGTCGGAAATTCTCCGGGGACGTGGTGCTCACGGCGCGGGACGAGGCGCGGGGCCGCGCAGCGGTGCAGCAGCTGCAGGCGGAGGGCCTGAGCCCACGCTTCCACCAACTGGACATCGACAACCCGCAGAGCATCCGCGCGCTGCGCGACTTTCTGCGCAAGGAGTACGGAGGACTTAACGTGCTGGTCAACAACGCGGGCATCGCCTTTAGAAGTAGGTGTGGGGCTCCAAGAGGAGGTGTCCGGGGTTCTCCGAGGGTGCAGGGCAGCGAGCCTCCGCGATCCGGAGGCTGCGCCATCCCGCCTGGGTGCGCCCGGCTCGCGCCCTGCGAGGCGGGTTCCCGCGTGCGGTGGGTGACTTGGGTGAGGGCACGCCCAGGCGTCCCACTCCACGCCCCACCCGGCCGGCGGCCTGTGCCGGCCTGTGCTCTGCCGGAGGCCCTCCTTGGAACTTTCAGCTGTGCCTGTTTGCAAGAAAACCGGCCTCCTGGGAGGGGACCACGCCTTGCCAAACTCATCAGCTTTCTGTCCCACGCACGAAAGCTTTTCTCAGAGAAGGGTCTTCCAAAAAAAAAAAAAAAAAACGGTTGGAGCTTTAGCTTTGCGTGAAACAAGGGCACATTCATAGATGCCAGGAGACATCTGCTGAGGACAGGAAACGGGTCGTCCGGACACAATTAGCGCGCGCTGGCACAGGATTGTGAGTGGGTTTCCTACGGGCTTTAATGGAGTGTTTTGGGAGGCTCTAGCAAAAAGGAAGCGAGCCCTGCTTCCCGCCTCCTAGGAGAATTAGGTTTGTTATTAAACTTACAAGTGCGGTTTGAAATCATCTCCCTTTAGGGGGAAAAAATCAAGATCGCTTACTCCAACAAACGTTCAATTAGCAAAATTACCCAGTTGTCAGGTACTGGAACAGAAACAAACAGTTCTGCTTCACTTATAATGCTTAGAGAGCCAGGAGACCGACAAGGGGAGGAGACTACTGTGGAGCAGAAATCTATCCGGTTGGCCCTGGACAGCCATAGGCGCCTTGCATGAGACCCAAATCACCCTTCCACCCGCATTTCCAAACTCGGCCTGTGGGCTTCGGGGAAGGGGAGGGGCGAGTTCACCACCCCAGCCACTCTCAGCCTCGGATGGAAGATTTGGTGAATTACAGCCTTGGAAGTCCCTGCTTCTTAAGTGTGTGCCATGTGTATGCAAACGTGAGCAGCAGCTGCGCCCCTCACCACACACACAACACACACACACACACACACACACACACACACCACACACACAACACACACACACACACACACACACACACATACACACACACAACACACACACATACACACACACACACACACACACACACACACAGAGACGCGCGCGCACACGCGCGCGCGCACACGCGCGCTGAGTTCTTACACCTGCGGTAGCAGAGCCTGCATCTTTACCCAACCTCCAGGAACCGCCTACGTGAATTCAAGCTTGAGATGGGAAGATCAAAACTGGGTGTTCTTGAGATGCGGCATGAGCGGGGCTGATGAGAAACTTGGGATGCGGACCAGAAAGTTCTTTCTTTATGCTCACAGAGCTTTAGAAAAATCAAGTTCTAGTTTAAAGGGGTATGTGTGTGTGTGTGTGTGTGTGTGTGTGTGTGTGTGTGTGTGTGTGGTTTACAGATGCGTGTATCACCAAGCTCACCCAGACTCTTCTAGAGTTAGCATGCTTCTCCTTTAGCTGTTATGTGATGGGATCCAACTTCTCACACGAGTTTCAGAGGAAAATGTAATTCCTCTTTCGTTTCTTCCTTGTACCTTTCAAAGTGGATGATCCAACGCCCTTCGACATTCAAGCTGAGGTGACACTGAAGACGAACTTCTTTGCCACTAGAAATGTCTGCACCGAGCTGCTGCCCATAATGAAACCACATGGTAAGTCCAAAGTAGGACTACTGTCCCTCAGGAAGTGGCCACTGGTCCCTCAAATAGGGGAACTGACAGGAACTGCTCAAGGTTGCCATGCACTCGTGAGATGGAGGGTAAAATGTGCTTGTGGGATGGAGGGTAAAAGCCGCCTTATTTTATCAAGGTTTGTACTTGAGCCTCTTAGCTGTGCTTGTTGGAACTCTGTGGTAGTGATCAGTGTTCTTGAGGTCTGTGTCATGATCACCACCTCCATCACAAGATGCAGCATGCCCCCAAAGGTCTGTGACAGTTTTAGAGAGTGCCCTTCCCCAGACCCCCAGGCATTGCAAGGATGGGCCCACCTCTGTCTTCTCTGGCGTTATAACATTCCTTCTATTCCTTTCTTCTTATGGGAAACTTAAAAAAAAAAAAAAAACTTATGAGAAAGGTTTTTTTCTAAATGTTGTGAGCTGGTTGAAAGGATCCAAAAGAAGTAGCTTTTGTAGGGAAATGCCTTAATTATTAATTATTCTTAATTTCCTTCTAATGTTTATTGGGAGCCCACCGTTATACCATTAAACCCAGCACTGGTGCTATAATTGGGCCCATCACACACAGGAGGACCATTTTATCCACAGGCCCTGAAGCTGAGCTGGGAGACAAAGATTTTCTAGCCAAGACTCTATGTGTGAATGGCCAACTTGATGGAGAGGACCGCTTCTCTGAGGATTTTCTTTCTCTAAGATTAGCTGTGGTTCTGAGGGAAAGTCCTGTGGCTGTTGTTTTGTTGTTGGGGTTTTTTTTTTTTTTTTTTTTTTTTTTTTTCTTTTTTTTTTTTTTTTTTTTTTTGAGCTGGGGACCGAACCCAGGGCCTTTGCCTTCCTAGGCAAGCTCTCTACCACTGAGCTAAATCCCCAGCCCCTGGGGTTTTTTTTTTTTAAAGATTTATTATTTATTTAATGTATATGTGTGCTCTATCTCTATGTGTACCTGCTTGACAGGAGAGGCCATCGGATCCAACTACAGATGGTTGTGAGCCACCATGTGGTTGCTGGGATTTGAACTCAGCACCTTTGGAAGAGTAGTCAGTGCTCTTGACCACTGAGCCATTGCTTCAGCCTCCCAGCTATTGTTTTTAAAACATAATTTTCAGGTCTAGAGAGATAGTTTGTCAATTAAGAACACTTGTTGCTCTTGCAGAAGACATGAGTTCAGTTCCCATGGTTCCCTGCACCTACATAGCTCACAGCCATTGGTAACTCCAGTTCCAAAGGATCCAACACCCGATTCTAACCTTTTTGGGCACAGGGCATATGCGCACATGGCACATGTACATACACACAGAGAAAACATACATACACATAAAATAAACAGATCTAAAAAATTTAATTTTCTTAACATTTTGAATGAGAATTAACTCAGGATGTGAGAATTGTGGGGGCGGGGTTCCCTCTTAAAAAACAAAACAAAACAAAAAATGAAACAGGATCTAACTCTATAGTGTAGTCTAGCCTTGAATTTGACCAGGCTGGCCTTGAACCTCTGAAGCCTCCTCCTGCATTTGCTTCCTGGATGCTGGGATTCCAGGCATTGCATCCCTGTACCCAGCTTAGCTGTAAGAAACTTTCAATCCGAAAAGTGTGGTAAGAGCTGAGCTTGAATCCCAGCCACCTGCTCACTCCTTCGTTTCTTAGCCGGATGGGTTCACTCACGGAAGTCTCCAGGCACTGTGCACCTGCCATCCCTGAACCCAGAAGACCAGCTTGGCCTGCACCACCCGGTCAAATACACTTCATCCTATTGGAATAAGAATTACAGCTTCAAGAGTGAGCCAAGCTGTTTTGAAAGTTAAAGGAAAGCTCTGGGAGGAATGGGGAGGGCCAAGAACCAGGTGAACCAGGTCTTTGGTCAAGATTGCAACTTCCTGCCCTAAGGGAAGGCAGATTTAGTCTGCCTAGAATATTTGACTCCGCTACACTGTGTCTCTTTGCTACACTGTGTTCACCGAGAGACACAGCGCTTACTATCAATCGCCCTTGTACACATTAGCCATTAGCACATTACTTTGCAGGAACCTAGGTCCTGCTTACTCACCCAAGACAAAAATAGTTTAAGTAACAATTAAGTCACTAGAGGGAGATACTTGCCTGTATTATATATATATATATATATATATGTGTGTGTGTGTGTGTGTGTGTGTGTGTGTGTGTGTGTGTGTGTGTGGTGTGTGTGTGTGTGTCCCGCGCGCGACCTCGCCAGCAAGAAAACACGCGGGGACATACGAATCCTTGCTGTAGCCAAAACTTTTATTCAATCTTAAGGAGAAGCCCCGCGCGCCCGCATGGCACGGCTTATATACACCCTAGCGCGGCGCATCCACACCTGATTGGTCGCTTACCCATGATCTCATTAGGCACGCCCTGGAGTGGGCAAAGACCTGGCACGAAGGCACTCTTGCACATGCGCACACAGATAACTTCCTGAAAGGAAGTTGGTTGGCGCGGCGGAGGCCAGTGCCATCTTGTAATGGCGGAAGCTATCCTGGCCTTCCACGTGGGGCGCAGTGGAAGCCAGCGCCATCTTGTGGTGGCGAATGTTATAGCGGCCCTCTACATATATATGTGTGTGTGTGTGTGTGTGTGTGTGTCGTTTCTGTATGCATGAAGACACAGATAGATCCATATGCACAAGCATGCATGCACACGTGGTGTAGTGTAGTCCCTCTTAGAGATGGTTAGACCATCTGGTTAATATAATGACCTCTGATCACCCCCAGCATCTCCCACACACACACCTACCCCCAGATCAAAATGGACACAAAATAGCTTCTCCCTGTAAAAAAGGGGCCCAGCAGCTCCCACAGTGTTTGTTGTTTTTCTTGTCCCCTTCCTCCCTCCCTCCCTCCCTTCTTTCTTTATACACTTTGCAGACCTGAAACTGCGTAGCCCATGCTGGCCTTGAACTCCCAGCCTCACAATTGCTGAAATTATGTTACAAACCCTACTGCCGCTCTAGTAGCTGTGAATTTTTGCCAATGTGAATAATAACTCATATTAATCAATTGGTTAATTATCATGTTACTGATAACAGATTAATGAAATTGGAACCAGGGTGGAGGATAGGCCTCGCTCCTGCGTAGATGAGGTCATCACTCGGGATACACTTCCGAGAAACTGACTCCAGTTTAGGGGCTCGGGGGTGGAGGCGGCTGCCCATAGCCCCAGTCAACTGTGCGACTTAGGGAACTGAAAGCTTTAGTCCCGGGGACAAAGGCACTGTCCCTTGGGATGCAGGTGATAAGTAGGTAGATTATGTGTGTTGAAGGAAGAGGGGTTTTTATAAAACTTATTGATGATTCTGTCACCTGCCATGGTGACTTGGCTGTAGAAATGGTAGCAAGCAGTGTGCCTGTCTGGTCTCAGAGGGGTGTGCTCGAGGCTTTTCTGTTATGAGAGCTGCTTAAAACCAGACACAGACACAAGGACAACTAAAGGGCATCTGCTCTACAGTTCTGAACAAAGGAAACCGTGGGTAGCTGACACAGTGTCTTAGTTAGGGTCTTCCCACTGTGAACAGACACCATGATCAATGTAAGTTTATAAAGGACAACATTTAATCGGGGCTGGCTTACAGGTTCAGAGGTTCAGTCCAGTATCATCAAAGCATGGCAGCATCCAGGTAAGCATGGTGCAGGAGGAGCTGACTTCTACATCTTCACCCGAAGGAAGCCAGGAACAGACTGAGCATCCCAGGAGGACCTAGGAGGAGGGTCTCCAAGCCCACCCCCACAGTGACACACTTCCTCCAACAAGGCCATACCTTCTAATAGTGCCACTCCCTGGGCCAAGCATATGCAAACCTTCACACACAGGAAGAACTGAGGATTTCAGTTTGCACAGAGTGTCCCATCCTGCCTGAGCAGGTTCCTAGGACGATGGCCCTGGCCTTTGAGTGGGATGCGTTTGCCTGTGTGGTGTTTTAACTGTGAGGCTTGGGTGGCCCCTGGCCCTGTGTATGTTTTGTGGCTTTGCGCTGAGACAGATGTGATCCTGAGGACTCCTCGCTGATGCAGGACTTCAGTTCCCTTTTGGGCGGTCCCCAGCTGCCACAGATCTACAGACCATCTTTAAAAGCAAGGCTTCTTAAACTTCCTCGTGACCCTTTTACTCTGGGGGGTTTTAATGCAGCACCAGGTATTTGAAATTGGTATATAACCCAACATTTTCTGATACTGAACATCGAGGCATTTATTTTAAAATAATCCTTTCGGAGCTGGGGATGTAGCTCAGTCGTTACAGTGTTGCCCAGCACACAGGAGGGCCTGAGTTTAATTCCTAGTCATGTATTAACTGGGTTGACAGCACATGCCTGTACTTCGAAGGGGAAGGCAGGAGAATCAGAAATCCAAGGTTACCCTCAGCTGCCTGTAGAGAGTTTGAGGCTACATGAGACTCTGTCAAAAAAAAAAAAAAAAAAAAAAAGTACATAGAATTTTACCAGTTACGATTAAGGTAAATTTGCATACTAATGAGATGCCATGAGTGTGCTTCTCTATTTGCATACATGTTTAGCTCCTAGTTGAGTGATTGATGCTGCAGGATGTAACAGGTCTTCAACATTTTCCAAAGGTCCTTTTTATTTTACCACCATGAGTACCAAGAACACCTCTTCACATAAATACATGTTACTACAGAACGTTGAAGATGTCAGGGCCATTTGGAAAGTAGTTGGAATTCCTGACCTAAGCTCAAGGCCAAATTCCTTTCACTAAGCTTTTGAAACTTAAGTTGGCACCTCCAGCAACAGTGTTTAGAATGAAACATTCTAACATAATACAGTCCAAAGGTACACTCACCTGATATGTGTATGCTGCGGAATGAAACATTCTAACATAATACAGCCCACAGGTACACTCACCTGATGCTCACAGGTGTGGGATGATGGTAGGAAAGTGTCAAAAGGCTGGCTTGAACAACTGAACTATTACTGTTCTGTAAGAGCAGAATAGCAGGTCTGTACAGTAACAAGCCACTGCGACAACCATATATGAGTTCCAGGCTTGGGTAGAAATGTTTCGCACAGTGCTTCTTGGCCTTTAGTGGCAAGATGGCATCTAAAGTGCACAAGCGTGCTCAGAACCAAGGCCTGACACAACACTGTTGAACACTGCCAGAAAAACCTCAGAGTCATTATACTTGATTTTGAATTCATTTTCGGACCCTGCAATTTAAGAACTTTTTACTATTACATATAGCCAAACATATATACATGTGTATACATATATGTAATAGCAAAAAGATTTTCAAATATATGTAATATGTTTAAATATGTATATTGGACCCACACAGTCAATTACACAGCTCTGTATAGAGTACAAACCCCACAGCATAAGAAGTTGGGTCACGGGGTTGGGGATTTAGCTCAGGGGTAGAGCGCTTGCCTAGGAAGCACAAGGCCCTGGGTTCGGTCCCCAGCTCCAAAAAAAAAAAAAAAAAAAAAAAAAAAGAACCAAAAAAAAAAAAAAAAGAAGTTGGGTCACAGAGAATTGTTGTGGAAGGAAAAGCCTGGTCAGTGGTAGAGATGTGTTTGTGCCCTTGGAATAAACACACACACACACACACACACACACACACACACACACACACACACTACTAGACTTGCTTACTATTTTTTGTTTATGTATGTATTTATTTAGAGGAGTAGGCATGTTTGTGTGCACCATATGTGGATGTCGGAGGACAAACCACAGGAATCAGTTCTCCCCTTCCACTTTGGGGCCTCAGAATGGAACTCTATGGGTCATCCGGCTTGGAGGCAAGAGCCTTTACTTGCTGAGCTGTGTCTGATTTATCAGCAATTAAATCCAAAGTGCACCGAGACTGTGGTGCTTACCGCCCCCTGAAACCCTTTGTGATGGGCTTTCCTGGTGCTGTCTGTTGCAGGTAGAGTGGTGAATGTCAGCAGTCTGCAGGGGTTAAAAGCCCTTGAAAACTGCAGCGAAGATCTTCAGGAAAGGTTCCGATGTGACACACTTACCGAGGGGGATCTGGTCGACCTCATGAAAAAGTTTGTGGAGGACACAAAAAATGAAGTCCACGAGAGAGAAGGTTGGCCAGACTCAGCTTACGGGGTGTCCAAGCTGGGCGTGACAGTCCTTACAAGAATCCTGGCCCGGCAGCTGGACGAGAAGAGGAAAGCGGACAGGATTCTGCTGAATGCCTGCTGCCCGGGATGGGTGAAGACCGACATGGCGAGGGACCAGGGCTCCAGGACCGTGGAAGAGGGGGCAGAAACCCCCGTTTACTTGGCCCTCCTGCCTCCAGATGCCACTGAGCCTCATGGCCAGCTCATCCGTGACAAAGTTGTGCAAACGTGGTGAACGTCTGCTCTGGGGCTTAACAGTTTGATAAACGTTAGCGGGAGAGATGAATGCAGGCTGGTGCGGTTTGATTTTTTTCCCCACGTGGAGGAGGAAGGTCCGTTTCTCTCTGTGGCTCTACAAGCTCAATCTGAACAATTTGCTTTGTCCAAACTCTCTTAGCTCGCGGTGTTTTCATCCAGTTAATGTGCCTGCTTTGTTTTTCAAATTAAAAAGATTTATTTGTTTTATGCATTTTTTTTTTATGTGTGTGTAAGTGCCGAGTGTGTACCATGTGCATTCCGGGTGCCCATAGAGGCCTGCGGAGGGTGTTGGATCCCTTAGAACTGAAGCTGTAGGTGCTTATGAAGGCCCCTGACTGAAGAGCAAGAGCTTCTAACAGCCAGCCTGTCCAACCTTCCCCTCAGCCTGCCTTTATTTCGTTGACTAAATTCAACATCCATTCAACCAGGCTGTGGGTCCTACAATATTAACGGTCTTAGCAAACTTCTGAGTAGCTTCCACAACCAGGCAAGTGTCCCCTGCAGCCAGTCTTCAGAGTCCTGCTGCTGGGAGCAGGGGTTGGGGGGAGATGAAGCGCTGTAGCTCTGCTTAAACGCAGACAGGAAGTGGAGAAGCCAACTGCCTGGCTTTTCATTTCAACTTCCTCTTCTATCACGAGCCAATCACAGCTTCCCATGTGGAGCTGTGACGCTTAGGAGACCCTTGCCAACTGTAACAGGCAGGAGAGCCCTCCGACACACTGCCTCTCTGGGTCCCCACGGTTGAGTGACAAGTGGGTGACTTGACCTCGCTCTAATGAAAGCAGGACCGATTGAACTGGCTTAGGGATCGAGCTGTGAATGCCCACACCCCAACAGTTGTGGTCACAGGGATATATCCAGGCAGGCCATAGCCAGAGTGTGTGTGGGAGGGGAGGGGACAGGTCAGCCCTCAAGAGGAGCATTTACAGAGAGGCCAAGGATTAGCCCCCTCCCCTTGCCTCAGACAGTCTTTGAGAGCACAAGCATCTAAGATACTCTCGTGTGCTAGAGATTCCTCTTTTCCTTAACCGCTGCTGGCGGCTCAGAGGAACTTGAACAACAGAAATGCATGTTTCCTGGTATGTTGTAGAGAAACTATAATCAGGCGGGGAATCCAAAGCTAAGCAAAATCATGAACTAAAGATCTGCTGCTTACCAGACTGTGTGTCATGCTGGTGTTTCCCAGCACGGCTCTGTAAAACCAGTGCAGGAACCCTTGAACACTGGTGACATTTTTTTCTTGTTCTTTTTGAGGTTTGAATCCAGGTTTTTTTTTTTGGGGGGGCATTTTTTTTTTGGGGGTATATAAAAAAGCAAGTTCATGGGGACATCACCACCCATGCATACCACTATAGTTCCTTCTTTTAAACATTTTTGTTTTATTTTTTATTATGAATACATACGTGTGCATGTGTGTGCATGTGAGTGAATGTGTGCATGTGTACATGTGTGTGCATGCATGTGTATACATGTGTGCATGGGTATACATGTGTATGTGTATGTGTATGTTAATACCATGTCATATATACCATGATATCTGCATGCCACAGGACAACATTCAGAAATCGGTTCTCAGCCCCATTGGTGCTGGGGATCTAACTCAAGTCTTCAGGTCTTAGGGAGTTTTCTGTAGCCCAAGCTGGCCTAGAACCTGTAGCAGTCCCCTGCTCCAGCCTCTTGTGCTATGATTTCAGGTGTGACCTACTGTGCCTGCATTCACATCTCATTTTCCAAATGCAGACATAAAATCTCAGGGTTGTTCATTATCTTGTCCTGGATCACACAGCTATGGAGAGCCAAGGCCCCTCCAGGACCGTCTAAATGAAAAGCCACTGGTATCTGACCAGGACCACATCTGGTTTCTGCTATAGTTCTAGAAGCCGTGGGTAGCTTTGTTGATGGTAAAACTTTAAGGGAGATTTCGGGAGTCTCTGTAACCTTCACAGGCTGTAGAGAGACCGGCCACAGGAGTTCAGCTCAACACTCAGTAGCTAGTATTGGTTCAACTTCTGGCATTTGGCCCTCGATGGTTTATTTAAAGTACCTTTAAGCACAACACACTCTGGTGAACATTATTATTCTGGTGACTATTAGCTCAATCCCATGTGGATTGTAATGTAAATAAATACAAAGTATTTCAGATCAGATGTGACCACAGCAAAACTGTTGCATTTTATAAAGCTCCAGAGCATAGTGCCACAGGAGGGAGCACTTCAGCAGGGTCTGCCAAGGTGCTACCTCTGGGGAATCAGCCGTGTGACAGACCTAATATAAAGGTTTACTGGTGGGGTGGGGACGGGACCTGGAAAAGGGTAGAGGCAGAGAAAGGAGGGAGAGAGAGAAGAACAGAAAGAGGAGAGAGAGACAGGGAGAAAGAGGGGAAGAGGCTGGCTGGAGACATGTGGGAGGAGGGGGAGAAGAGAGAGGTCTGGCTCCTGGCAAGTCTGGTGGTCAGAAAGACAAGCTGTTACTAGGTAACTGTTGGGCGGAGCCTGGAGGAATTGCTAACAAAAGCCCTCATAAAGTCCATGAAGATAGGCTCTATAGACTGAGGAAGAAATTATGATAAGGGTCAGAGAAAGGATACAGTGCCAAAGAAGTCTCTACCTACCCAGATAGAGCAAAGGTCCCCAAGCCAGAATGCATGTCTGTCACCTTCCGGTGGATAACAGGTATTGTAGAGAGAATATCTTGTGTACTGTATGGATACATCGCCTGTCAGTTAAAAAGCCTATGGCCTATGGCTTAGGCAGGAAATAGAAGGTGGGATATCTGGAAGGCAGAAAGAATTCTGGAATAGGCAGGTGCAGGCGATTGGGCCAGGGAAGATGTGAGGACACAAGCACAGGTTACCAGCCACATGGCAGAATGTAGGTTAAAATAATTGGGTTATCTAAGTTATGATCTAGTCAGAGAAGAGCCGAGCTATATGGCCAAGGTATTTGTAAATGAATTTTGAGTCTGAGTCTTATTTCTGGGAGCATGGGGCTGGGAAGAAGAACTGGACGTTAACTTCAACAAGGTATTGCATTCCTTCCCTCGAAGGAACAACCATGTGAGCGCCACCTTCCAGGTTCCTGGGTGCCTATCTGTGAGCACGAAGACCTCTTTGCCTCCTGCAGGAGATGATGTACCTTATCTAGGTAACCTGTAAGCCATTTGACTATTATGTCCTCCGATTGGACACACTTCCCATCGAGAAAAGGGTGATTTACATGCAGCAGATTTCAAATAAGTCATGTCTTTTAGTATTCATTTCTGTGAGGCAGATGGGTTTTCTAGGTCAGCGTTTGTAGGGTAACCCCACATAAACCATGCCAGTCTTAGACCTGGCCTTTTGATTTCTGCAGACTTGCAGAAGGAACTGTGATGGACTGAAAGTCTGCATAGTAACAGCGTGTGGATAAAATGCACATGGCGATAGGCAGGACAGAGACCTTCTTAAGTGACAAGCAGCTGAAAAGTGGGCCCAGCGTCGGTTGGTATACAGCTGCCTCTGGCTTCTCTGGGAAGAGGAACCTGGGGAAAGGAAGGAACGGGTCCTGTCCAGCAGAGGCAGAGCCTAAGGAGGCCCACAGTAGTTTCTTTCCAGAGATGGGGAGTAGGCTCTTAAGGAATCACCAACATCTGTATATCCAAACTCAGTGCATCCCACCGGCTAGTGTCTAACGGGTAGACTAGCCTGAGCTACAAAATGCAGTAGGTCCTGCTATCTGGTGCTCTCTCTTTTCTGAGACAGGGTCTCTCTATGTAGCTCTGGCTAGCCTAGAACTCACTATGTAGACCAGGCTGGCCTCAAATTTACAGAGATCTGCCTGTCTCTGCCTCTGCCTCCTGTGTGCTGGATTCTAATGTGCCCTTAAAAGTCAACAGGAGGGGACTGAAGCTCAGCTTTACTCTGTCCCAGAATGAATAATGTGTTGGAGCTCTAAAGTTCAGAGGAATGTAAATTCGAAATTCTCTAACTAGTCTGACTTACCTTGTAACCCAGGCCAGCTCTCATGCTTCCACCTCCCAAGTGCTAGGATTATAGCCATGGACAACCATACTCAGTTCAATTTTTCATGTGCATGGATGTGTGTGCATGTTCCCATGTGTATGTGTGAGTGAGTATGTATGCACATTCATGTGCCTGAGTATAGGAGCCATGTGTTGACATCAACTGTCTTTCTTGATCATTTTCCTCCATTTATACCTCAAAGCAGAATTTATTATTTGAACCCAGAGCTCACTAGAGGCAGGCTGGCTTGCTTGAAGATTCTGTCTCCACCTCCCAATTACTGGGATTACAGTGGGCTGCTATGCCTGCCCAGCATTCCATGGGTGCTGGGGATTTGAACTCAGGTCCTTATGCTTGTTCGGCAAGCACTTTTACCTGTGGATCCATCACCTCAGCCATCCCATTTTTAGTTCTCCCATGGCAGGGAGGGGCTCTGAGAGAGAGAGAGAGAGAGAGAGAGAGACAGAGACAGAGACAGAGAGAGACAAAAAGAGAGAAAAACAAAAACAGAGAGAAAGAGAGAGAGAGAGAGAGAGAGAAAGAGGAGAGAGAGAGAGAGAGAGAGAGAGAGAGAGAGAGAGAGAGAGAGAGTGTGAGAGTGTGTGTGTGTGTGTGTGTGTGAAACTCTTATCTGTCCTGAACTTACTCTGTAGACCAGCCTGGCTTAGAACTCATAGGCATCTTCCTGCCTCTATGCTGGGATTAAAGACATGTGCCATTCACCTGTCAGTTTATTTATGTATATTTATTGCCAATTTTGATAATAAATTGAATTACTCTTTTTTTAAAAGATTTATTTATTTAATGTATATGAGTACCCTGTAGCTGTCTTCAGACACACCAGAAGAGGGCAACTGATCACATTACAGATGGTTGTGAGCCACCATGTGGATGCTGGGAATTGAACTCAGGACCTCTGGAAGAGCAGTCGGTGCTCTTAACCACTGAGCCATCTCTCCAACCCTGAATTATTCTTTTTTAACAGTTTATAAATGTTGAGTCTGTCAAGCTTTAACCCCGTTACAGCTGGATATAAATACCAGACATGTAGGTGATTTTAGGTCACTGCATGTGCTGGTTACACAAACTTCAATGGGACCTCATCTAAAAAAAGCCTTCACTGGATTGCCCGTAGGCAAGTCTGAGGGCATTTTCTTGATGAATAATTGATGTGGGTGGGCCCAGCTCACTGGAGGTGCACCACCCCTGGGCAGGAGGTCCTGGAAAATATAAGAAAGCAGGCTGAGCAAGCCATGCGGAGCAAGCCAGTAAGCAGCATTCCTCCATGGCCTCTGCTTCAGTCTGTCTCCACATCCCTGCCTCAGGTTCCTGCCTCACCTCAATTCACAGTGCGCTGTGCTAGGGACAGGAAGGAAATCAAATCCCCTTCTTCCAAGATTGCTTTTGGTCACAACGTTTTATCATAGCAGTAGAAACCAACCCAGGACATTGTGCTGGGACAGATTTGTATATGTTAGCCTTGGCACAAATGGGTGGGCTTTCTTTCTATTGCTATAAAGCAATTCCCTCTGTTCAGTGGGTATGAGCTGGTCAAACCTTGAAGACCTTCAAGGAAAAGGAAAACTAGCTGAGTGCAGTGGTGAATGCCTTTAATCCCAGCCCTCGGGAGCAGAGGCTAGTGAATCTTTGTGAGTTCAAGGTCAACCTACTCCTTGGAGCTACTTTCAGGTCAGCAGAACAACAGAGAAACCTTGTCTCAGAAAGCCAAAGCAAAACGAGCAACAAAACATGCCAATCATCAGTTTGCTGTTTTGCCCAAGCTCTGAGATGAGAGCTTAGCAAATCTCCACTAGGAAGTTAATTTTCCTGACATTAACAATTTCCTGTTAAGTTGGCTCAATTCTTTGTTTCCCAACTCCCTCCATTTCAAGACCAAGCCTAAAAACCATTCCCCAGAAAACTAGAGCACTTGGTATCCAGCAAATGGGTGTGTTTATGGGGTGTGTGTGTGTGTGTGTGTGTGTGTGTGTGTGTGTGTAAGAAGAGAGAGAGAGAGAGAGAGGTGTGCACGTCTGTGCTAGAGTGTAAGTGTGGGTATGAGAAGACAGCTTTTAGAAGCTGTTTTTCTTATCCTGGAATCAAACTCTTAGCAGTAAATTCTTTTACCCATTTAGCCATCTTGCCCTCCTGGATATGTCTGTTTTGGAATCTTATATAAACTGCATCTATTTGTCCCCAAAATATAATATATATTCACTGAGCATTATAAACAATTACTAAATAGATTTGAATCATGTTTTAGTTACTATTGTTGTGATGAAACACCACAACCAAAAGCAACTTGGGGAGGAAAGGTTTGGCTTACTCTTCCAATCACTGTTCACCTTAAAGGAGTCAGGGCAAGAATTCAAGCAGGACAGGAACCTGGAGGCAGGAGCTGATGCAGAGGCCATGGAGGGGTGCTGCTTACTGGCTTGCTCAGCTTGCTTTTCTATAGAACCCAGAATCACCAGCCCAGGAGGTATGTCCTCAGCCACGATGGACTGGGCCCTCCCCATCAATCACTAATTGAGAAAATTCTCTAAGGTTTGTCTGCTGATGGCCAGATCCTATGGAGGCATTTTCTCCATTAAGTTTCCTCCTTTCAGGTGACTCTAGCTTGTGTCAAGTTGGCCAGCACAGATAGCCCTTTCTAAAGTTGTTATGGATTAGAACTAAAACCAAGGAACAGGTTAAACAGGAAGAGGCCACCACTAAAAGGACCTTAGTCAGTAGATGGCGCTGTTTCAGTTGGCAGAACGCTACAGCTGGCGTCATCAAGACAAGGTCAATATCGGGGCGAATCCTGCGAGCTTTCAGACTCCAACACTCTTCTTATTCCATAGCTGTCAAGCCATGTTCGATAGGTCCAGAGATATCAGTGTTTGAGGATGCAGGGACACCTTAACTGGGAATGCCCAAGCCTTCTGCTCCCTGTGTCTGAGATTCTTCCTGCCTCCGCCCCGCTGTGGAGGTTGTGGGTGTGGCCCTGACGCAAAACCTTGGGGTGGATAACTCTGGGCTAGCCCTGACTCTAGAGATCCCCTCTCTTTTGGTTGTCTTTGGAAAGCCCAGGGTTACCTGCCCATTTATGTGAGACCTTCCGGGACTACATAGCAAGGCCACGCCCACCACGGGCCCCCCAAGGCAGTTTGGACAAGCCTCCGGCCCCAAGGCCCCGCCCTCAGAGACCCTACCCACCATCGGTCCTGCGAATCTCCAGAGCCCCGCCCTGAGAACAGAGGCCCCGCCCACACCGCCAAACCTCCTCTCTCTCGGTTTCCAAGTGTCTTTCGGTGACCAGGGCGCGGCCCCACTCCGCAGAGGCCAAACCAACCCCGCCACCAAGGCCCCGCCCACACGCCTAGAGCCCGGCTCGGGAGGAGATTGGCATCGCCCTTCGGTCAAGGCTCCGCCCCCACTCACCTAACGTCACGGCCCCGCCCACTTCGACCCCGCCCAGCCACCACCAAGGACCCCGCCCCACGCTGAGGGCCTGCCTCTGGGCCCCGCCCCCTGAGGCCCCGCCTTCCGGCCCCGCCCCCAGTCGCCTAGTTCCCGGGAGTGGCGGCAGCTGGGCTGAGGCGCTGCGCTTCCTCCGCGTTCCCGATCTCCGCCGAAGCGCTGAGCCGCCGCGTCCCACATCCGACGGGCTCCGTCCCACGCCCGCCGCCGAGGTCCGCGGCCGCCGGTAAGTGTGGTCCCCACGGGCCCGGAGCGGCGGAGGCGCAGAGCTCCGGCGGCAGCGCGTCTGCTGCAGTGCGGGCACGGCCGCGCGTGGGTGTGGGCTTCAGACCCGGCCTTCGGCGCCTAGCAGGGTCCGTGCGAGCGGGCCTCGGGCCGCAGGTGGAGGTCGGATGGCCACCTCTGGCCTCCCAGCCGGCCCAGGGCGATTCTGGAAGCTCAGCCTTTGTTGGGCAGGGCTTCCAGGTTCCCTAATGGGGTCCCAGCCGTGGGTGCACCAGCCCCAGCCGGCCTGGCCCAGCGCCCGCGGATAAGCCACTGAGGAGGTGCTCACCCGGTGACAGCAGTCCCCTGTCGGGAAACCTGTGTAGGGCTGTTGAGGACACCCCACATTTAAAAGCTATTCCTGTGTTCCTGTGAGGTGTCAGGTGTCTTGTTTGTTTGTTTGTTTTTCCCCCTAGTACCATTTGATCTCAGAGTGATAGACCGATTTCAAAACAGGGTTGATGCTCTGTAGAAGCAGGGACATTATCTGCAGGTAAATGGGAAGGGTGCTGATTGTCGGCTTTTACTGTGATCATCATACTCCTTCCTTGTAAGCATATTTTCAATCGACTTCCGGATCCAGCAAATGGCTTTTGGGTCTTCACCTGAGCTAAGAAATTAGGAATGCATAAGGCGATGAGCTCCTGCGGATGCTTTCTGTTTTAAGGCAAAGGTGTCATGTGCACGTGTGCATACGGCTGTCCCTTTGTGTATGATCGTTTGTAGCCTCCATAGCGCTATCAGCCCACTGAACTGCAGTTGTATCTCACAAAGAAGGTGATAGAGATAGCTCGAGAGAGGAGCTGTTTAGAGGTTGACCTGGCCGTTCTTGCACTTGTATAACAGAGATTCCCACAGAACTGAGCCCGAATCCTTGTCTACCACCAATCCCTAATATCCCCATCTTTCGGCAGTAATGCCCCTCATGAGACTTCAGTGTGTTTCATAAGTGAAGTCTGTATGGAGCTGACACAGAAGCTGTGTAGTGTTGTAATTCCCCGTGTCCATATTTGGAAGGGGCTTTGCTTGGATCATTTCTGAACTTTCTAGCCGTGCAGTTGTTGTACCAGCTAGCACTCTCTTCCAGCATCGGGCCATCACAGAGAAAGAATTGCACCTGCTGCCTCTTCCTACAAGGGCAGCCAGGCTCTCCCGATACATAGGTTACTCATCAGTGATGCAGCTCTTCCTGGTGACATGAGAGTCCACACATGTGGACTCTGAGCACTCCTTTGCTGACAGCTGGGTTTCCTCTTTCCTCTCTTGTCCAAATCAGACTCAGATAGCACTGAGAGAGAGAGAGAGAGAAAGAGAGAGAGAGGTGTGTGTGTGTGTGTGTTGGAGCCAAACTTTGGGCTTCCTTTCTCAGGAAGGACATCCTTTTTATTTTGAGGTAAAGTCTCTCCTTGAACTTCGAGCCCAGGTTAGGCCAGGCTGGTGGACAGAGCCCCGTGCTAGGATTACAAGTGTGTACCTAGCACATCTGGCCTTTGTATCTGGGTTATGGGGATGTTCAGGTGCTCAGCACTTACCTGACTGAGCGCCCGCCCCAGCCCAGGTTCAGTCAGTATTCCAGCCTACCCTACCCTCTGTCGCCTCGTGTCAGCCTAATTCAGCTACAGTTATTTAAGTAGCTCCTCAAGTTAGACTAGAAACCCAGTCCTGCCCAAGATTTTTGTTCTGGGACACTTGATACACAAACTGTGCATGGGATATTTCAGAACCGCGGTTGTATTGGAGTTCACACTGAAAATTCCTTAGAGGGAACAGAGTGGGGCAGGGAGCTCATAGACTTTGCAGCTGGCTATAGGAACTTTGTAGACTTGACGGAATAAAAGCACTGCTGCTCGGATCACCGCCTTTTCCTCATGTTTTCACAAATAGCGAAGCCTGTTATTTCAGAAAAAGCTTACAGGTCCTGCTGAGGGTGAATCTTGTGGATTCATTTGCATACTGCAACAGCACTGGCAGGATGAGTCTCTCTTGGAATGCCCAGTACAGTGAAGGGAGCAGAGGGGAGCCTTGTAGAATGAGGGAAGCATTGGTAACGGGGAGAGCTTTACATGGGGCAGCAAGAGAATTCTGGGAATGCCACGTGAGAGCCTGGGAGGGGAGAAGAATAAGAGCAGGAGACTGGACACCTATAGGACAGAGGGACAGACAGCAGGACAGAGAGGACAGACAGGGACAGGCAGCAGCAGAACAGGGACAGGCAGAGGCAGCAGGACAGGGACAGGCAGAGGGAGCAGGACCTAGTTTGAGTGTGACAGGTGAAGGGAAGGAAGAGGAGTGTTGAGCCACAGATGAGCCACTGTCTACAAAGTGGGAAAACGAGGGAGAGAGTGCTGAGCGGATAGAATTCAGGGTTTAGTTGAGTTTTTTTTTTTAAGTGTTAATTTGGGTATAATTTACAGACCATCAAATTTACCAAGTGTATAATTCAGCCATCTTCAATGGAGTTACAGAGTTGAGCAGTGATTGCCATAATCATATTCCCATGACCTCAGAATGACCTGATCTGTCCGTCTATGGTCCTCTCAGACAACCACTAACCTGCTTAACATCACGAGAGACTTGCCCACCTCAGGTATTTTGCCCAAATGGAGTCATAACATATACGATCTTGCTTGACTGGCCATTTTCACTAAATGTATGTTTTCTTCCTCCCACCAAACAAAATCCCATGCCCCCTCTCTCTCCTCTAACTAGGTCTGTCTACCTGTCTCTGTCATGACCCTCAAGATCTCATGCATCTGAGGTTGGTCTTGAACTCACCGTGTCTCTGAGGATAACCTTGAACTCTTAGTTCTCTTGCCTCACTGCCGAGTGCCATGATTACAGACACACGCACCACATCTGGCCAGAACTCCTATAACAATTACTTTACCCACTGAGCCATCTTGCCAGTCCTCTTACTTGGTTTTCACGGAAATTATTTCCAGTCTCCTAGTTCAGTCATAGAGGATTGAACTACCAAGTGGACCTGTTAGGTTGAAAGCACGCCCTTGGGATTGATGAAGGCCTGTTGATTGGAGGAGCCTTGTGCTTGCAGCCAGCCAGCAGCAGTATATAACTTTGTTGGTTTCTCTCCTAGAATTAGTTTTATCCATTGGCACACCTAGCATCCTTGTTTCTCTCTGCACAGTGCACTTGTGTCCCTCAGAATCCGTGAGGGCGGGAACGCTTTATCTTTATTTACCCAGTGCCTGGCTGAGGAACTTGCTAAATATTTGAATTGGATTGCCCAGTAAGGCCAGGCCGTGGACACAGGTCTCTCGTAGCTCTGAGTTGGGGAGGATTTCTGCTGGGGAGCAGTGCTGATTTTCTGACATGTGTGTTTTCTGATTTCCTCTAGATCCCCCCTTCCCTGCGAGAATGTAAGATGGACCCCGAGGAGCAGGAGCTGCTAACCGATTACAGATACAGAAGCTACGCGTCGGTTATCGAGAAGGCGTTAAGAAACTTCGAGTCCTCCAGCGAATGGGCGGATCTCATATCTTCACTTGGCAAGCTCAACAAGGTGCTGGGGCACTTCCTGTGGGAGGGTGACAGTGGGGACGCAGTTGTCTTCTGACGGTAGGGAATTTGCTGTGGTTAGAACAGCTAGAAAGACAGAAAAGAAGGAACAAGCAGGGCTTCCGTCGCTCAGGCTCACCCCTGCCTAGTTCATGTCACTACATAAAACTTCCGGTGTCCTGGGAGCACAGAAGACAGATAGGTACTGTGTTGGTATTTTATAGTGGATGCTGTGCAGTGGTCTTTTCTTTTTGCTTTTTGGTTTTGTTGAGGTTTCTCTGGGTAAGCCTGTCCTGTCCTGAGACTATGTAGACCAGGCTGCCCTTGAACTCAGAGATACATCTAAGTCTGTGTCAAGTGCTGGCATTAAAGAAGTGTACCACACACCTGCTGTGAGTGGCTTTCCCCTCTAAGTCTGTGTACTGACGGAACGTAAAATTGTCCATGTTGTTCAATTATTCAAAGACCGTTCTGCATCTGATGAGGATGTTTCTGTTTCTTTTGTGCTGTACTTTCTGTAGAGGTGACCTCTAGACAAACAGAAAGCAAAATAATTGCATGTGTGTGTGGTGTGTGTGTGAGAGAGAGAGAGAGAGAGAGGGAGAGGGAGGAAGAGAGAGAGTTGTGAGTGTATGTGAGAGAGGAAGAGAGAGTTGTGTGTGTGTGAGAGAGAGAGAGAGGGAGAGAGGGGTGTGTGTGTGTGTGTGTGAGAGTGGGAGTGTGAGAGAGTTGTGAGTGTGTGTGAGAGGAAGGGAGTTGTGTGTGTGTGTGTGAGAGATGGAGTTGTGTGTGTTTGTGTGTGTGTGTGTGTGTGTGTGTGTGTGTGTGTGTGTGTGTTTGAATGTGGAGAAGGGTTATGCTCTGAGAAGATCCAAGGGGATCAAATGGGGCTCCTGCTATCTCTTTATTATGACCTTTCATCCTGCCCAAACAGAAGACACTGCAGGGACTCTCAGTGACCTTTGTGGTATGTGGTAGACACCACTGTGGGGAAGAAGAGGTTGTGCCCTCTCAGGCTATCTGGCCAGCACTTGGGTTCGTAGCCTAAGTATCAGGTGGGAATTGGAAGATCCCCATCTCTGTTCAGACCAGGGGACTCTACAAACCCCACTGAGGAGAGCGCCTCCCTTTGTCTCTCCAGGTATGGGTAGGGGTTGGTGAAGAGTGGACAGATTGAGCCCAGTACACTGCCTGGGTAGCTATTACGTCCCTCCCATGTGCCCATCTCAACACCTTCCCTCTGAAGCCAGAAAGCAGCTGTCAGAGTGCTTGCTTGGCTTGCCTAAGGCCCTGGGCTCAAGGCCCAGGATCGGGTGGGGGTTGGGCAAGCATCATAGCCTGGCAGATGGCTGTCCTGGGCCTGGTGAGATAGGAGGTCAGTACTCATTGGCCAGGAAACTCCTGGTCTCCTGGAAGGGATGTTTACATGGAAATGTCGCAGGCAGGTGCTCAATAAGAGAAACAAATGTCTACTCCCGAGGTCTGTCTTTTAGATAGGGTGTTGGACAGCCCCAGTGATGCTCAGGTGAAAGGGTCACTCTGAGAGGCACAGCTGGAGACGGAGGCACACCTGAGTCCTGCTGTGTGCCTACTTCTCAGAGCCTGACCTACCTGGTGTCAAGAGTGCATGCCGGCTTCCCTGCATAGGGGAAGGACCAGGAGCTGAAGGCAGCCTAAAGCCCAGAGTGAAGGATGAAGCACAGAGCCAGCCTGAGCTATTGTGCTGTCTCAAAAACTAACAAAAGACAGAAAAGAACAGCGGGCCCCGTGCTGGGGTTGGAGGTGGTTGTGAGCCCCGTGATGTGGATGCTGGTCATCAGACTCCGCAAGAGCAGCAAGCGTCCTGAACCACGAGCCATCTCTCCAGCTCCTCCACTGTGGGCTTTAAGACCAGGTCTCACGTAGCTCAGGCTGGCTTCGAACTCACCACGCAGCTTACGTTGGTTCCAAACTCTCCTGCCTCCTCCCAGGGGCTGGGATTACAGGTTTATCACTGCATCTGGCTGTTTTCCTTAATTGAGATAAAATACATTTTGTCCACTTTAAAGTATGCAGTGCTGGGTTTTTAGTACATTTTACAGTGTCATGCTGCCATGTAATATGTCATCATCCGGAAGGAAACTGCCACTGAACCCCCTCTCCACCAGCAGGTTTTATTCTGCTGTCTCTCCCTAGGGCCCTTGCACATGAATCAAATTATGCGTGTTCAGTCTTGAGTGTCTGGCTTATTTCATGCAGCAGCATAACATCCATGAGGCCCGACCACATATTGATAGATTGTTGCCTCATGGATCAGATCCTCTCTTTTTACAAGGCTAAAAGCCAGCCTATTCTGGCTGTTGTGAGTAGTGATACTATGTTTGTTTCTGTATTTGTTTTGTTGTTTTCTTTTTTACAGTCATGCCTCTGTGAGGGTGAGCCTGTGCCACTGTGTATGTGTGTGTGGGGGTGTGGGTGTGTGTTGGTGGGGGTGTGTGTTGGTATAGGTGTAAATGTGTGTAGGTCAGTGGACAACTCACAAGAACCAGTTACCTTCTTTTACCCTGTGGGTCCCTTGTGTTGAACTGAGGTCATCAGGCTCAGTGGAAAGCACCGATTTACTCAAGGAGTGCCAGACTGTCTATCTGACCGTTGTATCACAGTTCACGGCTCCCAGCATGCACCAGGACTCCAGCTTCTTCTCATCCTTACAATACCAACCTTCATGGGTTTTTATAATAGCCCTCCTACTGTAAAGGAAATTATAACTCACTGTGGCTTAAAAAAATTTATTTGTGTGATTGTGTGCCCACATGTGCATGCGTGGGGCTGTATGTATGCCACAGTACACATATAGAGGTCAGAGGACAAGTTGAAGGAGCCGTTTTTCCTTTTACCATGTGAGTCCTAAGGATTGAATTCAGAATATTTGGAGTCAAGAACCTTTATTCATTGAATTATCTCTCTAGTCCCGAGAGAGGGGAGAGGGTGTCAAATGTATGGGTGTTTTGCTGGCTTATATTCTGGGCACTGTGTGTGTAGAGACGTCTTGGCAGCAGGAGTGTATGTGGAGTGTAACGTAGCATGTATGTTTTAGAAGCAGAGAGATGAACAGTGGTGCTTAGTTCACTTTTCCCTTACTCAGCCTAGGGAATGGAACCGCCCACATTTAGGGTGGCTCTTCTTACCTCAGTTACCATAGTCTAGAAACTCTCACACACTTATGCCCAGACGCTTGTCTCTTGCCAAGTTGACAGTTGATATTAACCCTCCCATCTAGTGTAGCTAGTGCTTGCTGAGGGGTCCTGATTCTACTACAGGGGAGTGATTACACTGTTGTCCCAATTAAGATGAGAGAACTGGAGCCTAGAGACCTAATCTGTGACCGTGGGTGCAGCCAAGGCACCGGGGCTCTGTCTTCCTGCTGTATTCCTGGTGTCCAGGGCTGTGTCTGTGTTGGATCACCAGAGTCTTGGACATTTTAAAGGGCTTGATACCTGAGAACAACTTGTACCTAACATTACTTTTTTGGCTTGTCTTAACGATGTGGGAAACAGAATGGCTTCAGCAAGAATGAACAGGTTCTGAGACAGAGGCCAAGGTGGTGCAAGGGGCTCCGCCCTTAGAGTTCACTGGAACAGTGGGTTCCATCATCCTACAGGACTCCTCGTATTTCCACCTACACAGCCTGTGTCTTAGTCAGGGTTTGTATTCCTGCACAAACATCAGGACCAAGAAGCAAGTTGGGGAGGAAAGGGTTTATTCAGCTTACACTTCCACATTGTTGTTCATCACCAAAGGAAGTCAGGACTGGAACTCACACAGGTCAGGAAGCAGGAGCTGATGCAGAGGCCATGGAGGGATGTTTCTTACTGACTTGCTTCCCCTGGCTGACTCAGCTTGCTGTCTTATAGAACCCAGGACTACCAGACCAGGGATGACACCACCCACAATGAGCTGGGCCCTCCCACCCTTGATCACCAGTTGGAAAAAATGTCTTACAACTGGGTCTTGTGTAGGCATTGCCTCAAGGAAGTCTCCTTTCTCTGTGATAACTCCAGCTCGCGTCAAGTTGACACACAAAACCAGCCAGCACAACAGCCCTCATTAGTGTAAGCTGAGTCCATTCATCCCTTCTCAGGAAGAAATGTGGTGCTGAACACCCCACTTTCCTAAGATTTATTCACTGAGGTGACCCTGTTTTTGGCTTTACGCTGGATAAATGTTCTAGTTAGCAGGTCACTTTTTGCTACAGATTTTACCCCAGAAATTCCATCCTGTCATTCAGGCAGTGTCGCTTGCCTTTTATCCCTCTAACCAAGGAACAGAGTCTCATGTAACTTGGCTTTCTGCCTACCCCCCCCCACCGTAGTGTACCAGTGTATGTGGTAATGGTGTGGAACCCAGAGCTTTAAGCACAAGGCTGCTCAGCTAAAGCCCCAGCCCTGTGCCCATATGTCCTGTTCTCTGACGTCCTGTTCTCTGATGCTATAATCAGTCTGTGGGCCAGAATATCCAGCCGAAGGGTTTGCAAGACTTGAGTGAGACAGGGTGACAGTAACAGTCTGCTCTCAGATCAGCCTGGGACACTTGGCATTTGTGGAGAACGTACTGTGCATTAAGGAGTCGCTATGCCTTATTGTAGAGATTTGCCATGGGCCTGGCAGTGCTGGCCTGGTCCTAGCTATTGGGCGGTTGAGGAAGGCGTATAGAATACAAGGCCTGGGCTACAGAGTGAGCTCAAGGGCAGCCTGTGCGGCTTAGTGAGGCCCTGTCTCAGAATCCAAGGCAAGGAAAGGGTTTAGGTACGGCTCTGTGGTAGCACTGATGCCTTCCATGTGAGCCTGTAGGTTCAGTCCCCATACTGTCATGCAGAATACCATAGAATAGAATACAAAGACACTTGACGACACCCTTGCTCAGGCTCAGCCGAGGAGGAGGCCCAGTCGACTCGGCCAACCTGACCCAGGAGCTGGGCTGTTCTCAGGCTCTCCTACCTTTCCTGTCAGTGTTGTGTGGTGGTGCAGGGTGTGCTACCTCACTGCCAGGGAGCCTTACTCCTATGCCCAAGTGAGGCTGGTGTGATTGTGTTGCCAGAAACTGTTAACTAGCTCACTTAGGCCAAGCAACCATCAGTGGCTGCTGTGTGTTGAATTGTACTTATCAAATCCTGGCTTCTGGTCCCTCAGAAAGCAACTGTGTTTGTGAATAGACTTTACAGAGCTAAAGCTGAAGTGACATGATTGCGGGGAACCCACTGTGATGGGAATCTTTGAGACACTCTCATTATGTATCCCTGGCTGGCCTCGAACACACTGCATAGACAGGATGCTCTCAAACTCACAGAGATCCACCTGCCTGTGCCTCCCAGCGTAGGAATAAAGATGAGTACCACCACAGAAGGAGGACATTAGAGCCAGGTCTGGTAGCTCAGGCTGAGGCAAGAGGACAGCAGGCTAAGGGCTGCCTGGGCTACAGAGAGAGTCCAGTGCCAGGCTGGGCAATTTAGTGAGACTTGAACCTGATAAATTAGAAGACGGTCCGGAGGGCTGTGGCTTGTCCACTTTGCTTGAGATTCTGGGCTCAGCCCCTAGTTCTGCAAAAAAAAAAAAGAAAAAAGGAGGAGGGGACTTGAACACACATGTAGACACATCACACATCAGGTGTGATGAAGAGAGGCTCAGGACAGTGCACCCGCAGTCTTGGGAACACCATGGGCACAGCAGACTACCAGAGCTGCCGGGAGGAGCTGCTCCTCTTCTCAGGAGGAGCCACTGTGCTCACACCTGAGTGGTTAGCCAGAGTGGCTTCAGTTGCTTTCTGTTACAAAACATAGTTGAAGCCACTCTGTGCATAGTATACATTGGAGTGGATTCATCAGAGGATGTCAGATGCCACAATAGACTGAACATCTTGGGTGCTGGGCTGTGGCAGCAACAGAAAAGCCCTGTTCAGGTGGAATAGGAGGCTTTGCTGCTGGGACAGTGACCCGTGTGATATCGAGTCCTGACTGCCACCACAGAAGGCTAAATGTGGGAGTGGGGTGCAAGGGGGCAGTGGCTGTTTAGACAGAGATGGCTCTCTCCTAACATGACATTTGAGCAGAGGCCTGAGTGAGAAGGCCCAGTAAGGGGATAGGTGTGGGCTGGTTTGGAAACAGTAATAGAAGATTCAGTCCTAAGGTTGTGAGGTGGGGCACTGGGTTCTTGTAGGGATGGGAAGGAGGAGCAGAGCAGGATGGCAGCTCCTGGACTTGGCTGACAGAGCTAACTATGGAGGCATCTGGCCATCAGCCGTTCTGGTGTATTTCGGCTCATATGCTGTACCAGACAAATTTCCTTTGGTAGTTAACATTTTAATCAGCTAGGAGGTACATCTCTATTGCAGTCTTGAGACAGGGTCTTGCTATGTAGACCAGGCTGGCCTTGATCTTGCACTCCTCCCTGCTCAACCTCCTGGGTACTGGGACTGAAGGTGTGAATCACCATGTCTGACTCTAGGTAGAGATCTCTTAGCAGAGCTGGAGAGAAGCAAGGGGAGGAGGCAGCCCTGTCACAGCCCGGTTGTCCCATGGGTGTGTTGGAGATCACCCCTTCTTTTAAGTGCCAAAAGCAGTGGAAACAAAGGACCCCTGCAGCAGCCTGGGGACTTTGTGCTGAGACCTGTACTCAGGGGAAGCCAGGACTCTTGGCTGTAGAGCAGAAGGGAATTTCAGGATGATTCCGTAGGCTGCAGGGACGGAGACTGTTAAGGAAAGGGTTTAACACAGAGTTCAGCTGGGCAATAGGGAGAGAAAGAGGGGCCCCAAGGAACAGGACAGTTTGGGTGGATAAGCCTCTCAAGAGAGTTGTGTTCAGGGGTCTTGGTGACAGCTGTGTGTGTGTGATTTGGTGGCTTTGAAATTAGGTGGCTCCACAGGTTTCTAAGGAGCTGCTCTTTTTATTTTTCCTTTTTAGAAAATGGGACCCGAGGGTGGTTCCTGGGGTGTGTAGGACAGGATTTCAGGGTGATGAGACAAAAATCCAGGGTCACAGGAATGTAAGGAGTCCTTACTGTTGTGAGACATGCTTGGGCCATAAACGAGCTTCATGATTCACTTTGTGGGATTCTCAGAAAGTTGTAGGAGTAAGGATAGATTCAAGGTCGCAGACACTGGCATTAAGCCTGGGTCAGTGCTATTTTAACATCCTAAGAAAACTCTCCATGGAAGGAGAAAGCTGTTCTAGGTAAGCAGCCTCCACCGTGAACTTAGACTCTGGCGGGGACTTGGGGGCTCCTTCCCCTTCTCATGCCCTCTTGTCATTTTCCCTGTTTCCTGGGATATCCCCCAGTGGAGGCTGCAGTGTTATTTCTTCAAACTTTTCACTGCCTAGGAGCCTTGTGGAAACCTTTGCCTGTGCAGTAACCCTGACAGGACTTCCTGGTCTGGCAGTGACTTAGGTGACTTAGGGCAGGCTCCACTGCTCCCTGCAGGCAGCCTTCCTGATGGCTTGAGCCCTGGCTGCAGCAGCACTTCAGAACCCCACACCCACTCCTTTACGGCAGGATGACACTGTGGGGTGTCCTCCAAGTGTGTTTGACCATCCTTACAGTGTGGGGTCTCTTCTCAGCCCTGAGCACTCCCACCGCCAAGCCCTAGAAAGGAGGGTGACCGACATACCCCTCCAGCCGTACTACATCAGGGCTGTCTCTCTCTCCGCCCCAGTTCTCCACTGCTAGCATGTGGCACCTCTGTCGGGAGCTGTGGCATGAGCTGCTTGCTGGCAACCTTCTAATGCTGTCCGTCCACTGTGGTGGTCAGCTTTAACAGCCGCTTCCAACGCGTGGCAGCAGCTGCTCAGTCCTGGTGCGTTTGCCCAGTACTGGATTCGGCTGACATCGTGGCCCTCACCCTGGATTGTGAGGGCCTTGCCGAGACTCTGTGAGGGCCATGCTGACTCAGCTGCCCAATCTGAGCCGCTCAAACATGACACGGTTGAAGTGGGTCTTTTGGGGATGAGCCTTCTGTCTGCAGAAGAGTCTGTTGCACTTTTCAATAATTTGTAACTGGGATAGTCTTATTTATTCTGTGTTTGAGTGAAGAATTTGCTTGTGGTTCATCCTTTCCAGTCTGCTGGAGAGATAGAAGTTGACCAAGTTCACACAGACCATTATCTCTCCAGGGACCAGTAACCAGATGGCAGCAGCATGTCATCCAGCAGAATGGAGTTCACAGTGCAGGAAGCAGCTAGTGACCATGAAGTCACTCTGCTGAAGACTCAGCCCCCAAGGGACTCTCTGGAGAAAGTGTCATTAGTAGATAATTTGTGAAGTCATAGGGTGAGCCCTTATCTGATAGGAGTGTCCTCTTGAAAGGGAAAAAAGCTCCCTCCCTCCGTCTACCCTCCAAGCACCCACATAAAGACATGGCTGGAAAGCACTTATCTGCAAGCCTCCAAGAGACCTGAGTCAACTGTCCCTTGATCATGGCCTCTGGTACTGTGAGGTAAACCTGTGTTGTTTAAAGCACACAGTATATATAATATTTTTTAAGGCAGTCAAAGAGACTAATGCAGAAGGATCAGAGTTAAACCTGGCTGCTTTTCAGTCCATACAACTGTTTGGACATGAGCACCAACCTTCTTCAAACTGCCATTTGAGTCTGATATAGGCGTTCCCATTTGTCCTTTCTGTGCTCCCACCCCGCCAAGCTTTACCGACACACAGTAACCTGCACATGATTATACAAACCCAAGTCCTCACAAAGACTACCACCGAGCCACGACACCAACACTGCACATACTGTGTGCTTTGATGGGGCTGACATGCATACAACCCCTAAGACTCTCACCACCATCAAGACTGTGTGTCTGTCCCCTCCAGAGGTTCCCTCTTGCTATATTTCATATCCACATCTCCAGACAACTGTCTGTCACCCTCCTTTCAGTCACTGTAGATGAGTTTGCACTTAAGAAGCTTTATGCTAAGAGAGCCAGGTATGGTGGTAAAGGCTTATAGTCCCAGCAGCCGGCGGTAGATGCAGGAGACTTTAGAGGTCAAGGCCAGCCTCCAGCTACACAGTGAGTCCTAGGTTAGACTGGGCTGCCTAAAACTGTCCTCAAAGTAAACTGAAGGAAGCTTTGGGTAAGTGGGCGTGTCCTCTGCTACTCTGGCTCTGGCCTTTCTCACTCATTCAGGCTGTTTGAAGGTCAGCCAAGAGGTAGATACTGATAATTCCTGTACCTTGTACTGCTGAGTAAGGCACAGGGATGCACAGAATCCATTTCCTGATCATGGACAATTGAGTTCCTTCCAGCAGATGGATATCTGCTCTAGTTTTTGTTTGTTTTTTTTTAATGATTGTGTGTCCGTGTGAGGATCCCTGGTACCAGAGTCACAGACAAGGGAGCTGCCACATGGGTGTTAGGAATTGAACCTGGGTCCTCTGGAAAAAACATCCAGTGCTCTTAATCACTGAGCCATCTCCCCAGCCTGTGTCTTAATTTTGTAAAGATTTATGTGCGTACGTGCATGTACATGTGTGTGCGGGTGCATGTACCTGTGCATGTATGGAAGCCAGAGGAAGAGCTGGGATGGCTTAGAGTTACAGGCAAGTGCTCCCAACTGCTCGGCTGTGTCAGGCCCCACGCTTAATGTCTTCAGAAGCCTCGGTTTTCCAGCATGATGCTCCATTTTACATCCTGCCATGCGTGGGAACTGCAGCCCTTCCCTGTCTTGGTGGGGGCAGACCTGTGCCACTATTCAGAGGGAAGGGAAGAGAAGTTCATTGTGACTTTTGCATTTCCCATATGATAAATGATTAGAATATTAACACGGATCACGGTAAATTGTTTTTAATCCCATGGACATGAAACACAGAGGCAGTTGGAAGAGCCTTCCTTGTTGTACAAATAATAGGAAGTGGCTCCCGACAGTCAGGGAGTGGCTCGAAGTAAACCATGAGGTGACAGTATAATGACCTGTGTGCCCTTCAGATGACAGAGGCCTGTAATCAACAGGAGAATGTACTCATGATAAAGTGAAGGGACAGAAAGACAAAGTGACAGTTTCTACAAAACTCTCAGTCCTGCTTATATGTGCACACAGAACTCAGGTCCTCTGTAAGAACAGAACAAGCTCTGGGCTCCTGGCCATTTCCAGCCCCAGTACATTTAGTCAGTTTTAATGGAACATATTCCTTCCACTCACATCTTCCAGGCACACTGAAAACTGTCCCCTGGCTGAGCACATGGCCCAGCAAGCCCTTACTGTAGGAGAACAGGCAGATGAGGTCCCCATCAAACAGTGATTCTAATGCAGGGCCTCTGTTGTTTCTCACTGTCTCACCCCCACACCCTCTCTGTGTTTGTCTCATTAGGAATCTGTTTGTTCCATTGTTACTGTGTCTCATCCATTAGCTGATCAATATGGGAAGTATTGGGATGGAGAGATGGCTCAGCAGTTAAGAGTACACAGTGTTCTTGCTTCAGAGGAAGAAAGTTCAGTTCCCAGCACCCACGCCGGGCAGCTCATAACCACTTGTCACTCCAAGTCCAGGGGATCCAGTGTCTCTGGGCTTTGCAGACATCTATAGTCATCACATGTGTATACCCACACATATATTTTTTTAAATAAAATAAGCCCTAAAAATGTGTGTGTGCATGTGAATGATAGGTAAAGTGTTTCTTTTTATGCAAGTGACAGATCCTTTCTTACTAGTGCTTCTGGTGATTCTCCACCTAGATGTCTTGGTGTGCCGGAGACAGTCTGATTGGATTGCTGGGGAAGGCAGGAGCACTGAGCATGGTGTGGGAGCAGCTTGGTTCAATTTAGACTCCTCACTTGTGAGTGTGGTGAGATCCCTGCTGGGTACAGAGGTCAGTGGGAGTGTTTTCTGAGGTAGCTGAGACATAACACACTGGTTCTCAGACTTAATCCTCCATTCTCAGTGGCACAGATTACTTCAGATGTGGCCTTGTGACTTCTTGGGCCGCTGAGAAGTGGCAGGAAGGTTGCAGGCCAGCTCGAGAAAGGGATTTCCTCCCCTAAAAGGAACAAGCACTTACTGTGTGGTTGTATTTGTTCCACAGAGAATGGGCAATTTCTGTTGTGGCATTCTTTGTATTTGTGTAAGAATTTAGTGCCTAAGCCTGGAGCAGACATCCTAGCCCTTGACAGGAAAAGGTAGGTTAAGAGTCCGCTCACTCCTGTGCTCAGTCTCAAGGAGCTGTGTCTTTTCTTTTGCATAAGCCAGAGCCCAAATCCTGCTCCTCTGCATGGGGAACCTCAGCCGTGACAGTGGGCAGCTGGGGTGGTCTCTCTGTGCACTGCAAGAAGTTTGTTAATATCCTGCCCTCTTGTCCACTGCAGGCCAGTACACCTTCTCCCTCCTCCACCCCCAAAGAGAAAAAAAGTCATAAATGTCTCCAGAGATCCCCAAATGTTCCCCAAGGGACAGCATCACCCTAGACTTTTGATTTTATAAGTTACATTATGGTTTTTTTTTTTATTTAAAACTTCATGGTTGTATAGTCTGTGTCCATACAGCCAAATGCTTCCCAACCAAGCCCATCTTTTAACCTTATCCAGTAAAAGTGTTTGTCCTTCAAAGATGCAAAATGGGGCTGAGGCTAGAGCTGAGTTTGCCTGGTACACGCCAGGCCAGCTTCTACCCCAATAGTGCTGCCAAGAGGGAAATGAAGGAGTGAGGTTTGCTGAGAGTGTAGCTCAGGGGCAGAGCCCTTGCCGAGAGTGTCAGAGGTCCTGGGTTCAAACCTCCAGATAAAAAATTAAAACAAGCCAGTCTTCCTGTGACTCCAGACACCAGAAAGGCACAGAATGCCTGCTGCCAATCCTTAGCCTCTGTCTGCATCGTTGCAGCTGGCGGCTCTGTAGGCTCGATCGACCAGGGCTCTTCCTGAGTCACTGTGGAGGCTAAGCACAGAGTCTCGTTGTGTTTCTGAGGCTCCATGTCCTTCCAGTGCCCTGTATGCCAACCACAGTATCCAGCTCTTTGTCTCGAGTGTCTCCGGACAAGTTTCAGAGAGAACAGAGCTGGGGCCTCTGCTCTGCATAGAGCAAGCCAGGCTCACATGACGTCATCGTCCTCTGTAGCACACTCCTCTGCATACCGGTACTGCCTCTTCCCACCCAGGCACCAAGAGTTTTCCTTAACAGACTCCCCACCCCGTACTTGATCCCTTGTTTTTGAACCAGGAAAGCAAACAGCTGAGAGAAGGAGGATCAGGATAGGATCAAACCAGACCACAGCTGATGAAATCAAGTGCCCCACCCCCACCTCTGTGTGTCCATGGAGAGCTGTGACCTTCACTCCAGTATGGGACTCTGAATTACATCCCTTGACATTCTTGCCCCATTTGGTCAGTGGCTATAAGAATTTGCCCATTGTTGAGCTGACATGCATCTCAGGGTCCTGCTACATGTATTTTATTTATGTGTATGTGTATGTGTGTGTGCAGCCACCGAAATGGCACGAGTGTGGAAGACAGATCACAGGGATTGAACTCAGGTCCTCAGGTTTGTTAAATCCTTTACCAGCTGAGCCGTCTCCCAGGCCCTGCTGCAGGGCTTTGTGTGCTCCTAGGGAACAGAGCACTGGGCCTTGACCCAACTTCTCAGCAGCCATTCTGTGGTCAGTCAGCTGCAGCTGAGGAGGACCCGCCTGCTGTGAGACTCAGAGATCTCTGGAAGGTAGTATGGGGGCAGTGCCCGCTGCATTCTCCTATGCGATTTCCGGAGAACACTGTGTTCTACCGGTAAGCAGTGCTCTGAGACTAGTGCTTTAGGATTCGTGACAGCTCTGTCCCCAGGGTGTTCTTTCCTTCTGTCCTGGCTCAGGCCTTAACAAATGGATCCATATAAGCTTTGCTGCCAGACTTACACATGTCATTTGTATGTAGACGACAGTATGTTTAAAAGGGAAAGAATGGCAACTCCAGATGCCACACAGGAAGCCTGCCTCCCTTTGCTCTCCGGCATGCTGCATGTGGTTCTTCATTCTTAGTACTTCCCAGTTCTCAGCATCACGTGTAGGGCTAGCTTTCCCCCCTCCTTCCCTCCCGATCCTTTCTGTAGATCTCAGAGGCCCAGCTCCTGCCTGGCATGGCGGTCAGTTCTGAGTCTGTGAGCTCTTGGCCCCAGAAGGGTGATTGCCTCTGTCAGTGCCTGTGTAGGCAGTTTCCCCAAAAGCAGAGTTTTTGTATTTAGTGACGTCCATATGCTCTGGTAGCTGTCAAGTGGCCAGAATATGAAGTACTGTTGAATAGAACCCAAGTCTAGAAAAGTGGGAGAGCCCTGCAGAGCACTATATCTGTTCTGAGCTCCTGTATGGGGAGGCAAGGCAAATAGAGATTAGTGTTCAGATGGGGAAGTTAACGGATCTTATCACGGGCTGGGGAAGGCAGCTCTGGCCGTAAAGGACTTGGTTTATGAGTCTCAGGACCCTAGAACCCATGTAGGCTGGCACATGCCTGTAGTCCCAGGACTGAGGAGGCTCACTGGGCTGCCAGCCTCGCTGCACCTCTTCAGTGCCAAGTTCAGTAAGAGACTTTGTCCCAGTAGATAAGGTGGAAGGGGACAGGAAACACCTGATGTCAGCCTCTGGCTCCACACACGCATGGAAGCCACACGCAGAGGAATCCAAATGAGATAAACTCAGAAGGGGAAAGTAGCATCCACGTGTGTGTCATGTTGCTGCTTGAGCTCGGTGTGTTTCTTGTGTTGGGTCCATTCCGGAGGACATACCTGTAATCCCAGCACTCAGAAGACTGAGGCAGGAGGACCACGGTGAGATGTTGTCTCAAAAATTGTATGAGTTCGCTGTCCTGGCACATTGACTGCCGTGTCATCACAGACCAGAGATTGGGGCGCCCCATGTTGTTTAAGACCCTGTTACTCATGATGCACCCTGTTACTCATGATGCATGTGTGCACGCATGCATGCATGTGTCCACGGAGGGCGGTGCTTTAATGTGGGAGAGATACGTGAGAAGAGGTGCACCAGTGTGTGCATGTGCAGGGCTGTGTCTTTGTATGTGTGAGATGTCACTGTGTATTGTATGCTAGTGATCCTGTAAAAGTGTGCACGTACATGTGCAGAGGCGTGTATATGCATGTGTGGGCTGTATGTCTGTGTGTGTATGTGTGCCTGCACACTAAGTGTTAAGGTACTGTGAGTGAGGTGGAGGCCCTGTGTGTCCTTTTAGTGTTTAACATACATGACCAGCCAGTGAGGAGGTGGCAGCACATTCTCTGTGTGAGGAAAAGCCTTGGGACACCCAGGTAGCCTGCGATAGCCTGTCAGCCAGCTCCTGAGAGGAGGAGCCCGACTCAGACCCAGTCCGCGTGGTGTAGACCCCTGGCCTTACTGTGAACTCTTTATGGGAGCATTATTTTCTGGATGGAGCCCACTCTGGTTAATAAAAAGTGTTGTCTCTCTGCCCAGCCAGCAGCTGTGCTTGGCCCCTGGGCCTGGCCTGCACCAGCCAGCTCCCTTCACCTTTCTGTCTCTCCTTTTGTGACTGGTCTGGTCCAAATCCTTAGTCCAAGGATACTCACCACCCAGCAGCGGCTCAGAACCCTAGCTGATAGTAGCTAGAACCAATCCCTCTGGCCTAGAATTCATGGCAGTCCTCCTGCCTCTGCTTGAAAGTGCTAGGGTTATAGGCCTGAGTCATTGCAGCTGACTTAATATCTTTTCATTCATTCACTCACTCACTTCTTCATTGGTTTTGCTTTGGTTTTTCAAGAAAGGGTTTCTCGATGTAGCAGCCCGGCTGTCCGGGAACTCACCAGGCTAGCCTCAAACTCACAGAGATTTGTCTGTCACTGCATTCCCATGTATGTATGTATGTATGTATGTATGTATGTATGTATGTAGTTAGTTTTAAGACAGAGAGTCTCTGTGTATCCTTGGTTGTCCTGAAACTCACTCTGTAGACCAGGCTGGCTTCAAATTCAAGGGTCTGCCTGTCTCTGCCTCCCAAGTGCTGGGACTGAGGACATATGCCACCATACCTGGCTTAAGAGCTTAAAAAAAAAATCTTGGGGCTGGATTTAGCTCAGTGGGTCTCTCAGTCGCTTTTACCTAGGAAGCGCAAGGCCCTGGTTGGAAGCCCATTGGGGCCCCAGCTCCAAAAAAAAAAAAAAAAAAAAAGGGAAAAGAAAATTAGTTTCCTAATATACCTGGCTACTTGAGCTGACTGGTTGACTTTAACTTACAGGTCTCTCAGTCAGCTTTACCAAGTGAGGGTGGCGGCCCATGGTGTTGGAAGCCTCATTGGGAGCTGACTCATACTGACATCTCTGGGTTAGAGTTTGCTGAGGGAGTGCAGAGTGGTGCTGTTCATACTGTGACCTTTTGAGAAGGAAGCTTCTTGTTTACACAGAGGTTGAAACTGTGTCACTTTCCAGTGAAACTCCAGAGTCTCGCTGCTTATTGTGGGTCTCAGTGCCCACCCTGCAGTGTCTCTCCTTACCACGGGGTCTCAGTGCCCTGCAGTGTCTCTCCTTACTCTGGGTCTCAGTGCCCTGCAGTGTCTCTCCTTACTCTGGGTCTCAGTGCCCTGCAGTGTCTCTCCTTACTCTGGGTCTCAGTGCCCACCCTGCAGTGTCTCTCCTTACTCTGGGTCTCAGTGCCCTGCAGTGTCTCTCCTTACTCTGGGTCTCAGTGCCCACCCTGCAGTGTCTCTCCTTACCATGGAGTCTCAGCACCCTGCAGTGGCTCAAGGAGGCCAGAACCCCTTCTCCAGTTCGTCTGGTGCAGCCACCCTCCCCTGTCACTGCCATCTGCCGCAGCACTTGGTGTTGGCAGTCTCCCGTTTGCCCTAAGAGAAGTCACATCTGTTCTCCACTTGTCTGGTCTAAAGGGCACTGTCGGTGTCCCACGGGAGGCTGTAGTTGAGTGCTGAAGCTTGGTAACCTGGCCAGTCTGACTCACTGAGGTGTTGTTATAAAGTGGGCGTCCCCTAACGATGGCAGGCTTCCAGAGGGAAGCTTGTACTGTTTTACTGGATGCCGTTGTGCCTCGCTGGCTTGATGAGAGACATATGTTAAGTTGGCTTGTTTACATTTCTACAAACAGCATGTGGTCCTCTGCCGTAACACAGGCCTCCACAGGGTTACTCTGGACTGTACCTTCTGGGAACTTGTGTGAGGGCCTATGTGTGTGTGTGTGTGTATGTGTGGGGGAATGTATGCATGTGTCTGCATGTCTGTGTGTACACGTGTGCACAAGTATGTGTGTGTATGCGTGTGTGGGTGTGTGTGCATGTGTATGCATGTGGCATATGAAGTGTTCGTAGCATGTCCACACACGTAGATGTGCATCCACACTGAGATCAGAGGGAGGTGTTGAGCCAGGGTCTCATGCTGAACCTAGAGCTGAGCTGATGGCCAGCCAGCTCGAGTGAGCCTCAGGTCCCTGTCTCCCACCTACCCAGGACTGGGGCTATGCTGTTCACGTGGCCGCATCTAGCTCTCCATGTCATGCAGGGGCTTATGGTCTGCTCTCAGGTGCCCCTGCCTGAACAACACTAAGGGTCCCTACTGAGCTCACTGTCCGAGCTTTCAGATACAGTCGAGTCCTGGAAAAGGTCCTGCAGTCAGACTGTGTTGTGTTGGGAGGAACCAAAGCGAGTACAGAGCCACCCTTCAATAGATACAGTGAGGTCTTTGCTTCTAGTCATGAGGCTAGAATATAATTCAATCCCCTACTACATCTTTTAAACTTACATTTTATGTTTGTTTGTTTGTTTGTTTGTTTGTTTTGAGGGACTGGGGATCCACCCCAGGCTTTCTGCACGCTTAGCAGATATTGTACTACTTAGGGATCAGACACAGACAGTGTACACTCAGGGATCAGACACAGACAGTGTACACTCAGGGATCAGACACAGACAGTGTACACTCAGGGATCAGACACAGACAGTGTACACTCAGGGATCAGACACAGACAGTGTACACTTAGGGATCAGACACAGACTTAGGGATCAGACACAGACAGTGTACACTCAGAGATCAGACACAGACAATGTAGTGTACACTCAGGGATCAGACACAGACAGTGTACTACTTAGGGATCAGACACAGACAGTGTAGGGATCAGACACAGACAGTGTAGTGTACTCAGGGATCAGACACAGACAGTGTACTACTTAGGGATCAGACATTATGCCTTCAACAACCTGCCATGCCTATGGATGAAATGAGGTCAAGAATATTGTAATTATATCCTAATTGTAGTTTGAGGAATTCTTTCAGGAATTTCCTGAGTGAAATAAATAAGGAAACTTAGTTTACTGTTTAATCATAGTTTTTCCTTTGCGTGGAGCTGACTGACAACTATTTCCCCTTCCCAGCTGGTCTGCCTCTCCGAGTTTTTGGTTGTCGACTGCTTCTCAGGAATTGTGTGTGCTAGGCAAAGTGACCAACCCAATCTGGATTTCCAGTTTCCTGATCATAAACCCCAGTGTGACCTGCTCAGTTATAACCTGCCCTGGGAGTATTTGCTAAGCCTTCCTCACTGAACCACTCGTTCCACGGCCGCAGCAGCAATGGCGTTCTCACGTAGGCCGGAAAGAGCGGCAGAGTGGAAGGGCCCTCCTCATCTGGGCCAGGATGCAGCTGACGTGAGGGATGAGAATGGGAGTTAGGACTAGGAAGTTAGGGGTTACACATGACCCCGAGTTAGCACAGAGGAAGTCTCAAGGACTGGATGTGCAGGCAGGAGATGCTCACCCCACTGGCAGGAGCTGGAAGCCTGGAGCCTCGCATGAGCGGGTAGTGATTCTGGGATCCTCCCTTTTCACACCCAATACTGATGTCCTTGAAGTTTTCTCAGCCAGGTTGGATGGGTCATGATGTCAGACACACGGGCACATGGGAGTTGAGGTGTGTTCTTCGCAGAGGTGACAGTGACTAGCTCGTCATGATGGTATATGCTTAGAATCTCAAATGTCAAAAATCACTTCCAAGGGAAGATGGGTGGTAGCCCTCACTTCTCTGTTGCCCTGAGACACAGTCTTTTCTCTTTGAAATGGTTGTAACGCACACACAGCACAGAAGTTACCATGCTCACCTGTCTTTCTCTGAGAAAAGACAGGGTTTGCTGTGTCACCCGGGCTGGTTTCAGATCTTCGGGAAACTGAGGCCAGAGAACCCAGAGGCCAGAGCTGTGTTTGAGACCAGCTCTAAAACTACATAGAAAACCCTGTTTCCAAAAACTCAGCTGGCAAGAGGGTGAAGCACAGGATCTCTCCATTTTAAAATTGTTACATAATATTTTTTTTGATTTACTTATTTATTATATATAAGTACACTGTCGCTGTCTTCAGACACACCAGAAGAGGGCGTTGGATTTTATTACAGATGGTTGTGAGCCACCATGTGGTTGCTGGGATTTGAACTCAGGACCTCTGGAAGAGCAGTCAGTGCTCTTAACCTTTGAGCCATCTCTCCAGCCCCTTGTTACATAATATAAAAGGTAACATTTTAATCCTTTGATACAGTGTCTTGTTGTGCTGTCCACGATATCTTCAAAGTCTCCACCTTCTGGGTTCTAGCAATCTTGAATAAGTCCACAAAGGAGCTCAGATTACAGGCGTATACAGCCTGAGTCCACCCGCACCATGAGGCACACACAGCCTGAGTCCACCCTCACCGTTTCTGAGTATATAGTTCATTAATGTTAAGTACATTGAGGATGTGAACTGACCTCTGGCAGGCATGTTGGCTGCCATGGTGGAGTGACCTCCCCCCACACACACTGCTTCAGCCTGCCTGCGCCATGTGCTTTACTTCTCTACCACGCAGGTGTCACAAGAAGTGTGAGCACCATAAGATACTGACTTTTTTACAGGGAGCTATTACAGTTGTCCTCTTACAGTGTTGTCAGCTTTGTTTGGTTGGTTGGTTTTCTCAAGACATGGTTTCTATTTCAACGTAGCCCTGGCTGTCCTAGAACACTATAGACCAGGCTAGTCTTGATCTCCCGGAGCTCTCCCTGCCTCTGCCTCCCAAAGGCTGGAACTGAAGCTATGAGCCGCGCTGCCTGGCTTTGTTGTCAGCTTTTTACAGAGCCTAATTTGTACGGTGGTTGTTTATGTGGTTTACGTGGAATACATACGCCATGGACCCCAGGGCTTGGTACTAATATCTTGGGCACACATAGAGATCTTAGATCCTTGGGGATAAGGGACACCTATGAGAAGAGGCTTGTCAGTCAAGATAGGGAAGGTTGGCAACAGATAGGCCCCCAGGTCCCAGTGGCTCCTTGGTGTGGTTTGTTCCTCTGTCAGCTGGTGCTTTTCAGGGGCCTGGGCTGGGAGTGGCTTCCTCCCAGCCATGGTTTATGAGCCTAAAGGCAGGATTAAGCGCCTGAAGATCTTCAAGTTGACTTTTGAAGCCTGTACCAGAAGACTCATACAATTCTACAGACCATCTTGGCTTGAGTGTATCACAAGGCCTGTTTTGTGCATGTGCTGATGAGTCCCAGTTGCCTGTGTCGTTGTAGTACTTTTGGAGAAAACACAAACAGCAGGAGTCCTTAGAACACACTGAACATTTGGGAGACTTGGTGTGGACTTGAGAAGATACATTGAGGAGGGAACACATTGCCATTCTCAGTCAGGCACTGTCTCAGAACATCTAAGTGCTGTGTCTTTAGGACTGGACCGCAGTTGATTTGCCAAGCAGGGTGATGGCCATCTGGTCTTCCGCCTGTTCCTTTTTGTGTTTGAAAATGACCCGCATCAAGTATGCTATTTCCCGTTCCCTGCCCACATGCGTTTCCTATCTGCTTTATCTGTTGATGTGCCTCTCCTCTCGTAACAGCTTGTGACTTACGTGGCTGCTGCGGTGTCCCTATCCTCTCATCACAGCTTGTGACTTAAGTGGCTTCCACAGTTGTTTTTGCTTTTGAACAATCATATGATTTATTTTGCTGGGCTTCTCTTAGTTTTAGACTATGAGACCCTTCCAAAACAATGTATCAAGATCTAAACAATGTATCAAGATAGTTTTGTTCCCCTTGAGATAGGATCTCTTATCCTTAGCTGGCCTTAAACTGGCCTGGAACTCTCTGGTAGTCTAGGGTTATCATGACCTTTTGATCCTCTTGAGATCACAGGCATGTGTCCCCATGCCTGCTGTACCCATTGCAGGGTACTGAACCCAGGGTCTCATGCATACTACGCACTTATACGCAAGCAGCTGAGCTATATGCCCAACCCTTTAAGATACTTCTTGATGGTCTCCAGAGCGAGTTCCAGGAAGCCAGGGCTGTACAGTGAACCCCATTTTGACAGCCCCCTGCCAAAGAAAAGATCCTTCTATACGTCTAGATAATCTCTAGTTTATCCTTTACCTCTCTCCTAACCCAGTTCACTTTAGAGGTGGAAGCAATATCTTTGTTTATCAGCAGAAAGCTGTCATGGCCCTGAGGGCACGTCAACTCTGCTAACTAGAATGCTGGAGTCTGCAGAGACGGATGAGATGGTCTTCACCCCAGAGGTGGCAGCAGGAAGTGCCCTGTGTGGGAACCCTGCTGCCTCCCCGGCAGGGGACTGAGCTGAGCTGCAGGTGGGCAGAGGAGTGCTCTGGTGAGGGAGAGCTGCAAAGTGTAGACAGAAAACAGACTGCTATGCTGTGACAGTTTGGTGTTAAAAAGTGAGGTAACAGGCCAGGGACTGTTTGGTAAAGGGTTTACAATGCCATCCTGTAGGCCTGGGGTCAGTCTTCCAGAACCCATATGAAAAAGTGGGGTGCAGCAATGCACCATGTAACCCCAGTGTCAGGGAGGTGAACAAGCAGGTTGCAGGAGCTTGCTGGCCAGCGTGCCTAGTGAGTTAGCAAACTCCAGGTCAGGAGAGATCCTGTCTCAGGAATGAGAGGGAGGGCTGCGAGAGGGCTCAGGCGGGGGTACTTGTCTTCAAGCCTGACAGCCTGGGTTTGACCCTGCAACCCACCCATGGAAGGAGAGGCCTAACTCCTACAAGCTGTCTTGTGACTACCACACACACTCAATAAATGGGGGTTTCTGTTTGTTTGTTTTTAAAAAGATAGAGAATGGTTAAGGAAAACTCCCTATGTTGACCTTTGCCTCTACACACTTGTGCAAATACATGCACACACTTGTGCAAATACACACTTGTGCAAATACATACACTCACACACACAAAAAGGAAAAAGAGTGGAAATGGGGTAGGCCAAGCAGACTAAGCCATGCTCAGGGGCCTTTGAGGGGCTCCCAGAAAACCTGGAGTTTACCCCGCGTGCTCTCAGTACAGGTACATGTGTGCAGACAAACTGGGGGTACAGGTTGCCAGGCCACTGTGTCAGATGGTATTGTAAGACAGTCTCAGGGAACCTTGTTTTCTTGTTTGTTCTCAGTGCCCAGGGCTTTGCACACACCAAGCAAATACTCTAGCACCGAACCATAATCCCAGCGTGAGAACCCGTGGTATGAAGAAGGCTCTGCGTCCTGCATGTTCAGGGACACCATTGCTCCATATCTCAGTGCGGTTGCAGTGTGTTTTTCCTGCTCCTAACACAGTCCCTAGTTGGTAGAGATGCCAGAAACTGCCGTCCCCCATATGTAAGCCCCACCCAAAACTGCATGGCTGGGCTGGGTAGCTGGGCTGAAGAACATGGGATGAATGAGACCCCTTCCTCCTGAGCGAACAACACCCAGGGCTTCTGTGCGCACAGCAGGCTCCTTGAAGGGAAGTGGTGTTGTCTGTGCTGGGTCCTGCCAGTGAGTGTCCCTTTATCTCTGTGGGACTGCTGGTCTCCTGGGATGGAGGTGCACACAGCCCTGTCTGCCTCCTATCCAGCATTGGCAGGGCCTTTCCAGACATGCAAAGTCCCAGAACACTGGGCTGTTGAGTCTCTGGAGCCTTCACACATGTCTGTCCATGTGGCCCCTCTCTCTTTCGGTCTGTCCTACTGCCCCACATTGTGTTCTGACCTCCACAGACTGGTTTTTGTCTGTAAGCGGCACAGCTGACCTCTCACTTGCCTTTCCTTGTGTCACAGGCTCTGCAGAGCAACCTGAAGTATTCCCTGCTACCACGGCGGCTCATCATCAGCAAGAGGCTAGCTCAGTGCTTGCATCCTGCCCTGCCCAGTGGTGTCCACCTAAAAGCCCTGGAAACCTACGAGATCATCTTTAAGATCGTGGGAACCAAATGGCTGGCCAAGGACTTGTTCTTGTACAGGTACAGCTGCTTCCTGCTCTGGTACTCTCGTCAGCAGGGCAAGACATGTTTCAGTTCAGTTGGAAGATGACAGGCAAGGGGCTGGAGTTGTCACTCTGGGTAGAGTGCAGGCACGAGGCCCTGGGACTAAACCCAGCACTGATGAGCCCAGTGTAGTGGTGCCTGCTTGTACTTCTGGCAGGAAGAGCAGAAACTCAAGGTCACTTAGCTACATGGCATTTTCAAAAAATGTTTAAAGGAAAATGGCACAAACCACACAGCAGATAGTCATTGAGCTGTCACCGGGAGATGGCCACCTTCAGAAACATCTGCCCCCAGACCCCGTGTGTGCTACATATGACAAGAACTGATGTTGCTGCTTTTTACTCAGTGGTGTCATGTGACCATCTCATCTCAAATCTGCATCGGTCTGTCACCAGTTAAATGGTTCCGATCGCTCTTTAAAGCTCCCATCTGGGGCTAGGGTAGAGCTTGGCCTTTGCCTATGCAAGGCCCTAGGGTTCATCTCCAGCAACTAAATGTAAACAAAGCCAAGCCCTGAACCTCCCCTCTGCCCACTGTTCCTGTGGAGTCTGTGACAAGGTCTCTGACTGCCCTTACCTCCCCTTCTCGTCTTTCTTAAAGCTGTGGCTTGTTTCCCCTCCTGGCCTATGCCGCCATGTCGGTCCGGCCTGTGCTGCTGGGCCTGTATGAGAAGTACTTCCTCCCGCTGCAGAAGCTGCTCCTGCCGAGTCTTCAGGCCTTCCTTGTGGGCCTGCTGCCGGGCCTGGAGGAGGGCTCTGAGATCTACGAAAGGTTGGTATAGCATGTCTGGGGTGCTGGCTTTATCTGTCAAGGAACTTGCTCTGTGGACTGACCTTGGACTCAGAGATCTGCTTAGCTCTGTCTCCTGAGTTCTGGGGTTAAAGTCATGTACCACCACTCATAGACTTAAACTTTTCTTTACCTAGAACTTGCTCTGTATCAGGCTGGCCTTGAACTCAGAGATCTGATTGTCTCTGTCTCCTGGGATTGAAGGCATGAGCCACCATGCCTGGGCCTAAACTTTTCATGGCCACTGTTCCTCATGATCCAGATCAAAAGCCTGTGCGCTCCATTTCTGGATTGTAGTTCAGTCCAGATTAAAAGTCCAAGTGAAAGCAGTAACCAGATAATGATAATGCCTAAATACAGCTGTTCCTGATCAGCAGCAAACCCAGGCCATAAGCTTGGCTGGGTGGGAGGTTGTCCTGAAGTCACCACTGCCCTGATCTATTCACTCCTTGAACACAGGATGCAGCTCCGTTCTACTTCCTGGTGTGCCTTTATTCTACTTCCTGGTGTGCCTTTATTCTACTTCCTGGTGTGCCTTTATTCTACTTCCTGGTGTGCTTTATTTCTTTGACTTATGCTTTGTACTTTCCATGCTTGCTACACTCAGTCAAAACGCTCTTTATGAGACAAACCAGAGAACAAAGTCCCTTCTGGGCCTTTTGAGACTTCCTTTGTCAATGTAATTAATACAAATATCCTCACCTTAGCCTCAGGCAAACTTTTCAGACAAAGGCAAAAAGCAGCCACCTTCTTCACCAAAATATCACAAAAACATACTGAAATTTGTTTTTGCCTGGCCACATACTGAAATTCTTCTCCTCTGAAACCTCTTGGGCCAGCTCTGCATAGGTCAAATCACCCTCAGCACCAATGTCTTCCATTTCCCTACTAGGATGGCCCATTTAACCCCACTTAAACCATTCCACTGCTTTCCAAAGTCCCAAAATCCATGTTCCTCCAAACAAAAGCATGGTCAGGACTATCACAACAACACCCTACTCTTGGTATCAACTTCTGTCTTAGTTAGGGTTTTACTGCTGTGAACAGACACCACAGCCAAGGCAACTCTTATAAGGACAACATTTAATTGGGGCTGGCTTACAGGTTCAGAGGTTCAGTCCATTATCATCAGGGTGGGAACATGGCAGCATCCAGGCAGACATGGTGCAGGAGGAGCTGAGAGTCCTACATCTTGTTCTAAGGGCAAACAGGAGAAGACTGGCTCCTGAGTGACTAGGAGAAGGGTCTCAATGCCCACCCCGCAGTGGCACACTTCCTCTAACAAGGCCACTCCTCCTAATATTGCTCCTCCCTAGACCAAGCATATTCAAATCATCACAGACCCGGACCTTGAGAAGAGTTAGAAATGAGGCCATTGTACAGGGTACCAATTATCCACTGCCCCATTAGACCATAGTTTGTGGACACACACAGATGAACATCCACACCTCCTCTAGTGGATGAAGCATCTCCTAATGAGTGCCTTCATTTACAGGGAGGGAGGGAGGGAGGGGTTTTCAGCTCTGAATAAGGCAAAGCCAGGTTCTTCAGGAGGCAGGGCTGATTCCAGGGGGGAAGAGTAGGGTACAAAGCAGGGTCCCAGTCCTGCTCCCCACCTGCCTTTGTTTATTTTATTTCTTTGTTTGTATGTTTATTTAGGGGTTTGACGCAGGGTTTCTCTGTGTAGTCCTGGCTGTCCTGGAACTTGCTCTGTAGACCAGGCTGGCCTTGAACTCAGAGATCTGCCTGCTTCTGCCTCTGGAGCATGGGATCAAAGGTGTGCGCCACCACATGCCTATCTTACCTTTTGGACACAGGGGTCTTGCTACATTATGTAGCCCAACTGGTATCAAACTATCTGCAATCCTCCTGCCTCAACCTCTGCCCACTAAGTGCTGGGATCACAGGTGTGTGTGTTCACACGTGACCAGAGCAGAACCTCAGCACAGCTTTTGGCAGGACCTGGAGATGTGCTTAAAGCTCTTAAGTTTCTCACTGGGTCTGGTGACAGCTCAGAAGTTGGAGAGCTGTATGGCCATGTAAACCGTGCATATGCATAAAACCCTTTTTAATGTTTTTCTTTTTTAATTTTTATTTTGGGGGATTTATAAAAAATCCCTGTCCATACTGAGTGATGTTGCTACTGGTGACTGGGCCTGTGTGACACCCGTCTGTAATGCCTGTTCCCTGTGTGACACCCATCTGTGATGACTGTTCCCCATGTGTATACATGCCCCATGTGCTGGCACCACGTTCTTCTTGCCTCTCCTATTCCCAGGCCTTGGCCATGTCACCCTCACATGCATTTGGGCAGTGAATGGGCCCCACATGGAATCAGGCAGTTAATCCTAGCTGAACTTGGAGTGTTGCCCAGGCTCCAGAGAACCGGGGAATCCAAATGGAGTGTTGTGGCCACTGAGAGTGACCCAGGCCACACACGCATTTATGCTGGGATTGGACAAACTATGGCAGAGGTTTGAATGTGGAACACTCAGGATTTACCTAGCTTAGTCCTCGATCTCCCACCATTATGGTACATCTGTGAGGAAGAATCTGATGCTGCCACACGTGCTGGCTAGCCTGTGTTGATATGTGGAGTTAGTGGTCATGGTGGCATAGGAGGTAGCAATGAGGCCATTACTAGAAGTTCTGGTATATTTACTTTCTGAAGACAGGTCTGCTTGTGTACGTGTGTGTGTGTGTGTGTGTGTGTGTGTGTGTGTGTGTGTGTGTGTGTACATTCTCTGACAGATTAACACATTGATTAGCTCCCCACAGGTCTCTTGCCATCCTTTAAATCTCTGTTACTCACACTAGAAACACTTTAAAATCCGGGGTGTTCTTGTTTGCTCTTTTGGTTGATAAGTGAGAGTTTGTTTGAACAGTTGTTAATATGTTTAATATTAGTGTTTTTCCCCTAACATTGTGGTTTTTGAATTGGCCCAGGAGCTAGGTAGCTGCACGAATCACTGAATAGATCTAGCTGCCACTGGAAGCCAAACCAGTGTCCTGCCACACCAGGAAGTGGTGACCAGCTGGCCACGGTTCTTGTGCCTGCATGTGTGTTACAGGCACAGTGAGTGAGCTGGCCATACAAGATGGTTTTGTACTGTTCCTGTTGTAGTCTGAGAAAGTCTTGAGAAGGGACCCCTGAGCCCTTAGGATTAGAGCAGCATACCCCAGCCAGTAATTCCCATGCACAGCTAGGAAGAGGGGGATGCAGTCACAGCATCCATCACAGCTGGGAGATACTGTGAGGGGCTGAGCTAGGCCCAGCTGCGAGGTGAGCTAACCCACTGCTTTGTGTAGGTGGGGACTGCTCCACCTGTGCTTCTCAGTGAACGTAAACAAACAGGACTCCTGGCCAGTGTGTGACAGTGTCATCCTGGCTTTTTCTGCTTTGCTGTGCTGAGAAATCAAGATTAGAAGGAGAAAAGACTCCTTTCTCGGAGCAGAGTGGGGTGAGTGCCTTGGTGACTATAAGAAAGCAGAACTTGAGACCAGGTGTGTGACACTCGAGTGCCATCTATCCCAACATTAGCTGGGCTGGACAGAACCGGCCAGGGTTGCAGGTGGCAACTCCAGGCCAACTTTGCTATGCCTAGTGAAACCCTGCCTCAGAAATCCACAGGGAGAGGGGAAAGGGCAAAGGAAGGAGACATGACTTACTAGAATGACCACTTAAGTCAGTGTTCTTTAGTGTACACGTGTAATCCCAATATTCAGGAGGTGGAGGCAGGAGGATCACCCTGAGTTTGAAAATAGCCCCAGCTACATAGTGAGACCCAGTCTCAGCAACAGGAACAGCACAGCCAATGGCTCCTCACCCAGAGGGAAGCCTCAGCAGTGCCTGGCACTGTCTCGGGTTGGGAGGGTTGGCAAGGTGGAGAGGGTTAGCTGCTGCTGTGTCCCTGGCAGGGCCCACAGTGCTGCAGGCATCTGGGTTCCTTATCTGCCCCTGGGACAGAGCCAGCCCCAAGTCAGCAGTATTAGTTGAGAAACCCTGATTCATCTGTTTTGAGATTGTTTCCTATGTTTCCCCACTGGTCTTCAGTCCCCGGGGTCCTGGGATCCCTTCACTAGCCGTGAGCAGGAGCAGCGATTGCAGGGTTCTTCCCGCACTTAGTCAGACATGCTAATGTGAATACCTGGTTGCAGCCCGGACAGTCAGGTTCTAAGGTTGGGTGCAAGTGGGCCGCTGACCTCTGGCCATTAACTCTCTCTGTTCTGAGATGAGACGCTGGTGGCAATAGTCCTGCTGCACTGCACTGCTGTAGGACATATTTCCTCTCACACAGCTTTCATTACTATAATAAGCCTCAGTCAGCACTAGAGCCGGGAGATGTCTACCCTCTACAGTTAGGATCTACTTCCCCATCAACAACTCCAAGTTCTAATGTGCCCTGCTCCGTCTGGGCAGCTCCTAAGTCCAGTCGGCTACGTTTTCATGACTCCCTGTGGCAGTTTCTTCCTCTCTCTTTGTGTACCATCTCAGACCCCAAGCCCGGGAACCCCAAACCCTGCCGGTGTCTCTTCTGTCCAGTCACTGTCCTCAGATTTTGATAGTGAACCCTTCCCTGGGTGGAAGCTATGCAGAGAGCAGCATCTGTGGCTTGTACTTTAGAGGTGGTCTGTTGTAAATCAAAGGGCATGGTGGCAGTAAGGAGTGTGTGTGTGCGTGCGTGCGTGCGTGCGTGCGTGCGTGCGTGTGTGCGTGTGTGTGTGTGTGTGTATGTGTGCGTGTGTGTGTGTGTGTATGTGTGCATGTGTGCATGTTCTTGTGCTTGGTGGGTTTTATCTCGGTCAGGGCAGGGATTCCTTAAGTAATCCTATGGTAAGGAGTCTTCCTCACTGAGGAGCCTCCCCTCCTGGTGCAGAAGAGGCCCAACAGGTCTGTGTCCCAGGCACATGAGACTCCTCTGACCAGTCAATCACAGAGCTCATGTGGCTGCTGAGCGCCGCTTCTGCCCTACACCACGGCTCTTGCTACACTTTTCAGTGCTGAACAAAGCCAAACTGTTTGTTTGATCAGCTTTTAATAGAAGACCAATCAATACCTTCAGCCGCAAAGCCATTCTATGTACTTTCCCTAAGCCCTTGGCTTGACTTACACCTCCTCAACCTTGTTTTTCTAAGATCCGATTATCATTCCCTACAAATATTTTATGAGACAGTAAGGTTTAGATACATTTAAAACTTGTATCAACTTTTCATTCTTGGGCAGTTTCATGTATTTATAATGAATTTTAACCCTTCTCGTGCCCTCTGTCCCTCTCAGTCCCCTTCCCAGTAAGACCCCTCCTGCATTCATGTCTTCCTTGTGAGTGGCATGGAGTTTGAACAGGGCCTCCTGAGGAGCATAGGCACACAGTTATTTGCTGGAGCTCGGGCAACTTAGGAATGGCCACGCCTGGGCTGCACATGACCCCAGCAACCTTAACTGTTGGTAGCCCCTCACGAAGGGGAGGGCTGCATGAGCTTCCCTTCTCTGAGGAGCTGTCAGTAGCTCCACCTTTTGCCTGTCTTGTGCTGGTGACCACAGGTGCGGCGTGAGCTTGTTCATAGGCCACGTCACACCCACAAGACACTGTCCCATCCCTCCTCCCAGCCTCAGGAGGAGGGTGGTGCACGGGCTCTGTGTGGGGCAAGCACTCGGCAGCCATTTATCCTACATTTCAGTCAGCCACGAGTCTCTGTGTTTGTTGTCCAGACTCATTTTTAAGGAGAATGGAATCCGTTTTAATGTATAAATGTATATATTTGGAGCAAGTACTTTTTCCTTTTATTTGTTCTTGAAATCAAAAAGCAAACTCAAGGTGGTTGGTGTGGGGTGGTTTTCACAGTGAGAATTGTGTCACAGTCACCTGGCATTTGGGACCCTGCGTGAACTGGGGCACTCTTGGGGATCTCCAGCACTGCAGGCTGTGTACACACTCCGCTGCCCTGTGCTAAGTTTTTATATGGGCACTCCCATTCCACCTCCGTGGGACAGAGACTCTTGGCTCCATCTCATGGCCAAGTGTAGATTCATGCTGGGGTCAAGCCTGTCCCAGGTCCCGTAGCCAGGATTTGAACACCCGAGGGCTGAGCTAAGAAAGCCCACGAGCTGCTGTTCACACTGAGCTGTCCCTGGCCTTCTTTTCCCTACTCCTTTGCAGATAGGAAGCATATGAGAAATGTGTCCACTCTGTGATGAGTCAGCTCAACATGAGGTGACCTCTTCACCAGCCCACATGTGGTTTTCAGTACCAGAACTGCAGAGCAGGGACCCACCTTAGCGTCCATGGAAAATCAGGCCTGATCCGCTGACAGACACGTTATGACAGACTGCGTCACACTGCCATGGGAGGATTGAGTGAAGATAAGAGGCTGACACCTGTGGCCCCAGCACCAGGAGGTTGGGGCAGGTCCAAAAATAAAGAGGGCTGGCAAGTGGCCCAGCAGTTAGGGTGGCTGCTACCAAGCCTGATGTCCTGAGTCTAATACACAGAAGAGGACGAACAACGTCTTCAAAGGAGAGACCAGCTCTTTCAGATTGTCCTCTGACCTCACCACGCCTGCTGTGCATAAGTACGCACGCACACACACACACCACACACACATGCATATACCCATGCACGCAGATGCACTAACTAAATATGTGGGACTGGCAGGATGGCTCAGCAGTTAAGAGCACCTGCTGTTTTAAGAGGTCTGGAGTTTGGGTTTCCAGTGCCCTCTTTCGGCTTGCACAGGCACCTGCCAACACATGCACACACATGTACACAGACACACATAGACATACTTAAAAATAAATCCATCTATAACTAAAGGGGACAGTGGCTAACAGAGTAAAGGCACTTTCTGTCAGGCCCAGCCACCTGAATTCCATCCGTGGAGCCTTGGAGATGGTCTGCGTGCCACATTTGTGACTGGTCACACATTGCAAGTTGGGTAGGAAGCTGCACCTCTGGGTGACATGTTTGTGTTAGCAAATCTGGACCCAGCAGGATGGGACCCAGGTAGATGGGAATTGCAGCAGTTGCAGAGATGAGAGCCATCTGGAGTGACAGGAAGAGGGGGTTTCCTGGCCAGGGTGCTGTTCCTCAGGACAGGGCCTCATGGGGGAGCTCACAGAGTGCAGAAGGTGGAAGGACCACTGAACCCCTGTCATCTTTCACCAACAGAACTGACACCCTGCTCCTGAGACTGTCCGTGGTTGTGGGCCGAGAGGTGTTCTATGCTGCCCTGTGGGGGAGTGTTCTGACAAGCCCTTCCATCCGCCTCCCCGCCTCCTTGTTTGTGGTCAACCACATCAGCAGGGACTCAGCAGGCAAGGAGCAGAAGTACATGCTGGGTACTGATTACCAGCTCACGGTAGGTGCCTTGCTCCCGGAGAGACAGGAGTATGGCTTCTCCATCGGGGAGACGGGGCAGTGGAGACTTTCTAGGACTGAATGGGTGGGATGGTGAGCTGCCAAGCAGGGCGAGGGGCTGCTGCCACACGCAGGGATGATTTGCTTTCCCTTTAATATTTTATACTTATGGGGGGGAGGAGAGAGAGAGAGAGTGAGTGTGTGTGTGTGTAGAGAAAGAGACAGACAGACAGAAATTAGGTCCTGCCCTGTGGAGGAGCAGCAGACTCTGCCCACTAGGCCCCGTCTCCTGCCTGGAGGCATGTCTCCTCAGCGGCAATGGCTGTGTGCTCAGAAGCCTCTGCTGTGCCTCTAATCTCGTTTCCTCCCGAGCCTTTCATCACTCCCTCCTTACTCATCTTGAGACTGCCTCCCCTCCTGCTCCGGTGTCCCGATGACTCTTGGCCCTGTTTTCTGCCCTGGTCAGTCCTCTTTGGCTGCCCTCACACCTAAAGGTTGGGGTTCCCCAGCCTCCTTTTCCAGGCCCATGAGAGCACTCTGCCTTCCCTGGCAGCTGCAGACCTTCTCGTGAATTCTGCAATGGGACTATCCCAGACCTTTATCCTTCCCAACCAGGATCCTGTGCTTGATGACGTACTTAGGCTGCACCGCCTGACAGCGGGCCCACACTGTAAGCATAGTGCTTCTACATCAGATCAATGCGCTACAAAGCCTGGAGCCAGCAGGCATTGCTGTCTGCTGAGGGTGGTAGGACTTTCCCACAGGGTCTTTCGTGGGACCATGTGGTAGAATTGAAATGCCCCTCTGCTTGTGATTGAAATATGAGAGATCCCTATGTGCAGTCTCCCTCTTTCCTGCCCTATGGATCTGACCTGTTTGTTTGACCTGCCTAAGTCTCTCTTGGGCCAGCAGCCCTCCCACTCTCCACCCACTCTCGCCTGCTGTCTATCCGTTGCTAAGAGATTGCCTTTGTAACTCGTGGCTTGAGCACAGCTGTCTGTGCTTGCCACACAGTCCCAGCCCAGGGCTTTCTAGTTGTCTGCTCCCAGCTGATCGCTCACCTGTCCTCTCCGAAGATTGCTCTTAACCTTACACTTCCCACAGGCCTTTGCCTTTGGCTCTCAGCCCCAGTGCACCTGTTCCTTCTGAGAGAAGCCTTTTTTTTTTGGAGCTGAGGACCGAACCCAGGGCCTTGCGCTTGCTAGGCAAGCGCTCTACTACTGAGCTAAATCCCCAACCCTGAGAAGCCTTTATTGAGAGAGGATTCTGCACTGCCTTGACTTGGGATCCTCTGGACCATGTGTCTTCCCTTGGTTTTACTTGAGGTTCCTGTTGGATCCTGTGTGGGATCACAGAATTTTCGAACTGGGCATGGAGTCAGTTCCCTCAGCTCTCAGGTGAAGCCAGTGAGGTCTCTGGCTGTGTGTCTTCTCTATGTCACATAACCTCGTAGTCTCTAGAGTTCAAAGCCCTGTTCTCACCTCCTGTGTGGCCTGATGCCACATGGAGACTCCCAGCCTAAGTTATGGCTGCATCGCATAGGCACAGAGATCAGGGGTCTTTGGGACAAGCACTGTGATTTGTCATTTCAGGTGAGAGCCCTGTGTGCTTCACTACTGGATGCCAATGTTCTTGTGCAAAGAAATAATCTGGAAATCACCCTGTTTTTCTTCCCGTTTTATACCTGTCTGGTGAGTCGCATTTGCCCTTCTGGGCACTTCCCTGTTACTTCAAAGGCAAAGGGCAGGTGTGGAGTCCTTAACAGTTTAGTCATAGAGGCTGCTCGGCCACTTGGCAGCCTGCTCGCCTCAGCCCATCCACAGCCTTTCTCATTCTGTGCGCACTGTGTGACTTCTGGGAAGAGGTGACTTTATGCCAAATAGGCAGCAGCGAACGACTAGAGGATGACGTCACCTACACCCCGCTTGGTGGGGCGGGTGAGGCGGTGGTTTTGTTAGGGTCACTAACAGGAATGTGGGGACTCAGAGGGAAGGGTCTGACCTGGCATTTCAGAGACACAGAGGCTCCCCTGGATACCCCGGTGAAACTCACAACCTTCATGGACGTGAACCACACACACCCCCCAGCAGCTATACTGCTTATAAACCACTGGGGAGGGCCTTGTGAATCTGATAGCTCCCTTGAACTCCTGCACCGGGGTCTACCCCTCCAGATGGAATGCTGTGTGGGGATAGCCAGCCTCTCGCCAGCTGTCTTTTGGGGATGGATGGTTAAGTAAAGGCACGTGTCAAAAGTCAGATGCCTGCTCAGCCAGCAGACCCCTGAGGTAATGCTTCTCTATCTTCTGATAGGACCCGGATGAGAGAGCCATCCCTCTACTCAGACGGGACATTGTTCACATTCTCTCCGCTGCCACCCAGACTCTACTGAGAAGGGACATGTCTCTCAACAGAAGACTCTACGCCTGGTTGCTAGGTACTGAGCAGCGTGCGAGCATGCATCTCCCTGCTGGTTTGTGGACTGAGTGATGCCCTTAGGGACGTCTCTGAACCATGAGTTGTGGAAAGACCGCAGCGACTGACACGGCCCCAGTCAGTTGAGGGCAGATTCCTACAGGAGCTATGTTTATCTGGGGCTTTGTTTTTATCTTTTATTAAGAAATGTAAGGTTTTAGAATTCCAGATGAGTTTCGTTTTAAGAGCCAGACAGAAATACCAGAAATCTGTAGCTAAATTATATTTAATGAGAAGCCACACATGTCGGACCACATGTATCAACTAAAGGGCAAGGGGGAGGCTGAGGTAGGACGGTTACAAGTTTGAGACTAAGCTGAGCTGCATAGAAAGACCCTATCTCAAAATCAATTTAAAAATCAGGGCCATAGCCAGGCGGTAAGGGCTTTGTTGTCAGGCACAAAGCCTGGGCCCAATCCTGAGTGCAGAGAAGAGGAAGATGAGGCAGCACAGCCGTGCACCCCGGAGGGGAGTTTCCTGGGCTGAGGTTCAGGAGGAGGCCCCAGAACACTGTGAAATCCACGTGAGGATGGGGAAGCTTAGTCATGGGCAAGAGGGACTGGGAATGATTCACATAACAAGCTCAGGAGAATCCCTGGTCAGCATCTCTGCGTAGTGTTGATGTGGACAGCCTGCAAACCTGTAGGCAGCGAGCCCTGTTGGTTGGAAGTCTCCCAGGAACAGAGCCCAGGGAAGGAAAGCATTTTTATGTATAAATTCCCATGTTTATGTATGTTACAAAAAGAAAGCAGTGTGGACAGAGCACGGGGCTTCAGGCCCATAGGCAGGTTTGCAGCCACTGAGCCTCACCCCGCCCTCCACAGCCTTCCTTATCTGCAGGGTATGGACCGCCTCAGGGCTCCTTGCATTGTTGTGAGATGCACAGGTACTGTAAGGAATCAGCTATGGTGAGGAACTACAGGCTTGAGATGGATTGGGGTTTTTTGGTTTTTATTTTTTTAGCCAATATTTCTTGTATCTCAGGCTGGCCTTGAATTTACAGTAGAGCCTTAAGCCTGGTACTTCTGGTCCTCCAGCCTCCTCCTCCCAGGCACCATGATTACAAGCATCAAGCCAGTGTATACAGTACTGTGGGGGCTGGTGGGAATGCAGGGTTTCATACACCCCCAGTTCTCTTTGGAAAGTTTAGACTTTCTAAAAAGTGTGTGTGTGTATACAAAGGCCAGTGTTGACTGTATTTGTGCATGTAAGTGCAGTGCCTGCAGAGGTCAAAAGAAGCTGCCAGATTCCCTGGAGCTGGAGTTACAGGCTGTTGTGAGCATCTTACCATGGGTGCTGGGAACTGATCTCAGGTCTCTGCAAAAACAGTATGTGCTCCTAACCATTGAGGCATGACTCCAGGCCCCTTTTACGGATTGGTTTTTAAAAGGATGAGTTTGTGAGCTTTCATCTGTTAGAACATGGGATCCTAACTGGGTGGTAGTGCATGTCTTTAATAACACACACACACACACACACACACACACACACACACACACACACACACACTCAGGAGTAGAGTTCTGAGTGTGAGGCCAGCTTGGTCTATAGAGCCAGTTCAAGGACAGCCAGCGCAGCACAGAGAAACCTGTCTTGAAGAAAAAGGAGAACGAGGAGGAGGAGAAGGAGGAAGAAGGTGGCACTCTCTGTATAGAGAAAATGCCAGGACTTGCTTAGCTGTGACTGGGAATACCCTGATGATCCGCCCAAAATGAGGGCGGGTGGGCAGGCAGGCAGCAGGCAGCAGGCAGGCAGGCAGGAGGCAGGCAGGCAGCAGGCAGGCAGGCAGCAGGCAGGAAGGCAGGCAGCAGGCAGGCGGGCGGGCAGGTAGGCAGGCAGCGGGCAGCAGCGGGCGAGCGGGCAGGCAGGCAGGCAGTCTGCCTTGATTTCAGGTAGTGCTGGAGAAGTAAATCACGATGTGGAAGTGACCTTTGTCCCAGTCCTTATGAACATGCTGCAGAAGGGCAGTGAGTGGTTGGGCAAATCAGACTGGTGCCCACTGTGATGGGATTCTCCCTCCCCGCTCCTTAGCTGGGACATCACCTGCAGACATGGGCTCAGGGGAAGGTACTTCCTATTACATGTACCTCCCTGGGAAGGGAGAAGTGGCTGGATCTGCCTTTGCCTGTCTGTTGAAGGAGTTGAGGTATAAGGATTAAAATATCACATCGGGAAGACTTTGCACAATACAGTATCTTCTTATAGCCTGTGGTGTTTATTTTTTATAGGTTCAGACATTAAAGGAAACACCATTGTGCCAAAATCTGAAATTTCAAGTTCTTATGAAGACCAGTGCTCATACTTCTTTGATAAATACTCCAAGGATCTTCTAGTTGAGGTAAAACATTTCTAAAAACTGAACATTTGACCATAATTAGAACATATTCCATTGCAGTCTTCTTTTCTCTTCCTTTCTGTTTGTTGGGTTGGGTTTTGTTGTTGTTGTTGTTGTTGTTGTTGTTGGTGGTGGTGGTGGTGGTGGTGGTGGTGGTGGCGGCGGCGGCGTTCTTTCTTTAAGTCAAGGTGTAATGTCTCCCACACGGGCCTCAAACTCACTACACAGCCTTTGGTGACTGTGAACTCCACTCCTCCAGGCTATCTCAGAAGTGCTGCTGTGTGCCATTGTGTCTGGTCTATACAGTGCTAGCATTGAACCCAGAACTTCATTCTTGTCCGACAGGCACACCACCCTCTGAGCCCCGTTTCTTCAGTGCATTTCCTTGAGAATCCTCAAAGCAGACACTGGGTGTGGTCCCTGAAGGACCAGCATGCATGTGTTAGGGTTGAGGCTGGTCTTCATTTTCTCCCAGAGTGTTTACCTAATAATGCTGTACCCTACCATATGTATTCTAATCCTAACTCTGCCACGTACAGTGCCCTAACGTGTGCTTTGTGAACAAACACACAGGCTCTGGCTGAGATACTGCACCAGAAGTTCTTAAACGCCGACTTAGAGGAGCGCCACCATGAATATCTGAAGCCTTTCCGAATCCTAGTCAGTCTGCTGGACAAGCCGGAAATAGGTAACGTGGGAAAAGCCACGGCCCTTGAGCAGAGCTGGATCACTGTTCTCAGAGGGTTTAAGCACAGATGCAGTCAGCGTAGGAGAGCCTTAAAGTGTGTGTTTCAGTTTCAGAGGACGCTCCTTCAGGTTCCTGCTTTGGGAGGGCGGGGGTGCCTACAGAGCATCCACACTTTACACTATGTGACTGTTTATTCCCAGTGTTGGAACCACCCATGAGCCTTGGTTCACAACTGGTGAGGGACCCCATACTCCTGTATTTTTGGTTTGTGACCATGAGCAAGCTGTTCCTCTGTAAAAATGAGACCATTCTACCACAAAATGGGAAGGGTGTTAGACTCTGCTTCTTAGAGGATCCCTCTTACACGTGTACCACACTGTGACCCCTGACCCCGAGAACTGTTGAGAGAAGTGACCCCTCCCTCTGCTGCCCTTCACTGTCAGATCTGATGTGCAGTCAGTCACCAGAGCCCCTTCCCAGAACAGAGAGCCCAGCAGCCTACTGCAGTGCAAGCTCTAGGTGTTGTCTCAGAGGCCAGGGTATGTGCACCTTCTGGCCAGAACAGAGCCAAGAGCATTCTTAGGCCCTGAAGCCCTTCAGTCGTTAACCAGAGTGTGGCGCTGAACATCTGTAGTGTGGCGTGGGCTCCAGGCAGCGAGAGAGGACAGTGACTCCTGGTGACGATGGATGGGGCACCCCAGCTGCCGGGATGTCTGTGTGTTTTTAGATTGTCTGTACCCGTCAGGCTAGCCTGGAGTTTGATGTGTGTGTGGCCAGGTGGCCTTGAGTCCATCATCTCCTGCCTCTGCCTCCGAAGTCTTGGGATTACGGACATAGCACCACATTCGATCTAGTTTTCTAAAAGTCATTGCATGTATGTGCACTGTCATGCGTGCTCATGCACTCCATGGTGGACATGTTGAGGTCAGAGGGCAGCTTTCAGGAGTCACCTCCCTACCATGTGGGTCCTGGGAGTCACTCAGCCCGTTAATCTTGATGGAAGGTGCCTTCAGTCACTGAGACAGTTAGACAGACCCTGCCTGCCCTTTTTCCCAGTAGTAATTTTGTTCTGGGTGACTTGCGTGTGTCATGTGTCTCCTCACCTCCAACATGGAGGTGGCACCTCTGTGGTACCCATTTTACAGAGGGAGAGTCATTTGCCCTAGGTCACCCAGTGCCCAAGCCTTCCTTTCAGGAAGTACTGCTGGCCTGGCAGTGCTGAGCGCAGGTGCCCTGAGATGCTTGTCACCTAACAGATAAGACCTTTGCCGAGCCACGCGCCCATGGCTTAACCCACCCGTGGTGTGAGCCTTTCTCCCTAGAAGTGCCTGTGCTGGGCTCAGACTCCTTTCCCCCCACCTCATCCACTCTCGGTGCTCACGAGAGAGGTCTCTGTCCCCGGAAGTAACTCTGGCTCTGCAGTCACCTGTGAGTCAGCCTGTGAGTCAGAGGCTGCTAGCATGTTGGGAGCCTGCTGGATGGTTTGGGTGGCATTCAAAGAAGATGCAGGACTTAGCGTAAGGAGATGTACGTGTGTGTCAGGGCCGCCCTGTGGAGACCAGCAACTATGTCTTACTGGGCTACAGGTCGTACTGTGCAGACAATGGAGAGAGGCTGGCTTCGTTTCAGATGGTGGTTAAGTCTGCTCTCCTGGCTGGCGTAGTTATCTAAGGGACGTCTCTATAGCTAGACAGGTTGATTATACAGGAGTACAAGGAAGAGTCACTCTGTCTGAGGTCCTGTCCGCTCCTTAACTGGCAGGCTTTAGTCATATCTTGTCTCTCCCATGGAAGGGGCCTGCAGAACGGCCTGTGATAGGAAGCATTTGGCACGCTTCCAGCAGGAAAAACACACAGAGCTTATGAAAACAGTTCTCTCAGAGGCACATTGTGATTCCGTGAAGAGCATCGAAGATTACATTGACGTGGAGCTCAGAGTGCAGGCTAATGGTAGAGCAGTTGCTCGGTGAGGCTGCAGGTTTGGTCACAGCATGGAAAAACAAACCCGTGATGATGAGTGTGCTCTTGCACTCGTATAGCAAAAGGCAGAGGTGTTCTTTGCTGAGAGTGGGCAGGCTCTTGTCCTTCTGGACTTGCTCAGGAGAAGTCAGCTTTGAGAACTCCTGCCCTGCGCTCTGCCCAGGGACCCAGGACGCTGCTCTGCCGTGAGGCTGGTGCAGTTCTGTGAGCGTCTCAGTATTGACATTGTTTTGTGTTCCTGCTCTGAATTGAGAGAGCTGAGAGCAGGACACTTATTCCTTTTCTATGGGCGTCTCTCCCCAGTGATGTTGGCCAAGCAGCTCACAGGTTTGGAACATGTCACATTCAACTGCCTTTACCCAGTGGAAGTTAGCTTGAGCAACCCACTCAACCCCGTGACCTGCCCCCTGTATAGTCAGGGAGAGTAGCACAGGCCCTGCTCAGTGAGCCCAGACGTGACAGTGTCTCAAACATGGTGGTACTGGCTGTTTGCCTAGATGTTGTTCTGCTGCTGACGCCATCACACTTGGTGACGTCTCTGCGTCTTAAAATCCTGTGTGTATGGAGGTGCTCCACATGCTCTGCGTGTCTTAATTGTTTGAAATTTGACGGTTAAGGCTTGCGGACGCAGCTCACTTGGAAGAGTACCTGCTTAGCATGCAGGAAACAAACTGGGCATGGTGGCAAAGCCTGGTGTTTGCAGCACTCCGGGGGTAGAGGCAGGAGGAGCAGAAGTTCACAGTAAGTAATCCTTGGCTATGTGGAGAGTCTGAGGCCAGCCTGGGCTAGAGACCACATCTCAAAACAAACAACGTTTAAGTGTGTTGTCAGCCTTCTCTAACTGCTCTCTATTGATTTCAGGACCTCAAGTGGTTGAGAACTTATTTCTGGAAGTCATCAGGGCCTTCTACTCTTACTGCCATGATGTCCTGGGCCCTGACCTTAGGCTTAGTTACACTCAGAGCGGGAACCTGCTAACAAGGTATGAGCTCAGCTGCCTCAGCCTCAGTCCCCTTCCGCTCTTCAGTATGAGCCCTGCAGTGTTGAGAGGGCAGGCAGGCCCGGGTCAGCGCACCCTAGGCTGCGGCAGTGATGTCATCCAGCAAAGGCCACTTGATCTCTTGTACACAAGTGGTGAGGCCCAGGGAGAAGGGGATTGGAAAATGGGAGGGAGGGAGGGAGCTCAGAAATGAGGGCAAGAAGAGACTAAGGCAAGACACTGAGGGCTGGGTCAAGATGCTAGAAGGGGGTCTATGGGAGTCATTGGCAGATTGAACCATTAGCTTAAGGTCATCCTTGGCTGCATAGTGAGTTTGAGGCTAGCCTGGGCCACTGAGACCTTGCCGATAGATAGATAGATAGATAGATAGATAGATAGATAGATAGATAGATAGATAGATAGATAGATAGATAGATGATGGATAGATAGATGAATGTTAGATAGATACATACATACATAGATACATACATAGATACATAGATACATATATACATACATAGATACATAGATAGATGATAGATAGATAGACAGACAGACAGACATACAGAGAGTGCCACCTCTTTACACTTCACTGCTAACTTGCTTTCTTCCTGGGTTGGTAGTATATATACAAAATTTAATTCTCCTGTTTTCTTGTTTATTCATGGTAAACGTCCCAAGCAGTATGTTATACTGCCTTTTTCCTCTCCAAAGTTAAGACGGTTTTCTTTTCTTTCTTTTTTTGAAACAGAACAGTAGTAGATGCTCATGTCGAACCCTTGTATTTGAAGCTGTCAGAGACAACAAAGACATTGTCTCCCACAGTCCCTCGTCCTTCAAGGAGAACAAGAAGTTCTCACTTCTTTCTAGATCCCTCCTACACTTTTAACCATATCAACCCCACCTTCCAGCCTAAAGACAGGGTTGCATGGTACCTTCAGGTACAGCCGACCAGCCCTCCACTGTTTGCTGTGAATGTGCTGACCCGCATGCCCTCATCAGGGACCTGTCATTAAATAACTCCTGAGGGATCGAACAGTCCCTTACCGATTGACACCCCCTTTCAGGTGGTTCCACCTTTTCCTGTTTTTAAATAGTGTACCCACGTGAGGATTTCTGTAGCATTCTCTAGAGGACTTTACACATTGAAACGTGTGAGCGGCAGAAATGCATTTAAACATCAGAGTGTGCTGGGGATGTCGCTCAGTGGGGTCACTTGGCCAGGCTGGCCCAGGCTTTGAGTTTGACATCCAGCATCACAGTAAGGAAGGATGGATATAATGCTGTAGCCAAATCTCCCTGCTGAGGCTGCAGTTGGGCTGGGGAGCCAGGCATTGTGCTGAATGTAGCATTCTTTCCACCATAGCTTTTGTCTGTTTCTAGGGATCCATGAGTAAGAACACCGTTTAGCAGGGAGTGGTTTTCTTCAGGTTGTAGCTGCTGGCAGGCTGCCTACACTCCTGCAGGCAGAGACAATAGTGCAGGAAGGTGGGAGGGGACGAGTTAGGGGCAGGAGCAGGCAGGGGAGGTTTGATCATGTTACACTTTGTATATGTATGAGATTGTCAGAGAATAGACAGAAAAGGCTCTAAAGGCTGTTATTCGGGAGTGAGAGCAGTGTTTCCATGCCTTGAGTCTGTCAGAGGCGAGAGCAGAGCCAGGAGGCTTCTTCAGACACTGAGTTCTGTAGCCTGGATCCTCCATTGGTGTGATCTCCATTTTCCATTTGCAGCACAATCAAAGAAAACAGACACGCCTCTGAGATCGTGAAAACTGTCAACTTGCTGGTCTCGTCACTCAGCACCGACTTCCTGTGGGATTACATGGCAAGGTGCTTCGAGGAGTGCTTCAGGTGAGTGGCGGTGTGTGAACAGGGAGCAGGTAGATGGTTCTGTGGCTTCGTGGAGGCCGGGGTCTCACCCCAAGTGAACCTCAGTGGTCTCTCCTGACCTTCAGAGTCCAGTGGACACAGGGCTGGAAGGGACTCACGTAGGACTCCAATACTAGGACAGAGACCGTCTATGTCACAGGATGCTGGGCCACTTTGTCTTTCACTAAGGTCTAACTTCAGAAAGCCCTCTGCCCTCTCTCTAACGTTGATCAATGCAGCTTCTGCAAGCCCCGGTGCCTACCCTAGTCTGAGTGGATTGCACTGCACCCAGAGCCAACAGCAGGTCAGCAGAAGGGCAGAGGTTGCCATGCTCGACTCAACTTGTCCCTTTTCTCTTTAGTCAGAGTTAGAAGCAGACTCAGGGCTGTGCTTGGCCTCTAGCTATATCCCTGCCCATGTATTGTGTGTCTGTTTGGAAACAGATCTCACTCTGTAGCCCTGGCTGGCATAGAACTCACAGAGATCCACCTGTCTTGGCCTCCTGAGTGCTGGGGTTAAAGGTTGATACCACCCTTGCTCTGCTGCATGTTTGACTGTTTGAGACCTCTCTGAACTCCAAGACTTGCCACTCTCCTGCTTCAGCCTTTTAAATATTTGGGATTATAGGCATGAGGTAGTTATTTTATTAATGTTGCATATTTACATACATGTACGTGTCTGTATGTGTGTGAGTATGTTTATGTCTGAATATGTGTGTGTATGTGTGTGCATGTGTGTGTGTCTGTGTGTGTGTGTGTGTGTGCGTGTGTGTGTATGTGTCTGTGTGTGTGTCTGTGTGTGTATGTGTGTGCATGTGTGTGTGTGTCTGTGTGTGTATGTGTGTGCGTGTGTGTGTGTGTATGTGTGTGTGTGTGCATGCACTTGTGTACGTGCTCCTGCCCACCTCTGCAGGTCTGTTTTGTGTTGTTGCTCCTGCTTATTCCAGCTCCTGGCCCATGAGCTTCTGGAGATGCTCCTGTCTCCACCTCCCATTGTGATAAAATGCCGTGACCAAAAGCAAGTTCTGGGAGAGTTTGGCTTGTGGTTCCAGAGGGTGAGAGACCACTACAGCCGGGAGGCGTGGCACACGCAGCCATGTTTGCAGAACAGGAAGCCGAGAGCATGAAACAGAGAGTGAACCGCAGGTAGAAAGGCCTTCAGCTCTTCAGGCACCGGCCTCAGAGATGTTCTTCCCCAGCTGGGCTGTGTGCCACCACACGCCCAAGACTAAGGGAGATGTGTCTCATTCAAACCACACTGTCTAATCCTGCATATTTAGAAACAGCACTGGACTCCAGAGACCAGCACCCAGCAGTAGGTCAGTCAGTGAAGCTAGCGGTGCTTCTCCAGGGGTCACACAGCTCAGCCTGTGACCTCATGGGTGTCTCATGGAGAAGTCGAAAAATGTAAAGAATGACCCAGGTGCGGTATTGCATACTTTTAGTTCTAACCCTCAGGAGATAGAAGCAGATGGATCTCTGTGAGTTCAAGGCCAGCCTGGTCTGCACACAAAGTCCAATGTCAGCCAGGCCTATGTAATGAGACCTTTTTCAAAAACACAAACAAACAGTGGCCTCTAACCCAGGTTATATGACATAGGCTGGTTCCTGTTCCCTCAGATGGGTCTTTGATTTGGTACCGGGGACTTGAGCCACACACAGTGACATCGCTGTGTGTCTGCTGGGTGATGAGTTCACACCTGAACAGACAAAGTTCAGGTCAAACGGTTTGCTTCCGAGACATCTTCAGTAGGACACTCACTAATACTTCTCCACATTAGTCAATCTGTCACCAACACTGATGTGCCAGATCCAAAAACACTGTCCTCCACTGTGTTTAAAACAGAATAATTGATGGAAACCATGATGTATCTGAAATCGAGCCAGTCATGCTTGCCCCTGCCTGCAGTTCACCATCTGTGAGGCTATCAGGGAGATCCTGTCTCAAGACAAAACCAACCTTTAATCCCAGTCCAGGGAGGCAGAGGCAGGCAGATCTCTGAGTTCCAGGACAGCCTGGTCTACAGAGTGAGTTACAGGACAGCAGCGCCACACAAAGAAAACATGTCTTGAAAAGCCAAAAAAGAAAAAAGAAAAACACAGAAAAAAGAAAGGGGGGGGGGACGAAGTTTGCAGTGACGATGGAGGGGGTTAACTCTCTCTCCTGTGGTTAACACAGACCAGTGACGCAGACCACGGCCATTGGAGAAGCCATCAGCCCTCCCCCCACCGTCTCGGAGCTCTGCACCCTCCTTGTGTTCCTCCTTGATGTGATCCCCTTGGTAGGTGCTGGATGCCTGCTCTTGGTTCTCTCCCAGCTCCTTAGTCTGTTCTGCCAATCATGCCTTTATGGGAAAGTGGCTCCACACGAAGGACTGTCCCCGGCCAGTTTTCTGGTGTAGCACAGATGGATAGTCTCATATTTCTTTTTCACGGTGGGCTCCCGCCTCCTGAGCACTCGCGTGCCCCTGAGCAATGCTCCCAGGCTTCTTGCACTCTCACCGATTTGCTTTTATGTCCCATTTTGGTTTAGTTTGGTTTCTCAAGACAGGGTTTCTTTAATCCCAGATCGCTGGGATCGTTTCTGCTGTTTTAATTAAAAGGATTAATTTCTGGGCCTGGCTAAGCTAAAGTATGGAAACCAGTTGGCAGAATGGGACTGCTGGTTTAGAGGTGACAGTGAACACATTTGCTAGCTAACGTAGACTGCATGTGGCAGTCTAGCACTTTGTCTGGGAGGTAGAAGCAGCTGAAAGAGAGGACGCCTCCTTGGTGTGGGATTACCGTGAAACTGAACTCTGAAATCCAGACAGTCTGAGCTGCTTGCTTTTCCTGTGTGGCCGGCCGTGGTGAGTAACTGCTACTTCTGTGTTCTAGGAACTCTACTCAGAGGTGCAGACTCAGTACCTCCCGCAGGTGCTGGGCTGCCTGCTGCAGCCTCTTGCTGAGGAGGTGGAGGCCCTGAGCTTACCTGAGCTCACACACGCCTTGAAGACATGTTTCAAGGTGCTTAGCAAAGTCCAGATGCCGCCCTCCTACCTGGACATGGAGCCCACCAGTGGGAACTCGGTATGTGCTCCAGGACGCAGGCATTGGCGGTGCCTCCGAAGAGCGGGAGGTAATTAGCAGGGAGAGCCGTGGACAAGAAGATGTGTAGCCACTGAGTTCAGGATGTGGAGACTTAGTGTAGAAGATCTCCATTTCACCCTCTAGTAGCATAGTCTCCAGGAGGGCTACACTTGCTAATAACTACAGCTGCCCTTCCGTTGTGAGTTTGTATGCATGGGGCTTGGCTCACTTAAAGTGCCCTTAGAGTATGCCCTGAATCGGCAGGGTGGCTTAAATAACAGGAATAGGCTTCTCAATTTGAAGCTCAAAGCTCCTTTCTCTCAGTGCTGCGTGACTGAAAACTGCCCGACCCTTCACAAGCTTCTCCTGGCTTTGCTGGCCATCTGTGGCACTTCAGGCCTGTCAGAATTGTATGGCCTCCTCTCTATTTTCATGTACATGGTGTTCTGTGTGTGCAGTCTTTGCCTGTGTTCCCCTCTTTCTATGAAGACACAGCTGTTTGGATTTAGGCCACCCAGATGCCCCCACTTACCAGCTGCTAAGAGCCTTTTCTCAAATAAGGCCCCCCTGCAGGCTGTGGAGGTCAGGGCAAAGCCCCACTGCAAGCTGTGGAAGTCAGGGCAAAGCCCCACTGCAGGCTGTGGAGGTCAGGGCAAGGCCCCACTACAGGTTGTGGAGGTCAGGGCAAAGCCCCTCTGCAGGCTGTGGAGGTCAGGCCTTGAATGCCTATCTGTCTGGCGTGTTCATTATAACCTGCACTGCATGGCCACTCTGTCTCTTCTTCTCCAACCATACCATGGGAGTACCCTTGCATGTTTGTTACAGCAGTATCCAGCTTGTGATTTCTGCATGCCTCCGGGGTGTGTGGACTTGTACTCTAACCATTTCCCATGACCAAGGCTGAGAAGGTTTGAAATCAGGGTGCCATTGTCTCCAAAGGATACAGATTGGTCCGTAGGATACAGCCAAGGAGCATGATTACTTCCTTGAAATCGTGAGAGGTGCTACCACAGCATATGGACACTTAGTATTTGAGGCTCAAGGAGAGCATTGAGGCAGACTGCTCCTTGGGGTGAGAGTTCTGAGAAAAGTTGTTAGTGCTGTAGACAGATGGGTGGACAGCAGCCTGTGCTGGGTCTGAGGAGAGATCAGGCCACATGCACAGTGTCTCTCTTAGTTTTCCCTGGAGAGTGGGTGGGAGATGGAAATGCTCCAGGTTTTATTGTTTGTTTGTTTGTTTGTTTGTTTGGTTGGTTGGTTGGTTGGTTGGTTGGTTGGTTGTTTCAAGACACAGTTTCTCTGTGTAGCCCTGGCTGTCCTAGAACTCACTCTGTAGACCAGGCTGGCCTCAAACTCACAGAGATCTGCCTACCTCTATCTCCCGAGTACTGGGATTAAAAGAGTGTGCCATCACTGAATGGCTGTGAAAACTCCTGGCTTTAGTCTGTAGTTGGCCACTGCTAGATGTGACCGGTGAGTCCCTGTGTCATGTGATCCATGAGTGTCTTTGCAGGGTGGCCATCACTGGAGGGTCAATAGGGCAGGGAAGAGAAGAATCTAGAGAAACAACCAAATTGCTGTGGCTACTGCCGTCATGGTTCCGCCACAGTGGAGGAGCTGTACAGGATGAGACATGGGGCTTTCCTTGTCTTTCACAGAGTCCAGTAAAAGGAAGAAACAATGGTGTTGTTTTGGAAACGGAGGCTGTGGTTGCAGGTGATGAAGAGCCCTCCTTTCCCCCACTGAAATCTGAAGACAGTGGGATCGGGCTCAGCGCCTCGTCGCCCGAGCTCTCTGAGCACCTCAGGGTGCCTCGGGTGTCTGCGGAAAGAGACGACATTTGGAAGAAAGACGGGAGCATGCAGGCGACGTTTCTTTGCATCCAGGAGCTCATTGCAAACTTTGCCAACAAGAACATTTTTGCAGCATCGCTGACTGTGTCTGGGGAAGAAAGCAAGCCTGAAGAGGCCCCAGGGAAGAGCATCAAGGGCCAGACACAGAGCACCGAGCACTCTGGCAGAAAGAGCTCATGGGAACCCAAGCCCATCACCGTGCCCCAGTTCAAACAGATGCTTTCGGACTTGTTCACCGTTCGAGGGTCTCCCTTTAAGACAAGAAGCTCAGAGTCACTGTCATCAGCGCCCAGCAGCCCGCACAGGAAGGCAGCAGCAGAATGGGATGTTGACCAGGTGGTCATTGAGTTGGTGGGCTCCAAGGAGGACTGCAGGGAGGCCTTGGCTGCCGCCTGTCACCTGCTGCTGGACTGTGCCACCTTCCCTGTGTATCTGTCTGAGGAGGAGACTCAGCAGCTGTGTGAGATGCTCTTCCAGACGCCAGGTGAGAGGCGACCCTTCCGGTGCGTGGTCGGTGGTTGGGAATTCTGTGACAGGCTTGATGTTCAACTACACGGTCACATCCACCCAGGAAAACCTTCCCAGTCCAAATGATCAGAAATCCAAGCCTTTTGACACTGGTGCATGCTTTTGGGTCATTTTAGATCAGGGAAGATCACCCAGTAACTCTGCAAACACCCCCAAATCTGAAAACTCTGGAATCAGAAGCATGTTGGATACCAAGCCTTTGGTTAGGGGTTGGGCCAGCTCACTTCCTTTCTGTTCTGTAGCCAGCTACATCAGTGACTTGTTAGCTTGCTGGCTTTGTGTCTGCTTCTGACTCCTGTGTCAACTGTGTCTGACTTGACGACTAGTTTCTGTGAAGATCAGGCTGGTCTCAAACTCACAGAGATCTGCCTACCTCTGCTTCCTGAGTGCTGGGATTTAAAGAGTGTGCCACCACTGAGTGGCTGTGAAAACTCCTGGCTTTAGTCTGCAGTTGACCACTGCTAGATGTGACCAATGAGTCCATGAGATCCATGTCATGTGATCCATGAGTGTCTTTGCAGGCTGGCCATCACTGGAGAGTCAATAGGGCAGGGAAGAATCTAGAGAAAAACCAAATCACTGTGGCTACTGCCGTCATCATGGTTCCGCCACAGTGGAGGAGCCATACGGGATGAGAGATGGGGGTGTGTGCCGGTAAACCTGCCTGGTCCACCCGCAAGTCTGACTCATGAAAGGTAGCCAGTATTGTTAGAGCCGTAGCCATCTATCTGCTGTGACTACCATCAAAGCTGAGTGCCTTAAACAACAGAAACCAGCTCTCTCGCTCAGAACCAGAAGCCCCAGAGCAAGATGTCAGCAGAGCCACGCTCCGTCTGTCTGAGCCTGGGGTCAGTCCTTCCTGTGTCTTCCAGCACCTTGGACCACACTCCAGCCTGTCTCACACAGACTCCTCCCTTAGTGAGGACCCCAGGCACAGTGAGCTAGTGATATATTACTCCTTTGTTACTATGACAAATTATCTCACAGAAGAAACCTAAGGGAAAAGAGCTTATTTTCTCTGAGGGTTTCAGGAGATTGTCTGTGGTAACAGGAAAGGGTCAGCTCTGCCTCCTGTGATGTGACCAAAAGATGGCAGGCAGATCAGGAAGCAAGAAGAGAGACAAGAGAGGCAGCCTCAGGCCTTAGTAGGCCCACATGCTGACCTGCCTCCAGCATCCAGGTCTCAGAACTTTCCAGAACAGCGCCAACAGCTGGAGTGAAGTGTCCAACAGGAGCCTGCCAGCAGTGAGCTCCAAAGCACAGCAAAGGACCATTCCGATGAGGCTTGTCCTAAGCTCACTGTATCTAGGAAGACCTTGTCAAGCACGTCTCCCCCTGTAGTTCAGCTCCAGATGAGCACAGAGCTGCCCAGATGCCTCCTGTCACTACCCAGTGGGTTCTGTGGGTTCTGTGGCACTGAGTGGGGAGCCACTCTCACCTGCTTGCCTCTCTTCTCTGGCCTGCCTCCTTTCAGGGGCCAGCGATTGCAGTTTCCCACCATGGCTGAAATCCCTCATGACAATTTGCTGCTGTGTGAATGACTGCTCCCTCCAGAACATAGCCATCGCCACGTTGCTGGAAGTGATAAACCACTCCCAGTCCCTTGCTCTGGTCATTGAAGACAAGATGAAGCGCTACAAAACCTCAGGGAACAACCCATTTTTTGGCAAGTTACAGATGGTGACAGTCCCTCCCATTGCTCCCGGGATACTGAAAGTCATTGCTGAAAAAACAGACTTTTATCAGGTATTTATTTCCCCTGGGAATGCATGTATAGGTTCATGGCCTCTTTCTCAGACCAGAATTGCTGACTGGCACAGGGGCTGAGCAAGTCCAGTGGCAACCGGGGGTTGGAGGGACCGTCTGGACTGTCTCCAGATCCCAGCTCCTGACGGTCTGAGCCTCTCAGCAGGCCGGGGCAATAGCTTCTGGTCTCTCTCACGTGTAGCTGTAATCCTATAAGCAGCTCTGATGGGACAGTTGGGGCCCAGCACTGTGCCATGCCCAGGTTATGGGGCAGTTGGGGTGTCTTGACTGGGCAACTTGGTCCCAGCTGTGTCTGGTAACGTGATGCTGGGTCTCATGGCTCTAAGGCAGGCTTACATGAGGGAAAGCATGAGTGTTACTGTGCACGCGTGGTCTCCACTCCCTTTTCCCTGCAGAGGGTGGCTCGTGTGCTCTGGAATCAGCTGAACAAGGAGACCCGTGAGCATCACATCACCTGTGTAGAGCTGTTCTACCGCCTGCACTGCCTGGCCCCGACCGCCAACATCTGTGAGGACATCATCTGCCATGCCCTCCTGGACCCCGACAAGGTGAGCCTTGCATCTGTATCCTCTGTGCTATGGCCAGCTGGCTGCTGAGTCTACCCCACTTTACCTGCCCAAGCTAAGCCTCTGCTGAGCTCAGTAGACGTCCCAGTGAGCAGTGATCCGAAAGCAGGCTGGTAGATCCCTGGGAATTGAACTATTGATTTTGGGGTCCTGATCATGCAGTTGTGTCCATACTGAGGCCCACTGTCTCCGAGGAGTCAGGACTTGCAGGCCTCTGGAGCTGTTTGTAAGATTCATAGTTGTAGAGTTATTGACCTCCTGACAGCTTTCTGCCTGTTGATTGACCTTGTTCTTTAGGGCCCATGGGCCTGATATTTTGAGGGGGCATGAAGAAACTGTGTTCTGTGTTTTATTGGACCACAGCACTCGGATGTGACTCTGGACACTGACTAATGCCAAGTCCTTTTAAAAGATTTATTTTTACTTTATGGATATGCTTTGCTTGTATTCATGCATGTATGTATGTATGTATACTGTGTATGTATATGTGTGTGTGCGTGTGCGCCTGTGTGTGAGAGTGGGTGTGTGTATGTGAGTGTGTGTGTGTATGTGTGTGTTTGTGTGTGTGTGTGTGTGTGTGTGTGCATGTGTGTGTCATGTACCCATCTGGAGGTCAAAGGACAGCTTGGAGGAGTCAGTTTTCTCCCACCCTTGTGGATTCCTGATATTGAGCTCAAGCTACTAGCCTTGGCAGCAAGCACTCTTCACCCCAGAACCATCTCTCCAGCTGCTATGACAGGCCTGTGATCCCTTCATGGGAGGCTGGGGCAGGAGGGTTCCAGGTTCAAGACCCGCCTGCACAACTTAGTGGACCTTGTGTCAGAATTAGGAATGAAGGAAGGAGGGAAGGAAGGAGGGAAGGAAGGAAGGAAGGAAGGAAGGAAGGAAGAAAGAAAGCAAAGTTGAGAGAGGGTGAGGTAGAACAGGTGCTTGGCATGTTCAAGGGCTCAACCACTAGCACTACAAAAAAACAAACAAACACAGGGGGTTGGGGATTTGGCTCAGTGGTAGAGCGCTTGCCTAGCAACCGCAAGGCCCTGGGTTCAGTCCCCAGCTCCGAAAAAAAGAAAAACAAACAAACTACAGCCTTATGGTGACTCACACAGAATTAGGATGAAACCAAGTTCCTCCCATTTATTTCTTAATCAAGGGAACAAGGTTGGAAGCTCTGTTTAGATTTTCCGTGATCTGGCACCTGACACGAGAAATCCAGGGTAGTCGTGTGACATCTCACAACCGCTCCTTTGACAGGTAAGGCAGCTCTTCCCTGTGACCCACCACCCTCAGCCAAGGGAGCATTCAGGGCTCCCTAGACATGTGTTAGGCTCCAGAAGGAGGGGCAGTGAGGCTGCCTGCAGGATCCTATGTGGGAGCTGTGACCCCTACTTCACCTCAGTCCATGCTGCATAGGACAGGGTACCCACAGTCCTCTAACTTCATGTAGCCCAGTAGAAGACTATTGTGGGGGCTTTAATGTGGGGCCAAGGGAGCCCAGCCTCCTCAGAATCCCTGAGAGGCTTTGCAGTTTGCCCAGATGAGAGGATACCCAGGGGTTGAGACTGGTCTAGACCTCAGGCTACCTATTCCCGGTCTTACTTGCTGTATCACCACCTGTGTGCTTAAGATGTGTTCTCTGGTATATTAGACTCTGCTTTGTCTTTGCCACATGCCCACTATGTCTCTACAAGCACAGCCATGAAGCAAGGCACACAGCCTGTCTGTCCCTCGCTTGGTGTGAAAGACCAGCAAGATGAAGCTCCCTGGGTGGCTAGGTCAAGAACAGGAGCTCACTGCAGGCCAGGACGCCTGGCATGCAGGGGCAGCAGACTGGGAACTCGGTGCATCTCTCCCCACAGGTCCCTGTTTGTCGTTCTGGATAGCCTGGCTTGCACAGACGGTGCTATCAGTGCAGCAGCCCAGGGCTGGCTGGTTCGAGCGCTCTCCCTCGGGGATGTGGCACGCATCCTCGAACCCATGCTCCTGCTGCTGCTCCAGCCCAAAACCCAGAGGACCTCCATTCAGTGCCTCAAGCAGGAGAACTCAGCCGGTGAGCAGCCTCACAGTCCTGGGATGGGGGTGGGGGAGGCACACACAGCTCACACACGTCTGGTTGAAGTGCCACAGGAACTAGCACTTTGCACTGGTAGATGTGGGTTGCTGCCTTCACTGAAAAGTCAGTGCTTTGTTACTGAGAAGACATATTTGAAACATGCAATATATATTATCATTAGCTGTGGTCACCTTGCTGTGCATCAGGACACTAAAACCTCACCCTTCCTGGTTAAGAGTCTTCATACCTTCTGGCCAACATGTCCCCTTGCCTTCCTCACCCAGCCTCTGGCAGCCATCTCTGCTCTTGCTTCACCTCTATGGGAATGGATTCTAAATGTTGTCACTGTAAAAGAGGAGGTGAGGTGTGTTGTGGGAGTGGTTTGTTTAACCAGCCATGGTAAACATGCACATTTTAAAACCGCACTGCATCCTGTCAAGATGTGAACTTGTTATCTCCCAGTGATACATTTTTTTCAGGTTAGCAGCCCACATTTAAATAAGCACAGGGATGCTGGATTGTTTCACGGGAGAAAACAATTCATGTGTCTCTCATGCCCAGCAGAACACCCTCACCAGTGTCCCAAAAGCTGACCGTCCCAGCTTAGCAGAGGGGGGGGTGCCATGTGTAAGCACCATTGTTATTGGAGGTTCCCAAAGCCTCTGCATAGATTTGTACCCCAAATGTGGGATAATTTCAGGTGACTGAAAATGTCACATTGGTGTAGAATCTGGTCAGTTGTCCTGTTTGTCCTAGTCTTAGAGAGAGAAACAGTGCCACCCTGAGGTGGGTGAAGGGAAGGACATGGCCTCCTCTATGCAAGGTTCTTCTGAACCTGCCTGTACCTGGGCTGGGCCTGAGGGAGGAGACTGAATTAGTCCACATCCCAAGAAAGGGATGATTAGAGAACGATACACCACGCACCTTCTTCACTGCACTCTGCACGACAGCTTACAGCTTTAGTGTTTCTTTTGTCCTTTGTTTTATATGTGTGTGAGAGAGGAGACGCGTGCCCCTCCCACACACACATACTGTATGGGCACATGCGTGCTGTGGCACCTGTGCAGAGAGGGCTTTCTTCTCACTGTACAAGTTCCCACAATCGAGCTCAGGTCATCCGGCTTTGTGGAAAGCAAGCTATCCTACCAGCCAGCTATCCTACCGCCAGCTATCCCAGCTATCCTCCCACCGCCAGCTATCCCATCCAGCTATCCCACCGCCAGCTATCCCACCGCCAGCTATCCTACCGCCAGCTATCCTAGCCATCCCACCGCCAGCTATCCCACCGCCAGCTATCCCACCGCCAGCCATCCCCACCGCCAGCTATCCCACCGCCAGCCCCACCGCCAGCTATCCCACCGGCCAGCTATCCCACCGCCAGCTATCCCACCGCCAGCTATCCTACCGCCAGCTATCCCACCGCCAGCTATCCTACCGGCCAGCTATCCTACCGGCCAGCTATCCTACCGGCCAGCTATCCTACCGGCCAGCTATCCTACCGGCCAGCTATCCTACCGGCCAGCTATCCTACCGGCCAGCTATCCTACCAGCCAGCTCTTGTCCCTCCTCTTCCTCCTTTAAAAAAAAAAAACCACCCCAGTGTGTGGTTCTTCAGATTCTGTCTCTGCACTTCCCGTTTCTTTCCTGGTGCTGATGTGGCTGCTCCCTGGCAGTACCAGAGAATGAAGAAAGGGAGGTGCTGCCCGCCCTGCCCTGTCTGTGCCGCTGTGGTCTGTGTGCTCACAGGCTGCACATCTCTGGTTTCCGCTTTTCCTTCCTCTCCTTACCCGGCAAGTGTTCATGCCATAGATTGTTGAAAGCTACTTAACCAAGAGAATTGAGGGGCTGCAGAGACAGCTCAGGGATTGAAGCACTGGTTGCTCTTCTGAAGGACACAGGTTAAATCCCAGCACACACATGGCAGTTAACAACTGTCTGTAATTCCAGTTCCATGGGATCTGACACCCTCACACAGACATGCATGGGGGCAGAACACCAATGTAAATTGAATTAAAAAGAGAAAGTTGATATTGAAAAGTGCTGTCTGTGGTCTTATTGCAGAAGTAGCACTGTCTATTTTACAATGTAGGAATGGCTGGGTATAGCAGCTCACACCTATAATTCCAGCACTTGGGAGGCTGGACAGGGGAGCATCACCTGGAGGCAGTCTGGGCCATTTAGCAAGTTCCTGTTGAAACCAAAGGCGAAGCGAGCTGGCACAGCTGAGGAGCTGGCACAGCCGAGGAGCTGGCATGCATCTGCATGAATGCCAAGTGCGTGTCCAGCCCTGGGAAGACAGTCCCTGGATCTGACAGCTAGACAGTGACTAGCTGTATCTGAGAGTGCTGAGCTCAGACACCTGAGATCCCCTGCCTCAGACACCAGCCTCAGGCCTCCACACATGCGTATACACATGTACCCGCACACATCTAAGCATACAGTACATATACATGCAGAAGCACCGTGAATGCACACATACACATGCAAAAGAAAAAAGAAAAAGTCCTCCAAGAAAACTCAGAAGTAAAGGCATTACGTGGAGTCCCACGGTGCAGCCGGTGAGCTGGGCACTGCTCGTGGGTGCCCCTCCTCTCCGTCTGTTTATAGCTGTGAGCACCCAGTGCTCTCCATCGTGTACAGCTGCTGTGTCTCTGGATCTTCCCTCTCCCTTCTCCCGTACATACCTCATGGTCATGAGTATTGACACAGGCCCCATGGCCCAGCAGTATGTCTGTTACAGGCGTGCACCTAGCCATTTCCCTGCACTCTCGCTGTGGCTCTAGGGCTCACTTCCTGTTTTCTCCACAGACTATTTCAGCACGTGCCCTTTCCTTATGTTTCTGTGGAATGCACTTCCAAAGAGGGAATTCCTAGGAAAAAAAATCATTTATATTTTTCCAAAGTGCTTCCTCCCAAAATTATGATAAAGAAATGAAGTGTAAACAGATATGGTAGCCTATAACTTGGTAGGGTCGGTAATTAGAGGACAGACTGTATAATTGTCTCAAGAAAAATAAAAAACTAGAATTTAACATAACAAACCTGACAGTGATGCCCACAATCCCTGAATATTCCTAAGAGCCGTGGTGCCCACGTGGGCCAACACCAAGCTTTATGCAGTGCTGGGAATCGAACCCAGGGCCTTCAGCACTCTAACCTGGCACTCTCCCAACTGAGAGACCCCTCCCAGCTACAGGACAAATTTAAATTGCTGAGTCTCTGTTCTGTCCATGATGTAATCTAGATGCAGTTCCAGTGGACATTGTCTGCTTTAAGCCAAAGATCACCTCAGAGCTAATTTGTCATCTCTAGCCATTCTAAAGTCTTTGTCCTTCTGTGATTTCCAGAGGGCCTACACCGTTGGTTTAACAGGAAGAAGCCGGCATGCAGAGAGGCGTGTGGTGAATCTGAGCTGCAAGAGGGCGCCCCCGAGGAACACCTGCCTCGAGGCCAGTTCACCACAGTGGATCGAGAAGCCATCTGGGCTGAGGTAGAGAAGGAACCAGAGAAATGCCCTCCAAGAAGTGATCTGAGCGAGGAAGACCTGCCCTACTACGTGGACCTTCCAGATAGGATGGCCTCTGGGGGTGGGGATAGCAGTGAGCACACAGAGTCTGCAGACACGAGCTCCGGCCACACTGACAGTGAAAACACATCCACTTTCTCCTCTCCCTCCCATGACCTGCAGGACCTAAGCCATGAGGAGAACTGCTGTGCTCCCATCCCCGTCGGGGGCAGGGCATACTCCAAGCGAGCAGCCTTGCTGGCAGCCTTCCAGCCAGAAAGCCCCAGGTCTAATGCCAGGTTAAGCCTAGTGCGAGCAGACTCAGACAAGACGCAGGCTTCCGAGTCATTTTCCAGTGATGAGGAGGCTGAAGTGGAGCTCCAAGCCATTACCACATCGAGGCTGTTGAAGCAGCAGAGGGAGAAGCAGGAGACAGTCGAGGCCTTGTTCAAACACATCTTGCTCTACCTGCAGCCCTACGACTCCCAGAGGGTCCTGTACGCCTTCTCGGTGCTGGAGGCTGTGCTTAAGACCAACCCCAAGGAATTCATTGAGGCTGTGTCCAGGACGGGCATAGACACCAGCTCCACTGCGCACCTCAACCTCATCTCCAACCTCCTAGCTCGCCACCAGGAGGCCCTCATTGGCCAAAGCTTTTATGGCAAGCTGCAGACCCAGGCCCCTAATGTCTGCCCCCACTCCCTGCTGATTGAACTCCTTACCTACCTCTGCCTGAGCTTCCTACGGTCCTACTACCCCTGCTACCTGAAGGTCTGCCACAGGGACATCCTTGGCAACCGGGATGTACAGGTCAAGAGCGTGGAGGTTCTCATTAGAATAACTACACAGCTGGTCTCCATGGCCAAGTCCTCGGAAGGGAAGAATGTGGAGTTCATCCACAGCCTGCTGCAGAGGTGCAAGGTCCAGGAGTTTGTCCTGCTCTCACTGTCCGCGTCCATGTACACCAGCCAGAAGCGCTATGGCCTGGCCACCGCCGACCGGGGAGGCAGGGTCTTTGTGGAGGACAGCCTCTTTGAGGAGAGCCTCATCAATCTGGGCCAAGACCAAATCTGGAGTGAGCACCCACTGCAGATTGAGCTGCTCAAGCTGCTGCAGGCCCTCATCGTCCTGGAGCACCACCTGGGCCAGGGTCAGGAGGACTCCGAGAGTCAGCCGGCCCTCTCCCGAGAATGGCAGAGGGCTCTTAACTTCCAGCAGGCCATCGGTGCCATGCAGTACGTGCAGCCGCACCCCCTCACCTCCCAGGGCCTTCTGGTCTCTGCTGTGGTGAGAGGTCTGCAGCCCGCCTATGGCTACGGCATGCACCCCGCCTGGGTGAGCCTGGTCACGCATTCCTTGCCATACTTTGGGAAGTCTCTGGGCTGGACAGTGACTCCCTTTGTTATCCAGATCTGCAAAAATTTGGACGATCTGGTCAAGCAGTATGAAAGCGAATCAGTCAAGTTTACTGTCAGGTATGCTGAACTTGATGCTTTTATTGGCAGAGTTTGTAATGAATGTCTGTGTTGCTAAGGCTACTAATTGAAAGATAATCAACCCCCTCAGAAGGCTGGGGGTGTCATCAGCACGAGTGTACATGTTTAGATCCTTGTCTGGTAGAGTGCTTGCCTGCTAGCGTCTATAAACCCATAGGTCCAGTCCTCAGCACTGCATAAAAACTGCTCTCAAGGCCATCCTGGCTACATAGTGGATGGGCTTGGTGCTAATTGATACCCTGTGTAAATAAACCACACAGTGACCTAGGCCTTCTCAGAGGTGCTAGTCAGTTAACTGTTAGTTTTGCAAAATGGAAATAAAACCAGAATCCACTTTAGAGTAACTCTAAAACACCTTAAACCATTTTTCAGTAGTGACTTTATAACGTAAAGCAACGCCCAAGGTGCCTGTGCTTTAATTTCAGGAGCCCAGTCCATCAAACACAGCCAGTCTCTGTGTTCTGTGTTTACATGTCAGACTGGAGCCCTCATGGCCTCACATTCTCAAAACCAGTTTCTCATTTTTAAATACTCTTCTAATATGTGTGTGTATACATGCATGCATACATATGTGTGTGTGTGTATGTGTGTATGTGTGTATGTGTGTGTGTTTTGAAGGACAAGTTGGGAAGCCGTTCTTTTCTTCTAAGTTGGTTCTGGGAACAAACTCAGGTCACCCCCAACCCTGTTACTTTATTTAGCAGTTTCTCATTTCTTCTCCACAGCACAACCTCAAAGAAGGAAAACATTTCTCCAGATTACCCACTCACTCTTCTGGAAGGCCTTACGACCATTAGCCATTTTTGTCTTTTGGAACAGCCTACCCAACATAAAAAGGTACCTTTCCCCTGGACTCGTAGGCTAATTGCTTGTTAAGAATGGTTGTCTTTCCTGGACTATGACTGTGTTAAGTATGCAATGACATATGAATGATAAAAACGTCATGTAAACATATATGAGGCACAATTGAGAGTATAAATATTGAGTTCCACACATGTGTGCAGTATGCAAATACATGCAAGATGTGCAAATGTGCACACAAACATAGGTGTGTACACATGAGAAACAAATGTCAGTGAGTTCCTTCAACCTTTGCCCACTATTCCATCAGCTGGCCATCGCCGTAAGATACAAGGCAGATTGATTGATTTTAGGCTTACTTAACTTCTGTGCAGGTGTGCTTGTGTGTGTGTGTGTGTGTGTGTGTGTGTGTGTGTGTGTGTGTGTGTGTGTGTGCATGCACGCGTGCATGCATGCATGTTGCATTGGCACATTCCTAAGCCTGTATACATGCATATGGAGACCAGAGGAAGATTTAGGCTCTTCCTCTGCTGCTCTCTACCTCTTTGCCCAACGATAAGGTCTCACTGAGCCAGAAGCTGTCTGCTTTGGCCAGTCCGGCCAGCCGGCCAGTGAGCCTCCAGTACTGAAGCTACAAGCATACAAAGTTACACCCAACTTTTTAAGTGGATGCTGGGGATTTGAACACATGCCCTCAGGCTTGCACACAAGCACACGTCTTGCTCATTAAACCATCCTTTACCCTGCACCTGTCTTAGTCTAAGTGATTTTTTTTTTAACCTCCTGATGTCGTGATATGATGCCTGTGAAATCTGAGGTGGCTGCTTCACTCTGTCCAGCTAAGTCTCAGGACAACCTGGGCTGGCGGAGCATTCCTGTAAGACCACCAGCACTTAACAGTGCTTAATGGTGAAGGAAGAGGATCAGAGCTCAGGGTCATTTTTGGCTGAGTTAAGTAGCAACTTTGAGATCAGTCTGGACCACATGAGACCCTCTCTTAAAAAACAAAACAAAATCTTAAAGTACACAGAGGCAGGTGGATCTCTGTGAGTTCAAGGCCAGCCTGGTCTGCATAGTGAGTTCTAGAACAGCTAGAACTACATAATAGAGAGCCCCTATCTCAAAAAAAAATTTATAATTTGAAGTTACACGTCAGCTCAGTCTCTGCGAACAAGCAAGGGGTTGATACATACAAGGGCAGATGCCACGGGCAGGCGACCATGTGGGCAGTGGCCCACCCTACATCCCAGCAGTGCCACCATCCCCAGGCAAGAGGGGCTTGGCTGGGGCAGGTGAGCCTCAGGCACCCATTTGAACTTTCAGACCGCTGCTGTAAGCGATCCGATCAACTTGAGAAATGCCAAGAACGCCATTTTGGAAGAGCTGCCTCGAATAGTGAACACCATGGCCCTCATCTGGAATGTTCTCAAGAAGGAGGAAACTCAGAAGAGACCGGTGGATCTCCTGGGAGCCACAAAAGGATCATCCTCCGTCTACTTTAAAACCACCAAGGTGAGGCCTTTCTCGGGTCCGTTGGTTTGTGTGTTTACAGAAACTTAAACTCACCCGCGATAGCCTCCTGAGAGCTGGGATTACAGCTGAGCCTCACCATGGCTGCTTTTCTCTCTCCCTGCATCGTTCCCACGTCTCTGTGAGCCGGGTAAAGAAAGAAAAAGATGTAACTATAGAAACCTATATGCAGATAATCATAAAATGCTTAGTGGACCCACAGTCCAAATCACATGGAGAAATCTCCCCTTACGGTAACTGTGATGGCGCATGATGTAATTCTCGGCATGTTAGAAGTGAAAGGAAGATCAGGACCTCAGGACTAGCCTCATCTACGAACTAAGTTTGCCGCCATCCTGAAATACATGTGAGACCCTTTCTCATGAAAACCAACAAACCTTCTCTGTGTTTACACAGAGCAGGGGAGTGGAGTGGTTTCAGCCTTTCTTGAAAAACACTGTTTATAAAATTGAAGTCTAATGATTGGTCTAGTCCCCACCTGAGTGTCCGCGACTCTCCGCTTAAACATGGCTTATTCCTCAGAAGTGCGACTGAAGCCTGGAGTATGGGGGCCTGTGAGAGCTTCTTTATCTTATTAAGCAAACACCTTCAGAACATCGAGCCTGTTAGTTATGTCTGTCTCAGAAGACCCCAGGCCCACGAGCTGGCCTGTGATTATCTGACACTGTCTGTGGCAGCTCAGAATTATCGAGCACAGGAGTTGGGTGGCCCTGGGTACCAGGCCTGGCTTTGGGCTCACACTGACCAGTGATGGACAGGAACACGCAGAACATCCCCTCAGGTCCAGACATGCTGGACAGACTCTGTCCTCTGGGCACAACATGCCATTGCCATCTTGAAATCAGAGCAGTTGGGATTGGTTCTACAAGACTCTGACTCCTGCCTTTGTGTGTGGTGGGGAACATGCACTATAGACCCAGAGCTGTGGAGCTCCACCCGCTCTGAGGAGATTTTTCTCCTGTGGTATAAGTTGCCTGTGTTCCTGTAGGTAACCCCAGTTAAGTTCCTGGGGTGGAGGGAATCGGTGCGAGGGCTCAGTGGGTAAATTGCCTGCCCAGTGACCTGAGTGATTCTCCAAAGCCACACAAAGACTGAAGCGGAGGACGCCTGAGGGTTGTCCTGTAACCCCCACAATGTGCTGTGGCACACACATGTGTACACACGCATACACACATATCACATCTCTCACAAATTATAAATAAAAACCGGAGTTAGTGAATTCTTTAAAATGAATAAGCTGGGTGTGGTAGCACACATCTTTAATCCCAGCACTCGGAGGAAGAGACAGATGGAGCTCTATGGGGTTAGGCCTAGCCTGGTCTCCATAGTGGTTCCAGGCTACATAGTGAGACTCTACCTTAAGGAAACTCTTGGTTTCGCCAAGCTGGCCATCATTTCTTGGTCTGTCATGGGTGCCCTTTCTTGGTGAGTACACACTCACATCTCTTGTTATGCGTAAAGGGACGCCCATGTTGGCTCACACTGTGTATGGAGAGCTGCTCTAAACAGGCCCTGAAAACCCTTTGTTCTGTCTGAGCCTCAGTTTCCCCATCTGTAAGAAGAGCCTGTTACTAAGCAATTTCTATAAAGGAAAACATTTTTTGTCTACTGTGAAGCATGAGCGTGAGGACACAGCGCAGTGACCTCTCCCAGGTACCATGCTCATGCCCTGTGGGCCAACCCGGCAAAGCCTCTGCCCTCACAGCAGAGGGAGGCACTCCCGAGGAGAGCCGGCATGTTGCTGCAATGGTACATGGCGCTGCCTGGTCTGTGCTGTCAGGGAGGGTGCAGAACTGGGCACAGTGCAGATCTGAGACCATGGAGGGAGGGCTGAACCAGAGCAGAGTGTTTGGGGCAGGGAAGACCACAGGCCAAGGGCAGGGAGAATGGCTGCTTGCAGGAATCTGGGGAAGCCAAAGGCAGAGTATGGATGAGGCTAGGCCAGGTTCCAGCCTTATCCTGAACTGCTTAACTGATACAGTTTGGTAAGGGCTGCATACTTTTAGAACTTGAAAATTAACTTTTCTAATGATTTTAAGCTCTGGTCCCTGCTGCTGTAGGTAGACCTGGGCCGTGGGATTTCTGTGAGACTTCTGTGTAGGTAGTGAAGCTCAGTGGGAAAGCACTGGCCAAGCATGCTCCAGCATGTTCCAGACCCCGGATCCAGCTCCTGTACTGCAGAAACATGCACACAAACAGGCACATGCATAGGAACACATGCACCCAGAGGCATGCACAAATGCACACACACAGATACACAGGCATACGCAGGTACACACACAGGCATGCACAGGTACACACACAAGCATACACAGGTACACACAGGCACACACAGGTACACAGGGGTATATATACATACACAGGTACACTCACAGAGGTACACACAGACACAGGTATACACAGGTACACACACAGAAGTATACACACAGGTATGTACACAGGTATATATACACAGGTACACACAGACACAGACACAGACACACACACACACACACACCAGTGGTCAGGTTTAATTGCCCCTCAGTAATATTTACCATCTTAAGACTCTGTCAAGTAGCTCATCTCACCTCACTGGGTCCCCATCCTGGCCATTCACTGTGCCTTCCCTCTGCCAGGGGTGGCATGACCCATCTCACATCCAGCTCTCTCTCGAGGGGTCTTAGCCCCTCCTCTGTCCCAGTGGTGCTGTGAAGCCCACTGCTGTCATTCTGAGTCAGCTCTTACCATAGCCAGCAGCTAAGTGTGCCTCAGGTGAGGGCCCTGATGCTACTCTGGGAAGACATTTTTTTTTTTTTTTTTGCACTTAACTCTTGCTTTTCTTTTTACCAGACCATAAGACAAAAAATCTTAGACTTGCTGAACCCCTTGACAGGCCATCTCGGGGTTCAACTGATAGCCGCAGTTGCTACAGTGTGGAGCAGAAAGCAGGCGCGGCGCCACAGCAAGACCAAGGTAAGAAGCTGGAGCGGGCTCGCAAGGTGGGCTCAGTGCACGCGGTGCCTGCTGATTCCCACTGTCCTCCAACCTCTGCATGCACAAGATAAAAAGTGGAAGGAGATGGGAAGGAGTTGTGGAGAAGCTCAGGCCTGTGCACACTCACAGACAGGGACTTACCTCCACACACACTACAATCACATCAGACTTCTCCAGGGACAGCCACTGCGAAGGCTGTGCTGTGTGTGTGCTGTTTTGCCTTTATCTTCTGTAAGCTTTCAAGGAACTCTCTTCTTCTGGACAGATGGTCCCCGTGGCAAGCGCGTCCCAGCACACCCTTGTCGACCTGGTGTGTGCTCTCAGCACTCTGCAGACAGACTCAGTGCTGCAGCTGGTGAAGGAGGTGGTGAAGAAGCCAGCGCAGATCAAAGGGGATGAGGTGAGGTGCCCTGTGGAGGGGACGCACCCTGGGAGATGTACAGGCAGGAGGTGGGAGATCTACAGGAAGTGCCTCCTTCCTGGTGCTTCTTCCTACTGTTGTGACCCGCTGGGAGAGAGAGAATTCTTTGGGTTGTAAAGAAGCGCTGTGTGTATTGAAGGAGGCATTCAGAGTTCGGGTGCTGCTGTTTCTTAGTGGGAGCTACCTGAGGTCAGCTTGCTTGTCCCCGATGTCACACACCCTGCCTGGGAAAGAGGAAATGGCACCTGCCTTCAGGAGCTCCACAACCTGAGAGGTGCAGAAAGTAAACAGAGCCAGACTCTGTCAGGGGCGCAGGCCTGTGGGATTCAGCAGTCATCAGGGCAGCAGGCGGGGCAGGAGGGGCAGGACTCAGTTCGGATTTGGAGTGTGTTGATGACTAGAGGAAGGAGAGACCAGACATGGACAGCAGCATGGGGGGAGAGGGGTAGCAGATGAAGGAGAGAGGTCTCAGCGGAGCAAGCGGCTGTTGGTAGAAGTTAGCCTGTACTCTCACAGAGAAACAGAGGCCAGCTTTCCTGTGGTCATACATCAAAGGGGTAGCCATCTGTCCGTCCCTGAGAGACATTTCTGAGACACACACGTGGGAGCACTAACGGTCCTTAGCTCTTAGGAGAAAGTGCTGTAGGAAGGCCAGGTACAGAGCTGTGGTTAGAGACCATGAGGGATGGCATCCATTCTTGTGGCAATCATGAGCTTTCCCTGAAGGGAGCTTCAGAAATCATCCTAGTGACACAGCTCATGTGTGACTCAAGTCTCGTGTGTGAGAGAGGGTCTAGAAGAGCTGTTGTGCCGATGGCCCAGCTTTTACAGTACAAAGTCAACCGTTGGCCGCGAGAGTGTGTCGAGGGTCAGTTGAAAACAGTGAGAAGACAGAACTTACCCAGACAGTTGGGGAAGGGAGAGATCGATGGCATGGGTTGCGGTGAAGCAGACAGCTTTAGAGTATGGTTGTAAACCAGTTCTACTTGAAAGGAAACAAGAAAATAGTTTGTCTGAGTCAAATTTGAGTGATCATGTTCTGAGGAGAGAAACAAACTATCCTGAGGGACGTGCCCCACTTTGAAAAGGTTCCGTGGTTATATAGTTACAGGGCAGAGGGGAGTCAGGAAGCCGCGTATTGACAGATTCAGTGGTGCAGCCACCAGCAGGAGCTAGGGCGTCTCCACTGTAGTTCAGATGGCGACTGCGTTCCAAGGTTGACAGTCAGATCCAGCAGCTTACTCAGGTGCCTGTTAAAGGAGCTAAGGCTAGCTCCAGGTGGCAGGCTCCTTCTCAGCCACTGTCCCTCCCTCTGAGGCGAGACTTTAACCCTGAGGGGGCCTCACAATCTAATGAGTCCTTATCAAGACCATCCTTAGTCATGCACACAGACTGCATACACACGAACTGTATACACACTGACTGCACACACACGGACTACACACACAGGGAGTGCACACACAGGGACTGTATTCACACAGACTGTATACACATGGACTGCAAGCACACGAACTGTATACACATGGACTGCAAGCACACGAACTGTATACACATGGACTGAAGCACACGCACATACATGGACTGCACACATATGGACTGCACACACACGGACTGCACGCACACGAACTGTATACACATGGACTGCACACATACAAACTGTATACATACAGACTGCACACACATAAACTTCACATACATGAAATGTGTACACACAGACTGCACACACATGGACTGCACATACATGAATGTGTAATCCACACATGATTTGGCAGCACAGTACACTGAAATGTGTTGTTTCGGTTTGTTTTATCTAGATTCTAGGTTGAAAAAGAAGGAAGGTCACAGTAAACATACCTGAAAGGTGGACTAGAGAATCAGCCAAGTGCTTGCGGCCCCAGGTCCAGGGACACAGACCACTTGCATGGCTGTTCGTCTGCCTGTGGCTCTCCCAGGATGTTGGCTGTCAGTCTTCACCCAGTGCTGCACCTAGACATTAAAGTAGGCTGGCCATCAAGAGAAGCGAGGTCTGAGAACCCTGAGGGACACCAGGAAATGGTGCATCCTGGGGCCTTGTCAGGTCAGCTCTACTACCACAGAAGCCAGGGCCGCGCCCAGGAGACAGCACACGCTCCGTGTAGCCAGCAGTGGGGCCTCTTTGGGTTGTGTTTTTTCAAGATACTAAAAAGTCTACAGAAAATTGTAACTTCTTGTTTAGAGGATGTAAAGACAGATTTTATCTGTCTGGTTGAAGTTTGGTATTTCTCTAGTTATTTTAGTTGAACTTCTATAAATAGCTTCCTAAGAGGAATTTGGAATGGGTTTGTTATTTTTCTCCTATAACTCCAGCTAGTTGGGACTTGATGATCTCTGAGCTAGGCAGGGCAAACTCTTGCACTAAGGACTAAACCCTGTCTTGCCAAGAAGCCATTCTGTGCACTTATGAGGATCCACATTCACCCCAGCTCTCTGTTCCAGAAGTTGGGAGGGATCTCGCAGACACGGTTGTCCAGGTATATGCTAGTGTTGCTAGTGTGTGTTTACACAAAAGAGTCTTTGGCTCAAACCTGTGTCACTTAAGCACAATTCTTTTTTTTTTTTCTTTTCTATTTTTCGGAGCTGGGGACCAAACCCAGGGCCTTGCGCTTGCTAGGCAAGCGCTCTACCACTAGCTAAATCCCCAACCCCTCACAATTCTTATCAGAATAGACAAACAGCTGGAGGAAGGGAAGACATATGTATCTACTAATGGCTTCTGAGGCTCCGTCCATTGTGGTAGGGGAGGCCTGGCAGGGCCACTCAGCTCATAGTAGCAGCAGGAGCTTGTGTGGAGACTGTTCATGTCAGTCCACAGCACTTCCAGGGACCAGGATGTGACCTCTAAAGGTCTGCCCCCAGTGAGAAGCCTCATCCACCCACCAAGGTCCAGCGGACTACCAAATAGCACTTCACTTTGGGAACCAGTGTGTTCCCATGGGCTTGTGGGGGATGTTTCAGATTCAAACCTTAGCAACTACAGCCCTGTTGAGTTTTCTGTTGAATTCTTTGACAGTCTCCCTTCCTACCCACTTACAGTGAGTGGTGTTGCTGTCTTTCCCTTCCTACCCACTTGCAGGGACTAGGTGTTGCCTGCTTTCCCTTCCTACCAGCCTGCAGTGGTTAGTGTTGTCTTTTTCCCCTCCTACTCACCTGGAATGAGTGGTGTTGCTTTCTTTCCCTTCCTACCCACTTGCAATGAGTGATGTTGCCTTCTTTCCCTTCCTACCAGCCTGCAGTGAATGGTGTTACCTTCTTTTCCTTCCTACCAGCCTGGAGTGAATGGTGTTACCTTCTTTCCCTTCCTACCAGCCTGGAGTGAATGGTGTTACCTTCTTTCCCTTCCTACCAGCCTGCAGTGAATGGTGTTACCTTCTTTCCCTTCCTACCAGCCTGCAGTGAATGGTGTTACCTTCTTTCCCTTCCTACCAGCCTGCAGTGAATGGTGTTACCTTCTTTCCCTTCCTTCCCACCTGCAGTGACTCATCTTGCCTTCCTTTTCAGAAGTCTCCCCTGGTGGACATCCCTGTGTTGCAGTTCTGCTATGCTTTCATCCAAAGGTAATGGCGCCTCTGGTATTGGCAGGGACTGAGGAGCAACTTAACTTTAGTTCAGAGAGCTTAAGTGTCCTCACTCCTCCCAGCTTGGGTGTGGCCTCAGTATCCGTACTTTTCTCTCTCTGAAGGCCTGAGAGCTGACATTTTTAAAGTCCACATGCTGAACATTGGAGGCTTCATGCCAGTGAAGCTTTACCCGAGGCCTTCTAAGCTTTGGAAGGTCTGATGTATATGAAGCTGGCTTTAGAAGACCCGCAGCTAGGAGAGTGTAAGCCCTTGTAGAGAAGGGAGAAGGGCTGCGGCCGGTGTACAGGGATCCCCAGCATGCGAAGAGCACTTGCTGGGCCCTAAGCTGTACTCCAGGCACAGCTTGGATAGGGCCACTTGCGTTGGGGTGAGTGAGGAATGGAGGGGCACATGCACCTCAGGCAGCCATGCCTCCTACCCCCACAATTCCACAGCCTCCCCAAACAGTAGCACCATCTGAAGGCCGTGTGCTTGAAACCCCTCAGGGTCGCTGGGTTGGGGTTCTGGTCGGGACTCACAGTAAATAACTCTGACAACCCATGAAGTCTCCGTGGTTCACAGTTACCATCTCAGCTACTCCTCTTCACAGTCTGTAGCCACAGACAGGTAAACTGAGGACTGCAGTCCCAGCAGTCACTAGGCTGACATTAAATTCTGGTGTCCATCTTCACCTGGGAGCATCTTAGTGGTCCCCTGGGCTAGGCTAGTCACGTCGCTCTGGAAAAGCCAGTGCTACTGTGACACCACCTACCTCCGTGGCTCTGAGCTGCCCGCAGCTTCAGAGTAGGTTTTTATCATCCTTCTGCCGCAGAGGAGGAGTCACCAAGGTGGAACAAGAGACAGTAAGGTAGGCAGGCACCAGGGCGTGGACCTGGGGCCCTCTGACTGCATCTGCGCTTTAGCAAACCATGCTGCCGAGATGTCAGCACCCTCCTCGCTGACCCACCCGAGAGCTGCCCTGGGTCATGGTCCCTGGTGTGTTCACCTTCCCTTACGCCTCGTCTTTACCATCCATGATGCTTGCTGTCCTCAGTGCTGGACAAGCATGGCCAGAAATGAAGGCTGATCAGCCGGCTGAGGCTTCTAGTTTACAGAGAGTGAAACCCAAAATGCTCCACATGTCAGAAGCTGGACTCCAGGTACCCTAACTGCAGATGCTTGCCCTGGTACTAAACTGAGCTTGCAGAGACTGTGATAAGCTGAAACAGGCAACATGAGGCCAGTGAGCTGTTCTCCCAGGTGCTCCCCTGCATCTAAAGCTTCTCAGAAAGGACTTTGTCCGCTTAGGCTCCAGTTCCTGGCTTTGTTTTTCAAACAGGCTTTCCATACCAGACCTGCAGGAGGCCTTCCCTTCGCTCCTGGGTGTCCTGAAGGAGGCTGTGCAGCTGAACCTGGCTCCCCCTGGATACTTTCTGCTTCTCAGGTATGGAATCTCCACGTTCACACAGATACAGTGTTCTCTATAGAATACATTTTATTTTACTTCTGAAACGTTTTGACCAGAAGCTGATTGTCTCTCAACAGCATGCTGAATGACTTTGTAACAAGAACACCCAACCTGGAAAGCAAGAAGGACCAAAAAGACCTTCAGGTGTGTATGTGGGACTGCTGGAAAAGGTCGGCAGTCCTGTAGTCAGTCTGTAATAGCGCCATACTGCTAACAAATCTTACCCAGAATGGTAGCATAGCTTGGCCTGTGTTCTGAATCTCTTCTGTTAGTGAAGACCAAGCAGGCTTGGGGCAGGTTTGTTGTGTCACATTAGAGCTGCCCACCTGCTGGGGAGTCTGTGAGACGCTGTCCTGATTGTTGGACACAGATATCTCGGAAGCATGAATCTTTCTCCTCCCAGGAAGTTCTCCTTGAAACTTTCTCCTTGCCCCAATATAAAAGCAACATGTGTTCATAAGAAAATTAAAATGTTGTAGAAACAGTAAAATTTACCCAGATGTGGTGTGGCTCATGCCTATAATCCCAGCACTTGAGGACAAGAATGCTAAAATCAGGGAGCTGAGGCAGGGGGATTGCTATGAGTTCCAGGCCACATAGTGAATTCCATGGCTACTTAGTGAGACTCCACCTCAAGAAAAAGAAAAGAGGGGGTTGGGGATTTAGCTCAGTGGTAGAGGCCTTGCCTAGCAAGCGCAAGGCCCTGGGTTCGGTCCCCAGCTCCGGGGGAAAAAAAAAAAAAAAGAAAAAGAAAAGAAAAAGTCATGATACACTTAGGATACATTATGGTTCTACAGTTACTAATACTGAGTAGGGTCCGTGGCTGTTCTTTTTAACCACAGACTTCAATTTAAACATAGATGTACAGTATTCCTTGACTCTCCAGACGACCACTCAGACAGTTATAGCCCCACTGGAAGTCTATCCAGCGGCTGGTACGGCTGGTAGGACACTCAGGTATTCAGGACCTCAGTGTGGCCTGGGGCATTTAGACCAAGGGGCTTTTAAGGCAGAAGAGACATCCTGTTGTCTCCCTCTGCAGCTGCAGGGGAGGTTTGCTCAAGCAAACAGTTGACAAGAGCTAAAGTAAGTTAGCTGGGGGCATCTTGGCCTCTGGTCCTAGAATAGAGTTGGGCAGTTTTCCGCAGGATTCTCCATCAAATAAATCAAATTCTAGTTAAACCTGACGTGGGCTGAGCATGAACACAAGATGGAGGAAGCTTTGCCTTGTCCTGCCCTGTCACATTTGCCAGGAGCCTCCCAGACTGGAGAGAGTAGTGTCAGGACTCTGGTGTGGCTTTAAAGTCTGAGGGTCTCTGGACGTTCTAGTTCTCTAACTCTGAAATGCTGATAATAAAGTCTAAAAAACAATCCCTAAAAAGTTTCTTGCTCTTTCTGAGGGTGAAAGGCTGCTGCTGGCTTAGGGGATGGACACCTGTAGCCTGACAGCGGGGAGGCGGGGAGTAAGTAATGTGGCCTTTGTTCCATCTCTGCAGGAACTGCTCAACTCTCAACTTTCTGCCTGCTAGTCCGGAAGAAAAAGGGACACTTTGAAAAGTGATTATAGTGTTTATTACTAAGTTGTAAAAAGTTTCCTGTGAAAGCTAGCTAAGTGAGAAAGCGGAAAGATCCCAAGCAGGGAAAGGGAAAAAATATCTCTCCTTTCTTCTCTTTGTCCTCAGCTCTTCTACGTCTTTCAGAATGCATGGTCACATGTTAAAGAGTCCATCACAAGTTCTAACATAAAATCAATGATAAATTGAAATAGAAGTTTACAACAGAGAATGCTTGCTTGCATATCCATTAGGAGTAATTATCTGGCTAAACATCCATCCCTGTCACAGCTCCACAGGTTTAAAACCATAACTAAGTTATTAGTGAAGTTGTCCATAAATAAACCCAGTCAATATTTTATCCTCTGTCCTAGCACCTATAATAAATCGTTAACTCCTTTTTTATGACCTTTGGTTAATTGTTTTACAACCTCTTGGAATGTGCTCTGAGTAGTAGAAAGTCTGGTTACCATCTAAGAGCAATTAACTGGTGACACCTGGGAGACTGGCAGAGTTCTCACTGCAGTTTGACTATCAGAAAAGGGTCTAGTAGCAGTCCCATATACAAGAGCTTAATAGTGACTGTTACAACTTTAGGAATTCTTATAGGTCATCATTAAGAATTAAGAAATCATCTATTTATCTATATAGCATCACTGCAAAACAGTGCATCTTCATAGACCTGCAGAGAGCTGCTCAAAAGGGGTGGCTAATTCCTAGCAGACCATCTCAGGACGATCACCTGCTAGTTATTCACTTGTCCTATTATGGCCCCTGACACAGACTCACATACAAGATGGAGGAAGCTTTGCCTTCTCGTGCCCTGTCACGCTCACATGTAAGATGCTGCCGTCCAGGAATACTTACGTCCCATCATCCTCTGCATCTCCCACCTTCCTTAGGACTGTGCCTACCCTCTTACAATCCCATTCTGGCTTCACGACACACACGCGCGCACGCGCATGCATATTCACGTGCACCTATACACACACAGTTGCCTGTGTACAGATAGAAAGGTCACACTATTTGTTTTCTGGGCCTGTCTTATTTTGCTAACACAATGGTTTCCAGTTGTCTCTGTCTCCTGCAAAAGTCATCATTTATCTTTCCTTACACGGCTATGGTTTTTAGTGCATTTTTCTTCATCTCTCTGTTGACCAACATCTAACCTGCTTCTCTTTCCTCCTGGCCCCTGTTTTCTGAGAAATGGTCTTGCTGTGTAGCTCAGGTTAACTCTAAACTCTGAGTCTTCTTCCCTCAGGGCTTGGGTCATAGGCCTACAGCACCATGCCCAAGGCTGGGTTCACTGTGTCTGTGCTGTCGGGGACTAGCCAGGACTGCTGAGCTGTATACCACATCACTCTACAATTCCTATTTGAGACACGGTCTTGCTGAGTTGCCCAGAATAACTTTGAACTTCTGATCTTCCTGCTTTCACCTCGTAGTTGAGGCTCAAGAGATGCCTCAGTGATTACAAGCACCAGCTGCTCTTGCAGAGGACTCAGGTCCAGTGTCCCCCACCCACATGGCAACCCACAACCATGTGTAACTCCAGCTGCAGAGGTTCTGGCGCCCTCCAATGGACTCCAGCGGTACTCCATACATCTGTGCACACATACTTACAGACAAAACACCCTAAAGTAAAACTCAATAAATCTTATATTTTTGGTTATGAGCCTAGCCTTTAACGGCTGAGCCATCTCTCCAACCCAAATAAATAAATCTTAAAGCTCTTATTCTGCTTAAACAGGCAACATTTTGTTCCAGTATTCCAGCAGGCCTGCAGTGGAAGCGGCTTTTCTAGTTGAAGGAAGACTGAGGAATCAAACCAACAGGAATATGAGTTATTCTGTGTACAGGAACAGAGGGCAAAGCACATAAACACAAACTCCCAGAACTCGTTGAGCATCAGGCTATTCCTCGTCAGAGTCTAAGCAGAGAACGGTTAGCACAGTGATTCAGGCAGTCCCTGCAGGGAGTTTGCAGGTCTCTTCTTGCTTTTCAGGAAGGCACGGTAGCAGCCTGCAGGTTGGTGACCAAGCTGCCACAGAGCCCTCCACGGGTAATGCTTGGCTGTGACTTCTGCCTGGGATAAAAAGAAGACAGTTTTATCGCTCTTGAGTTTGTTTACAGTTTTGATCAAAATCTGGAGGAAAAGAATTTTTTCTTCTGCCTCTGTCTTCCCCAAACCAAGTTATAGCAAGTTAAGGAAGGACAGAGCAAAGGCCAGGAAATAGCATGTGTAGATTTACCCATGGACCCCTAAGCAAAAGGCAGATTTATTCAGGATTAGTTATGGGCTTGGAGGGGGGTCAGGGTCTCACAATAGGAGGTTCCTGAAATCACCAAGAGGGACTGTGTTTGGGGGATCAGTACATGTGTCCTGAGTCTAGTGGTCACTTGGGAATCCGGAACTAAGTGTGTGCTTTGTCCAGTGTTTCGCTTTGTCCAGTGTTTCGTGCAGGCTTTTGTAAGCATGCAACCTGGCGGGAATCTCTTTGTTCTGCCCTTGGAGTCCTACAAGCACTGGCTTCTTGCTGGTGGAGGGGGGCGGGTTCTTCTTTGTCCCACATACCTCCAGCCTGACAGTCGTCACTTTAGGAAAACAGGTTTTGGCTGCTTGGGCTGTTAAAATCGCTCTGGTTTCATGGACACTTCTGAGACCCGAGGGATTTGGGGCTCTGTGACATCCGAACACCTTTTACTGCATCTCCACATGGAGTCCATCAGGGCAGCTGAGGCATTTAAAAGGCTCTGAGCTGCTATTCTGGAGGGCCAAAGCAGGGCTGAGTGCAGCAGGAGCCGAGGTTGGAAGCCAGTGGACATCCGCAAAGGGCGCTCACTCACTGTGGGTCAGTACAGCATTTCCATCCCACAGCTCTCCCTTGTGTCTGAAGGCATTCCTGGTGAGCCATCCTGGGTTTCAGTCTGTCCTGGTAATGACAAAGAGGCGGCCCTGGAGTTCCCCTGGAGTCCACCTAAAGTGACAGCACCATAGGACAAAGTTACTCCTGTGGAATTACAGACCGGGCAGAGTTAAATTTAAATTACTCTAAAACAAGCAGCCAATGCTAAGCACATTCCTCAAAAGGAGTCAGAGTTTACTCTGAGCCGGATGAGTGGCCCTGGCCCAGAGCACAGCTTTGGGTTGCTGTGAATGATGTGCTCCAATACCAGAAGCAATTGGATGGCCTTTCATTGTCACAAGAAGAAGAAAGCCATGGAGCAAGGCACACTCAGTAGTCAGTGGGGGCATCGGGCAGCCAGGTGATGGCAGGCCAAGATCTCCTCTAAGGTTAGAGGCTATCAGATCATGTCTTTAGCTTTTCTGGGTTTTGTCTGGTAGTTGAAAGGATGCTAAGTCAGTCAGTGGTGTGGAAATGAATTCTGATACTGAACTAACGGCAGTCCAGAGAGACCTCAGCTCTATATCCGCAGCTTTCCAAGTCTCCACAGTCCTCGATGTCTAACAGTGTGGCAGCTTTTTTTCTGGGATCATCAGTTCACAAAGCTCAGTTCCCTCAGGATACCTTTGAGAGTGTTGGGACTGGAGAGTTGGGTCAGTGGCCAAGAACACTTGTTCCTCCCATAGGGGATCCAAGTTCAGTTCCCAGCACCCACGTTGTTATAAAATATAATGGGGATGAGGAGGTACCTTTGACATCCCCATGCCAAAATTTGTCCCTGAGAAGTTATGCTACACAACGGATCCATGTAAAATGCTTGGCGGGGAGGGGATGTAGATGGCAGACAGATGGAAGCAGAGCCATGAGGGAAGAGAAAGGACAGAGAGAGAGAAAGAGAGGGAGACAGACAGACAGACAGACAGGCAGACAGGCCGGCCCTGAGGACAGACAGCTGCTGAGTGGCTGGTGGGACCTTCTGCAAGCAGCACACACCTGTGCACCTGTGGCAGCAGGTCACGTCACAAGTAGTTGCCAGGGCCTCAAGGGTAGGCCGGCAGAGCGCCTGTATACTAATACAGAGAGGAGCATCTCAACCACTTGCAATGCCAGATCCAGGGAATCCGTGCCCTTTTATGGCCCCATGGGTTAGAAGTCAGGCATTTCCTCCAGCATGCCTTCAGCAACTCAGCACTAGCTAAGCTACATCATCACCAGTCACCAAATGCCCTTTAAAAGGTCCCTGCCGTCACATACTCTGTTCTTTCCCCCCCTCCCCCCATCCCACTCTGAGTGGCCTTTCGATCCATGGCCCTCCCGGCTAACCTCTGTGTGAGATCTATTGCACGGTGTGGTTTTTGTGGCATACCTTGGCCCGGAGCTGTCGAGGTGCTCTGTCACTGAGCCCTAACACCATGGGTATCAGGCACACATGAGCTGCACAGGCATACATGTAGGCAGAACACCCATGCACATAGAAAAGTAAATTAAAATACATTTTGTTTTAAAAAAAAGAATTATCCATTAAGAGCCCTTCTAGGCTGGTGGTGGTGACACCGGCCTGTAATCCCAGCATTTGGGAGGCAGAAGCAGACAGATCTCTGAGTTTGGGGCCAACAGGGTCTATAGAGTGAGTTCCAGGACAGCCAGGGCTACACAGAGAAATCTTGAAAAACAAACAAAAAGAGTCCTATTATATAAACAAGGATGAAAGTGCTACTTGGGTTTTTCAAGAAAGCGCATCATAGTGAACAAAAAGCAGGTAGAAAATGTTGGGTCTAGTATAACAAAGTTACAAGTTCCCTACTAGGATTGAGTTTCTCATAATCTTTTAACCAATTAAGTAGACTTTACAAATGTTGTAAAGGTTTTGGGAAGCTCACAAGAGACAGTCACTTAGATACAGCTGCACTCATATCAGGCAGCTCATACTGTTGTGTTTCCAGCCCCAGGGGGTCTGGCAACCCTACTTTCTGCTCCCCCACACATCCACTCTGCAGCACTATGCTAGATGAGCTTGCACAGCCTGGATGGCAGACCAGCCTGTCGTATGTGATACCTGAGGGAGAGGGAGAGGGAGAGAGATTTTTCAAGCCAGCCTTAAAAAAAACAGAATCTTAAATATAGTCGGGTTTTTTTTTTTTCGTTTTTATTTTTTGGGGTTTTTATTTTTTAGATTTATTTATGTATATCGGTACACTGTAGCTGTAGAGGACTTTGGATCCCATTACAGGTGGTTGTGAGCCACCATGTGGGTGCTGGAAATTGAACTCAGGACCTTGAGAAGCATAGTCAGTGCTCTTAACCACTGAGCCATCTCTCCAGCCCCAATAAAGTGATTTTCTTAAGATTTAATTTCTCTAAGGAAAAAAAAAAAAAAAGAGAAATCCACAAGAGCTTTTCTTGCTCTGTAAAAACCTTTGTTCCTTAATTTAAATACAGGGTGCGTGCGTGTGTGCATGTGTGTGTGTGTGTGTGTGTGTGTGTGTGTGTGTTTTATTAAAAGGAGACCAGTTTTGAATTTGTAATAATTTTTCTTTGACATTTTCATAGGATGTCTTGATGGAATTTATTTACCAATACCCTCTCACTCCCCTCCTGTTCTACTGAAGCCCCTCCTCCCCACAGGTACCAACCTACTCGCGGTTACACCGCTGGGGACTGCCATGGCCATCTGAGAAAGCATTGTTCTAAGCATAAAGTTCAGGATTCTGGTCTTCTATATGTGCATACCTGTAGAATACATATGCTTAGAATATATAGCCAACTATAAATTAGATATGAATTCTTCCTCATAACACATTTACAGACCTCCCAGGATGGCTTAGAGCTTTTATAACTGCTCAGGGCTTCGCTGATGGCTTGCCTGTGTGTTCTTCGTGCCTTTTAAGTGAATGTATTTGTGCCTACTTTAGGCTGGGCACAAGGAAAAAGACCAAACAAAATTATATTGCTTGAGTTTAAAAATTCTGGAAAATATAAATAGCACTTAATTACAGTCCTCTAGAACCCAGTTTATGTCTGCACTTAACATATACTCTGTCATGTAACGCTGTTTCTGAGGAGGTGTAAACACACATCCACTTACCCCAGATAGGAACAGATGACAGACCAAAGGAAGAATCCCAGCAGAGTCCAACCTGGTGATCAGTGAGTTTTATATTGTGGTTACTTACAGGACAGAAGTTATTCAGAGACATCAGCAGGGCCCGCCCTAGCATGAGTGACAGCTCACAAAAGCTGGGAACCTGAGCGCACTGCACAGTCTGCACGCAGCTCAAGTGTTGTTGAGAACCTCTTTCCTGGACCTCAGTTGACCTAAGCCTCTCCCAGGCAGCTTGGCTGGCCCAAGAATCTTCTAGGCAAATCAGCTTGTCCTGTTGTTAGGCAGTTCATCTCTTCTGCCTCTTGACACACCTTTGTCCAAGGACAGTAAGCCATTTAGCATCAACACATCCAAGTGACCTGCCAAGAATTGTCCATTCATGGACAGAGTCTTCCCAGAGGCCCCTGCCACAAGGACTGGCTTTGGGTTAGAACACTTGCCCACAGTAACAGAAAAATAAAGTAATATATTTATGTAAATAGGAGAGTAGATTTATTTACAATTTTGGCTAAAACTCAGTGGAGAGTTTGCCTCTCAATTTTGGTTGCCTCTGCTTTGCCCAAAGCAGTGGTGTTGCCTTCTAGAAAGGTCAGGGCCAGCAAACACAGCCAGAGGCTGAGCTACTGGCCTCAGTCACTGAGATAAACCTCTTGGCACAGGACAGGGTTTGGGTTTTGGAGGTGGCCACTTTTGCTCCTAGCGTGATATACCCAGGAAGCCAAAACTAGAAAAGACCGTTTTTCTCACTAGCAGATCAAAATGTTAGGGGTTAACATAGCACTGTGGAATGACTGGCTTTTATTTTGTTGGTTTTTTTGCTTCGCAGTGTAAGATGAGGGGAGATGAGGAGGGAGATGCATGTGTGTACATGTGTGTGTGCGTGTGTGTGCACGCATGTGTGTGCGTGCACGCGTGTGTGTGGTGTGTGTGTCTGTGTGTGCGAGTGTGTGTGTATGTGAATGTGTGTGTGCGTGTGCCTGTGTATGCGTGTGTGTGTGCACGTGTGCGTGTGTGTGTGGTGTGTGTGTGTGTGTGTGTGTGTGGTTTGTGTGCGGGTGTGTGTGTGTGTGTGTGTGTGCGCGCGCGCGCGCATGCTTCAACATGGGCCCTGGCTGGTGGCACTGTTGGGGAAGAATATGGAACCATCAGAAGTGGGAGTCTCTGGAGGAAGGATCTCAGTGACAGAGCCTTAAGGCTTTATAGCTAGGACCTACTTCCTGTTTGCTCTCTGCCTCCTGCCCCACTTCCTGTTTGCTCTCTGCTTCCTGCCCCATTTCCTGTTTTTGCTCTCTGCCTCCTGCCCCACTTCCTGTTTGCTTTCTGCCTCCTGCCCCACTTCCTGTTTTTGCTCTCTGCCTCCTGCTCCACTTCCTGTTTTTGCTCTCTGCCTCCTGTTCCACTTCCTGTTTGCTCTCCGCTTCTGAGGTGAATGCAGTATATCCAGCTGGTCCCCACTGAGAAAGAATTACCACTTCAAAATGTAAGCTGGAATTACCAACATCCCCACCCCCACATCCTCCACCTTTCGCCCCACCCCCCTGGCCTTACAAGGTTTGTTTTCAGTTATTTGGTCACAGCAACAAGAACAGGAACTGCTAGAAGCCCCATCAAGCTAAGCTTGAATACTGGCCCAGTGCACCAGCCACAAGCACAAACAAAGGGCTTGTGTCCCCAGGCTCTCCTCAGAGCCCTAACAGGCACTCTAGGTTTGCACAGAACATCAATTAAGGCATAGGCAGGGGATGCTCATGGCAGGCCTGGCTAAGGTGTGGCCTGGCTGTGGCATCAGCACTGGTTCTGTGGTAGCCCTCACATGAGGGGCACAGTCTGGCAAGGTGACAATTTACAGTTGGCATTGCTTAGGGCAGTTTTAGCCCATGTCATAAAGATGTTTATCCACTGGCGTCTTGAAGAAAAATAAAGGGACTCATGCAGATCAGAGAGGGCAAGATGGAGAGAGAGATGCGGTGACCAGTGGTCTCCATCCTCGTTGTCCCCCAACACGGTTACTCGTAATTGAACCTTAGATGCCCCTCACAAGCCCTAGGTCATTTGTGTGGGTTTTGTCTTGGGGGCCAGGGCATTGTTGGGAGGCGCTGCTGTATTGTTTTGGTTCTTTGAAACTGAGTCTCCCCGAGTAGCCCAGGCTAGTCTCATTCTCTGGGCATTCGTTTCTCCATTTAGCCTCCTGAATACTGAAATCACAAGCCAGTGGCACCATGCCCGACCCAGATGAGTCTCTGTCTATGCCTCTCTTTTCTCTGTGGAGCCTTGGCTGCCCAGGCTTTGGACTGAGAGGCTTCAGTGTGAAAGCCACAGCAATCATCTTTGTTGTTGTTTTGTTTTATTTTGTTTTGTTTTTCAAGACAGGGTTTCTCTGTGTATCCTGGTATCCTGGAACTCACTCTGTAGACCAGGCTGGCAAACTCAGAGATCCCCCTGTCTCTGCCTCCTGGTGCTGGGATTAAAGGCGTGTGCCACCACCTCCTGGTTCATAGCTCTCATCTTAAAGGGATTAAGATAGTTCATTCTGGAGCCATTTTAAGGGACCCATGGCCTAGGAACACAGATTTAAGTTACCCCAAATTCTATGTTCTAATGTGGAGTAGTTTCACAGAATTTTTAGTTTTACAGAACAAAGTCATAAATCCAGGCAACATGAGTGGGTACACCAGAAGGGCAGGGGTGAGGAGATGGAGGAGGCTGTGTTGCCTAAGATGCTGTCTGACAGCTTTCCTAACTCTCGGTTCAGTGGAAGGAAGCTACTGTCCCAGTGTTAGTTCAGATACAGAGTAGACAAGGGGTGGCTGTTCCAGATGCTAAAATCAGCCCTGTACATTGTGGGGGCTTTTGGGGGGTCCCACTTGGGGTTTCATAATAAAGACGCTGAGACAGCTGTATAGTATGAGCCTGCTGTCAGCCTTTGTGCTGGGCACACTCCCTCAGCTAGCCAACCAGATGCAGTCTGCACTGAGACTCCACTGTGTGGTTCTCTCTGTGGTACCTCTCAGCTGTACTCTGTTCTCCTCCAGCACCAGTTCTAGCTCTTTATCCATCCACATCGTCTCCCCTTCCTGATACAAACAAGGCTTGTCTGCTAGCCGTCCCACTTTCAACACAGTAATCTCAAAGAATTGGTGATCACCTAACATTTACACATAGAAAGCAGATCTTGTGGGCTATAGAAATGACCACACAGCCATGCTGCCAGCACCTGCTGGGACAGCAGTGAATGGCTGAAAACACAGCAAAACACCCTCATAGCCAGTTAATGTAACGTGCGTGCATGCGTGCGTGCGTGGGTGCAGAGAAGTAATTACCCTCTGAACCTACAGAATCCTGACCTCCCCACCGCTCTGAAATTCCAACCGGCCTTTCAGTCTTCGTAGACACAGGAAGTCCATCCAGGAGTTTTGTTCACAGCTAAACATGGCTTTTCAGGAATGTTCACTCATAGGGCTTCCTGAAACTCCAGTCCATAGGTCCCTTTGGCCCTAAGTAAGTAAACACAGTTAGCATATGCTAACATGAACCACTAACATCCTTATTTAAGATATCCGATCTGTGGCATAGCATGTATTGCATGTTTCGGGCAGTTTTGGCTTCATCTGTGGTGTTGAGATTTCCTGTCAGCAGGAAAGGTAAGACATTGTCTCTAGCTGAGGCCACTGCCTCCCCCTGTCCCTGCACTTTTCTGACTTGGTGGCAGTGAGGTCTCCTATGCCTCTGATGATGTCTGAACTTCAGTAGAGCTAGTGCTCTGCTCAGTTCACATATTCCCTGACAGCCCCAGAGGCGCTGAGTAAGACAAAGCTAACAATAAATGGCTATTGAGGGAAGTAAAAACAACCCTGTCCACTGTCACAGGGTTTCCCTCAGCACTGTGGACAGACACTCTTCCCTGGAGACGCTGGTGAGAGTGCTGGGGACCCACTCAGGCTGCTGACCTAAAGTCTTCTTCGAGACAAGGTGTGGTGTAGCTGAGGGTGACCTTGAACTTGTGAGCCTCTGGCCTCCACCTTTTAGAGCTAGGATTGCAGGTGCACCCCCACAGCCGGCTCTGTGCCTTTATACAGTGCTGGGGATCAAACCAAGGGCTTTGATGAGGGTACTCACTCAACTGAGTTACACCTCCAGTTCCTGACCAGACGTTGTGTGTGTGTGTGTGTGTGTGTGTGTGTGTGTGTGTGTGTGTGTGTGTGTGTGTGTGGTATAGTCACATGTATTTGCATGTACACACATGCAAAGGCCAGAGGAGGTGTCTTCCTCTGTCAGTCTGTTGCCTTACCTCATTGAGACAGTCTGCCTCTCACTGAACCTGGAGCTAGACTGGCCTCCAAGAAGGCCAGCAATCCTTCCATCCTTCCATCCACTCCCAACAGCACTGAGGTCACAGACATGATTTTGGCCAGGCCCAGCCTTCTCGATGGGTTCTGGAGATTTGAACACAGTCCTCCTGCTTACATGATATCCTAGCCCAGAACCTGGCCACACTCATTGATGATGCTTCTAATTGTAAATGCTGGACACTCACCCAGCCCAGCCTACTTTATTTAATTCCGTTTCTTCTTACATTACTAAAAGACGGATTTCCTATACAAATAGCAAAACCACAGCAGTTTATTTTAAAGACATCTTAGTTTAAGATACAGTCTCTCTGCAGAGCCCTGGCTGAATGCTCCCTGCCTGCCTACCAAGTGTTGGAGTTTCAAGCATGCGCCCCAGCACACAGCATAATTTATAAAGATTTTTTTTTAAAGATTTACTTATTTATTATATATAAGTACACTGTAGCTATCTTCAAGCACACCAGAAGAGTACATTAGATCTCATTACAGATGGTTATGAGCCACCATGTGTTTGCTGGGATTTGAGTTCAGGACCTCTGGAAGAGCAGTCGGTGACCTTAACCACTGAGCCATCTCTCCAGTCCAATTTATAAAGATCTTGACTGGCTTTATTGTGATTCTAGAATAAGGCCATGCTTTGTCCCATAAAACAGAGTGAGCTGAGCAGAGGACGGGTTCTGCAGACAGAGACAGGCTGAGGAGAACAAGGCTGAGGGGGAAATCTGCCCATAGTCTCTTCTTTCCAGGACAGTAGCAGAATAGTCCATGTTGTCTTACTTCTATGTGAGGATCATCACTACGCTGCCATCACTATGCTGACAGAGTCAGCACATGACTCCATCCACTGTCGGTGTGGCCTGGCAGTCCATGCAACTTCGTAAAGTCCCAAGTCCAGCAACTTAGTAACAGTGGCTTCCCGTAGCGTTCAGTTCACACCACACAAACCACGATCCAAGAGAACCAGAAAGCAGATCTTTCCCATCACTCCTGCACACTTCCGAACCCCATGTCTTTATCTGTCGGCTGGCAGAGCAACAGCCACTGCACCATGCGCTAAGAGAAGACTCGGAGTGTCTGTCAGTGTTCCGTGCGCACGAGGGTCCAAAGCCCGGGCAGGAAACAGCTGCGGAGTTTGATGTTGATGTGTGCACTTGATATTTGTAGGTCGAGAACCTGTTATTAAAATCTGTCATCACAGCTGCCTTTCACCTCTCAGGGTGGCTCGCTGCAAGTCTAATGGTGCCTCAGTGACTCACGCGGTGGTCTGTGCCCTGTACCTGTGAGAGGGTGGCGTTGTGCACTGGCACCTTTCCCCTCCTAACTAAGTCGTTTTGCTTCTGCTGGCTCTCCAGGAAATCACTCAGAGAATCCTGGAGGCTGTAGGAACCATTGCTGGCTCCTCCTTGGAACAAACCAGCTGGCTCAGCAGGAATCTGGAGGTGAAAGCCCAGCCTCAGGTCTCCCTGGAAGATTCTGATGCAGATGAAGATGTGTGCGGTATGTGGAGGAGGGGTGGGAGGAAACGCTGGCTTCCGCCAAGGGTCTGCGGTTTTGTTTTTAAGTAAAAGGGATTCTGTCACTTCATAGACCTATACAGATCTGCTTCTTCGAGACCTGAGATCTGAGGACCTGAAAGAATGGGGGCAGACTACGGTCTGGTGCTGTAGACAGACTCACTTCCACTCCAGTGTACTTTTATACACAGATGTAACAAGAAAGGCAGTGATCCAAGGAAGGTCGTTTGAGTTCAGAAAAGCACGTTAAAAAAACCCACCAGTAAGCACATACAAAATATTAACAGAGGAGCCCTTTCCCAAACTTCCTCAGGACACGCCAGTGGGAACAGTTGCCTGGCACACGCTATGTAGTTCACCTGGGAAAGCACGAGAGCAAAGCAGAGGCCATGTCCAGATTCAGTGCACACGGACCAGATTGGGCTCAATAGCTGCAATCTGACATCCAACGAGAATAAACGTGTCCTATAAATTGAATAAATGTTTGTCACAGGAGGCACAAAGTCACCTCCGAGAACTATCCAGGGAACAAAGTGCACCTGAGGTAAAGGGCTCTCTGCCTTTCCTCTGGAGCATCTCCCTGTTCCCCAAAGCATTGCTCACGCCATTCTTTGGACCGTATGCAATGTTCACTCAGCCGTCCTAGCACACACACAGGGAAGAAGACAGGGTCTGTGCGGGAAGGGAGTGGTGTTAGTGCGCCTGGCTGGGATTCACACATCATCAGAACATGGTGTTGTACTCTCCAACATGTGCCGTTCACACTCTCTCACCCTCGCAAGAGCGTCAGGAGGCACTGGGAAGTGACACACATCCAAGCACACGCACAGGCACGCTGCCTTTCAGCCTGTTCATGGGCCCAGGCAGCCACCGCACCGCATCCCCAAAACCCATATGCTGGTGACTTAAGTGACTGCACCTGTTCATGCTGTTTTCATGTTTCTGATTGAAAATAATATTTTCAGACTATATTCTTCATGGCTCCCCCCAACTCCTCCTACCTCACCCAACTCCAAGATCTCTCTCTCTCCCCCTTCTTTAGCAAACAGGCAAACAAACAAGAAAACAGAGTGAAAAAAAAGAAAGGAAAAGCAATGCACACAAGCACACAGACACACTAAACAAAGACCAGGAAAGCACAAAATTGGCAGAAACCATAATACACAAGAAAAAGGACAGTAAGACAAACAAAACTGCCCTACAAAGCCACCACCCGAGACAAATCTACACAAATACTAGCGAGTGCGTTTTGTATTGAGCATGTGCTGCTGGGCCTGGGAGGCTCCACTGGGGGAAACAAACCTTCCCGTTGTGTTGTGAGCTTACGTCAATTGGAGAAGCTTCTCCGTTTGGGGTGGGCAGGGGGATTGTGTTCAGTCCCCCCTCTTGGTGCTGAGACCCCATCTTGCTTGTGCCTGTGCTGCCAGCCTCTGAGTTCTTGTGTGGTGCATGCATGCGTGTGTGTGTGTGTGTGTGCGTGTGTGTGATTGCTGTTGTCTCTGAAGACACTGTTCCCTTGGTGTCATCCGTCCCTCTGGCTCTCACAGCCTTTCTACCTCACCCCCTCTTCTGCTCCCGGAGCCCTGAGCAGAGGACTGATGAAGACACCACCATTTAGGACCAAGTGTTCCAAAGTCACTGTCCGGCTGTGGGTGCCCTCAGCAGTTCCCATCTACTGCAGTTCTTCTTGCTTCCCTGGAGATGGCTATGCCAGGCCCTGATCCGAGTCCCGCCCCGTGTGGGCCTGAGGATGCAGATAGGCAGTCTGATTCATCCTGACAATCCCTGCACGAACCTAGACGGCGGTGTGTGGGGGAGGTTCCCGCACACCCGCAGTCAGCCAGGCGTGCACACACTTTTGTTTGAAAGGAGTGGAGCCATATCGTGTGCCCTGCCACCCAAACAGGAATTCTCTCCCAGAACAAGGAGGGGCAGGGAGCTGGGCAGTGACCAGAGGTCAACCTCTTCGGAAGTTGTCCCCTGTCTTCTTTTTTGAGACTAGTATTCTCCCTGGAACCTGAACTTGCTGAGTGGGCTAGTTGGCTGGCCACTGACTTCTGAGACCTGCCTACCTCACTCCCCAGCACCGAGGGTTACGTGACCCAGCCTCTAAGCTGGGGTCCAGCCTAGACTTCATGATTCTGCGACAAGCACTTTGTTGACTGAGCTCTCTCTCTTCCAGCCCCTTCATTTGCTACTTTAAGCCAATAATTATGCTCTCCCCGATGGTGCTGCAATGTCAGGAAAGAACACCCGCCCCCACCATACCCTGCACTCCAACTGCTTTGCCTTGGCTCTTCCTTTGGGTGCTGATTAAGGTGTGTGCCCACCACAGCTACACCGACTGTTGCACTAACTGTGGTTGCCTGTCTGTTGCTCAGTAATTAAATCCAACCTGAGGACAGTCCTGTGGTAAGGCATCACAGCTCCTTTCAGTTCCTAGAAGGCATAGACTGGAAGCTGGCAGTGCTGTGTGAGTGAGCAAATGCCATAGCAGCACTCGGAAGTGCTCAGCAGTGATGAGCAACGTCTGTGCTGGCTAGAGAAAGAGTGGGCGAGCATTTCCCCCCATTGATGTGCGTGTGTTGTGCAGGGCTCCCTTGTGTTTGCACTCCAGTGCCATTCAACCGGGGAGGCTTAGGTCGAGATGCCTGTATTAGAAGACCAGTGTCTTCTGTTTGTGTTTGTTGTGTGTTGTGTGTGTTTTGTCTGTATGCGTGTCTATGTACCACATGTTTGTCACGTGCCCACAGAAGCCAGAGAAGGTGTTGAATCTGCTAGAACTGCAGTCACAGATGGTTGTGAGCTGCCATTGGGTACTGGGAGTTGAACCTCGGCCCTCTGTAGAGCAGCCAGTGCCCTTAACCGCCGAGCCATCTCTCCAGCCCCAGTTGATGGCCTAGGAGTGTTGATCGGATTTGTTGCTCTGCCAGTTAAAGAGTGGGAAAGGCAGGAAAATCTGAAGCACAGCAGGTAACAGCAGACAGATCTTAGGCACTGGAGATAGAACCAGCAGCTGAAGGCACAGCAGCTGAAGGAAGGTGTTTGCTGGGGGTGGGAAGGGTGAGGAACCACATCCACAGCAGACACACAGAGAGGACCATGCACGTCAGAGGAGGGATCCACGATCCTGTCTCATCTTTGGGACTGGGACTTTAAAGCTCTGAAGAGTTACTAGGATGGTCAGTGGGAAGACAGACAGAGGGGCTGATTGGTCCACAGTTGCCGTGTGATAGCCCAGATCTAGCCTTGAGCCTGCTCATGGGCAGCAAAAGCTACCAGACTTGTGTTTTAATCTGGAGGGTGAGGAAGAAGCTGGTCCTCTTGGGCCATGGCCCTCTGGTCTGTCCTTGATGAGAGCTCAGAAAAAAAGACGGAGGCTGGAAGCTGAAGGAAGGCGAGCCAGCTGGGTGTAGATCGTGGCACTGCTCAAGGCGAGCCGGCTGGGTGTAGATTGGCACTGGCACTGCTCAAGGCGAGCCGGCTGGGTGTAGATCATGGCACTGCTCAAAGCTCAGATCGTGGCACTGCTCAAAGGCCAGCTGGGTGTAGATCGGCACTGCTCAAGGGCGAGCCAGCTGGGTATAGATCACTGGGGCGGCTGCAGATCATGGCACTGCTCAAAGCAGCTGGGTGTGATCGTGCACTGCTCAAGCCCTGGGTATAGATCGCCGCTGCTCAAGGCGGAGCCGGCTGGGTGTGATCGTGGCACTGCTCAAAGCGAGCCGGCTGGGTCACTGCCCAAGCCGCGAGCCGGGTGGGTGTAGATCGTGGCACTGCTCAAGGCGAGCCGGCTGGGTGTAGATCGTGGCACTGCTCAAGGCGAGCCGGCTGGGTGTAGATCATGGCACTGCTCAAGGCGAGCCGGCTGGGTAGGATCCCACGCTGCCCTAGTAGTTGGGGGTGGTCATGCAGTTACGCCCATCTTCAGAAAGCATCACTTTAACTGCTGTGAGTAAGGCCACTTTGTGCAAGAGCAGAAGCCTGGAAGAGTGTCTGCAAAGACAATTTTATTCAGGTAGGAAGGAGGCTCTCAAGAGAGCAAGTGTACAGCAAGGTGCCCACTTAAGGACCATGGATAAAATAGTGGGGGAGTCTCCCGTGTTGTGTGGATTGGACACTTTAGTGAGTTACCCTGAGTCACCAAGAACACATTGGTGTTACATTACTGAAAGACGTAAAAACCCTTCTCCTTGGAGTCCTTTACACAAGAGCGAGTCCAGGTGTGAACTCTCCCTGTTTCCTGTCTTCTGTTGTGTGAGTCTAAATGTGTGCCTGCCTGAAGGCTGACTGTGACTCTGTCCCTGTGTCTGTCTGACTGTTGTGTGGCTATTTAACAAAGGACTTTGCTCTATATTTATTTATTGAACAGCGATATTGATAAAGAATCACATGGGGAAGGAATGGGCGAATCCTTAACCAACTTTACAGGGATTAAGTCAGCAGCTCCAGCTGACCCAACCTGACACAGAGAGCAATCATGTAGCTCACCTGCCGGTCCCACGATAGGTGTTCATTCTAGATGACTCCACTTCTGTATCTGCGGCTTTCAGTAAATTCACGTTGGAGTTTCACTGACCATGTGGTCATTCCAGAGGGGACAAGCTGTAATCAGACCTGAGCTTGCTGGGCTTAGCGAACGTTTCCCCTTCCTAGGTGGGTTCTCCTGAGGGAGAGAAGCAGGCAAGAAAAGGACATTTGCTGGTGGATGAGAGGCAGGGTGTTGTGTGGAGATGGAAAATGGCACGCTGAGAAGCTCAACAGTGAAAGCTCGTCAGGGCTGCGACAAGGACCTGGACCTGGAGCAGAGCTGAGCTCACAGACCAAAATGCCCGCTGCTCACCCAAAAGGGCCTGGAGGCAGTGAGCTGTTGCTGGTCTGTTTGATCCAAGTTCTTTGTCCTGGTTAGGTTTTATGACTTAACAGTCATCTGGGAAGAGGAACTACAGTTGGTTAATGTCTCCACAGATTGGCTGTAGGCAAAACTATAGGACATTCTCTTGATAAATGATTTATACAGGAGGGCCTGACTACTTAGGGATAGTGGTCTTTGATTCTGTAAGAAAGCTGGCTGAGCAAGCCTTGGGGAGCAAGCCAGTCAGCAGCACCCTCCATGGCCTCGGCTTCCAGGTTCCTGCCCCAACTTCCCTTCACGGAGGACGGCATGGGAGGTGGGAGGTTGGCTTTCCAGTGTTTCTCTGTAGCCCTGGGCGATGTAATGAACATTTCCCTCCCGGGTTGCTTCTGATCATGCTCTCTATCACAGCAATAAACAGGAGCCTAAGTTACACCCGCCGTGTTGGAATGGGACAGTGGAGCAGACACAGACTGCTAACTGCAGTCAGAGTGAAAGTGCTTTGGGGAAGGAAGCAAGTGTACAGCTCCTCGGAGCTAAGCAGACTCTTCTTTCTGTCAGCAGATGCTGCTGCGGCCTCCACCATGGTATCCGCCTCTGCCCCCTCCATTTACAGTGTGCAAGCGCTCTCTCTCCTGGCAGAGGTAAAGATGCCCCTGACTTGTCCCTTGTGAAAATGCTTGCTGCCTTGAAGCATCCTTTTGAAGGCATGTATTCATTCTGGGTGCCACATGGCTGCCCGCTTCTGCCAGTTCTGAAGTCTAGACCTTGTGTCAGCCAGCTTTCTGTTGCTGCAACAAAATACCTGAGGAACTCATTTTACAGGAAGGAAAGGTCTGCTGGCTCAGGGTGTTGGAGGCTTTAGCCCAGTCGGCTGGCTGTGTTGCTGAAGAGGCACACAGTGCTCGCCTTGTGGTATGCGGGAAGCAAGGGTACGGTGCCAGTGAGCTTCCCCCAACCAGGCCTCCCTTAGAGCACCTCCACGGGCTGCAACATGTGGGTCTCGGTGACACCCCAGATCACACTAGAACAGCGCCAGATTGTAGCGTGGCACTTGGCTTGCCACTGCAGAAGTCTCTGTTTTCTTTTTTTTTGGGGGGGGGCACAGGGAGTGGTTCAAGACAGGGTTTTTCTATATAAACCTGGCTTTTTTAACTCACTGTCTAGACCAGGCTGGCTTTGAACTCACAGAGATCCACTGGCCTCCATTTTCCATGTGCTGGGATTAAAGGCGTGTGCCACCATAGCCCAGTGTCTCTTGTTTTCTTCTCTTTTCAAAAGTATATTATTGATCTGTTTGTTTGTTTGTTTTTCTGTGCATTGGTACCTTGCCTGCATGTATGTCTGTATTAGGGTATTGGATCCCCTGGAACCAGAGTTAACAGTCGTGACCTGCTACTGGGTCCCCTGGAAGAGCAGTCAGTGCTCTTAACCACTGAGCCATCTCTCCAGCCCCATGTCTTGTTTTCTTAAAGGAATTCTGCCTCATTTCTTTTAGGTTCTGGCCTCTCTCCTGGACATGGTTTATCGCAGCGATGAAAAAGAGAGGGCAGTGCCGTTGATCTCCCGCTTGCTGTACTACGTGTTTCCTTACCTGCGCAATCACAGGTGACGCTCGCTCGCTCACACGCTCACACACTGTCATCACGCGCGCCCACATACAGAGCTGTGTCCTCTGAGAAGTTTTCTTTGACCCTGCGTTCTCTTCCCTTAGTGCATACAACGCCCCCAGCTTCCGAGCCGGCGCCCAGCTGCTGAGCTCCCTGAGCGGCTACGCCTACACCAAACGGGCATGGAAGAAGGAGGTGCTAGAACTGTTTTTGGACCCCGCTTTCTTTCAGATGGATTCTTCTTGTGTTCAGTAAGAAACTGTGTTTCCATAAACATGTGCTCTCTTTAATCCCAGATCTCAGGAAGCAGAAGCAGGCAGCTCTCTCAGGCCAGCCTGGTCTACTGAGTGAGTTATGGGCCAGCCTGGGCTACAGAGTTCCAGGACAGCCAGAGCTACACAGAGAAACCATGTTTTGAAAAACAAAACAAACAAAAGAAAACAAAACCCCATGTACTCAGAGTCTTCAGTGCTTGGGTGCATGACCCGTGGAGTGGAAATGAAAGTAGACCATTGTGTCACCTCAGCTCCTTGGATGTCCCTGTCATTTTGGTCATGTTAGTCCTGTGTTTGCTGAGAAGATAACCCTTTATCAAAGGATTAATGAGCCTGTCATTGGTAAAGGGTATGATGGAAGGTTCAGGAACACGTTCATCTCCATCATGAAAGACTTGGCCCTGTTGAGCCCAGAGCCCAGAATGTCTCTGGCAGTATGTCTGCCTGGCTTCCTGGCTCATGCACACCATGACAGTAGTGGGCGAGGGACATGGAGACCCTAGGGGACAAGACACTGAGCAAGATGTTCCTGTGCCTTTTCCTCGGAGAGCAGGAAGCCTGCTCAGGGCCTCCTGAAGCCCCGGCTTCCCGGGGGTATGTGTATGTGTGCTTTGAGTGAGTGTGATTATATGAGCTCGTGTGTGCACAGCTGGGGGCTGGAAGGTCACTTTTTGCACCACACACTCACAGATTCAGACTCAAGCCCTCAGGCTTGTGCGGCAACCATTTTACCAACCCAGCCACACTGCGTTAAAGTGGTATTTCATTTAATCGTGTGTGTGCGTGTGTGTGCATGTGTGTGCACGAGTGCGTGTGTGTGTGTGCATGAGTGCACGTGTGCATGTGTGTGCACGAGTGCATGCGTGTGTGTGTGCACGATGCATGCGTGTGTGTGCATGTGTGCACGTGTGCATGTGTGTGCACAAGTGCATGCGTGTGTGTGTGTGTGTGCATGAGTGCACATGTTGCATGTGTGTGTGGAGATTAGAGGACAACCTGTAGGAGCCGTTGTCTCTGAGCATGTGGACTCGGGATGGAGCGCAGGTCCAGGAATACTGAGGACATGGTATTAGTGCTCCTTAGCGCTCTTGCCCTGCTCTATGTTGTTTCCTTTATGGAGAGCTGGAGACATTCATTTCACTCCATATGTTGGGGTTATGAGAAAGGCCTTTGCTTGGCCAGTTCCTCCTACTAAAACCATGAGGGTGTCACCTCTGTAGAGAGTGGGACCCGAGATAACGGAACTGATAACTCATGCACAGCCAACTCCACTCAGAGCACGGCTTACACTCTGAGGGTTAAGGACAGTCACCTGGGTGAGTGTTCTCATGAGGTCAAGCTGTACACAACACAGACGAGCTGCACACGGGGAAACGTGTTCCCCATAGAGCTGCACGCGTGAAGGGAAGCTGAGGCACTTAATTGAATAGCAGCAGCAATAATGAGGAGTCTGAGGTAGACTCCCTGTCCGTTACACCACAGAGGAACATGGGAACACGCCGCAAGGACAGTTCTGTGTTCTGAGAAAACTGGGGTCATGATACTCTTGTTTCCTTGGAGTGGTCTCACAAGTGCTCAACATTCCCACATGACTCCATTCCCACACCATGTTCTGACAAATGTGGGTGACAAGATTCCAGAGAGCAGATTTCTTTTTCCTAACGTTTTACAGACTCATTTTCTGTGGGGGAGAATGTAGTATATGTGTGGGGGCTTGGGGGTTGTATATGCATGGGACGGGGGGATGTGGTATATTGTGGGGTGTTCATGCTCCAGTGTACACGTGTGCAGAGACCAGAGGTGGATGTCTGATGTCCTGCTCTAGCTGTCACCCTCCACTGTGAGACAGGGTCTCACTGAACCATATGCAAGGCTAGCAGCCAGCAAGCCCGTGCTCTCCGTCTCCTTCTCCACCATGCTGGGGCTGCAGGCGTGAGTGAGCATCCAGGCCTGGCTTTTACCCAGTGCTGTGGTTTGAGCTTGGGGCCTCCTCAGGCTCACACAGCCATCTCTCAGCCCCGCAGAGCGGTTTAGTAGCTCTTGGAGGCATCGGAGGCATGTTATTTTCTTGATGCTTGTAATCAAACTGTCATCAGATGCATATTTAACTAATTGTGCCTTCTCGTACATTCAGCTGGAAGTCCATCATCGACCATCTTCTGACTCACGAGAAGACAATGTTTAAGGATTTGATGAGTAAGTCTCTAGTCCGTTGTCACACTTGTGGTGCCCTCATGCTGAGTTTCTACCCTGTCCAGCTCTCTCCATGTGGCCCTGGCTGTTCAGGAACTTGGCCTTGAACTCGCAGAGACCTGTGTAGCTCTGCCTCCCCAGTGCTGGGGCTAAAGATGTGCACGGCACGCTCTGGCCCGGCAGACTTCTGTGATGCTGAGTGGAGAGCTGTTGGCAGGCCTTGACTGCCCTGTGTGTCCCAGCTTCCGGTAGACGGTGCTGCTGAAAGCCTCTAGGCCACAGCTGGCCGCCTTTAGTTGAAGGTCGTGAGTCTGCTGTCATTTATTACGAATGCCTCTGGTTTTCAGGTGGAGTCTCTCTCTGTAGGTGGCTGACTTCACACCCTCAATCCTTATGCCTTGGCCTCCAAATGCCAAGGTTATGAGTCAGCACCTCGATGCCCAACTTAGATGACCACGTCCACACCTCCCACTCTTTCCTGACATCTGACACTGTGTGTCGTTACTGAAATGAGTGGATTGGTTTCATTGTTGTTTGGGGGCACAAATTGGATTTGGTGGAATTGTTTGGTTTTGGCATTTTGTTGTTGAAAAGGTCTTGCCCTTTGGCCCAGAGTACCTGGAACTCATTCTATAGCCCAGGCTGGCTTCAAACTGCTGGCAGTCCTGCTAGCATAGCCCGAGTGATACGATTGTAGACATGAGCCACCGCTCCTGACTGAGATGGTTTGTTTCAAGGAGTGCAGGGTTGGCTACTGTGCATTCTCAAAGGGGTCCCACCGCTCTCCTCTGCTGTGCTTTCCTCACACAGGAAGTGGGGGTCACAAATTGGATTTCCCAGGTTGTGCTCCTTCCCCCCCACACTGTGCTCCCCCCGCTATGTTCCCACCACTCTCCCCCATGTGCTCCTCTCACAAGCTGACTGCTGTGCGTTTTTCCAGACATGCAGAGCAGCTCCTTAAAACTCTTCTCCAGCTTTGAGCAGAAGGCCATGCTGCTGAAGCGCCAGGCCTTTGCTGTCTTCAGTGGCGAGCTTGACCAGTACCACCTCTACCTTCCACTGATACAAGGTAGGAGCCCATCCCAGACTGTGTGCATCAGCCACGGAGACATGGCACTGCTGGGGATTTCATGGCGAACAAAGATGTCACAGCTCTGGGGCCTGGAAGGTCCAGACGTGCATGTGACCAGGGGTGTCTAACACAAAAGGGACCAGACTTGTCCCCTTGTCCCTTTATGCTAGGACCAAACCCACCACAAGGGCTTTGATTACCCTCATGAGTGGGTAGTCACTGATTAATGGGGCGGATGTTGCACCCCAATCCTTTTAGTTTGAAAATCCCTTCTCCTCCCTGTTTCCCATGAGGCCCAGGGGAGTTGTAGTGATACAGAAACTGGGCTTTGCTTAGGCCAGAAACCTTCTAACTGCAGGTTCCTGTTTTTAAAACACAATAGCTACTGCGTTGTATCATTACAGCAGGGTCAGATATAGTGAGTGTGTAAACACACATGCCTGTACTATTCACTAAACAATAGCCCAAGATATTGTCCCCCAAAACTTCATTTCATTCATTCATTCATTCATTTAGAGACAGGGTTTTTCTGTGTAGCCCTAACTGTCTTGGCACTCACTTTGTAGACCAGGCTGGCCTCGAACTCACAAAGATCTGCCTGCCTCTGCCTCCCAAGTGCTGGTACTAAAGGTGTGCACCACCATGCCCAGCTCACAGAGTTAAAGAGAATAAAAATGAATGTTTTAAAAAGGGATGAGAGGGTTGGGGATTTAGCTCAGTGGTAGAGCACTTGCCTAGCAAGCGCAAGGCCCTGGGTTCAGTCCCCAGCTCCAAAAAAAAGGGGGGATGAGAAAGGGGATGCTGTGAGGGGATGTTGAAGGAGCCACTTTAGAATGATCTCCAGAATGTAGGAAAAATATGGCTTCTAGGAGTTTTGTTTGTTTAAACAGCCTTGGGGAGCACCAATGGGGAGTTCCACTTTGAACACAGTGTACATGACAAGGGGGAGCCAGATTCGACTTCGGTTCTAAGTTAGAGGCTGCTGTCAGCAGCACGAGGCACGCCTTAACCCTGAGCGGCCACCGTCCTAACCGGGATGGCCCTGCCCATAGCCGGGTACAGGTGGCTCAGAGCGCTGCCTTGGCGACAGCAATGGAGAGATGGGTATACGGTGGTGATGGCGCCGTCACGGCTGCTTGAGGATGAGATGCAGTCCGTGGCATGGGGACAGCCATCAATAATGTGGGCACTTACTGTCATCAGGACAGGTGGAAGGCTGAGGCAGGCCCCTGTGTTGGAAGCTAACCTGGGCTACAGAGCAAGACCCTGTTGGGTGTTTATGGCACAAACACACACCCTTTGCTTCTCCCTGTTTCCCAGGAGTCTCAGACTGGCCTCAAACTCTCTGTGGATGATAGGTGGTGCTACCATGCCCATTTTGTGTGGTGCTAAAGAAGAAACCATGCGTGATTCCATGCGTGCTAGGCAAGCACTGGGCCTACTAAGCTGCACCCTCCATCCAGCACTGGGCCTACTAAGCTGCACTCTCCACCCTCCCCTCCTTATTTTTTTTTTAAGACAAGGAGTGGGGGTCACTCGATAGTCCTGGTTAGCACAGAACTCACTATGTGGAGCAGACAGGCCCTGCACTTGTGGCAATGCTGCCTCAACCTGGGAGTACAGGCGTGGTGGGCCGGCTTGTGTAGGAAGCTAGGACTCATCTCTACACTGGGTTGTCGTCAAAATGTCCACACTGATCACAGTTTTATTTTTCTTTCGTGGCTAATCAGAACCCCAAACTGCATATTTGTGTGACTTCTCTAAAATCTTCTTTTCCCTAGAGCGCCTGACAGACAACCTCAGAGTCGGACAGACGTCCATAGTTGCTGGTCAGATGTTTCTTTTTTTCAGAGTTCTGCTGCTAAGAATCTCTCCCCAGCACCTGACCTCGCTGTGGCCCATCATGGTGTCTGAACTGGTGAGTGCGCGCTCCACTGTCAGGCAGGATTGGCGCTTTGATAAATGCCTTTCCTTTTCTTTACTATTTTTCGGGGGTGTTAGTTTTTGGTTTTTCAAGGCAGGGTTTCTCTGTGCAGCCCTGGCTATTCTGGATCTTGCTTTGTAGAGCAGGCTGACCTCAAACTCACAGAGATCCCCCTGCCTCTGCCTCCAGAACACTGAGATGCCCCAGCTGTCCCTAAGCTCACTTGGATGTTATCTGTGGTTTCCTTCTGTGGTTTGTGGTTCTGCTGCTCAGTCCTGGGGACTCCGCCCTGTCTGGCTCCGTTCTCACATCTGCTAGGGGTTGGCTTAGTTTCATTTCTTTTCGTTTTGTTTTGTTTCGGTTTTTTTTGGAGATAGGGTTTCTCCAAAGCTGGCCGCAAACTCAGAGATCCCCCTGCCTCTGCCTCCGGAGTGCTGGGATTGAAGGTGTGCGCACCCACTGCCTAGCCTGCTGTTCTTTACATAGATAAACTTAGGTGAACGTGATCTCTCCCAAAGAGTAACTTGAATACCATTTTCTCCCTAAGATCCAGACATTCATACAACTTGAGGAAGATCTGAAAGAGGAAGAGGAGTCGAGGTAAGCCATGTAAGCTCCCGGTGCACGCTGGCAGGTGATGAGTTAGATGTGGGGTGTGACTGCCACACCTCCTGCTGTCCTCTGGAGTCCTCGTGGGGGCCCAGCCAGTGTTATGATGTAGGCATTCATTTCATGTGTGTGCATGTGTGCCTGTGTGTACGCATATGCACCATGTCCATGCGGTGTCAGAGGAAGCCTGTGGAAGACATCACTTCCCGCAGTCGTGAGCTCTCCAGTGGGTGCTGGGAACCAAAGTGGCATCCTCTAGAGCAGCAGCAATGGCTTTAACCGCAGAGCCAATCTAACCTCTCTCTCGGTTTCAGACAGGGTCTCATATACCATCAGTTGTCTCCAAACTGGCTCTGTCCCTGAGGGTAACCTTGAATGAGTCCTCCTGTCCCCACAGCCCCTCGACAGGCATGCGCCGCGGTGCCTCGTAGTCTCCAGATCCACTAGCAGGGAAATGTGTCCTAAGGACTTTCCTAAGCAAACCAAGTTCAACAGGAACGTATAATGAAAATTTCCTTTTGAATTTATAGAAACAGCAACAAAATAAACAGAGTAAAAGTGCCAGCTGCTGATGGGACTGGGCCTTCAGGCGGGGCCGTGACCCCCAGTGACCTCATCATGTACCTCTCCGCTTGCAAGTTCCTGGACACAGCGCTTTCCTTCCCACCCGACAAGATGCCCTTGTTTCAGATGTAAGTGGGATGAGCCTTTGAAGTCCTTTGAAGTCCAAGTTTTCCCTGCTGTCGGGCACTTCACTTCTCTTTCATGTATAGAGAGTGTGTGAGAAGCTGCTGGATCCGAGCATCTTGTGAGCAGCGAAGCCTGAGTTTCAGATTTCCCCAGCAGCTGTGGCTTCCTGGCTTGGCTCACAGTCCTGTTTGTGCATCATCTCTGTGAGATTCAGCACTTTCACTGTCTGCTGAGATGGCCTTGCCACTGAACGCCTGTGACTGGGTCACTGCCAGTACGCAAGTGCCTGCGTGTGCACGTGTGTGCATGAGTGTGTGTGTGTGCCTGTGCGGCGTGTGCGTGTGTGTGTGTGTGTGTGTGTGTGTGTGTGTGTGTGTGTGTGTGCGCGCGCTCTCGCACTTGCTCCTGCGTGTGTGTGGCTCCTGTCATCTGCTGCAGTTAGATGTGGAAGCTTTATTTGGAGTGTGGCCTCTCAGGTCACTTGGCCTCTTTGGCACGCATTTCCCTCCGGCTTAAAACAGCTGTTGCTGCCTTGGGTTTCATGCCTGGCCCCAGAGGCGACTGGTCTCTAGCTTGCCCTGACAAAGAGAGTAGTGATCGTTCAACACTTGTGCATTCTCTTAAACAGCAGACTGAAAAGGCCACACACGATAGCTTCCATGTGTGTGATATTCTAGAAAACAGCATCATAGGAACAGGAGCAAAGGGCGGTGGCTGCTGAGGACAGTTTAGGGCAGTGAGGCCACACTGGTCCTGCTGGGGAGAGACCAGTAGTCTTGCAGCATCAAGGGGGCCATACTTGGGTGAGTTGCTTGTTGGTGTAGGTCAAGCACTTGCCACAGACTGCTCTGTATGTGATGTCTGCAGAAGAGCTGTGCATGACCACATCAGATCTGAGGAAACATCACTCTGTTAGGTTTCCCTGCAAACTAAAAAGAAAAAAAAGGAGGCTGTGTAAGGAAGGGTTTCCCACAGCCCCTGTGAACAACAGCCTTATGTATGGTCACCAAAGCTGGAGACAGCCTGCATGTCTATCCGCAACAGATGGACAGGCAACATGTGGTTTATCCATGTGACGAGACATCAGTCAGCAGTAAAGAGAGACAAGAGCCTGCCGCCTGCTCCTCTAAGAACACACTGGGTGACAGAGGTGGTCCTCTAAGAGGCATGTCCCATTCCACTCCTGCAAGTTCAGAATGAGAGAAGTGCATGGACAGGAAGTCAGTCAGAGGGCTGCCTAGGTCTGTGCCCCAGAGGCTGAACAGTAATGGCTGAAGGAAGTAGGACTTCTAGGGTCAATAAAGCTCTGAAACTGATTATGCTACACATATATAATGCATCTATGAAAGTCGTAGAATGTAAATTACACCAACCAAACCTTTGCAGACCGTTTACATGAGCCCTGCATCAATGTGCCTGGCTGTTTGTTTCCTGCAGTTATAGATGGGCATTTGTTCCAGAAGTGGACACTGAGCACCCAGCCTTCCTGTCAGAGCTGGAAGAGAATCACCAAGAGTGCAGACCTCACACTGTCAGGATTCTAGAACTTCTGAGGTTAAAATACGGGGTAAGTGCTTTTAGAAATGACACCCTCAGGCCAGAGATGTAGCTCAGCTGGGAGAGTGCTTGCTTGGCGTGAGGCGCCCTGGGCTGGATGTACAACCATGAATAACTGAACAGAGTCCTGCGTACCTGCAGTCCCAGCACTTGGGAAGGAGAGGCAGAAGGATCAGAAGTTGAGGGTCATCCTTGGGCACATAGTGAATTCAAGGACAGCCCAGACTATGTAAGACCGTGTCTCTAATCATCATCATCATCATCATCATTACTGCAAAGGAGAAAAGAGTATGCAGTATGAAGTCCTTAATGTCACTTGGGTTTTAAGGGCTTCAGAACGTCTTCTCATAGCGTTAAGGCTTGGGATGTTTAGAAGTTCCATCCCTGGTTTTTTCCATGTCACAAACAACTCCTCCAGTTACTGGGAACTAAGGCTGGGTTTCCCCTGTGTCTCTTTGGCTCTGAGTCTGGGAAGAGGAGGTGCCTGCTAGGAAGAATGGCCAAGCTGGAGTTGCGTGGGACTGAGGAGGAATCCCTGGCAGAAAGGGTTAGAGACCTAGAGTGTGAGGCTCACATTAGCCGGCCTGGCTGACAAGCCCTGCCGCAGGTGTGCTGGGAAGGCATCGCAGAGCTGCCCAGGTCACTTGGTGGCTTCCGGTCTTTCTGCAGGAAATCAGCAGCTCCGAGGAGATCACCAGGAAGAAAGAGTTTCCTCTCTTGCGCCAACATTCAGTTTCCTGCATCAGGCAACTGATACCATTCTTCAGGACATTAAACTGTGCTTTCAAAACCCAAAGCCAGCTGCCTGCTGATGTGCCGGGAACCACAGTGCCAGAGTTCCCTGTCGCAGACAGCCTGAGGGTCCTGCAGCAACTGGAGGAGTGTGTGGAGCAGGACTTTCTGGAGCATCCGGAGTGTTAGCGCCTGCGCAGGCTTCCTCATTCTCCCCATCCCTGACAAGGACAGGGGTGTTCTATGAAGAAGAGGGGAGCTGGGGGATTTGAGTCAACCCTGCCAGCCCTGAAGCAGCCAACCACGCCTCCCTTAAATGCCTTGTAATATATTTCAGTCCCTGTTTGTATTTCTTCCTCCGTTTATGTAATGGAAATAAAATTAATATATCATCTAATGTCCCATAAGTGCCATGTGTAAAGATTAAGTCCTTTTGTTCCTTAGGCAAACACATAGGTCTTTCTCTGCTATTTCTCCAAAGCTTCATGCAAATCATTTATTGGGTTGACAAGATATAAGCAGGCGAAAGCTTTCAGGGCCCACAGTGGACAAGAGGACAGATCTCCCCCCAGATTGTCCTCTGACCGCCACACTGGTACACACAAGATAAATAAAGTGTAGTTTAAAATTAGTTAAAAACAAAACAAAACAAAACAGAATAGGGGTACTGAAAAGATTTTGGGGAGCTGGGATACAGGAGCCTGCCTCCAAGCTTAAGGGCCAAATTCAACACTCAGAATCCATATGGTTGAAGGAAAGATCCAACTCCTGAAAGTTGTTCTCTCTCTCTCTCTCTCTCTCTCTCTCTCTCTCTCTCTCTCTCTCTCTCTCACACACACACACACACACACACAATTTAAAGGAGTTTAAAAGTTGTTGGTTTTTTTTAAGGTGGTCAAAATTATTATTTTTAACATTTACACCAACAGCCTTTTGTACTGTACTTTGAGACTTAAAAAAAAAAATTTAACAGTAATAGCCTAGTGTGGGAGCACAGCTGTGGTAGAGGAGCGCTTGCTGGGCACCCACAGAGTGTGTAATTGCAGCACTCAGGAAGGGGAGGTAGATCAGAGCGTCATCCTGGGTCACAGCAAGGTCGAGGCCAGCCAGGACTCTCGGTGTGTCAGTCTTGCCTGCTGTAATCGAATGCTCTGTTCAGTTGCATAAGAACTAGGCGGTTTCAGACTCAGACAGTTATACATGAATGTAACGTTTATTCTCCAGATGTAATCGACATCCTGGAGACTTACTGCTGAACAAACTCACCCCTCCTAGTTCTTCCTGAACTCTGGCTGGCTGGTTCAATCCTGTTACTCTGGCTCAGACTCCTCTCCAAACTGAATGATTCAAACTGGCTCATCTTGGCTTCTGACTGAATTGCTCTGCTTGGCCTCAAACTAACTCTGGCAATCCGTTCTGATCTGGTTCCTTCTCGTTCTCTGGCTCGTTCTGTCTTCACCTGTGTCTAGCTTGGTCTCCCTGCAACCTGTCTCTGTAAAACTCTCCTGATGAAACTGGCTCGACTCCACCCCACCCCACCGCTCTCCTAAGTTGCCTCTCCTTCCTGTATTATTGTGAGAGTTGGGCATATCCTATCTTTGACTCATTCTGTCAAGTCTTTCTCTGATTTGTCACTTTGCCTCTCAATTAGAAGTCGCTTTCAAACATGGCTGCTTCCTTCTACCAAGCAACTTTACCGTCATTGTTAGGAATTAAAAGTTGTGTACTAAGGGTGTGTCTGCATTCCAGCCAGAGGGATTCAAGGTGTGTGACATCTCCACGTTCCAGCCTGGTCACACAAACCTAGGTGTTTGGCTGTCCCTTGCTGCAGCAGCCTCGTTGCTGGATAAAATTCCTGTACACTTGGCTGCAGCTCCAGTGCTCTACTCCTTCCAAGTCTGACAGCCACAGAGCGCTGACCACTGACTGGCGGCTTCCCTTGACTCCCTTCTCCCTCAGATCTCTACCATTCTGCTGACACTGCTGTGCATTAAAATAATCTTCTGGCCTGGCGTCATCCGAGCTCATGCTCCCAAGACTCATTGCCTTCTGCCAACGACCGACCTTACGTCCTGGCTGGGAGCCATGGCTAACTCTGCCAGTGAGCGCCATGTGTCTTCTCAACCTGCCTGCTTGGTGACACTTTTTAGGCAAGAGCCTAGAGTGTAGTCTTGTCTCCAGGCTTCATGAAGCAGGCAGTCCTACTCCTATACTGATCAGTACTGTTCTCAGGTTTTGTTCTGGCTCTGAGACGAGTTGTTTCTTAAATTTGTCTTAATTGTGTGTGTGTAGGTTAGAAGTCAACTTGTGGAAATCAGTTCCCTTTTATCGTGTAGGTTCTTGGGATTGAACCCCAGTCATCAGACTTGGCCACAAGCCCTTTTACCCACTTGCTGTTTTGCCAGCTGTCTTAGGGTTTCTATTCCTACACAAACATCAGGACCAAGAAGCAAGGGCTTATTCAGCTTACACTTCCATGTTGCTGTTCATCACCAAAGGAAGTCAGGACTGGAACTCAAGCAGGTCAGGAAGCAGGAGCTGATGCAGAGGCCATGGAGGGATGTTACTTACTGGCTTGCTTCCCCTGGCTTGCTCAGCTTGCTCTCTTATAGAACCCAGGACCACCAGCCCAAGGACGGCACCACCCACAATGGGCTGGTTCCTCCCCCCTTGATCACTAATTGAGAAAATGCCTTACAGCTGGGTCTCATGGAGTTATTTCCTCAAGGGAGGCTCCTTTCTCTGTGATAACTCCAGCTTGTGTCAAGTTGACACACAAAACCAGTCAGTACAGCAACCCTTTCTTAAATCTTACTCCTTCTATGCAGTAAAAAGTAATTTCTGTCCTTGGTCTCAACATAGCACCGGGGCTCTCAGGACTTCTGATCTCCCTAAATAAGGACTGAAAATTATATGTAAAACAATATATATGCAGGCTCTCTGCCTGCCTGCTGCCCATGGATTAGCATGCAGCACTCTCTACTGCTTGAGTGACATCTCTGTCAGCTTTCCTGACGTGATGATCGTAAGTTAATTCTGAAAGCATAAGCAAGCCCCCAAGAAAATGCTTTCTTCTATAAGGGAAAAAAAAAATACAGATATGTGGGTAGTCACACAAAAGTCTGTTAGAAATTTCATGAGAATTATGTGCAAAGCAATATGCTTAAAGTATTTTTTATGTATACGGGTACATTGTCGCTGTCTTCAGACACACCAGAAGAGGGCATCAGGTCTCATTACAGATGGTTGTGAGCCACCATGTGGTTGCTGGGATTTGAACTCAGGACCTCTGGAAGAGCAATCAGTGCTCTTAACTGCTGAGTCATCTCTCCAGCCCCGAATGCTGGCTTTTTTGTATCCACTGCAAGCCCTATAGTCTAGTTTGAGCTCATTTCTAAACAAATGGAGGACCTGAGACCTGTCGGATACCTAAGAGAACTTTACCGATTTCTGCAAATACCAACAACAACCTAACCTATATTCATTACCGGGTTCTTCCTGGATAGACTTATCCAGGGGACCCAAGAGGAAAGCATCCCAGTGAAGATGTGTGTGCAGATCTTCCCTGGGGCAGAGGCTGGAAGGGGCGGGGTGTGGACTCGGCTAACGGCTAACGGAGCTTGACTCTGCTCTATCCTGGCAGATAGCCATGCCTCACTTTCTTGGTTTCATTTTGCCTGCTTTGTTTTTGATACAGTCTTACCTATGTCAGGGTGGCCTCAAACTGTCACTGCATCTGAAGAAGACTTTGAACTCCTGATCTTCCCACCTCCACCTTTTACATTCGGGGATTACAGCCCAGTGTGATTCTCTCATGGCCACTCCGTGTTAGAGCTCAAACCCAGGGCTAAGCCAGCACCCCCGGAATATTGGCACCTCGGGTTGATATCTTCCTTCTTTCCAATGAATGCATTCGCATACCCACATTGAAGTCAGTTCGATTCCTCCCAGAAGTGGTGAAATTTGACCCAAAGAACCACCACCCTGGGGCGAGCAGTGTTTCAGCAGAGGCAGTGCTAGCCGTGGGTAACAGCCCAAGAGTTTAGGAGACAAAGACCCAGGGGTGTTGGTGTGAGTAAAGGCTGTGTGTGCAGGCGTGAAATGATCCCTCCTACTGGGCCGGCCTCACAGGCAAGGTTTTGGTTCTTACTGTCCTGCCAACATTTCTGAAGCGGCAGAGCAGAGCTAGGAATTGAAACCAAAGCCTGTCAGCCTCAGCGCCAAGAAAGCAGAACAGGAAGGAGGTGTAGTTGGCTGCAGCAAAAACTGGTAAATTATGTTGTTTTTTTTTGTTTTTTTGTTTTTTTTTTTGAGCCACCCCACCCATCTATGACTTCCTGGAAACCAGCCAAAGCTGGGGCCACAGCACACAGGAGGCCTTCCAGAGGCTCGGAAGGAAACGAAGTGGAAAGGAGCCACTCCATTGAACCTGGGAGCCAGTTGCCTTCCTTGATGAATGTCAAGTAATACCACTCAGTACCACTGATAAAAAGCCACACATCTGTAGAGATAACGTATTTTCCTAAAGACAGCTCACACACACAAAGCATGTTAAGTCGCAAATCCCGGAACAAACGGCTGAGATGCCTACTTAACATATCAAAGTGAACCTGGCTCCCAGGTTCTCCCAGAATCCCTCAGTCCCTACATGTTACTCAGTCTGCATGTCCTGTCCCCTACTCCAAACTTCTCTAGTTGAGGGGACTGGGCTGCCCTTCCTAGAGAATCTAACCACTTTGGTTACCGCTCCCCTTTGGGACACCTAGTTCCCTCCCTCTCTCCCTTCCCAGGACTCAGGGGCCTGTCTGCTCTAGGCTCTCCCAGATGTTTCTGTCTCTGATTATTTGTCCCTTTTATTTATAATAATCCTCCTGCAGGGCCTTATGGGGCAGACATTAATCCCAGCCCTCAGGAGGCAGAGACAAGCGGATCTCTGCGAGTTTGAGAACAGCCTGATCTACAGAGTGAGTTCTAGGACAGCCAGGGCTACACAGAGAGACCCTGTCTCAAAATAATGATGACCAACTCCTCCTCTACCTTCATAGGAACCATCACGTCCTTTCCTTTTTTCCTTTTTCTTACATTCAGACTGTGCTCACTTGGGGTCAGATCATTTGTAACCATGAGTTTTGTGTCTAAAACCAACCTACACACTTCAGGGAGCCATGGGGACAATTTCATTTGTGAGGTCCGAATTGAACCTCTTCCAGGACCTCTTAAATGAGACCCTCGGAGATGGTGATCAATGCAATAGCAAGAGGAGTTTAATTCCAGCCTCCCGGGGTCCTCCCACTTCAAGGGGAGACGACCCTGAGCAAACTCGGACAGGGAGTCATATACCTTGCAAACTATTGGGGCAGAATTCAAACAATTGGTAATTAGGCAGGGTATTATTGATGGGGTAAAGTGACCTCCAAGCTGACTTGTAGTCAGTGGATTGTTCTGGGTTTTCCAGGGGGGACCGTTGGGAGTCAAGGGGGAAGACGGTTGGGAATCACAGGTAGCTCTGTTTGACAGCTTGGTTTACAGTTGCAACAGGGGCTAACTAGTCCCTGGAAGGGAGGGGTCCTTGTGCTTGGAGGTTGCAGTGGAATTTTCCCACTGGCCTCAGATTGAACCCAACTCTGACTCTCTCACATTTGCAAAAGGAAAGTCTAAGAAAACCAAGACAACGAGCACAAAAGCTTTCTCTTAAGTTTTAAGCATCATTTAATCTTTTCAGACGTGTTGTAAATTATGCTCTTTAAACAATGTAACTTAGAGAGCCACAGGGTCCCCATGCAAGATGTGACTCTCCCTTAAGAAGCCCACACTCGTGTTAGACTTTTCCAGAGTGCCTGTGGATCAACCCCCGTGCTTTAATCTGTCTGATAAACTGCTACTCTGCTCCATACTGCCTACCCTACCGCTCTTCCTGCAGTGAGGGTGAGCTTCTGTGGTTGCGCCTCGGAGAAGAACTCAGAATGCTGAGGCCGCAGCCCCCACCCTGGGGGAGGGGAGTCCTCTCCCTTTGCCTCTGTCACCAGGTAACGTTTTACAACTCAGAGGGCCAAAGGAGAACGATGAACATTCAAGACAAATACTGTTAAAGAAGAGGCCTTGTTGCCCACTACCCAGCCAGGGATGCCCGTCCCATAAACAGAAACCGGGAACCATATCTGTGCTTCGTTCAGAGTCAGTCTGAGAGATCCCAGTGGCACCTGCCTTTGCCATGTTTTTTGATCACTAGAGAAACTGAGCAATGTCATAGAGCAATTCTACGTTTGTCCTCCTCTCCTCTGACACATCAGATTCCCTCTCAACTCCAACCTCTGCCCCAACCGCCCCACCACCAGGGGTGGCATCAGGGGTGAGGGTGGGGTTGCACACATCAAGTCCACTGAATCTTACATTCCTTCCCAGCCACCAATATGGATGACATCTAGATCTAAGATTAATGAAGAATAAACCATTAACCAGTTGTCCATGCTAAGATACTTTCAAAGTGTGGAAACAAATGCTTATCTACATAAACTAAACAGGCCCCCAGACCTTAGCACAACTGACGCCATGTTGGAGGCGCCATTCTGACTTTAAAACCCAGCACATGGGCCCAACACTTGACAAAATGGGAGCAAAGACCTAAGCCATCAAAGACCAGGTCCATCGGTCCAGGATCCAGAAAAGTCCCTAAATTACTGAGTTTGCTCTTTGGTTCCTGTAGTTCTGCTTCTTTTAGAGGAATTTTAATTCAGCAACATGGCTGCTCTGGCAAGGGATCCCATCCAAACACTTAGATCTGTGTGATCTGACTGGAATGACACACCTTGAATCCCTCTGGCTGGAATACAGACATGCCCTTAGCACACACTTTTAATTCCAAACAATGAAGTAAGGCTAGTTTGCAGAAGGCAGCAGTCCTGTTTGAAAGTGTCCTCTAATTGAGAGGCAGACAAAGTGATGAATCAGGCAAAGATTGGACAGAACAAATCAGGAATAGGATAGGATATGCCCTGCTCTCAAGATACCAGACAGGAAAGAGAGGGTGAAGACACCGGGGGTGGGGGTGGGAGATAGAGACACAGAGAAAGAGAAAAGGCAGTTTTACTGGAATAGTTTTACAAAGACAGATTGCAAGTGAAGATAGAACAAGCCAAAGAACGAGAAGGAACCAGAAGATCAGAACAGATTGCCAGAGTTAATTTGAGGCCAAGCAGAGCAATGCAGTCAGAAGCCAAGATGAGCCAGTTTGAATCATTCAGTTTGGAGAGGAGTTTGAGACAGAATAACAGGATTGAACCAGCCAGCCAGAGTTCAGGAAGATTTGTAAAGGGTGAACTTACTTAGCAGTATGTCTCTAAGATGACGATTGCACCTGGCAAATAAAAGTTACAGCTTCTTGCTAACTGTTCTTACTAACCAAAGTATGTCAATTAGGATGTGGGGTTTGTGCATAAAATGCAAAGAGCTGCATGATTTAGAGAAGTTCCCTGTGCAGGCACTGGCCACAAATTGCAGTTTCTGTTTGACTTTAACAGTGTCTGTGTTGGGCTGGAGAAGTGGCTCAGTGGTTAAGAGCACTGACTGCTCTTCCAGAGGTCCTGAGTTCAATTCCCAGCAACCACATGGTGGCTCACAACCATCTGTAATGGGATCCAATGCCCTCTTCTGGTGTGTCTGAAGACAGCGACAGTGTACTCATAAAAATAAAATAAATACATCTTTGAAAAAAAAAAAAAAAAAAAGGGTGTTATGTTCTCTGGTGGACTTCCCGCCAGAGGTGGCAGCAAGACTCCAGACATTGACACACCAGGATACTAGGGGCCTTAGATGCCTTGGGTCAGTATTGGGGGACACATAGTTCCTACGGGGTGTGTACCATGAGACATTCCTGAGTTCCAGGAACTTCTCTGTTCCTATAGATCCAGAGGGTTCCATACTTCCACCCTAAACAGGAAACTACAGAAAGTCTCCTGGATCAGTCCCTCTGGTTCTTCATAGGACACCTCAGGAAGACTGGATCTGCATGAGCCGTCACTGGATTTTCTGGTTTCAGTGTGCGTGTGGTCACTTCTGCTTGTTTTTGTTAGGAGGTAGCTTCCGGAATCCAGCCATCTCAGGAACAACATCCACCTTAAGGCAGGGACAAAACTGAGCTCATGTCCCTAGGCCCCAAAACCCAACTCCTGTCCTGCTTCTTCAGATGTTTCGTGTTTGTCTTTTAAAGAGGACGGAGAGAGGGAAATTGCCTTCGTCCTGTTATCTCACCGAGGCACACATGTCATAAACGTGGGCTGTGCGTCGCTTTTCTCCTTTATCACTAGAGATTTTAGGTCAGAGTTCAGGAGGAGCCTGGATACAAAAGCTGCCCAAGGACCCCAAAACCTGGTGACCTGGATACAGCCTGGACTTCCTTGTTTAATGCCTTGTGTTGAGAGATAGAGTTTTAAATTAGCCCAAAACTCAGCAACAGGACCTGACTCAGGAAGACAGATTGTTAAAAATACAAGAGAACTACTTTGCTTATCACCCGGTGTGAGTAACTGTTCTTTGTTCTGCCCCTGTGGTGTTTATTTAAGCCCCTACTGTCCCTTCCAGCCATTGCGTCCTGCAGAGAGCATTCAGGTTAGGCCCAAGCCTAATCAGAGGTGTTTCAAATGCAGATGCTTCATCAATTCTGACAAACTTTTAAAAATAATGAGGACCTGGGGTTGGGGATTTAGCTCAGTGGTAGAGCGCTTGCCTAGCAAGCACAAGGCCCTGGGTTCGGTCCCCAGCTCTGAAAAAAAGAAAATAAAAATAAATAAATAAATAAATAAATAAATAAATAAAAATAATGAGGACCTGAAGACCCTTCTCCTGATTTAGTAGCTCTGTTCCAGGAACCAGGCGGCCATGAAACCTTCTGGCATCCCCTTATCTCCTAGAGCCATAAAACAATCCTGTAACTTGTGGTACATTCCCCTTTGACACCCCCCCATCCCCTGGGCTCACAGCCTCTGCCTTTAAATACTCTTTCTCCCAGCCTCTCGGGGTCGAACTCCACTGCCCCTGCGTGGGATAGGAGTCTCGACCCCAGTGCACTGGTTCCTATCGATAAACCTCATGTGATTACAGCAAGGATGGTCTCGTGTGAGTTCTTGGGGGGTCGCGTCATCCCGAGACTTGAGTGAGGGTCTCCCTGCTCTGGGGATCTTTCAGTGTCAAAATGAGATTGGTCAATACAGCAGCCACCCCTACTCTCCCTCACTTTGTGGTCCCATCCTTTAAAAACATTGTACAGGCTCCCATCGGGGACAGGGTCCAGATCCTGAACTGACTGCCTCCCTGTGCATGCTGAGAATAAAGCTTTCATTTCAAGCCTCTGTCTCTGAAGAGAGTTTTCTCAGCTTCCACCCCAAACCCAAGTCTTCATTGTCACTTGTCTTTATGTCTCTGCATCCTCTCAGTTCTGTTCGTTGATCTAAAATGGAGAGAGCAATGCCCAGATACTGCTGAGGTGCTGAATCACTTCTGGGAGGGGTTGGTGAACTACTGTGGCTATACTGAGCACTGGCTTTCTCTTGGCAAAACCCACCTTCCTGGCTCAAGGCCCATAGCCTCTTGTTAGGAATCAAATCCTTTTGGCTTGACCAGAGAAACCTAAAACCTTCACCTGTTTTCTCAGCCCTGTGAGAGGAAATTGACATTCCTCTCTGTATGCCCGTCTTAGCCCATGGCCACACCCAGGGATGAGGACAAAACGCCACCTGCCCTGCTGGGGGCGGGGTGAGGGGTAGTCTTCTTCCTCAGGTGCCCTCCTTCCTCCACACCTCCAGGGAGGCTCTGGCTATGGTGGCTCCAGGAGGTATTTCCCTGGAATAGCCTCATTATCCTCTCAAGGGAGGCACCTCTGGCGGGTCCAAGGCCTGGAGGTTCCTACTTTCCACTTTTAGTGAGTTATGTCTTCCTTTCGACCAATGATTCGTGATTTACAATAACTGTGGCTCTGTAGAACGGTGATTCTCAGCATTTCCTAAAGCTGCAACCCTTTAACAGAGGTCCTCACATCCTGGTCACCCCTGACCCTAAGATTACCTTGTCGCTACTTTCTAACTGTAACTTTGCTACCGTTATAACTGTGATGTAAACATCTGTGTTTTCTGATGATTTTTGGTGACTCCTGTAAAAACATCTGTTCCACTCCTTGAAGGTTTGCAACCCACGGGTTAAGAACCGCTGCTGTAGAAGAAAAACAGACCAAAAGATTGACCCAAACACTAGCAGCAGCGCTCAGAGAGGAAGCAAGAAAAGAGCTCCCCCTCTTTTGCCTTCTTGCTCTACCTCTGTCCTCTCCCTTCTGCTCCACCTCCTCTCCCCGTTCCCCACCCCCTCTCTCCAGTGCTCATGGCTGGCTCTACTCTCTCTCTCTGTCTCTCTGCCTTTCTGTCTCTACTACCCTCTTAACGCCCCTCCCCATGCCCTTATTAAACTCTATTCTCTACTATAATGTCCTTGTTTGTCCTGTGTCTGGTCCCTCAGGGGTAAGGGATGCTTCAGCATGGGCTCACAGAGGCACCCCCTTCCCCCACACCTGGCTACACATCTACCAGAGATATTCCTTCTCCCTCCTTATCTTTCATAAAACACAACAAGAAGTACCGTTCACCCCAATGTCTACTTGAACCAAAGCCAGTAGAACTGGCCTCCATTGTAAGTACAGTGGGCTCTCTGGGCACTCTATCGCTGAGAGAATAGAGGGCTCTTTGGGGCCTGGCTGGGACCTCAATAAGGGATAGTGAGGTTCTTTCTGCAGCTGTTAGCGTGAGCTTGGTAGACTCCAGGACCCCTCACTCATAAGCACTGAGGTTTGCGCCCTGGGACAAGTCCTGACTTGGATTCCTGGCAGGGAGGTTTCCCTGATTCACTATCCTTCCTGACGTCCTGCCCTGGAGTAATTTGATCTGCAGGCTTTTTAGATCCCCGCCTCTCAGAATGCAGACCAATTTCATTAAGCCAAAATTCAGGAAAAGGAAACTTCTGAGAAACGAAACTGCTGGAGAGCAGGCAGACAGAGCCACAGAACTCTCCATCCTCTACCTTTCACTGCAGCTTTTGCTCCACACCATGAACCACACTTCTCAAGCCTTTGTTACCGCTGCCACTGGGGGACGACCCCCAAACTACGAAAGAATCGAGGAAGAATATGAGGTGGCTGAACTGGGAGCACCCCACAGATCAGCTTCTGTCAGAACTACCGTGATTAACGTGCCCAGAGAGGTCTCTGTGCCTGACCATGTGGTCTGGTCCCTGTTCAATACACTCTTCATGAACTTCTGCTGCCTGGGCTTCACTGCCTATGCCTACTCTGTGAAGTCTAGGGATCGGCAGATGGCAGGTGATGTGACTGGAGCCCAGGCCTACGCATCCACTGCCAAATGCCTGAACATCAGCTTCCTGGTCCTCAGCATCCTCATGGTCATTACCACTATGGTAGCTGTTGTCATCATTGCTCTTAACACTCATCGTCTTCAGACTGGATAGAGGATTCTGGCTTCTGACCCTGACGTGCTCCACCATCCACAGCTGCATCCCTCCTTACCCCTCTGCCCCTCCCTACACGCAGGTGTAACACTCATCTGTCTATCCACAATGGATTCAAGAAAACACACTTGATAGCCACCAGAAGAAGAAGAAGAAGGAGGAGGAGGAGGAGGAGGAGGAGGAGGAGGAGGAGGAGGAGAAGAAGAAGAAGGAAGAAGAAGAAGAAGAAGAAGAAGAAGAAGAAGAAAAAGAAGAGGAAGAAGAGGAAGAAGAAGAAGAAGAAGAAGAAGAAGAAGAAGAAGAAGAAGAAGAAGAAGAAGAAGAAGAAGAAGAAGAAGAAGAAGAAGAAGAAGAAGAAGAAGAAGAAGAAGAAGAAGAAACAAACAATCAAACAAACAAGCTCCCAGAGGGAACGTCTGAGACATCGGGAGGGGAACAGACTAGCGAAGGACCAATGTGCTTACTGTAAACAAAAAGAACACTGGAAAAATAATTTCCCCAGACCAAAAGAGTGAAGAAGGATGCCTTGTCCTACATTGGGTCAGAAACTGGTAGGGTCAGGGCTCCATCCCACTGAGCACCCAGGAGCCCAAGCTAACAATAGTGAAGGTAGGAGGCAAATCTGTCAAATTCCTGTCAGTTGTCCCTATCTCTAGTTGGAAAAGTCCAGGCACTGGAACCTGCAAGAGGCCAGCGGATCACCTATCCGAAAGACTTGACTCTGTTTCTGCCAGTTGGCCTGCTTGGGTTTTGGGCAGTCACTGCTGCAGCCATGCTAACAAGAAGCTGACAACTGACTTTGGGCCAGGAACTGTTCCTAACACCCCACACTCTGTAGTATTTGTTAGTTTTCACAGTACCTTCCCTGGATAGGTGGAAGCCTATCCTATTGTGCTTTGAATAGGTTTGGCTCCCCGTGGACTCTTGTGTTTGAATGGTTGGCCCACAGGGAATGACACTTAGGCGGCACGCCCTTGTCAGAATAGAAGTGACCTTGCTGGAGGAAGTGTGTCACTGTGGGGGTGGGCTTTGAGGACTCCTAGTGCTTAAGCTCTGCTGCCCAGTGCAGAAGAGACTCAGCTTCTTCATCCTGGTTGCCCTCAGGTCAAGATGAAGAACTCTTGGCTCCCTCAGCACCCAGTCTGCCTGCAGGATGCCATCATGCTTCCCGCCATGATGATAACCGACTGAATCTCTGAAACTGTGAGCCAGCCCTGTTTAAATGTCTGCCTTTATAAGTGTTGTCTTGGTCATGTGTCTGTTCACAGCAATGAGACCCTGACTGTTATGCCCAGATCACAAGGTCCCCACAGACCACCAGAGACCACCAGGAGTCCAACTCGTATGCAAAAGCAAAGACCCTTTATGCAAGCTCGAGCCTGGACCCTCCAACCTCTCCACCAACCTCTCCACCACAGTGGAAGGTGTGGAAAGTGCTGAGCTGGTACAAGCCTTGCATATTTATCATGGAAGCAGGGAGAGGGACTTTCCAGCTTGGCAGTTACATAATTGATTGAAGTTTGCTTGGCACACTTCTTTCTTCTTTTTTTTTTTTTTGGTTCTTTTTTTTTTTGGAGCTGGGGACCCGAACCCAGGGCCTTGCGCTTCCCTAGGCAAGTGCTCTACCACTGAGCTAAATCCCCAACCCCTGTTGGCATACTTCTGTTGGCTATTAGTGATTTCAGCTTGGTTTTAACAATGGTTGCTAGCCTAATCAATCTACTTTAGACATTAGGTACTTTCCCCTTAAGAACTGATTGGTTGGGGTTGGGGATTTAGGCTCAGTGGTAGAGCACTTGCCTAGCAAGGCGTAAGGCCCTGGATTCCGTCCCCAACTCCGAAAAAAAGAATTAAAAAAAAAAAAAAAAAAAAGAACTGATTGGTTGTTGCTAGGGGTGGAGTGGCTGCTTGCCCAGGGGAATCATGGTTGTTACCAGGGTGACATGGCTCCTGGAACAAGTTGGGGTTTTTCAGTAGCTGAGTTCACTCAGAGGGCAAGTTAATCATAACATGGAGTCTGAAAGCAAAATGGAGTTTGTGATGTTAAGGTGGGCCCTTCACTGACTAAGACAACTATTCAGATACAGTCTCAATGGTCACCAAGACAGTCCTCTAAGGGTTAATTCCTAGACTTGGATTGCTGTCTGAGCCTGCCCACTGGGGAGCTTGCATGGGTAAGGTGGGTCCTGACGCACAGTCTGGAGCCAGCATGGAAATGTCTACACCCTGTGCTCACCACTGCTCCCACGGTGTGAAGGTTGCCAGAGTCTCCCCAGGAATTCACCACACCTAGCTGAAGGAGGCTACAGGAGACATTGAATGGTGGATCATTGCGAAAGTGTTTTCTATGCTCCTGTAGAAACTGTCCTCTCCGAGGCTGACTGCCTGTGTCTGCTCGTCTAGAACTAGGCCTGGAAGCTTCTAGTCTCCACACAATTTTATCTAGGCCTAGGACGTTTTCAGCCTCTGAGACTTACGGCTGAAAGAGCTCACCTTTTCTTGTTCTTTCTGAACTCTGGCTGGCTGGCTCAACTCAGCTGTTCTGACTCAAACTCCTCTCCAGGCTGACTGACTCAATCTGGCTTCTCTCTTGGCTTCTGGATTGCTGTGCTTGGCCTCAGACTAAGTCTAGCAATCTGCTCTAACCTTCTGGCTCCTTCTCATTCTCTGAAACATTTTGTCTTTATCTGCATCTAGCTTGTTCTCTCTTCAATCCGTCTCTGCAAAACTCTCCCAGAAACACCACCTCCTCCTCCCTCTCAACTACTGCACCGCTCTCCACGAACTCTACTGTATTCCTGGACTGAACTCTCTTCTCCTGTACTGTCTGTCTCTCCCTTAAGTAGCTTCTCTTTCTCTCTTCTCCTGAGAGTTGAGCATATCCTATTCTGTCAAATCTTTCTCTGATTCGTCACTTTGCTTGCCGCCCAATTAGACATCACTTTCAAACTTGGGTGCTTCCTTCTACAAACTAACTTAACCTTCATTGATTGGGATTAAAAGTGTGCACTAAGGGTGTGTCTGCATTCCAGCCACAGGGATTAAAGGTGTGCACCAAGGCTGAGCCACACCACGATCAGAAACAACTTTTTCAGTAAGTAACACAATCAAATATCTTGCAACAGATGTAATCTAGGCTCACGATCAGGTTCTCTGACCCCCGGAGAGAAGACTGATATGGGCCCTATAATTATGGTTGCCCTATTTTGTCTTCTTGTCTTCCTATGGGAAAGGACCAAAGCCCCCACGAGCAGGACACTGGGTATGAGAATTAAGACCAGGCTCATGGCCAGACTATCCACTTAGACCCACCTTCCAGGTAGCTCTCTGTAAAATATTACATTCAGAGGTTATGGGGGTGGACAGCTCACTATTCTCAGGGAGGAGCATGGCTCTGGGGCTGCAGGCCTACCAACGAAGAGATGGAGCGTTCTCTATGCAGCACTATGCCAGCCCAGCTGATGGCTCCCCGAGCTGCCAGGAAGCAGGCAAACACCATTGGCGATGAGCGGGTTGTAAAACCAAGTCTTCCTGGGAGCACATGGACCCCTTTATAGTCCCAGAAAACAATGACCCAAAGTGACCCATCTTGGTAGCCCCTGAATAGGACCCCCGCTAAAGTGTCAAACTCCCAAACTCCAGTTTCCTCAGGAATTCCCTTAATAACCTTAGAGAGGTCCAGGAGTCAGCAAAAGCCAGTTCCTCTGTGTCCAGGATGACAGAAAGAGGGTATCAGTTCCTTAGCCATTCTGAAGCAGACATAGGTCAGCGCTGCTGGCTCTGCCTAAACCCCAAGGCCCCAGAGTATGTTGGGATTGAAACCAAGCAAACAGTAAGGCCCAGTTGCAAGCCTCTCAACCGAGAGATCAACCATGTGAGTTCCCAGGACTAACCTTGCAATGCAATCACATACATTGTGGTCTTAGGGTTCAGATTACAGTGCACCCTCATTCCTCTCTACAAGGGCAAGTGCAGATGGGCGCTTACAAACCATCCAGTGCCTCTGTCCGTGTGCATAGGACAGGGCCCAGGTCAGCCAGTGTCCACCCATTCTTTTACAAGGTGCAACGGACCTTACTCAATTCCTTAAGGCATTCTTGTTACGTGCATATGTATAACCATGCTCAAGCATCGGTAAATAACACAGATCTCATGTTAGCTGCAGCAGCTAATGCCGTCAACTTGACCATATCAGGAATCAACTAAAACCCAGCTGGGCACACCTGTAAGGATTTCCATGATTGGATTCCTAAAGGTGGGAAGACCCACCCTAGATCTGGGCCCCACCTTCTGGGGGCAGCCTCCATTAATGAACACAGATACAAGCTTTTGCTTTTTGTCTGTTTGCCCCCAGTCTTCCTGGCACATTTAGCTATCCTGCCACCGAGGCGGTCCTTCAGTGTTACTAGAACTTACTTCTTTGTGATTCCAGTATAGACTGTAGATCAGCGAAGACCCAGCTTCACAGACAAGAACTACGTGGAACGCAGGCTGTAAACTACTCTATGAAACCCCCTTTTGACAAACAGCAATTGGTCCTGTCAATTCTGTTCCCCTTAGAGGACCCCAACTACTACTACTACTACTACTACTTATTATTATTATTATTATTATTATTGTTATTATTATTATTATTATTATTATTTTGTTTGATATTTCATTATGGTGGAGAGAAAACCTAATTTTTAGCAAAATTTACAGCTTAGAAAGATGATTTCATTTGTCAGAGGCAGTTAGATATGTGCAGTAGAGATGCAATTTGGGTGTGTCCCTAAAAGCCTCCATAGATAAGAACTCCATAGATAAAATGAAAAGAACCTGCCTATCTTAAGACAAATTCCTCGGAGGAGTCTTGTGGTCTTTACTCTATGACCCCAGGCAAAGTCAGCTGGGTGGTCTTGAGCTACCCCTCTGTGAAGGTGAAATGGTTCAGCCCCTGCTGACTTGGCTTGGAGCCCCCACTGTGATGGTGAGCCTGCCAAGGGGAGGAGCTAGAGACATCTTTGTAGCAATTGGACCTTTGAGCGCTCTCTCCTTTGGCTTGGAAGGAATTCCGGGTAAGAGATAGTTTTCTCTCTGGGCTAGCATGCTGGCAGGATACAGATTAGTACTCTAGAAAATTGCTAGGGAGCCCTCTCGAGTTTAGAGAAGCTCAAGAGAAAGGTAGATTAGTTCTGTTTAACACAGAAAGAGATTTCTAAAGAGCTAGCAGGTGAGTTGTAGGGTCAGCCTTGCAAATAGATAGTTTGTATAGAGTTAAGACAATAAGGTTACCTCGATAAACTAGCAGGGTTTTACCTCAGCTCCTGCCTCCTGTGTCTTTACGTGTATAAATGTTAGTTAAATATAAATGATAAAAACCATATGTGACTAATATGGCTCAAACCACCTGTGAGCCATCTCCGGGGCTGAGTAACAGCAACCACTTCAAGAACTGCTCAATCGAGGATGGCTCAGAGGTCACAGTGCTTGCCACACAAGCCGGACGGTCTTCCGAAGCAGACAGAGAACCGAAGCCTGAAGGTTGTCCTCTGATCTGCACATGTGGTTTGTGGCATATACATGTCTGCATTCACACATATCCCTCACCTGCAATAATACGTTTAATTGATTTTAAAGATTTAAAAGAGGCTTCAGGACAGGTGAAAGGCCACGGTTCCTAATCTGAGGACTAAGGACCCAGCAGGGCAGCCACGCCTGGCAATGGCTGTTGCATTGGTGTGTGCCCAAGAATCACCTGGGAGTGAATGAAGGTTTAAAACACACAGTGCCCCATCTTCGCGAAGTTTGAATTGGGCAAAATGACCGTCAGGTTACAGAACTTCTGGCTGTCACTTTAAGAGGCCCTTAAGCTGCTGGCCTCAAAAAAATCAGGCCACCTCTCCCTTTAAGACAGAAACTTGTTAAAGGACTGCGATCTTCCATCTTTCTCAAAAGACGAGAGCCTCCCTCCCTCTGTAGCTGAGAATAAAGTCTAGTCTCTTCTGGGCATAGTACATAGGCTAGGTCCCTCTGCACTCCCCTCCACACCTGTAAGAGACATTTCCTTTACGTTTTGGAACTGAAGGGAGCGTCCCTCTCTTGTGACCCCATCACGGCCGCCTGTGGTTTTAAACTGTCAGCTTTTCTAGTGTTAGCCATGGCCTGTAGGCATATATTCTTCTCTACCTACTTTTTTTTTTTTTTTTTTTCTTTTTTTTCGAGCTGGGACCCGAATCCAGGGCCTTTGCACTTGCTAGGCAAGTGCTCTACCACTGAGCTAAATCCCCCAACCCTCTTCTCTACCTACTTTAATAAGGGGTCCAATCTCCCCTCTAGGCCCACCACCCACCAGAGGTAGTGGCAAAGAAAGGTTATTAGGCTATAGGGGAAGGAGACCTATTTAGAAATAGTTCTTTGAGGAGATTCCAATCTTCATTGTTCTGAGTCCAGTCCGCTAGCAAACACCAAACACGAATCAGCAGCTGTAGTCCAATCCACTCGGCAGACACCACACAGGAATCAGAAAGGGCTGTTCAGTCCAGAAGAAATCACAAGGCTCGCCAGCTGCCGAGGAAGCAGCGAGAAGCCACAGGAGCCTCCTGAGTTCTTTGGCCGCCTTCTATGAGGTCACCACAAGTGAAGCTCAGAGGTTGCAATGTAAGGCGAAGCAGTACATGTGCGTTGTCAGCAAAGGCTATGGAGGTGGAGCAAGGCAAGACCAGTGCTTGAGCTCCCACTCTCTGTGGGGTCGTATTTATATTCTTTCTAAACCTCACATGTTCGTTCATGTTTCTTCTTCAGCAAAATATCCTTTCCCCTGTGTCTGCTTCAGCAAAACATCCTTTGACATAACTGACTTTCCAAAGACACCAGAAGTTTCCACTTCTACAGTCACACCATTTTTGTTATCGGAAGCCCTCTAGACATGACTGCTCGGACATGGTGTATAGCCAATTAGTCTTTATTCCAGCTGTCTGGGACTACACTCAGGTACTCGGGTATCCTGAGTGTGGCACTGAGTGTCCAGAGCATGGGGCTCTTGAAGGCAGAACCTGCTCCCTGGAATCTCACGTGGCAGCTGTAGGGGGCGCTTCACAGAAGCAGTTTCACGGAAGCTAAGTTAGCTAGGTCACCCCCAACCTTGGTTCCTAGAATAAAGTTGGACGGCTTTCCACGGCATTCTCCATCAAGGAGATGAAATTCTAGTTAACCCGAGACAGTCTCAGCAAGAACACAACATGAAGGAACTCTGCGCTGTCTGCCCTGTCGCATTTCGTGAAGCCCCTCCATTCAGTTAGTTCCTAGGGCTAAACTGACTTAGTTCCCAGAAGCGATGTTCTCTAGATTCTTTCCCACCTCGCCCTTCAGATTCCCAGTAATGGCCAACGAGAATTGTTTGTCTTCCCTAGCTCCTCTTAACCATGCTAACCAAGGGACAAAGGGAGATTTCCCGTCCCCTCCCTCTTCTGCTCTAGAATGCCAGTGTGTTTGGAGGATGGCAGGCTCTGTCTCTTGCACTAGACATCTGCAACCTTTTCCTAAACAAAGCCTGTGCTGCCAAAGAGCCACCCATCCCTTTGTCTTACTTGCTGACCTCAAAATAAGCTCTTCTGAAGGGTAACTTCCTTCCTACTGAACTTACATCATCCCCGTGGAGCAGGGACATCTGTAGGGTGCCCTGGACCACTCTAGAGGAAACACTGGTTTTCAGAGCAGCACACTGGGTTGGGACGGCTCAGTGGAAAGGAGGCAGAAGCCAGCGAGGCGGAGTCGTGCTTGGCTGCTGATCTTTTTGCAGAAGGATTTCCTTCCCAGAGTCTCACAGTCTAAATGACAACATGGGTCTATGAACTGTGGGGGAAAGGAAATAGGCTACACATCTAGTATATCGCTTTAAGTTATACCCTGAAGAGCTGGAGGCCAAGCAAATGCACACATACCTCTAACTGAAGCATTCAAAGCCAAGTCAAGAGGATTGACGGTTGAGAGCTATCCTTGGCTACATAATGCAATATGATCTTAAAAAGACCAAACAAAGCTAGCCTTGGCTACAAAACAAGGTCTCAAAGACACTTGTATACCCACATTTATTCAGGAGAAGACATTCACCAGCCAACCTAAATGTCCATCGGGTTATATAACATGAGGAATATTTGCTGAATATGCGGGACCCACGCTTGCAAAAGAATGCTAAAATATGGCCCCTTCCCACTCCCTGCTGATCTTGGGAGAGGGCAGCAGACATAAAGGTAGAAGGGTAACAGTGAGACTCAGATGCAAATCATCACATAATGGACGGGACTTTGCAGTGACATATGGGCTGACTCACCCCTGCAGTTGACTGTGTTGCAGTAAATCTACGACCCAAGTAAGTTCGTGCAAGGAAAACTCAACTCAATTAATATGAATACAAGCTGCATGTCTAGATTGGGCAGATCTACCACTGCATTACTGTATTTCCCAGCTAGAGATCCCTTATAACTTGCGGTTTCTCCACACCACATGCTTCTGTTCCATTTTCCTTCCACCTCCTCTTCTTCTGTCTTCCTTTCCTCCCCCCAACCCTCTCTCTCTAAATCTTTCAGCTCTACCTTCTCCTTCCACTGCCCGATCTCACTGGCTCTAGCCTTTATTTTACAAGTTAAAATGGGGAGAAGGTTCGCATGAAGTCACCTGAATACGTGATTCACTCCTCGTCCAAGGCAGCCCCTCTTGGGGAAGCAGAATTAGCATCAAAATACAAACAGCACCCGGGCAATCCACAATATAACTGCGTAGGCACGTTTCTGCTTAAAACAAGCTGAATAAACTTATTTAGAAGAATCCTTACTTTTGTTCCCAGGAAATAAAGGTTTTCCTTTCATGTTTCATAGACAATTAGTGTCTTAGTCAGGGTTTCTATTCCTGCACAAACATCAGGACCAAGAAGCAAGTTGAGGAGGAAAGGGTTTATTCAGCTTACACTTCCATGTTGCTGTTCATCACCAAAGGAAGTCAGGACTGGAACTCAAGCAGGTCAGGGAGCAGGAGCTGATGCAGAGGCCATGGAGGGATGTTTCTTACTGGCTTGTTTCCCGTCTTGCTCAGCTTGCTCTCTTATAGAACCCAAGACCACCAGCCCAGGGACGGCACCACCCACAATGGACTGGACCCTCCCCCTTGCATTTCCTCAAGGAAGGCTCCTTTCTCTGTGATAACTCCAGCTTGGGTCAAATTGACACACAAAACCAGCCAGTACAGTTAGTGGAAGAATTTTAAGATGGTCTTAGAAGGAAGGTTGAAGAACATTTTATGAGAGTTGGAAAACAGGGCAGACAAACTGTAAATCTTGGCAGTGGCCGAGAGAAGGGGGATGGAGAAGAGAAAGACACAGTCACATAGTGAAAGATCCCCAAAGGGAGACCCTCACTCAAGTCTCGGGAAGTCGAGGACCCCAGACACAGAGAGACCAATCTTGATGCAATAAGCAGAGGCGAGGTTTATCTTGGAGCTCTCGGTTGACACATATCCCACGCAGGAGACAGAGGAGTCCACCCTGAGTGGCTGGGAGAAGGGCTATTTAAAGGAAGAAGCCACAAGCCCCAGGAGATGAGAGGATGTCAAAAGGAAATACCAAAAATGTCACAAGGGGAAACTCTCAAAGTCACAGGATTGTTCTTAAGACTCTGGGGTTTAAATCAGGGGAAAAGTCAAGCCCTCATTCTCCTGAGAACAGATCTTGATTCCTGTCCTTTAGGGTAAAGTTAATCAGAGTTGATGAAGCATCTGCATCTGATACACATCTGGTTAGGCTTCGGCCCTGATTTCCTAGAATACTATCTGCAGGACACGATGGCTGGAACATTATCTGTAGGGCACAATGGGGACTTGAACAAACATCACAGGGGCAGAACAGAACCCGTTACTCATTTACTCATATCCGGTGACATCCGGAGGGTCAGTGAGTCAGCACCAGGCCTCCTGTATTTTTTAACTATCTGTCTTTCTGAGTCAGATCCTGTTGCTGAGTTTTGAGCTAGTTTAAAACTCTGTCTCTCAATAGTTTGAAAAAATATTTTTGCGTGGATGTGTTAGCTCCAATGCGCTGTGGCGGCAACGTCGGCAACGGTGGCAACAACGATGACGATGATGTGCACACCGGTTGTCTTTTTCTTGCGGTAACAATACGCTATGACTAACAACTTCTAAGAGAAAGCCTGTAATTAGTGGCTTACAGCTCAGAGGGTGGGTTCATGTAGAGGGCACAAGGTTCTTGTGTTCACAGTCAAGTGTCAGGGAAACCAGGGACATTAGACATGCAGGACTGTCTCGTTCAATGAAGACATGAATAACCTGTTTTCTGACAGCAGGCTGGAAGTGGATGTGGTACCCCTGAGATCTCTGTGCTCTCTGGAGGGTCAGGCCGCCACCGGCTCCTTCAGATTCTTCCACTTCTCAGTCATCCTCGCTAGACAATTATGTTGAGCACTGTTTTTCAATAATGGAATCCGTCTTTTTTTTTCCCAAAGATTTATTTATTTTATGCATATGCGTATACTGTACCTGTCTTCAGACACAACCGTAGAGGGCATCAGATCAGAGATGGTTGTGAGCCACCATGTGGTTGCTGGGAACTGAACTCAAGTCCTCTGGAAGAGCAGTCAGTGCTCTAAACCACTGAGCCATCTCTCAAGCCCCAGGATCCATCTTTATGGAAGAGGTCACACATACTTTACCAAGGGTTTCAATGAAGTCGTGCCTTAGTCTCTGTTGTACATACACATGGGATTGAGTTAATTATCACCAGGAACCTTCTCCATCCCCCCCCCAAAAAAAACTGTGCTATGCTTAAATGGCCTAACTTCCTCGTGTCAGACTCTAGAGTGTGAACACTAGTCACTGCGAGACTCTTTGTCACCTCTGACTGACTGACTCTCTGCTGGCTGCAGTGCTTGCAGAGATCCCATGAGCACAGCATCATTATGGCATGGGACATGACAGCAGACAGGACAGCAGACAGAACAGCAGACAGGACAGCAGACAAGACAGCAGACAGGACAGCAGACAGGACAGCAGACAAGACAGCAGGCAGGACAGCAGGCAGGACAGCAGACAGGACAGCAGACAGGACAGCAGACAGGCAGGCATGGCACAAGCGTGAGGCAGAGAAATAGAGCTAACTGGGAAATGGTATAGACTTTTAAAACCTCAAGGTCCACCCCCACCCTCTGCCCAGTGATGCACCTCCTCCAACAAGGCTACACCTCCTCATCCTTCCCAAACAGTTCCACCAACTGGATACCATTCAGATATACGATCCTAAGGGGATTCCTCTTATTCAAACCACAACTCAGTTCTTTCCTTCCACCATGTGGGCCCTGGGCTACAACGTGGGTCATTGAATTAGTTGGCAAGTATCTTTACCTACTGAGCTGTCTTACCGGTCCAGTTACCTTTTGATTTAGGTCCATAGAAGCAGGCACACCCAGCAATGGAGCTGCACGACAGAAATGGGTGAGGTTTCCTGGGACTGAAGTCATAGTTGTGAGCTGCCGTGTGGATAATGATAACAGAACCCTACTCTTCCAAAAGGCAGCAAATACTCTTAACTGCTGAGCCATCTCTCCAGCCCTCCTCTGTTCACCCTGACACAGCTTCTTTCAGTGTCCTCTACTTGGCTCTGTCACGGGAGGTCTTTCCACAGTGACAAGATGTTCCTTCATATCTCCTCAGGAAGGAAGATGGGATTAGGATGGGGGCATGGGCCAGGCAGAGCCCACCAATTCTTCACTAGTACACGAATATCACATCCTTAAAATGAGCAGAATTCATAGACAGAGAGATGCTCAATGGCTAAGAACATTGGCTGCTCTTCCAGCACCTGGTTCTGATCCCAGCCCCCATGGGGCAGCTCACAAGTCATCTGTAACTCCAGTTCCAGGGCATCTAACAGTTTCTCCTAGTCTCTTCAGGCACTGCACACATGCGGTGTCCAGACAGACACGCAGGCAAAACACTCACATATGCAAAATAAAGTCTCACAAGGAATTAAAAAAAGAGTCTAATTCTGAGACATATCCTGATATTAAGTCATTACGCTAAATTTGGTAAACTAGTTGTTAGGCTTGAACCTTGCTCAGCCCCTGCACAAGCTGGGAAACCCTCTCTGTCCTCCTTCCCCCAACCCTGCTGTCCGGAACCCTGCTGTCCCAGGCTAGCATGTCACAGCTCTGTCCACACAGGGAGTCTTTTTGACTATGTATGGACACAATCCCAGCTCCCAGCTGGCAGATCATCACCCCACCCCCAAGACCCATAAACCCCCTTGCTTTATCCTGGATGTGTGACTTAAAAAGGGGTAAAATAACCACTGTAACAACTTCACCGGCTTCTACCTGTGAGATCAGTGAACCCACCGGACAGCTGTCTCCTAATAAACCTGCCTTTATCTATTTTTAATCTGGTTTAATCTGGCCTGTATCCTCCTTGCCCAGGAAGAGAAAAGGCCTACCACTAGTCACTAAACATTATATGATCTCACTTAGATTCGTGCGGAGTTGAATGGTAGTTGTCAGGGGCTTGAAAGGGGAGAGCAGAAGATGGATGGCTACATTGACCTCCACTATGGGAACACATGGAATGCCCCTAATCTGAGCTTTAAAAGGTGAAGTTTATGTGTCTTTAACCACAGTAAACACAAAAATATCGCGGGGAGGTGTGGTGATTCAAACCTATAATCCCAGGAGTTAGGAGATAGAGGTAGGGGGATCAGGAGTTCAAGGTCAATGTCAACTACAAAGCAGACCAGCCTGAGTTACAGGGGACTCCCAAAAGGAAAAACAAAGAGATTATGTGAATCTCAAGAAAATATGGGCAAGATGGACTTTCCTCAGCTGCATCTGTGGGGCATCCTCTTCTCTGATGAGCAAGCATTTGTCCCACCCTAGGGGCCCCTTTTCCCCAAAAGACAACCAGAATCGGATGAATAGGAAGATAAGTCTGACTTGCTTGTTAATCCTGTCAACTTGACAAGATCTATAATCACCATGGGAACAAACCTCTGGACCAATCCACAGGGAAGTTTCTAGACTAAGCTATTGCAAGTGGAGTTGAGAATTTGAACAGCCTGAGCTACTTATGAAGTTGGGACTCAGAGAAATCTTTTAACAATGGTCAGCTGACACTCTCTAGGTTGACTGCACAGCTCACTAACAGGCCATCACTGCTTAACTGTCTCGACACCCTCGTTCTGCAATAGTAGACACCTATTTTGCTTATCTTGTGCCTCTTAGCACCATTACCTTGCCAAACACCATAAACATCGATGAAAGACTTTGCGCCAAAAAACACAGTCTTGAAAGCAGCCCAGAGCATCACAGATACTAACTAGCACTTCTAGGTGATTTATATCATTTGTCCAACTGTATATAACAAAGAGGACTGCAGAACACCACAGGTCTTAATTTTACATCTTCTTAATTTAAAAGTATGTAAGTATTTGCAAGCCTACAGTTAAAATACAAAGAGAAACACAGTTGAAGTGTAGGAAAAGGAGAGGATCCCATACTGCAGTGTTTAGTACGCAGCGGATCCATAATAAAGAACACTAAATTGTGCATAAGTTGAACTGGGTAAACATTATGCTTCTGTATTACTTGAACTTTTACAAATAATGACTTTAATAAAACCACAGTAGAAACTCTTGCAAACCTTTCAACTCTCTCTTGTACTATTTAGCATCCCTTTCTTGACTAATTTCTACATCCTACTCACTGCATTACCGGCTTCGACACACACTGAATTAACATGTCCATGGGCTACCACTACCCGGATAAAAGCAAATCCAAAACGTAATTATTTTCTTCATTTTGTCTTGAAAGGTTCTACTAATGTCATTACTAGCATCCATGGATGATACTTTTGCAGTGCGAGTCTCATCCGAGTTTGTCTAGCTTCTACCCAAACATCGTCCTTCGCGCCAATCTTCAATCTCAAAAGTGCAGCTACTCGCCGCGAGTTCGCACCCGCCCCGCCCACGCATGCGCCCTACGCCTGAGGGTCCTGCGCGCGCAGCAGGTCAGGCCCGCTCGGGCAAGCCTCTGACTGTAACCCCAATTCGGCTTTGCCCGAGGCGGAAATGAGTGGGTGTGGCCTCGTGGCGTCGACCCCGCCCCGGAAGTGGGCGGGCCCTTGAACCCGTCGCGGACTCCTAGCCTCCCAGTCGGGCTGCGGCCGAGGCCGGTCCTGGCTTTGTAGCTTACTCAAGATGGCGGTGCAGCCACCCACCGGGATCCGCCTCAGCGCGGTGAGCAGCCGCGAGGGGAGGAGCGGGCCGGGTCCCAGGAGGGCGGGCGGGAGGGCCAGCGAGTGGGGTGGTAGTGGGCGGCTGCGACTCGCGGGCCTGGCGCGCCCGCAGGGAGGTCGCGGCAGGGCGGAGGGGCCGCCGCCATGTCGCTCCACTCAGAGAAGCGACTGTGATGCGCGGTCCGTGCGCTCCCTGCGTCTCGGGCCGTGCGGCGGCCCCAGCCCGCCTCGGGCGGCCTCCCTTTCTTCGGCTCTGCAGCCGCCGACAGCTGTTGTGGGAGCCGCGCCCTCCTCCGCAACCTGCCGGTCCCAGGAGCAGCCGTCGGGCCTCGCCGGGGCGACGTGGGCTGCGGTGTAGCGGGGTTCCTGCACGCGTCGGTCCCTGTCGGCCCCGGCTAGGAGGCGCGGAGGCCAGGACCTTCATCTTCGCTTGCTCGGCATGCCCCTGCCTCTGCTTTGGGCCGAGTCCAATTCTGACAAACCCCTGTGAATCAGCTGGGAGTGGTCACAGAAAACGACTTACACTTTCAGGTCCAAAACATTGTGGGCGTGGCTTCACCTGATGATTCCCGCCAAGTTTTATTTTCCGCCGGCCCTGAGGTCTTAAGCCGGGAAAGTACTTCCTCGGTAGAGGAGGTCGATGTTTGAAGGATGGCTGTGGTGGCACGGGCGGGTAATCCCAGCGCTCGGGTGACCGAAGCAGGCAGATTCTAGGACATTTTAGGGGACGGGGAAGTCCTGTCTCAAGGGAAGAAAAGCGGTACTACAGTGTTATATAATCTCATTGGTGAGCGGTAGGGATTTCCGGAGGTTAAAGCACCTCCCGTAGGTTCTCTTCAGGAATGCATCTGTCTCCGTCCATTCCTTAGGCGATGTCCTTCATAGGGGATGTGATAGCCCCAAGTGTGCATGAGGTGCTACCTAGTTTTATTGCCTGTGCCTTTTTGTGAGGTTGAACATTTTTCACATTTTCTGTTATGTTGTGTTTTATTTTATTTATTTTTTATTTTTTGGTTCTTTTTTTCTTTTGGAGCTGGGGGCCGAACCCAGGGCCTTGCGCTTCCTAGGCAAGCGCTCTACCACTGAGCTAAATCCCCAACCCCTTATGTTGTGGGTTTTTTTTTTTTTTTTGTTTTTTTTTTGTTTTTTTTTGGTCTTTTTTTTTTCGGAGCTGGGGACCGAACCCAGGGCCTTGCGCTTCCTAGGCAAGCGCTCTACCACTGAGCTAAATCCCCAACCCCTTATGTTGTGTTTTAAATTGCCTGTTAGTACAGTTTTCCCCTTACGTTTATTTAGTTTATGTGTAGGAGTGGTGTGTGTACGTGCGTGCTAACCACCTGTTTGTCTTATGTGCACCTGAAAATTAGGACTTCAGATCCCTTAACTTACTGCTGGGTGTGAGTTGCTCCATGGGGTGCTAGGAACTGAATTCTGGTCCTCTGTAAGAACAATGTGTGCTCTTAGCACTGAGTTGTCTCTCTAAAGCCTGTAGTTTAGTCATTCTTCTTTTTTTTTCTTATTAGATATATTTCTTTACTTACATTTCAAATGTTATTCCCTTTCCTGGTTTTCTGTCCATAAGCCCCCATCTCCTCCCCCTCCTCTGCCCTCCCCCCAAGTTTAGTCATTCTTTCTTCCTTTCTTTTGAGAGAGGATAGTACTGACTTATGAAACTTGTTTACATATTCTGAATCAAGGACTTTTAGTTAAGTGATTAGTTTGTTTGACTTAATGGTGTTCAGTAGTTAAAAGAGAGTAACTTTATTTTTTCCACTGGGTTTTAGCATCAGCTCAGCCCAGTGAGGTTTGGGTGAATCTAGGTAGAGTTTAACACTTGCCACTCTAGAACCAAAAGAGTTCTTATTCCAAGGAAATTATAGAAGTTATTCTGTGTCAGTTATGAGTGACTAAGGTCCCAGGACAGGGATTTAGATTACTGTGAGTAATGGGGGTGGGGTGTGATGAGTGTGTGTCTTGGGTTAGCCAACAAGGGGCTTCCTGTTTGCCAGGCAAATGTTCTTTATGTTTCTATTTCCCCAGTCTTACTGAAGCTTCTAAATCATACAACAAAATAAATCCATACATGAGTACATTTGCCAAATTATTGGCTGGAGGGATCAGGTAGCAAAGCAGGCAGATCTCTGCTGGGCCTAACAATGCATTGAGAGTTTTACCTAGTAAAGAGGATTTGGTCAGTTACAGAGGTGATGGTAAATAGCTCTGAAGAGGGACTAAAAGCCAGGCCTGTGGGCACAGCTGTAATTTCATCTACTCTGGAGGCTGAGGTAATAGGACTACAAATTCAAGGCCTGCCTGAGCTAAAGAGTGAGTTCAAGGCCAGCCTGGACAACTTGTCTCAAAATAGAAAGGAAAAAGGACTGGGCTGTGATTCAGTAGCAGAGTACCTGCCGCCATGTGTGGGGCCCAAGTTCAACCCCAGCACTTGAGGGCACTAAAGATAGCTCAAGAGAATTTTGGCTGTCTTACAACATTCCGTTTCTCAATCATAATGTTCTGGTTAGCCAAACATATACAGGATCCTCAGTGCAGATGAAGCTTTAGAGAACTTCCATTCATGACAATTAGCCTCAGGTCCTGTTGCCAAGTATTTGAAATCTCTATTTTGAGTCAGGGATATATCCCAGTGTAATAGCACACACTTACCATGTGCTAGGCCCTTGGTGCTACCCCAATACCAAAAATAAAATACAAATGCTATTTCTTTAAAAAGCCACATCCAAGTGACAAGGCGTAGTTGCACAGACATATAAGCCCAGCACTAAGAAAGCTGAGATAGAAGGATGAAGAATTCCTGGCCACTTTAGACCATAATTCATGGCCCTTTCCTAAATAAGAAAGATACACCATAGCCTAAAGAGTCCTGAGCTGAGCCATGATCAGAGAAATGGGTGAATTAATGTTTAATTGGTCCTATGTCTGAGTCCAACCCTTTCTCTCCTTACATACTGCAATCTCTGACTCTTCAGAATTGAAGTGAAGGGCCAGGAAAATGGCTTGGTAAAGTATACACTGTGAAACCATGAAGACCTGAGCTTAGATCCCCAATTCCTAGTGAAGTGTCTTTGACCTAACTCAGCCAGCCAGTCTAGACAGATGAGTGAGCTCTAGGCTCAGTGAGAGACCCTGGCTCAAAAAGTAAGGCAAGTGAGATGGAGGGGGAAGATACTCAAGTCAGCCTCTGGCCTTCACATTCATGTTCAGCCCCACATACCCAACACAAAAAGATTGATTTGATACTGGGCCTGGTGCTAGTATTAGAACTAGTATCAAACTAGTTCTAATAGTTCTAATTATTGGAGAGGCTGAGGCTGGAAGATCACAAATTGAAGGCTAGCCTGATGAAGCGGACTGGGCATAGAGCTCAGTGGTAGAGCATGTGGTCTGGAGTGGAAAAGGCTCCCTAAACCAGTGGAAAAGCTTGGCCTGCCCCGTCCTGTAAGCCGGCATTCGGGAGGCAGAGGCAGGCTGGGCGATATCGTAGTGAGTCCCTTTAGGTTGGCAGTGCTGCCAGGTAGTGTGCTGGGACTAATGAAGTCCAGTGATACTTGGCTGTGGCTCCAGTACACTTAGAAGACAAATTTGGCTTTTCTGGAAAATATTGGCTGTTTGGAACCGCAGAATTTTTTTCCACCTGTCAGCTTTTGGTTCATGAGTATTTGATAACTTGTACCTTATGAACCAGATCCAGCTGGCACCTGTTTTTGTACGATTTGTGACCTAAAATTGAGCACTCGGAATGTTTGAAAGAAAGTTCTAGGACGTGTGAAATAAATGTTAGTTTCCATAGTTTTATTGGACCACACCATGTGCAGTTTGCCTATAACCATCCCCTGCTTGGAGGAGGAGAGGACCTAGAATATGAGTGAACTTGGCATTTGTCAAAAGCCACAGGATGCGCTGGGCAGCGGTGGCTCACACTTTGGATCTTAACACTTGGGAGGTTGGATCAGGCGGATGTCTATGAGTTCAAGGCCAGCCTGCTGGTCTACAAAATGAGTTCCAGGGCCTTGGACATGGAAGGGCAATGCTCTTCAGTGTGTCATCTCTAGGCTATTATACACACACTTTAGAATCATTTAGGAGGTCTGAGATCCTAGCATGAAGTGCAGAGTGCTAAATAAACATTTTTCATTTTCTTCTATATTTCTAAGTGCTTGGACCATTTCCTGTTGTTTGGTAGCTTTTCCCCACCCTCAGATCCTGTGCATTTATCTGGTACAGGTGCACCTGATACTACTTCATTCACTTATTTTTGTTGGAGTTGGTTTCTTCTCTTTTATTCTCAGATATGTCTGCCATGGCACAGAGTGACTAGCATGTAGACTTAGCCTGCCCTCATGGCCTCAGTCCTGACATAAATAATTGTATGTGTGCCCAAGGTTCCAGTGTGAATAAGGAGTGTGATTCTCTTATCCATAACAGAATTGTGCTTTAAATTTTTGAGGAATCTTCATGTTGTGTTCCATAGCAGCTGTACATGCTACATTCCCAGCAAGTGTTAGCCTAACTAATACAGGGTGGCTCTCCCGAACAGCAGATTGCACCAGCAGGGAGACCCAAGCAGAATACAGTAGCCATCATGGCATGGGGAGCAAAGGAAGGCACGCATGCTAAAGTAATGGGTGTTGTCCTTGGATGCATGGACCATAGGGGACCATCAGCTCAAGGATGATGTATGTGGTTTTGGACCGATCATGGATGCTGTAAACTGCTTTAGTCTCTGTGTGAGGCTGCGGCTTTAGCAATCTTCTGCAGGGGTTTCTTTTACCTGGAAGGTATTTTCAAGGATCCTCTGTCCCTCTGTGGCTTTACCTTGTTTTATTTTGGTTCTGACAACTTTCTTGGTTTTTCTTTTGCTTTTTCTTTACTTTCTCTTTTACTTCTTTGGGAGTGGAAGGCATGCACACATGTGCCATGAGAAAACAGATGAGGAGTCAGTTCTCTCCCCTACCAGGTGGGTCCCAGGGGTTGAACTCAGGCCTACAGGCTAGATGCTTGGCTGATTTTTACCTGCTGAGCCATATTGCCAGCTACCAACTACTTTGGTACAACTGAGCACAAAAGTTCTAATTTCTTTGGATGCTTTCTTTTTTGAGACAGTCTCATATTTTGCCCTATAGCCTCACCTAGCCTGGAAATTGCTGCATAGACCAAGATGGCCTCTGACTGACACAGAGATTCTCTACCCTCCAGGTGCTGGAATTAAGGCCATGTACCACCACACCTAGCTTCCTATGACTGTTTGTACTGTTTTAAAAGGTGTGTGTGTGTGTGTGTGTGTGTGTGTGTGTGTGTGTGTGTGTGTGTGTGTGTGTGTGCGTGTACACGCCGCACCGATGCCTGGTGGGAGCCAGAAAAGGCCATGGCTTTGCCTAGAGCTAGAGCTACAGTCAGTTGACGGCTTATGCCTTTAATCCCAGGACTCATCATCTCTGAGTTCTGAAGAGTTTTTACAGAGACAGGTTGAAGAGAGAGCAAGCTAGATACAGATAAAGACAGAACGAGCCAGAGAATTAGAAAGAGCCAAAAGATTAGAACAAATTGCTAGAGTTGCTTTGAGGCCAACAGGGCAATTCAGTGAGAAACAGAAAGAAGCCAGTTTTGAGTCATCTTGAAGAGGAGTTTTGAGCTAGAACAGCTGAGATAACCAGCCAGCCAGAGTTCAGAAAGAACTAGGAAGGGTGAGTTTATTCAGCCGTAAGTCTCAGGCTGAGAACATTGCAGACCTGGATTAGATTGTCTGTAGGCAAAAAGCTTGCAGGACTGGGCCTAGGTTAGCAGACGGAGGCAATGAGCCTCAGAGACGACAATTACATCAGGAGAATAAAAAAATACTTTTGTAGAAACTGACCAGTGTGACCCTGAGAACCAAACTCTGGTTTAAGCTTTATTGGATTCTGTAAGTTGATTTTTTTTTTTTTTTTAAGTTTTTGCTTTTCTTTGGTGCGAAGATGAAACCCAGGATGCTTGTACCTTTTGGACAAGTACCCTGCCACCAGTGTACATCCTCAGGGTTTTCACTGTCATCTGTGTTGTGACTGAGATTTCCTGAGAAGAAGCTGGGACTGCAAAGGCCAGTTGACATCAGTGATGTGGATTCAGAGTTCAGAGCCAAGTTATCTTAGGGCAACTTTGGCCCCTTAATAGCCACTATTGCCCTCCCCTGTGGCTTAAGGTCTTCAAGTATTGGGTAGAAAATTTGAAGTATACAGATGGGCCTGTATGTTTCATTCATTCAACCAAAGAGTCAAGGAATGCTGTCAAAAGCATCTGAGGCTGAAAACAGCATTTTCCTAACTTTACTGTTACCCATCATCTGATGTACCCAAAGGTCTGATACTTGTATTCCTTTGCTCTGCTTCTATAAATAATTTATCAAACTACTACCACTCTTGAACATTTGACTCTAGAATGAACTGTCTCTTAACCCTTTGAGGTGAGAGCTGGTTTTTATGTTGCTGGTGTCCTTAGATGTACAGTTATAAATGTCACTTTTATTTCCTCAGCTGAAGTGGTGAGATGAGGGCTGTACCCAAGCTGTGCGAATACATGGCTTGGGTGTTTCCTTCTCTGTTCTAACTATCCCTAAGTCTAGGCTGGAAGCTAACAGCTTCTGCACAGTGTACAAGCTGACTGATTTAATCCGGCTCCTGTTGGCTTCTAACTGAATTGCTATGCCTGGCCTCATAGTAACCTTGACAATCTGTCCTAATCTTTGGTTCCTTCTTGTTCTCTGGCTTACTCTGTCTTCACCTGTGTATCTATCTAGCTTGTTCTTTCTGTAACCTGTCTCTGTAGAACTGTTTCTGTGAAACTGCCATACACTCACACCACACCACACCACACCACACCACACCACACTCTTTTTTCTCACTCTCCTTGCTCTTTATGTAGTCTTTCTCCCTCTGCTGTTCTTCTGTGAGAATATCCTATCTCTGATTCATTCTGTCAGATCTTGTTGTCGCTTTGCTCCTTACTTAGATGCCACTTGCCACTTTCAAACATAGCTGCTTCCTTCTACAAACTAACCTTACCTCATTGTTACGGATTAAAGATGGGTACTAAGGATACCCATACTGTAATCAAGGGCATGTCTGCATTCCGCATGGCTGCATGGCTGCATTCTGGCTGCATATCTTTGGGTGTGATTCCTTGCTAGAGCAGCCATGTTGCTGAATTAATATTCTTCTACATATAATTCTAAAATTTGATATAGTTTGATTTATATACCCTTTTTGTTATATTCAAGAAATTCCAAATCAAATGTCATGAACCTTTTTGCTTCTAAAGTCTAACTGGGTTTTGGTGGTGGTGGTGATGTGGCTGACTTGTGAGTCTGCCTGTCTTAGTTGTCCTTGGAGTACACAGCTTGCACAGGAGTGTTCCTTCCTGTAGGGAGCTGATCTCTGTGGTTGCCTGGACTTTGATTGATTCGTTTTCTGTTTTAGTCAGATCTCCAACTGTTCATCTGGGGTCCCAACTCCACTTTCCACGTGATGGTGTTACAGGCTCTTAGTCACCATGCTCAGTCCTAAAGAATGCTGGGTGTGAACCCAGGGCTCTGTGAGTGTCAGGCAGGCATTCTACCTATTGAGCTACATCCCCAGCCTCTTGTATTGGGGAAGTAAAGGCAAGAGCATCCGAAGTTTAAGGGGAGTTCAAGGCTATTGTAGGATACATGGCCCTGTCTTTTTTTTTTTTTTAAAGTGTTTAACCTATTACTTGTGTGCATGTATGTCCCCAAATTGTTTAAGAAATTAAGTTTCCTATTGGCTTCTCCTTCTATACCCTATAATTGAGAGTAAAGATGTACTTTAAAACCTTGGAAAACTTAAAAACCTTGATTTGTTATTGGAAGTAATAGTTGACATTCTTTGACGAGGTCATGGATGTATACCAGGCCACTGTTTGACTGTAATAAAGTTGGAATAGATAATGAAACCAACTGAGGTGTCAAATATTTAGTCTGGGAGGCAGTCAGCGAAGCTTACAGATGAAGCAGCAAAGCTAGTAAGGTTATTAGGCCTAATTAGTACACTAATGACCAAAGACCTTCTTGGCAAGATTTTTGTCTCAAAGTACAGATTTAGGAAATGGTGTTTGTGGATCCTTAGGGTCTTGATTGGGTTATGAAAGCAGGTTTTACAAGGGAATTGGGAACTAGGTAAGCTCTGGCATTATGGACATAAGGAGACAAGGGTTTAAAGCTATTGTGTTGTTTCCCCAGCCTTATCTGCCAGGAAGTTTCTAGGTTTTATCTTCTTGGAGCAAGCAAGAAGACTTTATTTTTTGTGTCAATATTCTTTGACACAGATTTTATTGGGTCTTGTGTTTATAATTAAAGGCTGAATTAAATTTTATGAATTGTTGGTTTGTTTCAGCTTTGCCCGAAGTTTTTACATACAAATTCTACTAGTCATACTTGGCCCTTCAGTGCAGTCGCTGAATTAATAGGTATGTAAATTGTTGTTTCATATGCTATCTCTTAATTGCAATTTTAGTTGACTTCCGAAAAATAAAGTGCAATTATGCTTTTTCAGAATGTATCCTGAGTAACATTAGTGTAAAGGCTTACTTAGACAGATGTTTAAGTTGGTATCAGGTGAGTTACTCCTCAGTCTTCCCTGTATTACCCAAGTGTTTCATTGCTTTTAGTACTTAATTGGCTAAGCTGACATAGCACTTATGATGAAAGCATTTGTATTCCTATTTAAGTAAAAGATAAGGATTACACTTCACAGTACTATGTGTAACAGACAGAGTGGTTTCACCTTCCAGGTGTTATTAAATGTATGATCGTTCTTGTTTCCTCTAAGGGAATGATGAGGTCCAGGAATATACATACTGTAATTATCTAATGAGCATGACAATATGTAAGTTGCGTTCAGATTGGTATCATGAGGTCATGGTTGTCTTCTTAGGAAATTATATGAGCAAGATTTTTTTTTTTTTAAATTTAGTTATTTATTTTAAAGGGGGATTTTTTTTTTTTTTTTAAGATCTACAATGTTCTGCCTGCATGTATGCTTATAGGCCAGAAGATGGCGCCAAATCTCTTCCCATGTGGTTGCTGGGAATTGAACTCAAGACCTCTGGAAAAGCAGCCAGTGTTCATAACCTCTGAGCCATCTCTCCAGCCCAAAAGGGGAAATTTTATTTTAGAATGAGTCTTATTAGTTTTTTGAGGCAGGGTTTCTGTGTAGCCCTGGATGTCTTAGAACTCACTGTTTAGATAGACCAGGCTAAACTCAGAGATCTGCCTGCCTCTGCCTCCTGAGAGCTGGGATCAAAGTCCAGCTTTAAGGTGGGATCTTTATCAAAGGAAGGTCCTTAGATATGAGAGCAGGGACCTTCTGAGTTTTTGTTTATTAAGGAAGGGTCTCCCTCTAGCCTAGGCTGGCCTGGAACCCACAGTAAGCCTTCGTCCTCAGCTTCTCTAGTGCTGGGGCTGCAGGGTGAGCCACCACACCTGACTTGCAGGAACTTTTTTTGGCACATTAGGTTCTTGTAAAGTCAGAACTAACAAACATTCGGGTGATTTTAATTTTTCTTCTCCCAAATCTACAATGGGTGTGCTATGACCCTAAAAGTATTTTCATATTTCTTTGTGTTTGATGGCAGCCGAACAGATATTCCCATGCCAAACAGTGGTTTCCTTTATGATATTACCAATAAGTCTCTTTTTTAAAATATTGGTTTGTTTTTATTTTATGTGCACTGTTTGGCTTGCATGTATGTCTCTGAGAAGGTGTTGGATACTCTGGAACTGGAGTTGCACACAGTTATGAACTGCCGTGTAGATGCTGGTAATTGTACCCGTGTCCTCTGGAAGAGCATCCAATTCTCTTGACCACCAAGCCTTCTCTCTTGCCTCCAAATTAAGGGTTTTTTAGTTTTGTTTTGTTTTGTTTAAGATTTATTTATTTATTATATACAAATACACTGCAGCTGTCTTCAGACACACCAGGAAAGGGCATCAGATCTCATTACAGATGGTTGTGAGCGACCATGTGGTTGCTGGGAATTGAACTCAGGACCTCTGGAAGAGCAGTCAGTGCTCTTAACCTCTGAGCCATCTCTGCATCCCCAACTTTAAGTTTTTAATGAAATACTTTTTATCTTTCCTGAAATAGTTGCAAAAGATTAACTGTAAGTTAGTTTACAATTTTATTTATGTATGTATTTATTTTATGTATATGACCACTCTGTCCTTGACACACCGGAAGAGGGCATCAGATCCCATTACAGATGGTTGTGAACCACCATGTGTGTTATTAATAGTAGTTTGTTTTTTGTTTTTTGGTTTTTTTTTTGTTTTTGTTTTTGTTTTTTTGAGCTGGGGACCAAACCCAGGGCCTACCACTGAGCTAAATCCCCAACCCCTGTGAACCACCATGTGGTTGCTGGGAATTGAACTCATGGCCTTTGAAAGAGGAGCCAGTGCTCTTAACCCCTGAGTCATCTCTGCAGCCCTCTTAATTTATTTCTAATAAATATTTCAAAGTATATTTCAATTAAGGTCTATTCAGGAGGATCTTGAATAAGTCACAAATTGATTTTACTACTGATAACAGTTAAAATTATTTCATTTTTTTTTTCTTTTTTCTTTTTTTTTCGGAGCTGGGACCGAACCCAGGGCCTTGCGCTTGCTAGGCAAGCGCTCTACCAATGAGCTAAATCCCCAACCCCAATTTTTTCATTTTTTAATATATTTTTATGCCTGTTTGGAGAGAAATGAATGTCTAAACAAAGATGTTGGCAGTGTTAAGTGAGAAGTGTGCAGGAATAGAGTGAGTCGTAAAGCTGGAAGGGCCTGACAAGGCTTTCTGAGATGGGTATTGGTAGGCGAGTCGTCCATCTGTGTATAGCTCAGAGAAAGTGACACTGCCTTCTCTTTTCTTTATTAGGTGTTATTTAGCTTCTGTGCCACCTTTGTGAGTAGTGGGGCTCACACTCGCCTGTGGTGGGTAGCAGTCTTCTCCCTAGGAGACAAAGGGCCTGGAGAAAGCTCAGGGGATGCAGTCAATAAAGGCAGTTTAGTCTCGTGATTTCAAACTTGAGGAAATCCTGACACATATTGGAAGTGATAATGTTGTACTGTTGCTTGTTACACATTGTTTTAATGACAGCATCTTTAAAGTGCAGACTCAGAATTTCTCAAAACCCTGTCTGTCCTGTCTGTCTTCCAGATAATGCTTATGATCCTGATGTGAATGCTAAACAGATCTGGATTGATAAGACAGTGATTAGTGACCATATATGCTTGACATTCACTGACAACGGCAACGGGATGACAGCAGACAAGTTACATAAAATGCTAAGGTAACAGTGGGCTACAGTTTGGGCAGCAGTGGCTTCTGTCATGAAAATTGTCATGTGTCATGCAAAATACCATTTCATAGCCTTAAGCTGTGTCTGTAAAGCATGAAATGCTATGCCTACAGTGTGGTCAGGTCCCCTGTTATTCTCTACAACTAGATATGTGTTCCATTTCAGATCCCCACCCCATAACTCAGCACCCCTTCCCCATCTCTCCACATTTGCCTTACCTCAAATGCCAGCGTTGCTTTGGAATTGTATAATAGCTATTTTTACTGGGTATAAATTAGGCGTAACTTGTGTTTCTAATGGAGTTTACTTTGGAGATGGAGTTTAAAGAGACCGAGAGACTGAAGATGCATAAACAAGTCAGGTGTGTCTGCAATGGGTTCTGAAGTATACAGTAGAGCAGAGGGAGAATCTAGATGCAGAAGCTTTCAGTTGTCTCCTAAATGTTTCTTGTGCTGCCAAATAGTCAAATTAAGCACATCATTACATGCCACACAGCCTTGTGCAGAACATGAGAATTGCTCGCATCCAGAGGAAATGGTACTCATGTATACCTCGAGTAATAACTCAGACATTTAGCCAGACATCCAGGTGCTGAGCTGGTGGAAGTGCCTGAAATGCATTCCTTTCAGAGATGGGAAAAGACATCAAGGGAGGTCACAGTAATGTGCCCAAGACCACATTCCCAGGATGGGTGGAGTCACCATTTTAACCAGGCTTATTACTTGGTACTACACTTATTAAATTTATTACATTTTAATACTGAATTTTTAAAAATGAAAGAATACGAATGTTTATTGTTTACTCTTTCTTTTTAGCTTTGGCTTCAGTGACAAAGTCACCGTGAATGGTCATGTCCCAGTTGGACTATACGGGAATGGCTTCAAGTCAGGGTCTATGCGACTAGGCAGAGATGCAATGGTTTTTACCAAAAATGGAGATACCATGAGTGTGGGCTTCTTGTCTCAGACCTACCTGGAAGTCATAAAGGCGGAGCATGTTGTTGTCCCAATTGTGACATTCAACAAACACCATATCCTTTTGATTTTGGAATGAATGCTGCAGAGAAACAAAAAAAGGGACCATTCCTTTTTACTTCTTTCCGTTCTTGTCTTGCCCTGTCTTCTCTTATTTTAGAAAGGGTTCCTTCATGTTGCTCGGGCTTGCCTCCAAACTACTAACTTTCCATCCCATCCAACCAAGAGCTGGGATTAAGAGAATACAGCACCACACACACCAAACTTTTGTTGTTTTTAATATTATTATTTTATATGTATAGGGTTTTGTCTGCATTATGGATATACACTATGTGCATTTGTATCTACAGAGGTCAGGAAAAGGTGTTAGTTCCCCTGGTTTGCACACATGTGCCATGGCGTCTGGAAGTCAGAGGACAACTTTTAGGAGTCAGTTCTCTCCCCTACCATGTGGGTCCCAGGGATTGAACTCAGGCCTTCAGGCTAGATGCCCAACAGTTTTTTTTCGCTGAGCCATATTGCCAGCTACCAACTACTTTGATATGACAGAGCACAAAAGTTCCAGTTTCTTTGAATCCTTGACAACCTTTCTTTTCTTTTTCTTTTTGAGATAGTCTCAAAATCTAGCCCTGTAGCTCCACCTGGCTTGGAACTTGCTACACAGACCAAGATGACTTCTGCCTCCCAGATGTCCTCTGCCTCCCGAGGGCTGGAATTAAAGGTGCACACCACCACTCCTAGCTTCCCTTGGCTGTGGGCTGCCTTGTGGGCGCTAGGAATCGAACCTCCTCTACAAGAGCAGCTCTTAACCACTGAGCTAACGCCTCAACCCCCAAATTCTTGGGGGTTTTTTGTTGGGTTTGTTTTTTCTTTTTAAAATCATATATATTCTACATCTTGTCTGTATATACTTCCTTTATCCTGTGCCTAAAGTTGAGGGTTTGTTTTTCTTTCTTTCCTGGAAGTGTACAGTGGAAATCTTTAACATAATATGGTTATGGTTATGGTTCTTTTTATTGGTTGGATGGTCTCACCAAGTACGCCTGGCTAGTCTGAAAGTCAGAGATTACCCGCCTGTCCTCCTGAGTGCTGGGCACCAGCATGCCTGGCTGTGTTAACTGTTTCTTCAGGACTGGAGGTGAAGTCTGCAGAGTGCTGGTCTGTTACACATGGACCTGACCTTGACTTGCAGTAGCACAGAACAGAGACTTGTTCTTAGGCATGGTTTCATAATGTAGTGAGTGTGGCAGGCCTTGACCTCTGGTGCAGCAGGGATTACAAGTGTGGCCACTTTGCTTACAGTACAGTTCCTTATTTCAAGCTTGTTGTGGAGTAATAAAAAGACTCTGTTGGCCTAAACTTTTGAGTTTTCCTATTAACAGGAAAAGCAAGATGGTGTTAGAAACTCATTGACATATCCTAGCACTGAGTTATCTAGAAGTAATGCATTTGCTCCCTTCCCTGTTTTACAGGTGGAGGTAAGGTTGCCTTGAACTCACACCCTCCTCCCTCAGTGGGGGTGCAGGTGTCTCCCTATAAGTTGCTCATTCCTCATCTTTCCTTTTTTTCATTAGAATTTATGCTGCTCTTTATAGACTTACAAATATTTAGGGATTGGTTTCTATTGAGATTTTAAAGTTGGTTTCTATATTCCAGTTGTGTAAGACTTGTTGATTTCAGTCTTTAACTGAGGACGTACGTCAGATGATTTATTTAACAGAGTCAAAAGCAAGCTTAGCAGCGATGCTGGAACATTCCCTGTTTTCTACGGAACAGAAATTACTGGCAGAACTCGATGCTATCATGGGTAAGAAGGGGACAAGAATCATCATTTGGAACCTTAGAAGGTAAATGGAGACCTGTTGGTAGTTGGCCATTTGGGAAGTAAAGTCCATGCTTCATGTTTAACCCCTGTCACACAGAGTAGAAATGAGTGGAAAAGCAGCCTTTGGCATACTTAGTGATTTGTTTTTTCTAACTTATTTCATTGAGTCCACTTTGGCTTCAAAGAATCACTTTCAAATTGCTCAATAGTTTCCTAGCCCTGTCATTCAATTTCCAGTCGCACTGTACAGTGTTCCATTCCTAGGCTCAAACCAAAAAATCCTACCCGACCCCCCAAAAAAAGGATGAAATACTAGCTACTCTGGCTGCTGAAAATCAGATCCCATGAACTACCAGTCCAGTGAATATTGCAGTAAGAGTGTTACCATGCTAAAATTTTACGGTTCTTGAGTTTGAGATGGCTCAGTGGGTAAAGGTAAGCTTGCAGCCAAGTGTGATAACATGAGTTCAGGTCTTCCCTCAGATCCATGAGGAAGAAGGGAATGAACTGTTAAGTCTATATACATTCTCTCTCTCTCTCTCTCTCTCTCTCTCTCTCTCTCTCTCTCTCTCTCTCACACACACACACACACACACACACACACACAATAAATAAATGAATAAGTAAATAGTTAAAACTAAAATGAGTAATTCTCTATTGCTGGGTACAATCTTTTGCAATTTTAGAGCTTTAAATATTAATAATTGTGAGATGCCTATAATTCATTAAGCCATAGAAATAAAGCAATAATAGCATTAAAACTAAAGTATTTTAGAATTCAATTTTCTGGTTTTTTTTTTCGGAGCTGGAGACCGAACCCAGGGCCTTGCGCTTGCTAGGCAAGCGCTCTACCACTGAGCTAAATCCCCAACCCCTAGAATTCAATTTTCTAATCCCCTCTTTCCTTTTGCTTGCATTTACCTTCTTGTCCTTCCCCCTGGTTATTTTTCTTTCTCTTCAGTCAAACTTTGCTGTTTCTTTTGCAGTAACTGGTAGTTATGTGCACTGCAGCTCTCGTGTCTCCTTTACCCATGTTCTGTAGGTGTTAATAGTGACAGGGTGTGGGCACTTGGCTCAGTACAGAAGCACCACAGTGCACTGCACTTGCTGCTTCTGTGCTGTGCTTCTCTAGTCCTGGCAACCTCTGACCTTGACCATTGCTTGACCTTGTGGTTTTAAAAGTTACCTACAAGATAATTCTAGATGTGAAACCCCTGGGACCCACACTGGTGTTCCAGGTCTTTGTGTTCATCAGTACAGTAGTTGTCTGGTTTCACACTGACATTCCATTGTGAGTTGAGCGCCATTGTTTTCCATCTCACCTGTTAAAGAGCATGTGTGCTTTATAGCCTGACACCGCTGCGTGCTGGGCTGCGGGCATCTCTTGGGAATGCATGCCCAAGAGTGTAGTTTCTAGGTAATATGGTGGCTGCATTGGTAGGCACTGAGAGCATGGCAGACTGCAAAGGCCCTGCACCATTTTATGTTGCAGGTAGGCGTGGGTTTTGGCATGGATGATGCATTTTCCTGGGTCTTCCTGGGTGCTTTTTATGTGGCTTTGATTCTTTAGTTCTTGCCTTCTGACTCCTTGCCTATGGTTTGCTTGCACTCCTTCCTTCCTTCCATCCATCCTTTCCTTCCCACTTTGTATTTGCTTATTTTTCATGATGTAAAATTAAATTTTCCTGTTCCAATTTTTTTCTTACAGTTACAAAAATGCAACAGAATTTGATTTTGAAAAGGATAAATATGACATCAGAATTCCTGAGGATTTAGATGAGGTAGCAGGGAAGAAAGGGTACAAGAAACAAGAGAGAATGGACCAAATTGCCCCTGAGAGTGACTATTCCTTAAGGGTACGTACACAGCTGTTGTTGGAAAGAGCGATCAAGAAGTACTAGGACTGTTAGCAGGCTTGCGTTACCCACTTGGGATGTAGCGCCCTTGGTAGTCTCTGACTGGAAGAAGTGTGTGAGATGAATTAGCTAAACAACTCACTGTATTGCTACTGTATTGCTAAGAGAATCTGATTTTAGTAGGTGACTTGGCATATAGCTTAGTTGGTAGAGTGCTTACTAGCTGCACAAAGCCCTGGGTTTTATCCTTAGTACCACATAAGCTGGCCATAGTGATGCTTGCCTGTAATCCTAGAATGGGGGTGGTGGGGGTGGAGGCCAAAGAGTCCAGAGTTCAAGGTCACCCTTGCCTACATAGAGAGTTCAAAGGTAGCTTAGGTTGCATAAGATCCAGAGAGGAGGGAGGCAGAGAACCTTGTTTTAGTTCTGACGACATCAAAGCTGTCTTCAGACACACCAGATGAGGGCATCAGATCTCATTACGGATGGTTGTGAGCCACCATGTGGTTGCTGGGAATTGAACTCAGGACCTCTGGAAGAGCAGTCAGTGCTCTTAACCACTGAGCCATCTCTCCAGCCTGACATCAGTTCTTACAGTGCTTTTGCATTTTCATTTTGTACTTAGCTTATTTGAATTGATGATCCAATACGTCTTATGGTGACCATACTGACTAATGAAGTCACAGAACTTCACAGTCAGTGCTTTAAAATTACAATGTTCTAGGAGACACACCTGATTATCCTTGATTTGTCTTCTAAAACAATAAGTGGCTGACTAGACAGCATACAGTGATGACATTTTCTGGCAACTATCTCTTGAGTTAGAAATAGGCTATGTTTATAAGATAAAGTGTATTAGTTGTTTGTCTCACAACAGACGAGATGGGTTTATTTTGGCTTCAGTTCTCAGGTGTGTATAATGGTAGGGATGACAGCTAATAGTCACATTGTGTCCTCAGGGCACAGAATGGGGACTGCCTTGGCTCAGCTGATTTTCTCCTTTGATGTAGTTTGGGACCCCAACCCAGGGAATGGTGTTACTCCACTTTTAGGGTGGATCTTCCCACTATAATTAACCTAATCTAGAAAATCCCTCACCGACACTCCCAGAGATTGTCTCCAAGGTGATTCTCAATATTGTTCAGTTGACAATTTGAACATAACAGCAGACATTTACAAGTTTGATAATGCAACTTTTTGTAAGGTTTGAGTGATTACAATAGCACATGTATATTCTTTCTAATCATATCCTGTTACTAGTATATGACTAGTATTAGTCATGCCTAAGTGTGAAACAGGTCCCAGGCGGGAGAATGCACAGTGGCAGCCTAGACTTGCTTTACATCTCAGTCTTCCTGTCTCAGCGTTCTAATTACTGGGTTCATAGGCATGTTACCCCATAACTGTGCCTACCTAAAGTTCCCCCTGTTAAATGAAGACAATCAGAGCATGGTGACGCACATCTTTCTTTTCAGCACTCTGGACAGCTCAGGCAAGAAAGAGGCTTGAGTCTAGCCTATGCTACAAAGTGAGACCCTGTTTCAAAAATTCCTTCCCAAAAGAAATGAAAACAGACTTTGAGCCAGGTATGTTAGCACAGCCCTGTGGCCCAGCACTTGAGAGGCATGGACGGAAAAGGCAAGGTGCCTTCCAGGCAGTGCGCAGTAATGAGCTAAGGCTGGAGTTTCTGAGGAAAACCTTGCCCAGTTTATGATAGTGTCTTGCTTGAATTTGAAATTGCCTGATAGTTCTTGCCTAGTAAATTGTTTTAGTTTGTCTTTTGATTATAAACTTTGACTCTTCCCACAAAACTTTGACCCAAGGGCCACTGGAAGCTGGTCTGTGACACTTGAGATCCCTTTGTTCCCTTTGCACAGCATTCATTATTGATGAGCTTCCTGCTGACTGTCCCATCTCCTCAGCAAGTCTGTAGGATCCCGTGCTGGTAATAAACTCGCTAGCATGCCATCAGCTGTGCAGTCTTCCGACCCCAGCTTTATTTTCCTAGCCTGGTCCTCCCCTTGACGCCTACAATTTGGACCCTTCTTCCTCCAGTTTCTTGACATGTTCCTGTACATTTTGTAAAATCTTAAGAAATATACATGGTACTTCCCAATGGTCCAAGTGTCATTGAGTGTCACATAGTGGGACCTGGGACAATGGCGCTGACAAATGAAGCGAGCTAAAGTCTCGTGCAGTAGCCAACTTTATTCAGAGCCTCGGACAATTTATATTCTGTGGGTTAAGGAAGTTGTGAGTAAAGTTCTAGTGAGTTCAAGTTTTATACAATCAAAAGAAGCAGCTGCCCATAGCAAAAGCGTGTTTTCCTGTAGAGGCTCACACATGAAGGGTGGCTAATTCAGTAGCAACAGCAAGCAGTGATGAGTAACCTAAGGTAAGCTCAGTTCCACTCCACCACTACACTGGGGGAAATTCCCAGGTGTAGGAGCACAGAATGCATTCCAAGGACAATTCCGTGTCTTAAAGAAGCTGAGGTCACAAGACTCTTGTTTTTTCTTGAGTTCTCATAAACACTCAGAATTCTCCCCACATGGCTTCTCCGTCCCTGAACTGTGTTCCAACAGTTGAGTTTATTTTTCAGTACTTTTTTTTTTTTTTTTCTTTTTTTTTTTGGAGCTGGGGACCAGAACCCAGGGCCTTGGCGCTTCCTAGGTAAGCGCTCTACCACTGAGCTAAATCCCCAGCCCCATTTTTTCAGTACTTTTTGAGACAGGAGATCCTCCTGCTTCAGCTGAGTGCTAGAGTAGGTGTAGTGGTGCGCTCCTGTGACGCTCTTCTCGGAGGGCCTCATCCCATGCTTACCTCTGAACTATGCCCCGCCTCTGTAGACTGTCAGTTAATATCTGAGTAATGTTGAGCAAACTCGTGAATAGTTCTTTAGAAAGGACGGCTTTGTTCTGTTCCTTTGCAGGCTTACTGCAGTATTTTATACCTTAAACCGAGGATGCAGATCATCATACGTGGACAGAAAGTGAAGACACAGCTGGTTTCAAAAAGCCTTGCCTACATTGAACGTGATGTTTACCGACCTAAGTTTTTAGTATCCTTCATTTATAATGTGTGACATAGCAAAGCATATTCAGTGTTGTTTGCTATTTTCCTATTTATTCTTACAATAATTGTTAAAGTCGTGTGTGTGTGTGTGTGTGTGTGTGTGTGTGTGTGTGTGTATAGATGAGAGGACAACTTGCAGGAGTCAGTTCTCCTTTCACTCTGAGAAACAGGGATTAGACTCAGTTTGTCAGTGTTAATGGCCAGCATCGTTACCCTCTGACTGGTCTCACAGCCCTCTGCCATGGAGCTCTGGTCTCCACACTGTTTTTCTGCATGTGCACTAGGTGTGCTTCTGGACACTGGCTGCTTCCAGTCCTTTTGTAAAAGGGTGACTTTATGTGTATGAGTATTTTGCCTTTATGCTATCTGTACCATCTGGGTACCTGGTGCCCAGGGAGACCAGTAGAATCTGTTAGATCCTGTGGGACTGAGATGGTTGTGAGCTGAGAATCAAATTGTGTCCAATCCAAGATCATCATCTATCTAGCCCTGTATATTGGGATTTATTAGTAATATAGACAGGGTCATTGGAGGGAATGAACTGTTGTGTTCAGAATTTTCCTTAATATTTTTAAGACTAAAACAGTAAGAATTACTTTTGGATTCAACTGCAGAAATAAAGATCACTATGGGATAATGATGTATCACAAAAATAGACTCATCAAGGCTTATGAAAAAGTAGGATGCCAGTTAAAGGTAAGATTTATATTTAAAATGTTTTTTGGAACCGCGTGTGGAGTCACAGGTCATTTTGATAATGGTTTTATTTTGTTCATGACTTTTTAGGAGGTAGGAGGGTTATTTGTTTTTTGACAAAGGGTCTCTTCTATAGCCCTGGCTCTGCTGGATTCACTCTGTAGCTTAGAGTGGTTTTGGATTCAAGGAGATCGATCCATTGACATTTGCCTCCCAAATGCTGGGATTAAAGGTGTGCCATCACACCTGAGTAGGGGTCAGTTTTTAAAAGCAGCATTAGCTGACATTTGACTGCATTCGTTTTCATTTGAGCCCCAGTAGTCTGTTCTGTAAGAGGAGATAGAGAACTTATTTACCTTATAGGTTTGGAAATTGGGACTCATAAGTATACAGTTTACTCAGGACTTAGTAGGAAGTGTGGTTCTCAGCCACAGAAGCACATCAATGTCACTGAATTGTTTGTAGGGAAGTTTTTTGGTGTTTTTCTATGACCATCTCATATGTAGCTCAGGCTTCTCTTGCCTCAGCTTTTATGGTAGGCTAACACTTCCAGGATCAAGTTTCTTGGCTGCATTTGGACATAGAGCACATGATTGTTTTGTATCGGAATGAAATTGATTGGTGTGTGTTTGTTGTTTTAACTTGGTTGTGTTTATTAGTGCTTATAGAACCAGCCTGAAATACCAGTGCCTGGTGGATTAGAACTGCCCCTCCTGCTTGAGGTCTCAGGTTGGCAGGCCTGGTAGCAGGGCCTGTTCTCCAACCTGTCTTTCTAGCCCTAGAATCACTACTGCCTTAAAGCGACCTTCATTGCTGTAATGTAATGTAATGTAATGTAATGTAATGTATGTTGTTTGTCATAACCCACCATGTAGTTTGTTTGTATTTGTTAGAGTATCCGTGTTTTCTAGATCCTGGGTAGCAATTATGAGAATAAGTTGTCCTGATACAAGGTTTGCTGTTTGATTTAAATATGAGACACTTCAGTGAGTTCCCATCTCCTCTTTTCACGGGGCCATGTTAGTCTGTGTGTCCTTTTTAGTGTGCACTGCCGCCAAGGTGGGCACATGCTAGAGTTTAAGGCTAGGTGTGTTCTCTTTCTTTTATCCCCAAGTATTTTGGTTTTCATTTACCTCACATTCTCAGTTCCTTACAGCATGCCTTATGAGTTGTGCATAGCACAGCGGTGTGGATTTATTTACACTGTGGGGTACGGAGAGGACTCAGACTGCAGTTTCCAAGTGCTTGTGCTAGTTAAAGGTGGCAGGGTGAGCGCTGCAGTTTCTCCATGCAGCAGGACTGTTCACGTGAGGTGGCTGACTGTGACACACACATCACAGTGGACACTCCCTTCCCATGTGTCAGTTTGCACACTTCTCACCTAAACACATTTGTAATGAGTTGGAAGAAAACTCATATATTTAGGAATTAACTTTAAAAAAAAATCTAAGCACTTACCAGGAAATTTCACGGGTGTCATGTAAGATAAAGTACAACAAAATAAGTTTATGATGCAAGTCTTTGTTGAAGGGTGTAGCAAGCATCACGCATGATGTCTAAAATGTGTTTCATTATATCCATTTCAGGCAAACAACATGGGTGTTGGAGTGGTTGGAGTTATAGAATGTAATTTCCTTAAGCCGACTCATAATAAGCAAGATTTTGACTACACTAATGAGTACAGGTAGGTTGCCCATTTAAATCACTAGTGCTGGTTGGGGATTTAGCTCAGTGGTAGAGCGCTTGCCTAGGAAGTGCAAGGCCCTGGGTTTGGTCCCCAGCTCTGAAAAAAAAAAAAAAAAAATCACTAGTGCTGGAGAAAATGTGCTAAGAGGATGGCTAGAATATTGATCCCTCATCCCTTTGGCCAGGGGACATATTTGAGATGGGCTCTTGTGTAGTATAGACTGGCTCTGAACTAGCTGTGTAGTCTATACTGCCTTGAATTTCTGAGCATCTTGCCTACACCTCCCAAGTACTGCGATGCAGGTGGGTGCCCCAGCACATGAAGGAAGTGGTTTGCTCTTTTGTGCCTCTCAGGAGTAATAGATCGCATTGGGAAGCCAGAACAGTACTCCTCTGCTCCTGGTGGGATACATACATGACAATTTATGAGATAGAAGAAGTCTGCCAGTTCCCTTTTCTGGATGAGCCACTCACTGTGTAAAAAAATGTTTTATGCCGTAGTGTTCGCTTTAGAAAAAGGAGTTTTAAGTATGCATATATGTATGCATCTAAGTGTGGGTCTGTGCATATGTGAATGCAGATGTCCAGAAAAGGTATTGGGTCACGTGGAGCTGAAGTTTCAGGAGGTTGTAAAACATGTGATTTTGGTGCTGGGAACTGAACAGAGATCATCTGCAAAAGCAATAAATTATAAGTTCTCTTAACTTCCAGATCATCTCCTCAGCCCCATAGAGTTTCTTTCTGGATTTTTTTATTGCTATGGTAAGACACTATGACCAAGGCAACTTGTAAAAAAATCATTTAACTTGGGGCTTGTACTTAGAGGGTGGCGAGTATATGACCGTCACCAATAGGAACATGGTGGCAGGCAGGCATGGCACTGGAGCAGTAGCTGAGAGCTTATATCTTTGTCCACAAGTGCAAGCCAGAGAGAAAGCTGAGAAATGTGTAAGCTTCTGACACCACAGAGCCCATCCCGTAGTGACAAACCTCCTCCAGGGCCACACTTTCAAATCTTCCTAAGTAGTTTCACCAGCGTGGGGACCAAGTATTCAGGCCTCTGAGCCTATGAAGTCCATTCTCATTCAGACTACCATTCCACAGCCCACACAGGGTCATGGCAGTAATGCAAAATACATTCAGTCCAACTTCAAAAATCCTCATTCCCTTGTGAGACTCTTAACTGTAACCCCTGTAAAATCAAACAGTGCGTTCCATCCTTCTAAGAATGGCATGGATTAGACATTATTACTCCAAAAGCAAGGGGTGCAGACAGTCAGGAAATGCTGGACCAGAACAAGACCAACCATCCAGACTCAGCCCTCAGCTCCATATCTGATGTGAAGGGCTGAGATGGCTCTTCTCTGTCAGCTGTTTGTGTGTGTTTGTTTTTGAGACAGAGTCTGTGTAGTCCCTGCTGTTCTGCAGCTTGTAGATCAGGCTAGCCTTGAACTCACGGATATACAAGTTAAGTTTGTTTTGTTGTATGTTTATTTAGAGCGTCTGTGAGGTCAGAGAGTAAGTTCAGGAGTCAGTTATACTTTCTGAGTCATATTGGAGGCCTCTTGGGTAGTTTCAGTATTGAACACATTATCGATCGCACTGATTGAAAGAACAGCAGAAATACTAGGCATCAACATACACAGAAAGATGCACTTTGTTAAGTTTAGTACCCATCGGTGAAGTTTCTGTTGTTTGGGGTTTTTGGGTTTTTTATTTGTTAATTTTATTTTATGAGTATGGGTGTTTTCCCTGTATCTATGCTGTACCACTTGTGTGTAATATCAGTGGAAACCTAAAGAGGGCTATGCATTCCCTGGAACTAACATTGCAAATGATTATGAGTCACCATGTAGGTACCAAAAATCAAACTTGGGTCCTCTGGATGAATACCCAGTGCTCTTAATCCCTGAGACATCCCTTCAGCCTTTGCTTGATTGGTTCCTTTGATTGAGATAGTGTCTCGCTGTTTAGCCCTGGCTGGCCTGGATCTTGCATGCAGACCGACCTGGCCTCAAACTGACAGAGATCTGCCTGCTTCTGTCTCCTGAGTACTGGAACCTAAGGCGTTCCCACACTCAACCCACTTGTGAGGTTTTTAAAGGAAGCTTTGTAATTATTAGCAAGTGAAGGACATGTTAAACAGTTTATAAACAGCAAGTGAGCATTATTTCTAATGATTATTGGTAGGTTTCCTGGAACAGTGAGAGTGAATAAGAATAGTAGCTATTTACACTCTGCCTGGAGCCATAGCCAGTGTAATCCCAGAATGAAATGAGACGTGAAAGTGAGAAGGCCTAGTGACTGGCAAAGGGGCTTAGTGGGCCCCATGCTTGCTGCACGGCAGCCTGAACTTGATCCCCAGAGCCTGTGTTAGCCCTGGTAGAGAGAACTGCTGAAAGCTGTCCTCTGACTTTAGCATCTGTATCCACAAGCGCATCATCGTTCACACATTGGAAGAAGTAGTGTAAAGGTTGAAGGGCTGGGAAGAAAGGGAACAGTGAGCTGGGCTGCCAACTGGATACCTGCAGCCCAGCAATGGGGAAGCTAAGTAGGCCAGTGAAGTGCGAGACACCAGCTTAAAACATTTACTAATAAAGAGGGGAAAAGGAGCATCTGTGATCTGAAAGTATGAAGACCTTATAAACTAAGCCATAGAACATTGTGGGATGGGATTTAAACCTCAGGTGTAAGTTAGTGTCAGTATTTAATAGGTATGTTTTACATTCTTGCAAGAACTTCCGTCATGGCTACCTAAGAAAGTCCTTGCAAAAGCATGTAGGTAGGCTCTCTTGTTCTCTCTTGCTCTCTTGTTCTTACCCTCTTCCCCCTTTGTCCCTTTTCTCCCTATTTTCCTCCTCGCTTCTCTCCACGTGCTCATGGCCAGCTTCTACTCTTCTACTCCTCTCCTCTGTTCCCTCCCTATACTACCCTCTTGACTCCCCTCCCCATGCCCTGAATAAACTCTATTCCATGCTAAAGAAAAAGAAAGCAGGTGGACTAATTTTGAATGTTTATTGTTTTTCCCCATTGTTAGATTACACTCAGTGTATACTAAGTGTATTTAGTGTAGGGATTGACAGTCTTTCATAGCCATTTATTCATCTGATGGTATGGTTTATTACAGTGTAGTGGGAGAGTGATCATTTCTGCAGAAATGCTGTTTGTGGCAGTACTAGAACTAGAGTTCAAGGATTCCCACTCATGGGGCAGGTGTCTACTACTGACAATACCGCCCAGATAGGTGGTGATTTATACAGGACCAGACACTGGCAGCATAGACAAAACCAACCCTGCCAGTGAAAAGGACATGGGTAAGAAATATATCACTGATGCCTGCGGAGATGATTGGCTATGTTTGAAAATCAGTAGTCTGTTAAGTAAAGCTGTATATTAATCTACATCCTGTGCCCTTGTTCCCACTCTGGGCATATTCTCAGGAGAAATGAAGGTAGTCAGGTAGCTTGAGGTATGCTTATTGATAGTTATTTCTCTCCCTCATTGATACAGATATAGGCCATATTAGACCAGATTAAAAGTAGATAATGGCAGGCTTATCTAGGATAATAGAGGCAGCTCTAGGCTGAGTTCACTGATCTCACAGATGGAGGACATCAAAGTCATGGGGCCACGATAAAGCAAGGGGATTTTATAGAGCTTAGGCAAGGAGTGTTGACCATGTGCCAGCTAGGAGCTAGGGGTGTGTCCATACATGGTGGAAAACTGAGCCCCTGGGCAGGCAGGGCACTCTTGGGTGGGTTACTGGGAACTTACGGCTTTAATCCACAATTTCTCCAAGCAGATGGGTACGTGTGCATGTGTGTGTACATGCTCGTGTTCTCTGTGGGTGCAATGAGAACAGACGATGAGCAGGGGTTCTGCCTAACATGTATGATGATAAAAAGATTAGGAAGAATCAAAAAGTGTTATATTAGGAGAGAAAATGAGTTGTTGTGTCAGCATCAGCATGTAGTTTTATAAAAGGACTTCCTGGGGATCAAAGTAAAACTCCAGGGGGCTGGAGAGATGGCTCAGTGGTTAAGAGCACTGACTGCTCTTCCAGAGGTCCTGAGTTCAAATCCCAGCAACCACATTGTGGCTCACAGCCATCTGTAAAGAGATCCAATGCCCTTTTCTGGTGTGTCTGAAGACAGCTACAGTGTACTTATATATAATAAATGAATAAATCTTTTAAAAAATAAATAAATAAATCAAACTCCAGGAACTAAGTGGGAATGAGTTCTATGGTGACAGTTCTCTGTAATACTAACCTGCCAGACTTAGATGTGAAATCCAGTGCAGGAGTTTTTGGTCTTCTTCCTCCTCTGCCTTCTCTTCCTTCCTCCTTCCTTCCTTTTTCCTCCTCCTCCTCCTCTTTTTTCTTCACCTTCTCCTTCTTCTTCCTTCTTCTCTTCCTTCTTTTTTTTTCTTTAGTTTCTCTGTGTAGCCCTTGCTGCTCTGGAACTTGCTCTGCAGATCACGCTGGCCTTGGAACACACTAAGATCTGCCTCTGCCTCTGCCTCTGCCTCTGCCTTTGCCTTCCAAGTGCTAGGATTAAAGACATGTGCCACCATTGCATTGAGGAAGATCAGTTTTTTTTTTTTTTTTTTTTTTTTTTTTTTTTTTTTTATAAACCTATTTGATAATAAAGTACTGAATAGTTCAAAAAGCTTTTTTTAAATTTGAAACATCCTTCCCTCCCCCCTTCCTATAGGGTGTTGGATCAGTTTTTAAAAGCACTGAATGTGACTTTAAAGTCTGATGTTGGCAGAGCCTGGTGGCACATGCTCTTAATCTCAGCACTCCGGAGGCTGAGGTGGGCGGATCTCTCTGAGTTTTAGGCTAGCCTGTTCTACATAATAATTTCTTGAATAACCAGGAATGAATAGAAAGACCTGTCTTAAAAAACTTAAGGGGTTGGGGATTTAGCTCAGTGGTAGAGCGCTTGCCTAGGAAGCGCAAGGCCCTGGGTTCGGTCCCCAGCTCCGAAAAAAAGAACCAAAAAAAAAAAAAAAAACTTAAAAAAAAAAAAATGTGACAGCGAGCCACAGCAGCTATGAAGCTCTGAGAGATTAGCAAGGAGCCTCCGGCCTCTCCGGAGTGGGTAGCTCCATGTCAGCAGAGGACCTGGTGTCCTGCCCTGTCTTCTGGTGCTTTGGACATGCTAGGCCAGTGCAGCATTGCTGACCTATACCCTCCAGGCCACCCCACCCCTTTTCTTCCGTTTCTGCTCAGCTCCTAGATGAGTTTTTACAGAAAGAAAGTTAGTATAAGGACATTAGCATGCTTGAATGTTATTTATTAGCCATACAGGTGGAGATTTTTCCATTCTGTTAACAATATTTTTTAGTCATTACTAGATTTCCTTTGTTTTATGTTTACCTTTTAAAAACTGTCTTGAATTGGTATTTTGTTTTTTCTTGAATTAATGTTATAATTTTTTTTTTAAGGCTTACAATACTAGCACTAGGAGAAAAGCTGAATGATTATTGGAATGAAATGAAAGTGAAAAAGAATTCAGAGTACCCTCTAAACTTGCCCGTTGAAGACATACAGTAAGTACTGAGCACTGAATGCTGAGTTACTGTTAGAGACGATGGTGCTGCTGTGGCCTTCCACACTTGGGCCATGCTAAAAAGTGAATCTGCACACTCCAGATTAGAGATGGTGTCTGTTAGGATCATTTATTTTAGCCTGTTTTGTATTGTTTTATTTTATTTTGTGTGTATGGGTGTTGGCTGCATGTATGCTTTGTGTACGTCCTGTGACTGTTGCTTGCAGAAATTAGGCAAGGGTATTGGATGTCCTTGCACTACTGGAGAGATGGCTCAGAGGCTAAGAGCTGTTTCAGGGGACCCATTTGACTTCCAGTATCACCTGGTGGCTCAGCAACAGTCTAACTGCAGCCCCAGGGAGTCTGAACCCTCTTCTCGTCTTACTGTGACACTAGCCACTCACCTGGTGCCTAGACATACATGTAGACAAACTCCGATGCACGTAAAGTGAACCGATGGAATAAGAAACGAAGAAGAATCACACGGTGTGATGCCTGGCATGTGCTCATTAGGACACATAGTGGCAGCACACTGACAACGGTGTAAATGAGCACTGAGGAAAGTCCCTAGTCAGCGAGAGGCAGCAATAACCAAGGTGCCTTGCCTATCCCTGTGCCTTTGTAAACATGAAAAACTGCCAGGATTCAGAACCTTAATTAGTTAACAAAGTTAATTCAGAGATCTTAGGAAACCAGGGCTGTTGGGTTAGCTTTCCTTCTTGCATTGTAAACTTTGAGATCGTTTGAGGTTTTATGTTAATAAGACCTTACTTATACAAAGTACCTCTTAAGCTTTGTCCTGGGTCTACTGTTAAGAAGCATGCTTCTGCACTAGTTATAGTCCCAAGTCTTGTTTTGTGTGGTTTGCAAGAAAGTCTCAGTAAATTTACTCTGGCTCTGAACTTGGACTCCTGCCTTTGCCCCCCAAGTGCTGAGATCCAAGGCACTTGATCACAACTGGCCCATGCCTCGCTCACAGCTGTTTTAAAGCTGCCCTGAGACAGTTAGTCAGGAGGGAATAGAGACAGCTCGTCAAAAGGTGCTCTCTAGCAAGGAGGATTCTAGAACCCAGGAGAAATGCTGGGCATGGGGTCATGCACTTGTAATCCCTGCTAGAGCCGGCTGCCCAGTCAGCCTTGCCTATATGGTTCTGGGCCTGTGAGAGAACCTGCCTCAAATACAGTATACCGTGTTGTTAAAGAAAGACACTGGAGGTTGACCTCTGGCTTTCATAAGCACATGTACACACACAAGTGCATGCACAAAAACATACGAAGACAAGGGATAAGTTACTGTTGAGTTAGGCAGTAGGCAGAGATTTAGGACAAAGAGTTAGAAGACAGCTGGGCTGGTGATGTAAATACCTTTGATTCCAGTATTCAGGAGGCTGAGGTAGGTGGATCTATAATTTGGGGGCCAGTCTGGTCTCCATAGCAAATTCCAGACCAGACAATACTACATATAATGAAACCCTGACACAGAAATCCAAAAAAAAGAGAGAGAGGAGTTTGATTTAGTCTACAGTTGAAGCCCTGTTTCAAAGAGAAAACCTTATGTAAAATGAGTCTTCATAATTTTTTTTTAATTTCTTACTTAAGTATATGGGTGTATTGCCTGCTGTGTACCTCATGAGTGTCTGGCATCCACCTGATCCACCTGGCTATCAGATCCCCTGGAACTGTAGTTATAGATAGTTGTGAGTTGCCAAGAGTATGATGGGACTTGTACCTGGGTCCTCTAGAAAGCAGCACGTGCTCTTATCCAGTGAGTAGCCTCTCTAGCTAGCTACACATAAAACTTCCTCCCAAGACAGTTTCTCTCCTACCCTCTCCCACTTCCCACCTTTGATTTTCAAGGAAGCGTTTCCCTTGTAGCCATGGCTATCCTGGAACTTTCTCTGTAGACCAGGCTGTCCTTGAACTCAGATCCACCAGCCTCTGCCTCTTAAGTGCTGAAATTAAAAGAGTACATTCTCCCCTACCCCCACCCTTTTAAAGGCCAGGTCTCAGTATAGCCCTACAGACATCCTCTGCCTTCCAAGTGCTAGGATTAAAGAGTTTTAAATTGTTCTATTCAAATTGGTACATGACTTAACTAACCTTTTGAAAGTTGCAAATATTTAGAAACTTAATTTTACTTACAGTAAATGCAGTTTTATCACACAGTTTTCAGGATTGGAAATAAGCAGATTTTTAGTGTGGAAACAACTTAGGAAATAAAAGAAATACTTCAAAGTCAATAATTCCACTTTACTATTTTGTGTTTGTTTTGTTGAAGGAAGCGTCCTGATCAGACATGGGTTCAATGTGACGCTTGTCTAAAGTGGCGAAAGTTACCAGACGGGATAGACCAACTTCCAGAAAAATGGTATTGCTCCAATAACCCTGACCCACAGTTCAGGTACCATATGGTTGGTGGCACCCTTTCTGGAAAGGCAGAAAGTACTGTTGGAGATGTCTGAACATTACTTGTGATATGTTATTCCCATGTGATTTTTTTTGTTTAGAAATTGTGAAGTTCCAGAAGAACCTGAAGATGAGGATTTGGTACATCCTACTTATGAGAAAACCTACAAAAAGACGTGAGTGTGGTGGGAGTGTGGAGAGTGATGCTGAGACGTGAGCAGGGCGCGCCTGTGTCCTGTGTGAACCACTGCAGGCACCACCTGCACTGACGGCTGTCCTGGCCTCACATACTTCACCATTTGAGTCATATTTGGTGACCTGTGCATAGACCTGTGTGTTAATGAGCTTAGCCTTGACGGAAAAGTAACAATGTGTATAGGAACAGAAGATGGTAAGCCGGGGCCCAGAGGTTAGAAAGCACTGGCTGTTCTCCCAAAGGACCCAGATTTGACTCCTGCACCATTGTAGTAGCTTACAGCTACCTGAAATGCAAGTCTTAGAGGACTCAGTGCCCTCTTCTGGTCTCTTTGGGTACAGCACCTGTGAACACAGGCATGCATGCAAGCAAAACATGTAAAACAGTTGATGGAATCTGCATGTGTTAAAGGTATAGCCTTGTGTCAGGAGCTCAGAGGAGAGATTGCTTCTGCCTGGTGCAGGTGGCAAGGGAGAGATGGATGGATCAGGAAGGTTCATGGAGGAGGTCTGCTAGAGGCCAGGCCTTCAGTGAGGGCTGCCAGAGAAGAGACAGAGTCTGAGGGAGGGATGGGTGAGTCATGCTTGGTGGTCAGTGGTAAGGGAAATCTCACAGCTCTAACTGATAGCAATCAGATCCCTTTTTATTTATACAGGTTTCACAGAACAGACAAATGATTATCCAAGAAGTATAGATTATGTGTTTGATTTTTCATTACATGTACAGGGTTAAAAGTTCAGTCACAATTAGAAAATACAAATAGAACAGATGTTATTATCAACCCCATAACTGCAGTTTAATGTGTGTCCTCCAAAGCAAGCAGCAAGCACACTTATTATATGACAGCATACTTCTAGGATACCAGTATTTGCAGGGTCTTAAAGCTTTTTTTTTTTTTTTTAGATTTACTAATTTATTTTTTATTTTTAAAGATTTATTTTATGTATGTGAGTACAATGTTGCTGTCTTCAGACACACCAGAAGGGGGGGCATCAGATCTCATTACAGATGGTTGTGAGCCACCATGTGGTTGCTGGGAATTGAACTCAGGACCCCTGGAAGAGTAGTCAGTGCTCTTAACCACTGAGCCATCTCTCTAGCCCCCAGTATTTGTAGTTTTAAAGCACTCTACATAGATAGAAAATATCTGAACCAGTCTTTATGAGTAGCAAATACTAGTACCTAACTCCTTTTACTGTTTGGTTCCATCATCTACGCTATAAAATAGGGAAGGTTTATTTTAATCTATCTTATTTACTGAGTTCCTTCAAAGGTGTACCCTGTATGACCCTCTGTCTTTAAACTGTGTTCAGAGAGCTCTAAGCATATTGTAAAAGCCCTTGAATCTGTAACCCATTCTCCTGGCCAGCCAGAGTTTGTCAGTTGTCTCTGTTTACCCTGCACCAATTATACTGGTTGAGTTTGCTTAGGGGTGGATACCCCAAGAAGATTCCCGGAGTAATGGCCTCTAAAGAAATTTCTAGCAGTGTGCTTACCTGTGCTTAACTATCTTCAGGGCATAGGAAGACTTCAAATAGTGACCACATAAAGTTATATTTAGGACTTTCCTAAATAGACTCAGATAATTTTCTCAGGAAAAAACATAAATTGTAATGCAAAAAGTTCCTAAGATTGCAACACGCAGAGACCTAAAACCCAAAAGTGAGAGACAGAGTGACAGCAATTACAGCATCTGACTCAGCACTGCTAGAACTGTCAACAGCTTCATGACTCTCGCCATGTCCAGTGATATGGCTGTGCCAGAGGTCATTGCTATAATAAATCTTTTCAGGTCATTTGTTCAGCTTAAGTAGTGTGTCTAGTGATGACTAGAAAATGGGATAGGTGAGCAGTATGGCTACTCTAATACACTGAACATAGAAGGCTAAGTACTTTTTATGTAGTTCTATGTTTTGTGTTTGTGTGTGTTACATGTATGTTTGTGTGTGTATGTGGAGTCCAGGGGTCACTGTCACTCTCTTCCTCATTTGGGCCCCCCCACCCCCAGAGTGTGTGTGTGTGTGGGGTGGTGCGGATGACTTACTCTGTAGCCCCAGCTGGTCTAGAATTTGCTTTTTTGTAGACCAGGCTTCTCCTCAAACTCACAGAAATCCTCCTGCCTCTGCCTCCCAAGTACCGGGATTAAAGGTGAGGACCACTGCACCTGGCTTGCCCTGGTCTTATTTTTTGAGGCAGGGTTTCCACCTAACGAGTTTGAACTTTGCTGGCCAGCCATTGAATGCCAGAGCTCCTCACGGTGCTGGACTTACTCTGTTGTTGTGCCCAACTTTTCCTTAGATTCTAAGGCACCTGAACTTGGTCCTCACGTCTGCTCAGCAGGCACCTCGCTGACTTAGCCGTAACCCTGCCACTCGTGTTGCATTTACTTAAGTTTGGCTGCGGCTTTGGAAGTAATGAAAGTCTTCACTGCCCTTGGCTCAGGCAGTCTTCATGGCCTTTGGCTCAGGCAGGCATTGGGTCTTACGGAGATTGTGTACGGTGGGGCTACTCCATAATCTAAATGCTCACAGTGACCATAATGGAACTGAAGCTACTTAATTGTAAACGTTTAAAAACAGGGTGTGAAATGATAAAAGCAGGTATATCAAGGTGCTTCTTTTTGTCGTTCTTTTAAAGCAGCAAGGAGAAATTAAGGATCAGACAACCGGAAATGCTCCATCGAATACTCCCTCGGGTAATGAATCTTCATTTTATATCTGTCTTAATTTTTAGAAGTACTTGATTTACCTGATACTGAACGGAAAGGAATTTACTTACTTTGGTACCCACTCTTGCTCTTTTCCCTGAGTGTTCCTAGCCCGACAGCTTCGTAGGCTGTTGAGTTGACATTTGTCGGGGTATTGCTGAGGTAAGACAGCTCTTTAGGAATCTTATCAGAACTCACACTCGCTGAAATGAAGACATTACATGTCTGTGGAGTGTACAGCCATGAGTGGGACGTGGCTGTCACTCTTCCCCTGAGTTCAGGACTGACTGTTAGGACCAGAGGTCTAGGACAGTGGAGAGAACTACTCTCAGTCCTGTGGGTTACTTTCTTTAAGAGTGTGGTCCTGGGGTTGGAGAGATGGCTCAGCTCAGTGGTAGAGGTCCTGAGTTCAATTCCCAAAACCTTGCCTCACAACCATCTGTAAAGAGATCTGATGCCCCCTCTTCTGGGCCCTGGGTTTATATATAATAAATAAAATAAAAAAAAAAAAAAAAAAAAAAAAAGTGTGGTCCTAGGGTTAGGTGGTAGGCTGACTTTTTGCTCTCCCCATCTGTATACAGGTAGCTGGAATTTAAAAGACTTGTCATTAGAGAGCTGTGTGGGTTTTGCTTATTTGCTTAGCCCTAGGCTGTGGTAGGACTCTGGCGGAGTGTGACTATATCTTGGGCAGGAAGTTTTGTTCTGCGTGGGGATATATATATATATAGGTTTACTTAAAATTGTCTCACAGTGCTTTTTAGTGTAGTGTTACAGGTGAGAATAGGGTCTGTAGGAGAAAGTAATGGGATTACTTTTTGTTTTTGAAGGTGCTATATATTATCTTCACTTTTATTCCAATTTCTCAGAAATTGTTTCTCTTCTGAGTTGTGTGTATTTTAGAGTCACAGTGTAGCAAGTCAGTTTCGCCTTTGTAGGCCACTCGTGGGCTGTCGAGTGTGTTTGTTGTATCCATCCTCTTAAGAATTCGATATTGGAGGCAGGAGACAAGGCTCAGTTGGCAAAAGCGCATATGACTGATGCACACGTGAGGAGCCGAGGCTGAGACCCTAGTGCCCCATGCTTACAGTGAACGTTTGCAATCCCAGTACTCGGAAGGCCGAGACAGACAGATATATTCCAGAAGTTGTAGCCGCTGTTCTATCCAAATGGGCAAGTGACAGGTTCAGCGAGACCCTATCTCAAAACGTGAGGTGGAGAGTGAATGGGGAAGAGAGGTAGGGTAGCATTGGCCTCTCCCTTCCACAGCGTGAGTCCACACATGCAAACACAAAGTGGGACGTGTGCCATGTGCAGTTGTTAAGCTATGAAACTCTGCTGCCCTCAGGTGCAGGCTCTGTCAGCTTACTGCTCCATTTGCCCACCCGAATTAACAAGAGAACCCACATGCCTAGGTTAATTTTTAGTATTTTCTGGGCTAAAAGGAAAATAGATTGTATGTATCTTATGTTTGGCAAGTGTTACATTAAGAATATTAGTTCCTGGGGGCTGGAGAGATGGCTCAGCGGTTAAGAGCTCCGACTGCTCTATCAGAGGTCCTGAGTTCAATTCCCAGCAACCACATGGTGGCTCACAACCATCTGTAATGAGATCTGATGCCTTCTTATGGTGTGTCTGAGGACAGCTAGTGTGTACTCAAATAAATAAAAATAATAAAAAAATATTTAAAAAAAAAAGAATATTTAGTTCCTCTAAGATCCATTTTTTTCTCCAACAGATTAATCATGAGATAGTGTATCAAACAAGTGTTTCAAGTCCAAGCTTCTCCCCGGTGAAGGAAAGTGTTCCAAGACCACATATTTCTGAAGTCGCGAGTCCCTTTGCAGCAAGGATCATAAATAACCACCTTGTTTCAGCCCAGCCTGAGCCTGAGAGCAACAGGTCAGTGGTGCAAGGAGCCTACATAAAGGAGTTCTACATAAAGTAGAACACTCTCGGGCCTTCCTGGGACTCTTCTACAGCAGTTAGGGAATTCTAAGAAATTACAGCCACGCAACTGTGAAAGTGCTCCAGGATTCCCTCTACCTTCTTCAACCATGTATTTAAGTCAGCTAAAACCATGGACTGAGTGGGGAACTCTGGCACATAAGGTAACCTCAGCCTCTAGGACATGGAGGAGTCCAGAGTCCAAGTTCATGCTGGCCAGTGAGGGTCCACGGCCAGCCTACAAGACTCTGCTGTTGAGGAACAACAAGGTTCCCTGTGCACATGGTGTGCTTGTGTGCATGTGTGCGTGCATGCATGCGTGCGTGTCATGTATTATGTGGTTTGATCAAGTCACTACCTCTTGCTATGTTGATGACAGTATCTTACAAGCATCATGAACTTGTTCACATAGCCCAATCACGCTCTGGGCATGTAATATATTTGGATGAGTAGGTGGAGCGGGAATACAGAAAGACAGGCATGGTCCGTGGATTTGTTAGTTATCCCTAACTTAGTCAGAGGCTGTTTTGTGTGTAGTGTGCTAAGTGGTGGCCCACTCAGATGAAAAAAGCACACACTTGCGTGAAATCTAGGATCTAGGAGAGCCAGTCGTCACACTGCTGGACACTGGGAGGTGAAAGGACCAGGCTTTCTGAGCGGTTGTATAGCCTTCCCAGTCTCAGAGTAGAATTGAGGTAAGTTTGGTTAGTAGGGTAGTGGCCTGGACTCAGGTCCCAGCACTGTATGAAACCATTTGTGAGGGTGAACTCAGCCTTTGGAGACGGAGGCAGGAGGGCCAGAGTTCAGATTTATTCTTGCCTACATAGCAAGTTCAAGACCAGCCTGAGCAGAGTCCATGAGACCCTGATTCACGGGAAAATAAACTAACTGATTACACGAATAAAGATGGGTGGAGTGCTAGAGCAGCCCTTCGGGAAGATGATTGCCAGGCAGGATGATGTGCTCAGGCCTTTGCATATGTGTGTACTTCCCACCCCACACAGAGTATAAGTGATCTTGTTTATTATTAATAAGTAAATTATTAGAAAACAGGAAACTCACAGGAGAGAACTGAAAATGTAGCTGGGCCTAATGATATAGCTGAATTGGTGGAGTGTCTGCCTAGGATTCACAAAGCCACTGTTTCAGTCCCTAAACCTCATACAGCTGAATGTGACAGTTCACACCTGTAATCCTGAGAAAAGTAAAGAAAAGGAAGCTGTTTGCATGCAGGTCAGTATGTGTCCACACACTTGTAGAGGCCAGCAAGGACATCAGGCATCCTCTGATATCCCTGGCTACTTCATGCTCTTAAAGACAGGGTCTCTTGCTGAACTCGAGTCTCGATGTCTTACATGACGGGTCAGTGCATTCCTTTGTGTGCACCATACACTGCTGCTATTGCAAGCACCCGCCCAGCTTCTTTCCATGGACTCTAGGGATTTGGACTCAGTCCTCCCCTTAAATAGCAAGGTCTCTTACCTCCTAAGCTATCTCCCCAGCCTCCAGACAACTCGTCATTTAGGGAAAATTATTTTATATGAAATTGACCTGGACCAGCAGGTACTCTTCAGCAATGGAGTCCTAAGTGGGAGGTGGATGCAAATGAGAAGGAGAGAGGAAAGGAGGAAGAGGAGGGGGGAAAGAAAGAGGAGGAGGAAGAGGAGGAGGAAGAAAAAAAGGAAGGAAGAGCTGAGGTCAGGAGGCTTTGCACAGCTCTGTCTTATGTCAACAAGGGCATTAGAAAGCACAGCATCCTCTATGCCCCTTTGTCTCTAGACCACCAGAGGCTGAGCGCGCAGCAGCCTGGGGACTGATGGCCATAGCCCTGTAAGGTGGGAAGAAGGGCTGGCTTCACGTCATTACCATTCACCAGACATGTTCCTGGTTTTAGACAGGAGCTACATTAGTTTTCAATGCATCAGAACCTTAGGAAAAATCTTGGATCAGCCTAATCTTCAACACAAAACAATAGAGAGTACTGTTTGCCTTTGATGGCTGTTGGGGAAAATTATGATAGATGAAATTGTCGTTGCCTTTCTCACAACTTCAAGAAAGTGTCTGAGTTGAGGCCGACATTCTGTTTGTATTTATTATAGGGCTTGGAACCACATGCAGAAAGGTGTCTGTCAGTTTAGAGAATTGATTTACCAGAGAGAGGTGTCAGTAGTCAGCCAGTGGTGGAGAGCCTTTAATCAGTTCTCAGGAGGTAGAGTCGGGCAGGTCTGAGTTCAGGATAGCCTAGTCTACAGGATAGCCAGAACCATGTAAAGAAAAAAGTAACCAAGAAAGAGAGATACTTCAATCTCAATTATTTTCTAATAGTAAAAGAAGGTAATTTGTATGTTCAGTTCATTGTTAGCACTAAATAGTGTGATTATTGAAAAAGCAAGCATGAGTATTTCTTACAATTTCAAGACAGCGAACTTTGTAATAGTACCTAAGTTAGAGCAGTTACTTCGAGGTCACTGTATTGTGCACGTGAGATCTCCCCACTGGGTTCATGTTTGAGCACTTGGTCCTTGGCGATGCTGCCTCAGAAGACCATGTGACTTTGAAGATGAGGCACATGTCTGGGGACACTGTCATGAGTGTGTAGCCTGGCCCCCTTTCCCACCTGTTTTGCCAACATCTGAGGGGTCCCAACCACACATTCCCCACTGTCAAACCTTGCTGGGCCGTTCTCCTTGCACACCCTCAGACTGTGAGCCACAGGAGCCTTCCCTCATCAAAGTACTTTTTCCCCAGACGTTCTGTCACAGAAAGAACAGTGGTTTCTCTTGCCCATGCTTTACAAACTCATATGGACATTTTTTTTTCCAGCTTGAAGCGGAGGCCTAGTGTTCGTTCGTCAATTCTGAATGCAAAGACTCGGAGATTAAGCAATCCTCCAATTGAAAATTCATCTTACAAAAATGATGATGATGAAGATGTCATCATTTTGGAAGAAAATAGCACCCCCAAACCTGCAGTGGATCTTGACGTTAGATCAGATATTGAAGTTAAGTCAGAGCAGAGCCACGCTGAGCAGACTGGCATTGAGGTTGAACTTGTAAGCAGTCCTCAGCCTGGTGTCCAGACCAGTTCCACAAGCACTGCCACCTCTAGGTGTGACCAGGGCACTGCCGCCTCCACTCAGACAGAAGCACCAGGCCTGATGGTGAAAAAGGAAGAAAGTATGGAGGAGGACATGGATGTGAGGAACGGCAGAGCTGCCCTGTCCTGTGTCAGTGCTGAAGTGAAAGTGCAGGAGACCTCGGCTGAGTCAGCAGATGCTGCTGGGCATCAGTTACAAGAACTGAGAAGCGAGCTGCTTTTAGTCACACAAGAAAGAGATGATTACAAGAGAAAGTGTCAGGTATTTGCTGACCAGATACAAGTGTTGCAGCGAAGACTGTTGGAGATGAATGACCAATGCGTGAAGAAGGAGATGTGCCACCAGTCCACTGAGATGGACGCAGTGTTTCTGCTCGGAAGTGTTAATGGTCAGTCTGAAAGCCCAGGCCACGTGGGGTCTCAGTATCAGCAAGCACTGGAGGAAATAGAAAGGCTGAAGAAACAGTGCAGCGCTCTGCAGCACGTGAAGGGTGAGTGCAGCCAGTCTTCCTGCACCGAGAGCAAAAGCGAGATGGACGAGATGGCCGTGCAACTCGACGATGTGTTCCGGCAGCTGGACAAGTGCACTATTGAGAGGGACCAGTACAGGAGCGAGGTGAGCTGCTGAGAGTAGGGAGTGTGCACTTACACGGAGTAAGGATTGTGTTTATTGAATGTCCCTTGCGCCTTTGGTTCTTAACTAAGGAGTAGGCCTCCTGGAGCATTTTTTGATTCTTAAAAGTTCTAAATAGGGGCTGGCTGATGAGATGACTTTTGCGTGATGAATAATGTCTTTCTTACACGTGTGGGGTCTGAAAGCCTACCTAAAAGCCCACTGGACATGAACCTCTCTGATAGCAGCAGTGTGCAGGAAGCAGATAGATTTGCAAACTCTAGGATCATCAAGAGAAGGCTACCCCAGTAAATGAAAGTGCAGAGTCAATTATTAAGGAAGACAGGGATATCATCCTCCGGCTTATACACAGACACACACACACACACAGACACACACACACACAGACACACACACACACACACACACACACCCCACACACACACACCCCCACACACACACACACGCCCCAATAATAATAAAAGAAATGGATAACTAAATAAACGATACATTTACCACCAAGGTGGTGGTAAATGCCTGTAGTCCCAGCACTTAGGATATAGAGTCAAACAGAAGTTCTAGGCCATCCTCAATTCACGGTAAGGGTAAGTTTGAGGCTGTCCTGGGCTACGTAAGATCCTATCTGCTCTCCAAGCCACTCCTCCCCCAATCCTGTCCAAAAAATGGTTTGAGAGTACTAGAAAACAGTGGGAAATGGCTGGGTAGGGTGAGTGTGCTGTAGTGAACAAGATGCTGTACTCGGTCTAGTAGAGCTTAGCATGTGAGGCAGCAAGTTTCTTAGCTAGCATGTGAGGCAGCCAGGCACATCCTCATGGAGGATACGGTGGCCCCTGCACTGTGCGGACAGGCTGCTGTGCTCTGGGTTGGCTTTTTAGTGCAGCTGTGGTCTGAGATGGAGCCTCTAGGCTACAGGAGAGAAGGGCTCATCATCAGTGCCTGGGAAATGTACTTCAGACTGTTAAAGGAGTTTTCCTCTGACTAAGATAAACAGTGGACATAAGGGTGTGAGCAGTAGTCAGTGTGTGTGTGTCCTACTTCAGATTTGTTGCAAAGTGTTTTGTTATTTTATGCATATAGGTGTTTTCCCTGCATACATCCCTATATCTTATGGGTGCCTGGTGCCCTGGGAGGCCAGAAAGGGGGTGTGGGTTCCCCTGGACCTGGCACTGCAGTAATTGTAGGATCGTCAGTGAGCTGTCTCTCCAACCCTATATACACACTCTTAATAATAGGTAATCTTGTGTTAAATGACAAAACATAAGCAAGTTGGTACAAGCTTTTGCTATAACTTTAATATTAGGTGGATAAAATGAGAGCATTAGCCCCTTGGTGTTCACATTTTAGGGTCCACTTAGTTTGTCAAATGGTAACTAACACTTTGTCCTCACTATAAAATGATAGAGAAATGAATCTAAGTAAATGAAACATGTCTAATGGAAAGTTACCAGGGGCTGGGCTGGAGCTCAGTGATGGATGGGGTCCCTGTAAGGCAAGGCCTGAATTCCCAGCTCTAAGAGAAGGGCAACGCCGACCCTGCTGGGGAATGGATGTGTGCATTCAGCGTGTTTGGCGGCTGGTGTTTATCAGGGTGGCTCTTTACGTTCCTTACCTTTCCTTCCACTTCGATTGTATTTTTAAATCTTGTTCTTACAACATTTATTTTTCTCAGGTTCAGTTACTGGAAATGGAGAAATCACATATGCATTCTCGGTGTGAAGAACTCAAGACTGAAGTTGAACAGTTGAAGTCTACAAGTCAACAGGCAGGAGCAGATGTTTCAACTTCAAGCAGTGCTGAGGAAGCTGTCAGTTATGTGGACGGTGAAAGGTATTGGCGTCTTGGCAGAGCACTGGTGACCTCGCTTTACACATGCTCAGTAGACACTGTTCTCAGAAAGCCACTAATGGGCATGGTGGTACAGCAGAGCTTCTGATATGGAAGGCTAAGAGAAGGAACACGTCATTGCTTCAAGTTGCCGAGTTAAGGGGTAGAAAATGATTTGGATTATATGGGTAAAAAGTGAAAACACTGAGCTTAATCTTTGAAAATGGGCTAAATTCCACCATGACTGACTTAAGACACTCCCTCCCTCTCCCTCTCCCTCTCCCTCTCCCTCTCCCTCTCCGTGTGTGTGTATGTGTGGGTGTGGGTGTGTAGTATTTAATATAATATTAATATCAGGGCTGGAGAGATGGCTCAGAGGTTAAGAGCACTGACTGCTCTTCCAGAGGTCCTGAGCTCAATTCCCAGCAACCACATGGTGGCTCACAACCATCTATAATCAGGTCTGGTGCCCTCTTCTGGCCTGTAGTTGCATACATGCAGGCAGAAAGCTGTATGATGTATAATTAATAAATAAATAAATAAATGTATGTTTAAAAATATGAATATCAGATGAGGGCCAGGACATATTGTTAGCACGTCCTATTGACTGAGTAAGAGCTTGGACTATTTAGATTTTGGTGGGGGTGGTGAGGGTGTTTCTTTGGTGCAGTTGGGAATGTAACCCATGTCCTCTTTGAGAGCTGCAAGTCTAAACAAACAGATTATTGCCCTATCTCCATTGTCTTCTTGTCTGACCAAAAGCACCTTGGGGAGGAGGAGGAGGAGATTTATTGGGCTTTTGCTTCCAGGCCCCAGGCCCCAGGCTCACTGAGAGAAGTCAGAACAGGCCTGGAGGCAGGAAGCATGGAAGAAGGCTGAGTGCTGCTCACTTCCTGACTCGTGCTTACCTTAGACCAGTTATTCTAGACTTGCCAACCCAACAGTAGAGTCTACTAGGACAAACAGGTTAGAGAAAGCTCACAGTTTAATACCGCCTCCTTAACATTGCTCAAACCAAAGTTTTGGAAACTTACTCGACCACAGAAAATTTTTACCTTTTTATCCATAATTAAGGAACTGGGAGGTGGTATTGCACACTTTTAATCCTAGCACTTGGGAGGCAGAGGCAGAGGCAGAGGCACGTGGATCTCTGTGAATTTGAGGCCAGTCTGGTCTACAGAGCAAGTTCCAGGACAGCCAGGGCTACACAGAAACCTTGTGTCTAAACCATAGTTAAGGAACAATTGAGTTTACTTTCATTAACAGGAAGTTGAAATCCAAAGCCGTCCTTGGTGACGTCCTAGCACACTGCTGTTTGTCCAGGGGACAGCAAGTTGGAAATAACATCGAATGTGTGTGTTTTCCTAGTCCAAGTTGTCTGAAGAACCACGAGTTTTGTAAAACATTCTTGGACTTAGCCTAGCATCTAATAAATCAATTGGTTATTAATTAAATCCAGTTCTTGAGGTGGAGGTTTCTTTTCATTTTATTCTCTATTATTCCACACAAATTTTTATCTTTTCGTTTTTAAGTTCCATAAGGGAAGTCATGTATATTGTAATCCTCACCTAATCAGCCAATGTCTATGTTTGCAGCCTCAAACTTCGTTCTCTTCGTGTCAACGTAGGACAGCTGCTGGCTATGATTGTGCCTGATCTGGATCTTCAGCAAGTCAATTATGACGTGGATGTAGTGGATGAGATTCTAGGACAAGTGGTTGAACAAATGAGTGAGATCAGCAGCTCTTAAGTGCAGACATCCGGTGTGGGTTCCACTTCCCGTGTAAAGTGCTAGGTCACAGACTGAAGAGCCGTACCTTTCTGTATTCTATGCATTCTAGTGTCACAGGCACTGTGCACACACAATCTGGACATACATGTCCCTGTGAATTGCTGGTACTGAGCAGCAGAATTGGCTAACTTAGCTTCTGTTCTGAATGTAAATATTTGTATTAAGTCCATACATATTTTTTTATTGCCCTAGAGACTGGTGTTTTTCACCAAGAGCTTTTCAGGTTGTTACTACGTTTGTGAAATTTTTCTGGCTTCCTAAAAATGTATTTTTCTCAAAATTGAGGGCTGTGCCATAATGTAAATGGATATGTTGCTACTGTTGTTTTCTTAAATGAGCATAAGACAGGTGTTGAGATAATGTAATGGCACTCCTGCCAGGGTCTGCTTGTAAGAGAGTAGAGCATTCCTTCTGTTTGCTATGAAGGCCTGTCTCTGAAATAATTCTGTTCCTAGAGAGGAAAGCCAAAGCTAGCTGCATTTGCCTGGCTTTTTCTTGTGCTGAGATTGCTAATTGTCAAGTAAAAGGTGTTTTCCAGGACAAAGAAAGGATCTTTAAAGTGTTAAAAATATCCAGTGACAACCATGTTTACTTTGAAGCCCATTTTTGGCTGTTGATTCAGCATGAAGTGGGCACAATAATTATTTGAGATTTCTTTTTGTGAAATTTCCTGTACAGCCTTTGTAGGGTTAACGTAAGCTGAGAAGGCGGTCTTCCTCAAACAGTACTGCATATCTTTACTGTATTATGAATGTAAGTGTTTTTTAGCCTGGAGTTAATCATAAGGACCTGGGATCATAGCACCACATGCTGTAAAATATGCTTTTACTGGTCCCAAGTTTTGTGCAATCTGAAAAGAGGTGGCTTTTTATTATATATGTAACTGTATATAATTAAGAATCATATTTTCCACAACTAAAATGTGTTATTTTTTCCAAAGTTTTATTGTTGCTATTTATTATTTTAACTTTTGTTTCTGAAAATTCAGTACATACTCATTTTGTGTGTGTGGTATATACATATATACACTCTGTTGTATATGAAATTGAATCTTTATGTATATTATCTTCTGGAAATTGCAAATAAATGAAGTTCTTGTTTTTATTTAATTGATGCAGCTGATTTTCTCTTGAGTTGTGCTAAGTGTGTTAGTGGCAGACCTCACAAATGCTCTGGAAGCAGCCACTGTAGTGTGAGTTCCTCTCTGACGACGGAAGGAAGACTCACTGCTCTTGGAGGGGGAAGTCCTGGGGACAAAGCTGGAGCTCTGTACCCTACCACTGAGCCACATCTGGCCCAGTATGAAACTGTGTAAGCTGTACATCTTGTCTGGACAACGCCATCTATGTAAGTCGTGGAGGTTTCCAGGATGTTTGAGGTTTACACAAAGGATCTTGGGAGGCGCCATGTTTCTTTTGGTTGTCTAGGCCCTTTAAAATATCTTTTATATGGCCATGAGGTGGCTTAGTGAGAAGTCAGGCATAGAACTGCTAAAATGGTGTGCTCACGACACAGGCTCTTTGACGCGTTTTCATGTTTTCATCCTTGTTACACAAGAGGCTGAATGGCGCGAGAAGACAGCGACATTGCCCTTGACAGCCTGGCACTAGAGAAATGGTCTTGCTGTTTGTGCACAAGTTAACACAACACAGAACCTGAGGAAGGTTGCCACAACAACGGTCTCTTACAAACCGCACACTCTAGTCAGCTTCAGAATGACTGGCAGCTGAGACCACAGACTAGGACAGACATGGTGTTGCACATCCCTCCCTGTGTTCTTGGACCTCAGATCCCTTGTGTCCTTGGTTTCTCTGGTTTTATACACTTCTGCGCTTGAACATTTCGGGCACGGCCAGCCTTCTGACTTAGTGGCACGGCATCATCTATAGCGTTCACGCACAGGAACCACACAGTTGGGTTATGCAGAGCAGTTTTAAGGTAATAACCCTGTGCTGGCCACATTAATTGCTGACCTTGGCCTTGTTGGATATTCCTAGGCGTGACCTGCACTGGGGAACCATGCTGCTGCTGCACAGTGCAATCATCCCGAGGCTGGGGGTCGTGGAGGGGTGGTTAGAACTTCCAAAGTTAAGTTTGCAACCCATTATTAAACCAGTCCTTGGGGGTTATGCCCAATAATGGGGTTTTTATTTGGTCTTGTTTTCTGTCCCTGATTGGTCTAGAACTCATTTATATAGGCCAGTCTGCCTTAGAACCATGTGGCAATCCAGCTAACTGCCTTGTGAGTTGGATTAAAGGTGTGTGCTACTCATCTAGCAATGAATGCGTTTTTTAAACACTTGCCTAGTTAGTCACAGCTGCCACCAGGGATGAGCCACTGTTCCGTAGCTCTTTGATGAGTGCTCACAAACACCATACTCGAGGAGCAAGCAAGAAAGGGGAGAGGAGAGTACTCTCCCGTGGGAAGTGTGGTGGAATGATGGTGTGGTGCTAAGACTGCCTCGTGCTCTGAAGGCAGCTACCACCGAGTTCCAGAGGTGGCTGCAGAAACACACACAATGCTTGCTGCATTTGTGTCTCGGTTTACACAGAGGTTCTCAGCAAGGCCTTGGTACCAGAATCCAGCATCACTCCTTGAGAAGGTTCAAGACAGGCTGCATCACACCACTGACAGCAAGAGGCCTTGGGACCCACTCTGAGTCTTCATTTGTTTTCTCTTGCTGTGAAGGGTTTGGAAAAAGGGCCGTACTTATGCTTGTCTTCTAATATGTCAGAAAGACCATGCAAATGAACAAACGCCACATTTCCTTTCCAGATGCATCTGCAGTGTAGATTCTTTGCAGGGATAAGGTTAGAGCATGTGTACCTTTTACTGGGCGCTGTTCAGAGACTGGCAGGGATTTCTGTTTCTTGGTGTAGCAAGTACCTGAGTGGTTCCCCAGCTCTCACATCTCGCTGATTCTCTAATTTGATGTGTAGGCAAGAATGGCAGGTATGCCTCTCAGCCTTAGGTCGAGGTGTTTCTGTTTTGTTTCATGTTTGCTTTTCAAGACAGGGTTTCTCTGTGTAACAGCCCTGGCTGTCCTGGACCTCACCAAGTAGACCAGGCTGGACTCGAACCTGTCTGATATTAAAGGCATGCACCACTACTGCCTGGCAGTGTTTCTATTTTCTTTTTTTTTTTTTTTTTTTTTGCCTGTTCTTTATTATTGGATTGCTTTGGTAATGAAACCAAAACCTTGTGCTGACCTTGGCAGCTATGTGAAAAAAAAACACTTTAGCTCACAGATGGATTCATTGACATGAGAGTCTCTGGATTCCTGAGATAATTCCTACATTGTGGATGTCAGCTTAGTGGAAAGGAAAATGTAACGACATTCACTGCTTCGGAATTAAGTTTCTTGGCTACATTGTTAATGTTATGGCCCTTGCCTTGGAGTTGAGTTGGGAGTTGCACAGTCAAATTGACTGTCACTGCAGCCACCACTAAACCGTGAGCCAAGATCTCCTAAAGTCTGCTGATAATTAAGCAAGACTACAAAATAGACAAAACTGTAGGTAGTCCTAGAGTTCTGTGTAAGAGTAGACACACAGCACAGTCAGAACGACCATCAAAACAAAACGCGAAAAGCCAAAGCAAGATTCTAGCATTGAAACCCTGGGATTTGTCCACTAGAAAACAATTTTATCATCCAAATGAAGTCCATCTTCGAGATGTGCTTACGTGCTGGACAGTGGTGGTGAGCCCAGCCTGGTCTACAGAACAAGTTCCAGGACAGCCAGGGCTACACAGAAAACCCAAAATAATAAAAATCGTGGGCTGGAGAGATGGCTCAGTGGTTAAGAGCACTGTCTGCTTTTCCAGAGGTCCTGAGTTCAAATCCCAGCAACCACATGGTGGCTCACAACCCATCTGTAATGGGATCCGATGCCCTCTTCTGGTGTGTCTGAAGACAGCGACAGTGTACTCACATATATAAAATAAGATAAATCTTAAAAAAAAAAATAAAGGGCTGGAGAGATGGCTCAGCCATTAAAGGCTAGGCTCACAAACAAAAAAAAAAATAAAATAAAAAAAATCATAACAATAATGTTAAAAATAACAAAAGGATGCTTAAACAAGTCAGCAGGTTGTATCTACTACATTCCTTTCCTTAGGCTTCAAGAAATAGACTCCTTCCTTACTGTCATATTAGTTCTTGATCTGAGTAATTTGCACCAGGACTAGAGTGGTAGCTGAGTTGTCATTTGCATAGGGACCTGTGTTCAGTCCCCAGAACCCTTGTAAAAAGATCCAGGTGCGGTGTGACTCCTAGTACCTGGAAGCCCAGGCACAGTCACACAGCCGATTTGAGTCCCAGGATGATGAGAGTTGGCCAGCACTTCAGGAGCAACACTGAAGACCTACAACTGCCACTGAAGTCCTTTGTACAAACAGAGACAAAAGCAGAAAGTGTGCCACTCTGTCAGGGTGTTGTGTTTTGTCACCTGAGCTTCCCTAGTGAATTTTGTTGATAGTGTCATTCATACCTGTGTGTAATGATTTGATTGATTTCATCCCCCTGCCATTCTCATCAAATCCTCTTCAGCCCTACCACATCCTTTCCTGGGATCACATTTCGGGTTTGCTTTGTGATGAGTTTAAGTTAGCCAGGGCCATCTGTGTGACCATTGGATTGGGGACTATTCCAGTGGATGGGGTCACCATTGGATATGCAACCAAAGGTAAGTATTCCCTCTCTCCCTGACAGTAATGAATAGTCCAGATTCAGGAGTGGGACTGTGGAGCCTCCGCCCACTCTGCCCATGCTTGACTGAAGGGCCTATTGTGTGTGCTCATTACAGCTGGTGACCACGGTGTCTTTGTCATGCTCGAGAGATGAGTTCACAGCACTCGCCATCTAGCTCTGACATTGCACTCTCTAGCCCTGCAATATGCCCTAAGCTTTAGAGGGGACAGATAGCGTAAATGCCTGGCTTAGGTCACTCATCTGCCATTTATTTTGACCCTTATTTTGAGTCTGCGTTCACAACCCATTGTTGGGAAGAGAACTCCTTCAGGCAACTGAGTGTACACAAACAAATATAAGGCAGTTTTACATTCAGCTAAGCAGTATTGAAGAGCCACACCATTCCCAGCTAGCTCTTAGTCTCTCTCTCTCTCTCTCTCTCTCTCTCTCTCTCTCTCTCTCTCTCTCTCTCACATTTATCTACTTATTATATACACTGTAGCTGTCTTCAGACACCAGAAGAGGACATTGGATCTCATTACAGATGGTTGTGAGCCACCATGTGATTGCTGGGATTTGAACTCAGGACCTCTGAAAGAGAAGTCAGTGCTCTTAACCGCTAAGCCATCTCTCCAGTCCCACTCTCAGTCTCCTTATAAGTCGCCTCAGTCACGGTGTCTCTTCCCAGCCATATTGGCACCACTATTCCACAAGTGGGCACATCTAACTGTTGTTTCCAGAGCTCCTGGAAAAAACCAATTCTAGAATACATGCATATATACACATATACAAATGTATGTATGTGTATGTATATATTAAATAAAGTACATATATATGTATGTGCATATACATACACTAATAGGTATTCCTATTATAGGAGTATATGGTATATATTTATATACTCTAGTGTGTATATGTACATATATGTCTATATATGCATATATACATATGCACACATATATGCACATGTACACATAAGAGGCAACAACTGGTATGATCTCCAGAAGTATTGCTGGGATTACTGGCCACACTGTTGTGGTTGACATTTGGAGCCCAAGTGTATTTGCAGAACTGGCAGCTGACAAACCACTTTTCCATGAAGACTGAAAACTTGATGAACTCTCGGGCTTTTCAGATAAGCTAAGGCTCCTGATAAGGAAGTGGAATCTTTACACAACTCTAAGAATAAATAATTCCTCAAGTGCAAACCCGGAAGCCGTATCCCCTGCTATTAATGCAGATGGAAATGACTTGGACTTACTGATGCTGCTAAATGAATTCTTAGACAAAATGGCACTGAGAATCACTTTGGTGATTCGGTAATTACGTTAAGATGATGTAGCTTGGGGCCAGAGAGATGGCTCAGTGGTTAAGAGCACTGACTGCTCTTCCAGAGGTCCTGAGTTCAATTTCCAGCAACCACATGATGGCTCACAACCATCTGTAACGGGGTCTGATGCCCTCTTCTGCTGTGTCTGAAGACAGCTACAGTGTACCCACATACATGAAATAAATAAATAAATCTAAAAACACTAACTATAATTAACCTCAGAAAATTTGCATTTTAAGGAAATAGGGGTTTTTTTATGGTTTTTTTTTTTTTTTTTTTTTTTTTTTTAGACTGGGTCTCTTGTATACCAACCCATCTCTCTGGCCCCTATAATTAATTTTTTTTAGAAAATTGTATGTGTCTGAGTTTTGCTTGTAAGTATGTATGTATCTATGTGTGTATGCCATATCTGTGTTGGAGGTCAGAAAAGGGTGTTGGGCACCTGGAACTGGAATAGTCATGAGCCACCATGTTGGTGCTGGAAACTGAACTCAGGCCCTTGACCAAAGCAGTAGGTAGGTGCTCTCATTGCTGAGTCCTCTCTAGCTCTTGAGATCAATCAGTTCTTTATAAAAACTTAACTTTTATATGCTGGCCTGTAAGAAGTCAAAACTATAAGAGACAAGGATCTTAAAAATACGTGAATTATTGAGAAGGGTCATGGAGGATGAATTAACCATTACATAATTGGAATAGGAGTTACTTGGTTTCCTACACATTCACCACGTAGCCCAGGCTGGCCTCAAACTTGCTGTGCAGTTAAGGATGACCTTGAACTCCTGACCCTCTTCCTGCTTCCACCTCCAGAGTGTTGGGATTACTATATAACCATTCTAGGCTTACTTCACATCCCCAAGAGAGGGCAATTTTATTGACATTTTGAAACTCCAGAGGCCATTTTGGGATATTTGGTGGGAAGGGACAGCTCTCAAATATTCACTGCGTGGGTGACTGTTAATTGGTAAAATTGGATGAGTCCCAAAGTTTCCCATCTGTTCTTTAAGAAATGTTATATATTTCTTTTTTGTTTAGTCTTAAGTAGTAGGCCTCTATATAGCTGAGGATAACCTTGTACTTAGGGTCCTCCTGATCACCAGCAGGGGCTGGTGACAGAACCCGCCGCTGTTTGCCTGTGCGCTATCAGCCGGCTGCGCCTCTAGCCCGGCTTTTCTTTCTACATTCAGGGCGGGCAGATCTGTCGGCTGAGCACGTGGCACTGACGCGTGGTAGGTAGGACATCCTACAACTCGGGTTAGCACGTCAACGCTAGACCAGCCTGGGCTCTGCGGAGGCGCGGGGATAGGATTCCCGGTACCGCCTAGCAGGAGCTACAGGACAGCCCTGCTCACGGGAAAGAAAGAAGTCCAGAGCCCCGCCCACCGGAAGCCACGGTGCAGCGAGAGTGCCGCCCACAGAGGGGAGGGATACCCTGGAATCCCCCAGCAAGAAAGTCTGTCTTGTGACAGCCCGCCCACGAGGGGCGTGGCCTCCTGGAACCACGCCTGCTGGGAGGCGTGATCGGAGGCGTGGCCTGCGGCGCGCGGGAAGCTACGGGCAGTGGCGGCTCTGAGTGGACCGAGTCCCAGCAGGTAGGTTCCTTGTTGATACCGGGTTTCTGAGCCTCTGGCCTGGGTCGGGCTGCAGCTGCTCGTTGGGGCCGCCGGTCCTGATCTCGGCGCGAGCGCAGGTGGAGGCCAGTTTGTCCCAGGCAGCAGTTTTCACCGGGACCCAGACTCCCGCGCCTCCCGCCAGGCCGGGCTGCGCCGCCTCAACCCGCGCCCCTTCCTGCGAATCCCCCTCCGCTGCCGCTCGCTGGGATGACCGCCCGTACCCCAGTACCGGTCTCTGGGACCCCCACCTCGGCGCGATGCTCTATGCTGCCCGGCCTCGCCTCCATCTGGGGTCTTTGGTTTCTTTCTCTTCCGGAACTGTACACTGGTGGAAGTCTCTGCCTGTGCGAGCGTTTTAGCTGAAGATTGCAGATGTCTGCGCTTCTCGCTGTTTACCGGCTCGCCCTTGCTGTTCCAGGGTCGCTGTTGAACTCTTTGCTAACATTCCTAGCCTCCCTTTGCCTGGCGGAGACTCTGGAGGATGAAAGTGATCACGTGTGAAATCGCCTGGCACAACAAGGAGCCAGTGTACAGCCTTGACTTCCAGCATGCGGCAGCCTGTAGGATCCAAAGGCTGGCGTCCGCGGGGGTGGACACCGCCGTTAGGGTAAATGGACAGGCGGGAGGATACAGGGAGTGGAGCGCACGTTTTCATTCCTTTGTTTAAAACTCAAGCAGCAACTCAAGTCGGTGTGCCACCTAGTCCAGTGTGCTAAATTCTCAGGCCTGACGTTAGCAAGGAATGCTGGGGAGATTAGCTTTCTTAATTAACATTGGCTACATTGTTACAATGTACAGTATTTTAGAATACTAAACTAGGAAGAACTCTGTGGTGCCGACATGTACCCCCAGTAACCGTAAGGTACAGATGGAGGGTCCGAAGTTTGAGATTCTCAATAGTAGTGGAGTTTGAGGCTAACCTGGGCTAGGTGAGACCTTGTCTCAAAATAGTAATATTGATAGTAATAGTTCCTGTGCTTTGCCCATTTGCTCTAGAAAGAACTGGAAGGAGGGGGTAGCAGGTACTGGTGCCGATGGTTTGAATTTTTGCTAATACTTCGATTTACAAAGTTTCAAAAAGGAAATTGCATTTTCTACCAGAAAATAAGTAGTTGTCTCCTGGGAGGGAGACAGGAGGTGGCTAGTGTGTTTCTGCAATGTCTGCTTTGCTGCCCACAGATCTGGAAGGTGGAGAAGGGGCCAGATGGAAAAGCCATTGTGGAATTCCTCTCCAACCTTGCTCGGCACACCAAAGCTGTCAATGTTGTACGCTTTTCTCCAACTGGGGAGATTTTAGCATCTGGAGGAGACGGTAAGTATTGTACTTAATAATCCTTAAACCGGACACTTAGGCATAATAGTGACATTTGAGCTGGGTGGGAGGGGGTTGTGTGACACGGTCCAGTGATCACAGCAGCATGTTGGAGGCTGAGACAGGAGGACTGAGAATTTAAGGCCAGCTCTGGCTAAACGGTAATGTTCTTTTCACAGAAAGAAAATCAGACAGTGAGATCTGAGCTGGTCGTATCTCTCTGTTTCCCCGTCTGCCTTGCAGCTCACTTAACCTTTGGGAGAATGGTTCAGAGTGGGAAGATGAAGAGCACAGCATTAAACTCAGAAGATGTGTCAGGAAATAGCTCGTTCTCCATTTGTCCCCTGCAGGCTGGTTGGGTGTGGTAGATCTGTCAGCATCCCAGAGGCATGTCTGGTTGTCAGAGTCAGCACCGCACCTCTGTGTAATTAATGGGCTTTGGGAGTGTTGTTGGGTTGATCTGTATTGTGTGTCTGCGTTTAAATGAGATGAAAGAATACAGAAAGGGGGGCTGGAGAGATGGCTCAGCAGTTAAGAGCACTGATTGTTCTTCCAGAGGTCCTGAGTTCAAATCCCAGCACCCACATGGTGGCTCACAACCATCTGGGATCCGATGTCCTCTTCTGGTGTGTCTGACAGCTACAGTGTACTCATATAAATGAATTAGATAAATCTTTAACAAAAAGAGAATACAGAAAAAGTAATCCTTATACCATACATTAAATACTCTGGACAACAGTAGAAAGTAAAAAAATCTTAGTTTTTGTTTGAAAAAAGAGGAATAGTTGTGTTCTGTGCCCTAATGCCCAGAATATGTGGGGTGTGAGTGTCCGTGTGCATGCATTGTACATTGTACACAGACATGATGTGCATGCATTCACACATTCACACAAGTAGAACAGTGTTACCAGGGCTGTAGACCGTCTCCTGTGAGGTGGCCCTGGGGCAGTTCCCATTTACAAAGCCCCTCAATCTTGCAGACCGAAACCTCCCTTTAGTCTGCTCATGGAGAGTGTTGACCTGTCCAGCCATTTCATCTCTAGCAGGCTCCCTGATGAGCTTCTATAGCTAGGATTCCAGGTAGCTTTGAGTGAGCTCCTTTTGTCGTCTGTAGTTCCTGTCTGTATTTCCTGCTCCCTCGTTTGCTCTCTTTTCTGGACATGGTAAAAGGATCATGTTACAGTGAGCCTGTAGTCACCTCAGGAGAAACCGTTAGGTCCTGACCATTGCTGTGTCAGGCTGAGGTGTCTGATGTGTCCGTACTGATATGGTGAAGGAGTGTGTGGCTTACACGTCCAAGCTGCCGAGCTACAAGTGCTGTCCGCAGATTCCTACACTCAGTCCTCACAGGGGCACTGTGAGGTGGGTATGCATCAAGATGAAGCCCACAGGCACAATCTGCAGACCCTCACTGCCTTTCCTCTTCCTGATCCGCCATCTTTAAGTTGTTTCTCTAGTTTCTTAATGCAGAGGTTCAAACTTTTTGTGTTTTCCTGAGGTGGGGTCTCACGTAGCCCAGGCTAACCTCAAACTCGCCATGTAGCCTTGCTTTGGATCCACCTACCCCAGTCTCCCAGGGGCTGGGTTACAGGCATGTACCACTGTGCACAGCCTGTCAGTGAGTGACTCCACAGGCCAGACCGTCCACCGAGCCACATAAAATGTACAGGACACCATAAAACTCCAGCAGTGAAGAGGGCACGGGAGAGCCTGGCTCACGTCGTGCTGATTTACCTCACAGATGCCGTCATCCTGCTGTGGAAGATGAATGACAGCAAGGAGCCGGAGCAGATCGCCTTTCAGGATGAAGATGAGGCTCAGCTGAATAAGGAGAACTGGACTGTGGTAAAAACCCTGAGGTAACAGGGGAGGGGCCGCCGCTGCAGTTTGTTTTCTAATTAAAGGTCTATTTTGGTTATTCTAACTTATGATTGTTTGGTTTGTGAGTGAAGTGCGTTGTGTGTGAGTAACCTCAGAGGTCAGAAGAGGGCAGCAAATCCCTCAGAGCTGAAATCGCAGGGGTTCTGTGGAGCCCGCCTTGAGGCTGAGAACACAGCTTGACTTCGGATTAACAGCAAGTGTGATTAAGTTCCACTTCACAGTCTGAATACCTTAATAGTTTATGTACCTAACGTAAAGCCTTTGCCTACTTTATAAGAGAATAAAGAATTAGAACAAGATAAAAATACATTTTTCTCCCCCTTATGAAGTTTCCCTTGGGGAAAAAGAATCCGGTCTTCCCCGACCTGGTTTTTGAGCCAGCCTAGTCTAGCTGTGTAGCCCAGGCTGGTCTTGAACACTCCACCCTATTCCCTCGGCTTCCTAGTGCTTGGAATATCATTGTGGGCTCGTGATGCCCTCTGATTCACATTAGATACAAATGTCCTTGAAAACAAATGTTTAGAGCCAGGCCTGACACAGCTCCACTGAAAATCCCTACAGTCTAATTCCAGTGTGTGGTTTTAGACTTCGAACTCCCCCCCACCCCACCCCCAGTTTTTCGAGACAGGGTTTCTGTGCGTAGCCCTGGCTGTCCTGGAACTCACTCTGTAGACTAGCTGGCCTTGAACTCAGAGATCCTTCTCTCTCTGCCTCCATAGGGCATGCGCCACCACTGCCCAGTGACTTTGAACTTTTTGATAGCTTTTCTCTTTTTGCAGTAATAATGTTATTCCTTCTGTCTTTGGACTCTAGGGGCCACTTAGAAGATGTGTATGATATATGCTGGGCAACTGATGGGAATATGATGGCCTCTGCTTCTGTGGATAACACAGTTATCATATGGGATGTCAATAAAGGTGAGCCATATACTTACTTTATTAACATTATGTGTATATGTACACACATATACACACACACATGCAGTGCCCATGGAATCCAGAACAGGTTGCCTGAGCCCCTGGACCTGAGTGACAGGCGGCTGTAAGGCTCCCTCCCAACCTGGGTACTAGGAACCACCAAGCTTGGGTCCTCTGTGAGAGCAGGTAGAGCTCTGACCTGCTGAGCTCCAGACTGAGTGGTTTATTTCTGCTGTTATGAGGAGGAAGAAGATGCCAGAGTTAGGGATGCTGAGTCGTGAGCAGTTTTGGCAGAGGCATAAATCCAGACGCTGCCCAGACCTTCGTTATTTCATTCTGCCAGTGTCAGCCAAGTGACGAGTCCCGCCCTTGCCCCCTTCTGTCTTCCAAAGACTTTACTTGAGAAACTCAGGTCCCAGGGTCCTGTTTCCTGGTCTATTAGCCTGTGTCTCGGTTACTATTCTGTTGCTGTGATAAGCCACAGTGACCAAGGAAACTTGTAAAAGGAAGGATGAAGTGGTTTGAATATGCTTGGCCCACAGGAAGTAGCACTATTAGGAGGCGTGGCCTTGGAGGAAGTGTGTCACTGTTGGGGTGGGCTTTGAGGTCCTATGCTCAAGTTCTGCCCAGTGCAGAAAAGGCTCTCCTCCTGGCTGCCTGCAGAAGACAGAATCCTCCTGGCTGCCTTTGGATCAAGATGTAGAACTCTCAGCTCCTTCTCCTGTACCAAATCTGCCTGGACGCTGCCGTGCTTCCCTCCATGATGATAATGGACTGAACCTCTGAACTGTGAGCCAGCCCCTGTCCTTTATAAGAGTTGCCGTGGTCATGGTGTCTGTTCAGAGCAGTAAAACTAAGACAGAAGTTGGTACCAGGGACTGAGGTACTACTGTGACGGGCCTGAGCATGCTTTTCTATGGGAGAATGTGGACTCTGGGACTTTGGATTTGGAAGCAGTGGAATGTTTTAGGTGGGTCCTAAGGACCATCCTAGTAGGATCGTGAAAGACATCGGTATTGAGGGTGATTTGACTGTGGGGTCCGGGCTCTAGATGTTTCAGAAGAGAAGAATTTTAGTTCGTGCCTAGAGACTGCTCTAATATTTTGGTGAAGGATGTGGCTGCTTTTTGCCCTTGTTCAAAGAGTCTAGCTGAGGCCAAGGTGAAGAGATTCATCAGATTAATTGCACTGACAGAAGTCTTAGATCAACTAAGTTTAGACTCCGTCCTACGGTTCACTCTTGGAGTGATTTGATAAAGTGTAGCAAGATTAGAAAGCAGAATACGGAAGGCCAAAGAGTAAAGGGACACCAGGAAGTAGAATAGAGCCTGAGAATAGAACCCCAAAGCCCACCCCCACGGTGACACACTTCCTGCAACAAAGCCATGCCTCCTAATAGTGCCACCTCCTGTGGGCCATGCATATTCAAGCCACAAGGTGCTTAATTTGGTGCTCAAAGTTTTAGAGGGTTAGAGTCCATGAACATCATGGTGGTGGTTGGCGGGGGTAAGGTGTTAGGCAGGCAGGCACGGTGCTAGAACAGTGCCCGAGAGCTCACCACTTGTTCCACAACCCTGAGGCAGGGAGGGAAAGCACTCTAACTGGCAATGGCAAGTGGCCTGAGCTTTCAAAAATCTCAGAACCCACCCCTGGGGACCCCCTCCAATAGGCCACACCCCCTCATCCTTCTCAAACAGTTTCACCAACAAGGACTAAGCACTCAAGTTATGGGAGCCACCATGCTCCCAATCGCTAGCATATTGTTTATGTCTAGCTTGCCTCTCCGTGTGATTCCAAGCCCTCTCTGACCTCATTCTTCCTCTTACCCTTGACGACAACCCCCTGCCTGAGATATGGATTGTTTTCCACCTTTAAGTTTCCCAGCCCTGGCCTCACAGATGCTTCTCAAACTCTCATGATTGTGGGCGGTGGGGAGGAGGAATCCTTCCTCAGGTCCCTCCCTTGAATGGTTAGTTTACCTAGGACATGTGTAGGCCCCCTTGAGCTTGCCTTTCAATCCAACCTTCTTTAACCCCAGCCAACTTCCTGGGAAGTCTGTCAAGGAGAGAGATGCCCTGAGGTGGGGGAGGGAGAACAGCACATTAGAATTAGATAGAAGCATGTCCCCTGGTGCTGTGGGTTCCCTGTGCTGTGAGTTAGCAGTGCTGGCAGGTAGTGGGCTTGGACTTAGCAGTGGCAATGGGGTGGGTGAGGAAGGGAAGGAGGGTGAAAGAATTGAGAAAATGAAGGAGAGGGTCTTCTCTCATGGACTGAGCCTGGAGTCTTGGGCTTGTTCTTTTGTTTGCTTTCAAATGGTTAAGGCCTTTGAATGGTGACTTAAATTACTGAATATTGCTTTGTTTGAGTGAAGTGTGCTGGTCTGAGTGGCCTGTGAATTTCGGGGCTGGTCAGTAGTTCTATATGGTCTAGAAGCCACCCCATGAGCAAAACAGGCATGAAGTTAAGTGAATAGCATTTCAAGTTGATGGTTGTTGCATAACGTCTGCACTTGGAGGTGAATTCAGGTCTGAGTCCTTGTTGTTGGTGCTGTGTCCATATCCAACTGTGATGAGCCTATGTGTGCCAAGCTGATGGATGGGGGCGCTTTGTGCTGAACACCAACCTCATTAAGATGGGAGATGAGGGAGACCAGGTGTGAGCAGGCCTCTGGAACATGAGAGAGAAATCTTCCTTGAAAGTGACCAGGTGCAGTTACACAGTGCTGAGGAATCAAAGCAAAGAATCCCAGACCAAAGGTTGCTGAAGAATAGTTCAAATGCAGAAGCAAGCAAATATGGCCAGACATAGTAGTCCATGCTGGTAGTCCGTGCACCTGGGGTCCAGGAGAATTCTGGGAGTTTGAGTCCTAACTGATCTACATGGTGAGTTCCAAGCCAGCTTGGACTGTAGAGTGAAGTCTAGGCCAACCTGGGCTACAAGATGAGATGTGTGCATGGCATGCACGAGCACATACCTAGTTAAGGCTTTATAACTCGTTTTCCTTTGGTCTGGGGAAGCTCTGTGCTGCTGGCTTCCCTGCTGGGGGCCTTTGTTAGCCTGTCCAGCTCAAGCCCCGTAGCCAAGGCTAGCCTTGAACCCTGGATTCCCCAACCTCCTCTTCACCAGTGTCACGGGCGTGCACCACCACGTCTGGCTTCAGCTCGCTCTTTGAAGCTCTCTGTGATGTGCTTCCTCTTTCATCTTGCTTCTGACCCCTTCCTTTCACCCCTGCAGCTCAATGTCGTCACCACCTCACCTCTAAGAGTGAGGGATTCTCTCTTGTTGTGTATGTCATCCCTCCCCCCCATCTTACCTGTCATAGGGTTTCCATTGCTGCAAGGAGACACCACGACCACGGCAACTCTTACACAGGAAAGCATTGAACTGGGGCTGGCTTACAGTTCAGAGGTTAGCCCGTTATCATGGCGGCCGGAAGCACGAATGCAGGCAGAGATAGCTGAGATAGCTGGAGAGATAGCTGAGAGTTCTACCGCGGATCCTCAGGGAACAGGAGTGAACTTAGCCGCACTTCCTCCAGCAAGACCACACCTACTTTAACGTGGCCACGCCTCCTGGTAGTGCCTTTGGAGCCTATGGGGGCCGTTCTCTTTCAAACAACTATACTACCCAGCCCAGAGAACTAAACGGAGGGCTCTGATGTCATGCCTCCCTTCTCTAACCCACATAGCCTCATGCTTACTGTACATGCCTGGCTCTCTTTGAGGACTGCAATGGGGGGCGGAGCCGTGCGGCGGGACCTTTGTTTCCCTGAGCCTGCTGCAGAATGGTGGGCTGGAGGAGAAGGTTCCCGCAACATGCTTCCCGGAAGTCTTGTTGATAACTTTCTCGCGCTTCTTTGTAGGACAGAAGATTTCCATTTTCAACGAGCATAAAAGTTACGTGCAAGGAGTGACCTGGGATCCTCTGGGTCAATATATCGCGACCCTGAGTTGTGACAGGTTCGTGAGTAACATGAACGTTCTTGCAGGTGTTTTACCGCACCCTTACTAAGGGATCGACAGTCCAGCCTGGCCTTTTCTGTTCTGATACAAGACAGGAATTAGAGACTAATTAGGCCGGGTGCCTTATGCAGAGCGGATACCAGTGCATCTCTATTGAATGGGTGAATTCATGTAAAAAGAACTCTGTGTCTGCCTGCGAGTGTGTCTTTGTACTAGGTGTATGCCTGGTGCTCTCGGAGGTCAGAAGAGGGCATTGGATTCGTACAGTCGTGGGCTGTCAGTGCTGGGAGCAGACTGGGCTTCTCTACAAGAGTAGTACAGCTCTTAGGCACCGGTGCACCTCTCCACCCCATTAGGAAGAGCTTTTAACATCAAACAAACCGAATCACACTTGCTCTCAAGGAGAAAAGCCAGCAGAGGGATTGTTCACATCCTGCTTTTCACGGTGCTTGGATCAAACACAGAACCTCGCTGCTAGGCAATCTATGCTTCTGATCACAGTTTTTACTTTTCTGTGTATGACTATTACCTGCATGTATGTATGTGCACCACATGTATGACCGCAGAGGTCAGAAGACAGGTGTCAGATCCCCTGGAAATGGAGCTACAGCCTCTGTGAGCCACCACGGGGTGCTGGGAACTGAACCTCTGCAAGAGCAACCAGTGTCCCTAGCGGCTGAGCCATCTCCCCAGACCCCCACTATTGCTTTTTTGCTGTTTTGGTTTTGAGACAGTGTTTCATGTAGTCCAGTCTGGCCTTTCTACTTAGCCAAGGCTGTCTTTGAACTTGATAGCTTCTTGGCTCCACCTCCTCGGTGCTCTGACTCCAGCAGCATGCCCTGGTTCTTAGGTGCTAGAAACTGAACACAGGCGTCTTGCCTGCTCGGCGAGCGCTGGGGCAGCTGAGCTATGTCCCCAGGTCCTCCACTGCTTTTAATGTAAAACCTGAATTTAATATGGGCCTGAAGTAAGAACAGTGTGTAAGGGTTAGGGCTTGTTTGCTGGAGCGCTCCTGCTGTGTTCTGAGGGCTGTGCTCCTGGTGTCTTTCTGAGGAGGCACAAGAGAACAGCTTGGTTACTGGGAACCGGGTCGATAGCACCCAGAACAAGGTGTGACTCGAGAGTAGGACTCATTTGTCAGCGTTTCCCATCCCTACTCTTTTAGGGAGTGAGGGGAATGCCACTATGTCTTACTGTTCATCTCCCTGCCTCAGCTTTCCAATGTCTCACTCCATAACCAAGGCTGGCTTTGTACTCGTAGAGATCCCCCTGCCTCAGCCTTCTGTGTGCAGGAATCACAGGTGTGAGTCACTATATCTGGCACTCCGTACTCCTATAAAGCCCCGAGAACAAGACAGTCCACACAAAACAAATGTCAGTATGCTCACACAGGTTAACATTGGGTCAGATGGTCACCGCTCTAAATTAGGATTAGACCTTAGCCGTGTAAGGAGCTGAACTGTTTGTTTAGTGAGGGATACATAGGGAAGGAAGTGAAATCATTTGCATCCTGTTTCCCCTCTGTGGCATGCTCAGGCCGCTGTTGCTTCCTCTCCATTCCTCAGTGAAGTCTGGTCATCCATAATAGTCCTGCTGAGGCGCTGTGGCATCCGCTGACGCGCACCCAGTAGGTTGTTACTGTGAGACCCAGTTCCCATGCTGGGATGAGACTCAGACCTCTCTTTCTTCAGGGTGCTGCGGGTCTATAGCACCCAGAAGAAACGTGTGGCTTTCAACGTTTCAAAGATGCTCTCTGGACAAGGGCCTGAAGGAGAGGTAGGAAGTACTTACTATTATTTCTTGGGTGTACATATGTGTGTGATGTGTGCACACATGAGCGAGTTTTCGGTGTGTGTGTACATGCAAGTGCAAGTGCGCATACAGGAATGTGCACACACATGTTATAGTGTGCTTATGAAGGCCAGGAGTCAGTTCGCTCAGTGCACTGTATAGGTCCTGGGACCTCAGGTTGACAAGCGCCCTTTACCCCCCGAGGCATTCGCCAGCCCAGCATAAACTATCTCGCCATCCCTTCTACAGCACTTAGAGATCTGGTGACTCGTGGGGTCGTCCTTGCTGAATCGTCCGACCTGTAGGCCAACTGATGAGGCTTCCCGTTGGACTGCCTTGTTGTCCTGCCAGTTCTAAGTGATGATGAACCTTTGTGGATTGTGAGATGTTTTCAAATGACTTCAAGCTCTGTTACCACAGGCGAGAAGTTTCCGGATGTTTCACGATGACAGCATGAAGTCGTTCTTCCGAAGACTCAGTTTTACTCCAGATGGATCTTTGCTCCTCACTCCAGGTGTGTCAGGTGGCGTGTGACATAGGGACATGATGGCACCACAGCTCGTGCAGGTGTGAGCAGAGTGGTGGAGCAAGCCTTCTACCTGACGACTCCGTCCCTAGCTCAGAACTTCTTTCGTTTGTTCTGAGTCATGGTCTCCCATGTAGTTCACACTGGTCCTGAACTTATGTAGCTGAGGATGATCCTGAACTTCTGACCCTCCTATCCCTGTTTCCTGAATGCTGGGATTATGGGTGTGTAGCCCAGGCCTGGCTGGGAATATAGAACTTTCATATGGTAAAGGTGTAGCCGACTAAAACAGTAGATACATAGAGAAGCGGCGCCTGATGCCTTTGATACAATGTATCCTATACAGCAGCCCTCTCAATTGGCAAGAAAACAAAAGACAAAAGAGGAAAACCTGAAAAAAAACAAAAACAAAACTGAGGACTTAGATGAAGCTGGTTAGTCAGGTGTTGCCATGGTGTGTAAGGTTCTGGGGTCAACCCTTAGCACCACAAATAGATCAGTGAGTAAAGGCAAGGTACAGATTGCATCCAGGAGCGGGTTCTAAAGCCTGGGAACAGGCAAATGCAGAACTGAACCGTGTGACCATTCAGATGTTGCTATTCTGTTCAGGTTAAAGAAAAAGTAACTGTTCTCGTCCCAGCTGAGCAGGAGGTGTGTTCCGTTCTTGGAATGTGGCTTGTTTAGAATGTAGCCTGGTAACGCCATCCAATCCCTGCGCCTCACAGCTGAGACACAGTTCCTTACCAAGGAAATCACAGGAGGCTCTAGGCGAATACGTCAGTCAGCTACACGTGGTGGCGTCTGGCTCTAATCCAACACTTAGCAGGTGGAGGTGGTGGAAGACCAAGGCCGTCCTTGGTTCTGTAGTGAGTTCAACCTGGGATGCATGAGACCCTGGCTAAAACAAACAGTTCAGAACCAAATAAAGTCAGCCAACCTCCCCGCCCAAACCAAATCCCTAAAGCCCCCTCACCAGAACTTCTCGGCAGGGGATGGTGGCTTTCTGTTAGCAAGTATTACAGAGTGACCAAAACAGAGGGCCTTAACTCTGCATGAGCTGACTTTTATGAACTGTTGACAGGACAAGCAAACAGGGAACATGCAGTTCTCTATTCTCACAACAAATGCACTGAAAAGAGCACCGTGTGGGAGTGTGTGTGCCTGTGTGTGCCCAGGGAGACGGAACCAGCCTTGGCTCGTCACAGTGGGGTAGTGGGGAGGGGTGGGTCTTGGAGAGCTGTACGAAAAAGCAAGAGTAGAGTCCTTTGCAGTTCCAGAATGGTCACGTTAGGTTGGCATGCTTAAGGGACTGGAGAGATGATGGCTCAGTGGGTAAGAGCACCGAATGCTCTTCCAGAGGTCCTGAGTTCAATTCCCAGCAACCACATGGTGGCTCATGACCATCTGTAATGGGATCTGATGCCCTCTTCTGGTGTCTTCGAAAGACAGCGACAGTGCTCACATCAAAATAAATAACTCTTAGAGAAGAGAAGAAGGTGGCATGCCTCTGTTTTATACCATGTGACAGGTCCTGCAGGAGACTGCAGTGTGGGCTAGCTCTCCTGACAGCTCGAAGGCAGGCTCAGAGAGATGGCAGCCACGGTCTGAATGCTGGCCACAGACTCGGAGGCTGGCAGCTGGAGCCAGCCACAGGGCTCCATCAGCTTGACCTGTCTCCGTTCTCGAGCACAGGAATTTACAAGTGACCTGGCCTGGGACCCTCACTCAGGTGGAGGTGACAGGCAGGTAGAACTGGAGCAGAGAGTGGGACTAGACAGAGGGAGGAGCACTTGTGTTTGTTTCTGTCGCAGATGCCCTGTCAGAGGTACCACTTGAGGACAGGATGTTTTGCAAGCTGCACTGGAAGCCTTTGCTGCCACAGTGTGACAGTGGTTCTTTCTTCCCTCCCTCCCCCGCTCTACAGCTGGATGTATGGAGTCTGGTGAGAATGTGACAAACACCACTTACGTGTTCTCCAGGGAACATCTGAAAAGGTACACAGATGCAGAAATGTCCCCGTTTTGCCCTTTTTGCCTCTGATGAGCATCAGTGCTGACCTGTTGCTAACCTGCGGTCGCCCTCGCAGGCCGATTGCCCACCTTCCATGCCCTGGGAAAGCGACCCTTGCTGTCCGCTGCTGTCCTGTCTACTTTGAACTGAGGCCAGTGGCGGAAACAGGTACCATGGGAACTGCTGTATGGGTGTGGGTGGGCGGCTGTCCTGTGGGGAAAACAATGTGGGTTTGGCTCAAGTTTATAATTTTGTTCATTGAAGCATGTTAAAATTAAGTGTTTCTGGGAGCACCGTGTGATGATGTTTGGTGTGTATATAATGTAGTATTTGCTGTTAATGCATCGACTCCTTCCTTTAGCCATGCATGTTCGCGTGTAGTGCCCCATGATGCATAGCGTCTTTCCTCATTGTCCAGCATACATGTTCTCTTCTAATGTTAGAAAGTACATCAGTGCTGACCTATTTTTCCAGTAGGCTTTTGTTGTTATGTGGCTTTTGGGGACAGGGTCTAAGTTGATTTCAGACTCACTGCCACATATCGGGGGATGACCTGACGATGGGGTCTTGGGTGTGCACCACCACAGCTGGTTTTAGGTGGCGGTGAGGGTTAAGCCCAGAGTCTTGCACACTAAGCCACTACCCTGCTGGCTGAACAGTCCTCACCCTCCATCTTCCTTCCGTGTGTCTGTTTACCTCAACCCACGCTGGGTTTTCAGTTCTTGTCAGTGCTCTTGAAGTTCGTTCTGGGATGTAGTTACGTTGCTTTTAAGGTTCTTTAGTAGGATCAGGCAGCATCTGGTTCATGACACACCCTACACCCTGAGGCAGGACCTTCTGCATATTAACTGATGTCTGGGGCTATGAGGTGCCCCTGGAGCGCTCCAGCTGCCTTGATCTTCCTGAGCAAAAAGGGCTCCCAGGCTTTTGTGAGTCTTCTAGGTTACGCCTGGAATCTCTGCCCTCCCTGGGCCTGCCAGGCCTCCTCTCAAGATCCCAGTGTCTCACCCCCTGCTGCCCAGTGTCTAGAAAGCTGCAGTGCACCTCCTTGGCCTAGTGTAGCGGGGAAAGGAGATCTGGTCCCTGTTTTCTCCATGATGGAAGCAGACACTACTTTAAACTTTTAAATCCTTAGTGTAAATGATATCTCTAACTCCACAGAGCTCAAAACATTGATTGAGCAGCCATGGTGGTTCACACTTATTATCCCAGCACTTGGGAGGCTGGCCCGGGAGGCTTGCCCTGAGTTTGAGGTTCATTTGGACTGTACAGGGAATTATAGGCCAGCCTGGGCTACAGAATGAGAGATGTACACACACACACACACACACACACACACAAAACAAAAGACAAAAGACAAAAGTATCGCTTAGTATAGTGCTCCTAAATGAAACCATTTTTCTGTCAGAAAGCTCTTCTTAGATCATGACACGCAGAAGTCCTTCTTCGTTACTGGTTGGGCCTCATTCATACCTGTGTAACAGCCCTGTCTTGAAACTTGCTCTGTAGACCATGCTGGCCTCAAAATCACAGAGGTTGGCCTACCTCTGCCTCCTGAGTGCTGGGATTACCCCTCCTGGCGTATTTCTTTTTTATCTTATGTGCACGCACGTGTGTTGGGGTTGTGCTTGCGAGCTCAGTGCGTGTGCGCCCGTCAGAGGACACCATGTAGCACTCCACTCTCCCCTCCCACACGTGGGGCCTTGAATCAGACTCACATTGGCAGGCTTGGGAGCCAGTGCCTTTACCTACTGGTTCATCCATCTTGCCAGCCCAGGGACTGAATGCTTCTGTGTGGCAAACTAGCTTTTAGTGACATGGCATTTCCTTCCCTGGAGGAGAGAATTTGGGGAGACTGGTTCCCTCCCTGGGGACTCCATAAAGTCACTCAGCTTGTCTTCCTCTTACAGAGAAAGCATCAGAGGAGCCCAGCCCCGAGCTGGTGAGTCTGCCCTACCGTATGGTGTTCGCAGTGGCCTCGGAGGACTCTGTGCTGCTGTATGACACGCAACAGTCTTTCCCATTTGGTTATGTGTCTAACATCCATTACCATACCCTCAGTGACATTTCCTGGTGAGTAACAGGTGGGTGCGGAGGACAGACCTCTGAGCTGGGGGACAGTTTGTTCCCTCAGATCTCAGATTTGTCTTATTTCTATGAAGGACCCTGTCTTAGTCAGGGTTTCTATTCCTGCACAAACATCATGGCCAAGAAGCAAGTTGAGGAAGAAAGGGTTTATTCAGCTTACACTTCCATGCTGTTCATTGCCAAAGGAAGTCAGGACTGGAACTCAAGCAGGGCAGGAAGCAGGAGCTGATGCAGAGGCCATGGAGGGATGTTTCTTACTGGCTTGCTTCCCCTGGCTTGCTCAGCTTGCTCTCTTATAGAACCCAGGACTGCCAATCCAGGGACTGCTCCACCCACAGTGGGCTGGGTCCTCCTCCCTTGATCATTAATTGAGAAAATGCCTTACAGCTGGGTCTCATGGAGTTATTTCCTCAAGGGAGGCTCCCTTTCTCTGTGATAACTCCAGCTTGTGTCAAGTTGGCACACAGAGCCAGCCAGTACAGAACTTTCATTAAAATGGAAGCCACTTTGCGCGTGCGTGCGTGCGTGCGTGCGTGCGTGCGTGCGTGCATGTACCACAGCATCCATGGGAAAGTCAGAGGACAGCTTACAGGAGTCTGTCCTTTCCTCTACCACAGGTTCCAGAGATCTGAATTCAGGCCATAAGGCTTATGCACAGAACACTTTGACCTGCTGAGCCCTGTCTGCCCGGCAGTGAGTTCTGGTACCATGCATATTGCCCTGTTGGGTGAGGTAAATCAGCAAATCCCAGTGAGCTTTGGGAAGGCCCAGGCAGCTTTTTGGTCAAAGACCTTACCTGCTTGACACAGCTGTTCGGCTGATGCCTTTGGTCCCTGCAGACTCCGTTGCCTTGGACCTGTTGGTATTCTAGCAAGGCTGGCCACTCACCAGAGTCCCATGTAGCTTAGGGGAGCCTTAATTTAACCATGTGCCTGACATGACCTTGCAATCCTGGCTGTCCAGCTTCCTCTTCCCATGTGCAAGAATGAGAGGTGTGCACCCACACGCCCAGTGCACACTTGGCACTGAACCTGGGGTTTCTCATGAACACTAGGTAAGAGCTCTACCAACTGAAATACCTCTGTAGGTCCCTTGTTTTTCTTTAGATTTCTTTATGTAAATTATTTATTTAGTGTGTGTATATTTGGAGCCAGTGCATGTGCTACAGCTCATACATGGAGGTCAGAGGACAGCTCTGTGGGGTCCATTCTCTGGCCACCTCACATGGCACCAAGGAGTCAAGTTTGGTCACCAGGCTTCACCACAGGCACCCGTACCTACTGAGCCATCTCACTGACCCCGAGTTCATTTTTTATCTTGGGAAAGAAAAGATTGAAGTTGAGAGGAAGGTGCATAGATCAAGATGGCTTCAGGACTGAGGAAACTGTGTGCCTGAAGTGCTTGTTCAAACAGTCTGTTGTGCCGTTCCCCTGACCGCTCAAATAAAACCTGTGATTGGTGCCAGCTTCCTGACCGGCCGTGGAAGGCTACAGCGTGCTCTGTAGACATCAGTTAACCTCTGACTTCTTTCTTGTTCTGGGGACATAGGTCCAGCGATGGGGCCTTCCTGGCCGTGTCCTCCACGGATGGTTATTGCTCATTCGTGACCTTTGAGAAAGGTGAACTTGGCGTGCCTTTGAAGGAGAAGCCGGTTCTGGGCGTAAGAACTCCCGACACAGCAAAGAAAACCAAGAACCAGAACCCCCAGGGATCTTCGCCAGGATCCAGATCAGCCGAAGGAACCCCCAGCAACAGAATCCAGGACCCCAGCAGCCCCTGTACCACCCCCTCACCAACCACACAGTCTCCAGCCCCGCCCGCCGTCAAAGACAGTCCCTCAGCCATCGCTGCGGGCAAAAGCCCCTTGCCACGGCCTTCTGAGGAGAAGACCCTGCAGCCTGCCGCTCAAAACATGAAAGCCCCCCAACCCCGCAGGGTCACGCTGAACACGCTGCAGTCTTGGGGCAAGACGGCCCCCCGGTAAGAGCATTGGATAAAACAGGAGTCTCACTGTGAAACGGGGCCCCCACATAAGCAAATATCGAAGGTCCCACCTCCCTCCTCTGGACCTGCATTCCTACCTAGGGGTGAAGCCTAGCATCTTCCCACCATTCCGTGTGCTACATGGGCTGCTGTCAGGTCCTGGGACTTCTCTAAGCCTCGTCTCCCAACTCTCCCGTTACGTTCCCAGAGCACACTCTGCCCTCTGAGATCTCCATGCCTGCCTCCTGGGGGAAGGAAGCCTTGGATACATTCTTGTTCCTGGTGACAGTTAGAATCTTCTGGAGACCCAGTCGCATGTGTCTTCTCTCTTCCTGGTGCCCATAGTATTGTCTGTCAGGGGTTTGTGTCCTCTTGGGTTATCAGCCTACAGGACAGAAAGTGCCCCCTTTTTCAGTTCAGTCCTGCTCAGTGGCACCAAACACCTCCTGGCGTAGGAAATCAAGGAAGCGCTGCATCGGGAGGCTTTCTGACGCAGTGACTAAGTACCTGAAGCAATCAACCTAAAAGGAGGGAAGTCTTGTTCAGGTTCCAGGGCATCAGTCCACAGTTAATGGTCTCATTGTTCCCGGCCTGTGCCAGCAAGTACAGGGTGTGTGAGGCAAAGGAAGCTGTTTACCTCATGGACAGGAGGGTAGCACGGAAAGAAGGAACCAGTGTCCCTGTGTCCCCTTCAAGGGCACCCTCAGTGACCCCACAGGGGTATGTATCAGATAATCCTGCATGTCAGATTCTTCACACTGCCGTTCCCTTCTCAACAGCAAAATTGGTACAAAGTAGCAATGAAGTAATTTTGTGCTTGGCATAGCTTGTTTTGGTTTTTTTTCCAGGCGTTCCCTCCACCCCTGCCCTCAATGTGTAGCCCCAATGACTATCCTGGAATTCACTCTGTAAACCTGGTTGACCTTAAACTCAGAGGTCCACCTGCCTCTGCCTCCCCAAGTGCTGAGATTAAGGCCTGCACCACCACCTCCACCACCTCCACCACCACCACCACCACACCACCACCACCACCACCACCACCACCACCACCACCACCACCACCACCACCACCACCACCACCACCACCACCTCCACCTCCTCCACCACCACCTCCACCTCCACCACCACCACCACCACCTCCACCACCACCACCACCACCACCACCACCACCACCACCACCACCACCACCACCCCCCTCCCACCACCACCACCACAGCCCTCTCACGGTTGATAAGTGTGTACATTGTATGCAGATCAAGTCAGTCATTTAGCACTTACATGTGAGCACTCAGCCTTTTGAACTCATCTGTTCTGAGGCTTCCCCTTGTTAACCACGCCCCTGAGCTGTGCACTGGGACTTCACTCCTCAACCCTGTCCCTACTCCAGCCTCAGCAGTTGTTTCTGTCCACGTGAGACCAATCCAGGTGGTCTGGTGTTACCACCTCCAAGCACTTGGGAGGACAAGGCGGGGGAACTATGAGTCGGGGGCATCCAGAACCACGAGTAAGTCCAGACCAGTCTGGGTACTTACAAGTTCCTGTCTCAGTCTCCCATCTCCACACACAGGGAAATCCACGAGAGCCTTTCTGATCCCTCCTCTGAGGGAGGTCTGTGTTCCTTTCTGGACCTGCTTAGTACTTAGTGTTTATCCACGGGACACACATGGGCAGATTCCTTCCTGGCCGGGTAGCGGCTGCCTGAGTCCTTCTGCACCAGCAGGTGGCAGCGTGGGTTCTCCTTCCTTCTGCATCTTTGATGCCCTCTTGTCCCCTACTCTGCACCTCCTATGCTACCTGCCTATGAGGTACCTCTCATCCTCTAGGTGGGGTGAGTGGGGTTTGGGCTGGTGAGGTACAGTTGGACTCACACTCCTTGCCCCCCAGTTTCTTGCTGTGTCCCTCCAACTAGTGGTGAATTCATAATTCAGATATCACGGCTGGCTGTCTTAAAGTCTATTTTCTATAGAGTAGGAATGCATTTTATAAATGCGTGTGTGCATATATACACAGGTGCCTTTGGAGGCCAGAAAAGGGTGTCGTTTCCCTAGAGCTGTCTTGACAGTACTAGGAACTGCACGGAGGCCCTCTGGCCAAATAGGGGTGTGGTGTGTGTGTTTGTGTGTGTGTGTGTGTGTATGTGTGTGTGTGTAAGACAGGGTCTTACCACACTGCTGTAGCTGTCTTGAAACTCATTCTCTAGGCCTTGAACTCACAGAGATCTGCTTGCCTAGTGCTCGGTAAAGGCATGCGCCATCACACACGGCTCAAGATGTGTGGTTGTTTTTTTTTTTTTTTTTTTAATATTTTATTTCTTTGAGGGTTGGGAAGGTATCTCTGAGATATTTTTGGTGTTAAATTAATTCTCTTGACTTCCTCTGAGCTATTTACCACGTTCTCCAGTTGTAACTTTAAGAAAACACTGGTTGTTGCAAAGCAAAACTCCAAATTTAGGGGTTGGGGATTTAGCTCAGTGGTAGAGCGCTTGCCTAGGAAGTGCAAGGCCCTGGGTTTGGTCCCCAGCTCCGAGAAAAAGAACCAAAAAAAAAAAAAAAAACAAAAAACTCCAAATTTAAAAAAGGAATGGCGTGTGTTTCAGGTCTGCGTTCAGCACGGTGTGCACCAGACTCCTCAGCTTTTAGAGCTGATGCGACTGGGTGTGGTGGCCGTTCTATGGAATGTGACATGGAGCCTCCCACCGGAACACTCCTTTCTGGGCAGGCAGCAGGACGTTTAAGGCTCTGTTGGAAATGCTTCGTAGGGAAACGAGTGCTCTTTCTCTGTGGCTCGGAATCCTGGCTTCATACCTAAGCACCTTTGACGCTAATGAGCGGTCCAACCTTTTACTTTTTTTAATCCAGGAGAATAAACTTAACACCGTTGAGGGCAGACACTGCACCAAATCCATCGCCCAGTAACGGGGCCGCCCCCTCCACAGAAGAGGTCCAGCCAGGTAAGGAGGGGTTGGATAGGTGTTCTTTTGGAAGCTAACGCTTCTGATTTTTGGTCAGCTCTGGGAAGGCCAGAATGTGTCTTTTTGGGGCCGTCCTTTGGACATACTGGTGGCAGTTTGCCTTGCCAAGGAGAAAAGTGACCCTGTGCACTGAGCAGTAGTGGTTTCTGGGGGCATGGGTCTCCCCACTTCATGACAGCTGGTGTTTGGGGCAGGTGACTAGTATTGGAGGGGGATTAATAACATCCCTGATGCTGTTTTAAAAATTTTGGTGCTTTGCCCGCGTGTATGTCTGTATGAGGGTTTCAGATCCCCTGGAAATGCTGATGGTTGTGAGCTGCTGTGTGTGTTCTGGGAACTGAACTCAGGGCCTTTGGAAGAACAGACAGTGCTCTCAAACGCTGATGCCACCTCTCATCCTGTCACATCCTCAGCTGTCACAGGCATTGCCCCACCTCTTGACATGCAGTCACCTTGACTGAGAGCCATCTGTGTGGACCCATTCTCTGTATTGGTACTGGGTCGCACCAGGTCATTTATGCCTCTTCTTGCCTCTGTTCTGTACTTCATGTCCCCCTGACTCACAGAGGTCCTCACTGCTTGCTAACCTTATGTCAATGTTTCAGAGGTGCCTGGAGAGCCCCAGGATGAGCCTCCCGAACTTAAGAGACCTAAGCTTGAAGAACAGGAAGGAGACGCCCAAAGCCTGAGTCCTGATGAGACTTCCAAGTCTGCCTGAGGCCTGCTCGGCTGGGTACCCATGTGCAGAGGAGGCCAAAGCTCGAAGGCTGGTGATGGTGATATTAGAGCGGAATAAACACTCGTGAATTGGTTCACATAGAAGAAAGGCGTGTGCTGGCTTTGCTGCAGCAGCCTGCATACCCTTGTTCAGGGTCACTGCGTGTTGTGCTAGGCAAAGGCCTCTTTTTGATGGTTTCTGAGGCTAAGAAACCTGATCTGCACCTTGTTCCATTCACATGACAGACTTGGATACTGCACACCTTGGTAGAGCAGAGGGCTGGGAGAAAAGACAGGCCGTCTGTCCTACTGAGAAATTCAACTGGGAGAATGCAGTACTCCCAATGGCCACTGGAGGTCACTGTGCCCACTGACTCTGCTCAGAGGGCTTGATGGCTGCCTTGCTTGGCCGGCAGTGTGAGCCTGCCTTTGAACAAGCCCGAGTGGTCTCACACGCCTAGAGGGGTGGATCTGGTGGCTGCACTTCTGCGTCCCAGACAGCTGTGCTCAGAAAGCAAGATAACATCAGTCCGTGTGTGTGGATCTGTGTTTCCCTCGATCAGGGTCAGGTTCTGTGGGGAGCCAGGCACAGTTAGCACACACTCCCAGAGGCTGCAGGGCTACCAGCATTGAGAGCTGCTACTATTGGGAGAACTGGGGCAACTGGAAGACAACACCCCACTGAAAGGCAAGTGGGATCTTTGACCTCAGTGATTCCATCCAGATGTAACTGTCTGAGGGACTCCACAGAACTCTTGGCAAGGGCATGCGCGGACCTGGGAAGGTGGTGTGGAGCAGGCAGCTGCTGCAGGCTCTGCTCCTGCCTGGATGGGGGGATTCGGCCCTCAGCTACTGGAGCAGTTGCAGCACACCACAGGGGACAGACAGCTTGTTCAGACTTGAGAATCTAGATTTTTTTAAGAATATTTGATATATATGAGTGTTTTGCCTGCATGTGAACCACATGGGGGCCAGAACAGGGTGTCTAGTCCCCTGCAACAGGAAGTACAGGTGGTCATGAGCTGCCTCCTGGGAACTGAACTGAACAGATCCTCTGCAAAAGCAGCGGGCGCTATTAACCTCCAAACCACCCAGGGATTTAACTCTTAATTGCATCCCAAAGCTCTCCAACTCTACTCAGAAAATTAGCTGCCAACTCAGGCCAGTGCTGGGAACTGGGAGCAAATGCATGTGGCCTGGCGAGGTAAACCAGCCTGGACCAGAGCAGTCTGTAGCCTAAGTCTGGCTGATTGGCCTTCGGGACCACCTCGAGTAGGATCCCCCATCCTGATGCCCCTATGAGCATTCCTATGAAAGCACTTGCAGATCAATCTGTCCCTGCTGCTGCTTCTCACACAGCAGGCTCTTCTCTCCACAGCCCCGCACGCAGGGCAGCCCGTACTCAGAGAATCCCTCTTCCGTTGGCCTTTTTCCCAGGGTAAACATCCTTGGAGAGAGGGGGCCTTCAGACTTTCAAACTGCCAAACCCCTGCACTTCCCTGGGTGGAGGAAACTCTGCAGCCCAGGAGACAGACCTGTGGAGCCACCTGGCGAGGGGCCCATTTATTCTAAGGCCAGCACTGTCGAGGAGGAGCCACAGAGGCAGGCACTGACGCAGAGGCCAGTTATGGAGGGGTGCTGCTTCCTGGCTTGCTCAGCCTGCTTTTTTATAGAACCCAAGACCACCAGCTGGGATGGCATCACCCACAAAGAGCTGTGCCTGCCCCCTCCATCACTAAGAAGATGCCCTACAGCTGGATCTCACTGAGGCGTTCTTAGAATGGAGGCCCCCTCGTCTCAGATGACTCTGGTCAAGTTGGCATAAACCCAGCCAGCACAGAGGCACAGTGAGGTGATCTGCAGCAGGCTGCACAGCGCTCAGTGTCACCTCTCTGGTTGCCTCAGCCTAAGTCACAGCTGTGTGGTGGCTTCCATGGCAGTCTGAGCACTTGCTCCTGGGGTCTCTGCGTTTCCAGGGTCTCCTTTTATGTCTCAGCCGGAGCCGGGTCCTGCATTCTGAAGCCAGTACTTTTCGTTGGCCTTGATTTCCCCTCTGCCTAGCTCCCTGTACTCTCCTTTGTGATCAGCATACAAAGGCAGATAAATCAAGCTCTGCTCTCTCTCTCTCTCTCTCTCTCTCTCTCTCTCTCTCTCTCTCTCTCTCTCTGTCTCTTCCCCACCCCTTTCTTCCATGCACACATGCACTCACAAATGTGCCCCCCAAAACATGCCAATCTGTTACAAATGCTGATGTAAATTTTAATAAAACAACAGCATAGGTCACATATAAATATTCCCAATAAAAAGATGAGTTTATTTTTAAAACCACAGAGCTTTCTATAGTTCAGAGAAAAGTGGTAGAGCATTGTAAGAGCCCCTGATGTCCCATGGCCTTCTGCCAGCTCTCCTAATTGGAAGAAGACAGCAAAGAAGCCATTTTAATATTATCATCATCATCATCATCATCATCACTGTAGGGTTGTTTTAGATGGGATATTTCTATGTAGCCCCAGTTGTACTTGAGCTGACAGAGACCCACTTCTGCCTCTTGAGCAGTGGGATTAACATCATGCTCCACCATGCCTGGAGAGAATCCATTGTTTTAATCCCTTCTGTGATGGTTATATTAATTGTGACTTGACAGGATCTAGGACACAAATGTTTGGGCATGTATGTGAAGGTTTTAGGGGGTTCGATTTATTGAGGTAGGAAACCCCCCCAAAATGCTGTGGGCTTAGGAGTCTTTAACTGAATCAAAAGGAGAAAAAGAGGGTGTGAAGAGATGGCTCAGTGGGTAACCCTAACCCTGACGAACTGAGTTTGGTTCCCCAGGACCTTCCTCTGTCTGACAGATGAGAACAAAACAAACAAATGAACAAGCAGAGTGGAGGGGACCGGGCAGGTTCCCAGCCGGTGCCCCTACCTGTTCTTTCTTCAGCTGCCCCCGTTATGTGCCACAGCAAGCAAGTGTGTCTTCACTTTAATCCTTTCCCTGAGAAAGGAAAGCATTCAGTGGCCATGAAATTCACCCTCTGTGTGAGGCCTGCGAAGGGTGGACACCAAGGCCACTCACCAGCCCAGATAGTGTCACACTATGGGTACTTTTTTCTTTTTAAATGTGCGTGCACCTGTGTGTATGTCTGGGCCTGCACGTGCCACAGTGCGTGTGTGGAGGTCAGAGGACAACTTGGTGGAGGTTGGTTCTCTCCTTCCACCACTCGGGGCCCGGGGATCGAACTCATGTCTTTGGGCTTGGCAGCAGACCTCTTTATCCATTGAGCCAGCTCACTGCCCTTCACTCCCAACCCTCTGTATCCGTGCTCCCCTCGGCTCCTTGCTCTTCACCACTGGTCTTTTCCCTTTCTACGTTGTCCTTCCGAGAGTGATACATCTTGAGTTCATCATTAACCTTACCTTCTTCCTCTTCCTGTTCTGTGTGAACTTTGGTGTTTCCCTCCTAGAATCCTTGATTTGCAGTCTGGGAGACACTTGCAGATAGGGTTAATGTTTTGCCTCAGCCTTGGCCCCATCCAGTAGGGTATTGACATAGTAACCTTCTAGTGTAACTTCCTAAACAGGCTGTTGCTGTAGCTTGATTTTCTCTTTAAGAGGGAAAATTTTTGTTTTTACATTTCCAATAGGATGAGCATCAATTTCTGTTTTTTTTTTCCTTCAATGTTATCTATCGGTTTTTGTTTTATTTCAGACTGTGCCTGTAGTCTATATCGCATTTTTTAGAATTTGTGGACATTTGTGAACCAGAGGGAGGGCAGGTAAGAACGAGCATTGCTCTTACAGAGGGCCTGCATTCTGTTGCTATCACCTAGCTCTGCGGGATCTGATGCTCACTCTGGCCTCTGTACCCAGCTGTGCTGTGCATGCACACACACACACACACACACACACACACACACACACACACACACACACACAAACTAAAACTAAAATAAATCTTTAATAATCGAATTACCTTGTCCGGTTCCTTCCCTCTCAGCTTTAGGTTTGGCCTTACCTGGTGGCCGGCCATGGGTAGCCTGTAGCAACAGAGGCCTCCTTTCCTGCTTACAGTGGTCCTAGTAAGTGCTGAGCAAATGGGTTTTTGAGCTGATGGCATTCTTTACCCACAGAGAAAATGAACCAGCACTGGCCGAGCTGTGTCCGGAGCAGAACAAACCCATCCTAACCCTAAGTGTCTGCCATACATGCTCCTGAGATGAGTACAACCCTATCGTTGCCTCCCAGGTCCACCGGGGACTGTGCAGTGCAGAGAATCCCCTCTTCAGCAATGACCCAAGTCATCACACTAATTTGTCTCCACCACGGCTGTGAACGGTGGCTCTCCTCCTGTCCACACTTGATAACATCTGTCTTCTCAATTCCATTCATTACCGCCTCCATCTGGTTTAGTTGCCTTTGGTTTTATAAAAATAAAAGCGTGGTATCATTGGATGAGATGAGGCGGTGGAGACCCATTAGTCCCAGCCCTGGGAACATAGAAGCAAGAGGATTTAGACTGAGCCTGGACTACAAGCCTGGGCAAGATCTTGTCTCAAAAACTAAGAAAAAGATAAAAGTCCAGTGTGTATGATATGTACCTTTCAGGGGGTGGGTTCTAGACCAAAGACTTCCAAGGACATTGCAAGGCTTCCCTGTCCCTACTTCCGCTTCATTTCCCAGGTCACCCTGCTGCATCTATCTCATGATTGACAAGGTCATGGATCTCCCACCCGAGGCAAGCAAGCGCCCACTTCCTCAGACCCCTGTTGGAGCCACTGGACCAAAACCTCCTGTTTTTTCTTCTCTACTTACTAGGCTGGAGGAGAAGTCTATGCAAATGCTTCATGTTGGGAAAATGCCCGAGATGACTGAAAATCCCCAGACCTCCCCAGAGCTGGAGGCAGTTGATGCCCCAGGCAGGAGCTGGCAGGCTGTACTGGCACAGGGACCGCTCCGGTCAGTCAATCATTTGCCAGCTGCCGGGGAAGGTGGTGAACATTTACATAGTTAGAGCAGGCCTGTGCTGGGCTTCTACCTGCTGTGTGAGGCTGAGCAAGGGGAGGCCTGAGGAAGAGGCAGGTGATTGGCCTCGGGGTGGGGAGGAAGGTGATTTATGGGGTGACCTCCACTGGCCTTTCTTGGGCAGGAAACGGGCTGTTTACTAATGTCTTCCCCCTTCCACGCACCTGCAAACCCTGTTGGTAGTATTTTAAAGTAATTTACTAGATGAAGTTTTGTATTTTCCTTTGGACAGCTGCCCAGTCATAGAATTTTCTTTTCAAAAGTTAGATTGCAGTCTTTTCCTTTGTCCTTGTCTCTGTCTCCATCTGTCTCTCTCCCTCTCCCTTTTCCTTTCCCTTCAGTCGAAAAAGTCCTGGGACTCTTGAGTGCTTAATTGTGCGTCTTCAGAGGCAGGGGCTCTGGTGTCCTAAGCTTTCCTCATTCATAACCAGAGGATGACTTTGAACTTCTGAACCTTGAACTTCTGACCTCTCCTGCCTCCGCCTCCAGAGTCCTGGGTGTATACCACTAATGCCCAGTTTATGGGGTGCCGGGGATTGATCCTAAGACTTCACATATGCAAGGCTAGCACTGTACCAGCTGAGCTGTGTCCTGAGCCCATGTAGTACAGCTAGAAACAGACCTCAGTGTCTCTGGTGTGTGTGTGTGTGTGTGTGTGTGTGTGTGTGTGTGTGTGTGTGTGTATACACGAGTGCAAGAGTATATACACACACACACAGGGATACACCAGCACACAGCATACAAGGGCTTTAGGTGACATGTGACCCCTGAAACAGAGGATAACTTTCAGGTGTCCTCTCCACTGTTGTGGATCCTGGGACTCCAACCTAGGCTGTTAACCTCTTTCCCTCCCTCAGTCTGTGGGCCATGCCAGCAGGAGCCAGTGGAACCTGACCTGAAGTTATCACCCAGGCAAAGTCCTGATTGGTTTATCGTTACCAAGCTAAGTGGCTTGTTGTACAAATTCTGGACTGTTTAGTGTCATCGTATCTCCACTTGGGGTCACAGGATGATTGCAGGATGTTCGGGGAGACTTCAGAGGTCTTAGATTTCAAAAGGCCCAAACCATAAGAGCATTGGGGTATGCGGTCCAGGAGAGAGGAGGCAGGGACACTGAGCACAGGAGGGGCACAGGCTGGTGGCAGGGTATGGCTTCCTCGAGACCCACTGAAAGACCCATAGGTGCAGGGTTCTAGTCTGTATCCTCAGGGACAGATGAAGGGAAACTTGGGATTGGAAGGTGTCAGGGCTTGGTGATCTGTGCATATGCAGGTCTCACATCTTCTGAAACTAGCCCCTTCTTTGCAGGGCCTCCCTGAACCGAGGCTGCCTGAACTGAGGAGGAGGGCCCAGAAAGCATGGTTGATTACAGACCTCTCAGATTCAGAGCCAAGTTCGAGGGAAACAAATGTAGTGTTTCTCAATCCACAAGGGGTGGTGCTGTCATTCCTACCACGTTGTAACAATGGGTTCCTGGCACACATCTGGTTCCAACTCACGTTTCCTTTTCATTGTGAAGCTTGAATCTTGTGTTTTGCCTCCAAAAGAATCCATCTTGGTTAAGACCCAGTCCTGAAGATTGAGCAGGAGCTGGCATCTACCCACATCTAACCATGGTGATGACCCTGATTGTAAGGTGGAAAAAAAAGGAGGGTTAGAGGGGCAGAGACATTTGTCCTGGGTGTAGGTGGGAATGCGAAAGAGAAAGCAAGGGAGGCTTGCAGGAAGAAACCCCCGGCTTCCTCAGATCTACTTCCCGGTTTAGATGGCTGTGTAAGGCAGACCCAAGATGTCACTTCCTGTTAGATGTAGGTAGATTTGCACGTCACTTCCTGTTAGGTGTATAGGCAGGCCCAACGCGTCACTTCTTGTTTCCTCTGGGATTCAGACTTGGAGCTGATGTCACCTTTCATCCTATGCAGTCAGGACTCCCACCCCTACCCCGTGCTCTATGAGAAGCTCCACATATCTATGTGGGTATCTGACTCCCATTAGCCTAGAGGGCTCTCCTGTGTTGGAGCTGACATACAACCCTGCCTGATCCACGTCCTGATTCAAATTCACTTTCTACCATTCTTTTTATTTTTAGATTCATTATTTTTATTTGTGGTGTGTGTGTGTGCGTGTGTGTGTGTGTGTGTGTGTGTGTGTGTGTGTGTGTGTGTGTGTGTGTGTGTGTTCGCGCGTGCGCGCGCGCGTAACACAGATATGCAGTTCCAAGCCCCGGGAGTTGTAGTTATTGCTGTAGGAAGTGCCTGCTGCAGGTGCTGGGATCCAGTTTTGAAGCAAGTGCTCTGATCTGCTGAGCCATCCCTCCAGCCCACTTTCTCCTGTCCTTAACTTCTCTATTTCTAGGTCAGGGAACTTACCTGAGGTCTAGCTTCCCGCCTGGGTGGTGGAGAGCCCACGCGGATTAATTCTTAAGAGAGGGGCTAGGGCACAGTTTTGTTCTTTACCAGAGTGCTTCTGGCTATATGGTAATCTTATAATCCTCCAGGGAGCTTCTGTCTTCTTGTGTATCTCAGCCTTGAGCTTGCTGTGTAGCCAAGGATGGCCTCTTTCTTTCTTTCTTTCTCTCTCTCTCTCTCTCTCTCTTTCTTCCTTTCTTTTTTAGATAAACAGATAAGTCTATCTATGTTTGTTTTTGTTTTTAAAGATTTATTAATTTTATATATGAGTACACTGTAGCTGTCTTCAGACACACCAGAAGAGGGCATCAGATCCCATTACAGATGGTTGTGAGCCACCATGTGGTTGCTGAGAATTGAACTCAGGACCTCTGGAAGAGCAGGCAGTGCTCCTAACCGCTGAGCCATCTCTCTGGCCAGACTTACCTGTTTTTGTTTTTTTTTGTTTTTTGTTTTTTGTTTTTTTTGAGTATTTGTCTTCATGTTTGTACGAGTGCCTGGTGCCGTCAGAGATCAGAAGAGAGTGTGAGATCTTCTAGAATTGGAGTTATAGATGGCTGTGAGCCATGATGTGGGCGTGAGGAACAGAAGAATCTGGGCCCTCTCAAGAGCAGCAAGTGCCCTGAACCGCTGAGCTCCTCTCCAGGATGACATCAAAGGCCTCAGTTTCCTGCCTCCTCCCACATTCTGGGATTCCAGGGGGGTTACTGCACCAGGGTTAAACCCTGCTGGGGCTTGCACCAAGGGCTTCATGCCTGTTAGAAAAGCGCTTCACCAGCTGAACTACACCCTGTGCCACCTGGTGGTGGAGAATGTCACATCTACCCAAAGCCAGAGACAAACTCACACCCCACCTCCCACGCCTTCAATGTTTCTTTATTCTTGAAAATTTTACAGTTATACACACAGCTCTCTTATCTTTTGAGTTTCTCATTTTACAAGCTGCTGGTTATGAGTGGGGCCCATCCATAGTGACCTTCAAGCCTGCTCTTATCTGACTAGCTACCTCATGTTGTCAGGTAGTGGCTGGTTTTGGGACAACTTGACACAAGCTAGAGTCACTGGGAATGAGGGAACCTCAACTGAGAAAAATGTCTCCAAAAGATCAGGCTGTAAGGCATGTTTTTAAATTAGTGATCACCAACCCATGGTGGGTGGTGCCAGCCCTGGGCTGGCCATCCTCGGTTCTATAAGAAAGCAGGTGAGCAAGCCATGAGGAGCAGGCCAGTAAGCAGCACCCTCCATGGCCTCTGCATCAGCTCCTGCCTCCAGGTTCCTGTCCTGCTTGAGTTCCTGTTCTGACTTCCTCCAGTGATGGACAGTGATGTGGAAATGTAAGATGAACAAATCCTGTCCTCCCTGATTTGCTTTTGGTCAGTGATTTATCACAGCAATAGGAACCTTAACAAGACATCAGGAGATCTCATGAGGCCTCATGGACAGAGCAGGTTTGTAGGTGGGACTGGCTGAAGGAAACAAAAAGATTCCTCAGCTCAAGGCCCCACCCCTCAAGCTTCCTAAGAGTCCAGAGAGCGCTGCAGTGTCAGGACAAAGCACGACACCAGAGGCCGTCACGGTGAACTTCATTCAACTTGGTCATTCTAGAACAGTGGTTCTCACCCTGTGGGTCAAGATCCGTCTGGGGCTGAATTTCAGATATCCGGCATATCAAGTACTTACATTACAACTCATAACAGGAGCAGAATCACGCTTATGAAGTGGCAACAAAATAATTTTATGGTTGGCGGCCAACACAGCATGAGGAACTGTTTTAAAGGGTCTCAGCATTAGGAAGGTTAAGAACTATGGCTCTAGAATCATTAATTACTGGGCACATCTGCGAGGAAGTTTTGAGATTGGTTAACTGAGGAAGGAAGGAAGACCCATTGGAACGGTGGGCAGCATGGTCCTGCGGGCTGAGGCACAGGTCTGACAGGCAGCAGAGAGAAAACCAGTTGAGCACTGGGTTCATCCTTCATTGCTTCTTGACTGGACTCGACACGACCATGCTCACGCTCCTGCTGCCACGCTGGACTGAGCCCTCAGACTAACCACAATAAGCCCCGTTCCCTCGAGTCACATCTTAAGAGGTGAGGGGAGTTGGTTTGTCTCATTCCCCGGACAGGGTCTCTTGCGGCACAGACTGGCCTTGAACTGGCTGTGTAGCCAAGGACGGCTTTGAACTTCTGACCTTCCAATCTCCACATCCTGATTGCTGCGCTAACAGGTGTGCCCCTCCACGCCAGGTTTTATGTGGTGCTGGGGATCCAACCCGGGGCCTTGTGTGGGCTGGGCAAGCTCTGTAGGGATTGACAGGTGTTTATTAGGAAAGTAACCAAGGCGGGGCTAGGATGTCATGGAGGCCTATGTAGGGCTTGGATTGTGATGGTCCCTTCACATTCCTTTTGGATATTCAGTTTTACCCTTTGGGAGCATGGGCCAGGGTCTCCTCAGGCTGGACCATTGAGCCTCACCCTGCCCCACTGCAGCTCTCTCAGGCTGGCGATGCTTGCTCTCAGCCCTTGAGTGGGTGTTTCCTCCTCACTCAAAGCCTGTGGCAGGGGCTGAGGCAGAGCAAGGATGTGAGCCCAGCTCTAGGTTCCCTGGGCTAGGGTGTGGGAGAGAGGTTCATGGAGACAGTAGTCAGCTCTCTGGTCATGTGATTGAGACCAGAAAGGACACTGGGAAATCTCACAACTTTCTATGTTTTTTTCCTCTTGGTAAAGGTGCTTCCTAGAACCTGCTGTCATGGCAGCAAGGACTGGTCACCTTAGAAAAGAGTGCAACATATACAGATAAGTCCTGGGGGACAAGCACTCCTGACTGAACTTCGTGCCCATGCATAGAAAGTGGACACACCAGGCCTTCTCTTTGTAGCTTATTAAAGGAGGAACTGTTGGTCCAGCAAGACTCAGAGGAGATTGGGCAAGCCTATGACATAAGTGTGATCCCAGGTCTGGCCACAAGGTGACAGAAGAGTACAGACTTTGGGGAGCTGTCTTCCAACCTCTACACTTCTCTCTCTCTCTCTCTCTCTCTCTCTCTCTCTCTCTCTCTCTCTCTCTCTCTCTCTCTCTCTCTCTGTGCTTTGTCTCCTGGCCTTGCCTCTAGATTTACTGGGGCATCTGTGGCTTCCTGGGGGCATGGCAGTCAGCTCTCTAGATTTTCCCATCATGCATTAGTGGATGCTAGTGATTCAATGTCAAGGTCGGGGCTCCTGATCCTTAGTTTGGCTGCACAACCAGGATACTCCAAATCCCTAGGGCTCAGATGAGGTTTTCCACACCTGAAGATGCAGCAGGAGTGACTGCTACCCACTTCACAGAGCACCTCCGTGGGGCCAATCTTCCAAGTATTCTTTATTAAGCTCTTATTAAACCACCCACATAAATACATATAATAAATACAAAACCAGCACTTTTTAGAAGTCTTTGCTTTGAAGAGCACCCTCCTTCCCTGTGTTCCAGGCTTACTTCCCCACGTTTACAAAGGACTCTACATCCTTCACTGGTCCTTTGGGGCCCAACATCCCTGGCAGAAGCCTGGGGAAGGAACTCACACATAGTCATTCAACCTGTACCCACTGTGCGCGGCTGAGGTCACCGAGGGGGCACGGTTGTCCTTGTAGGCTGCTGGTGGGCGGTAGGCAGGGGCGGTGGCCGTGGTGGTGGCCCCAGCCCTGGACTGGGCCTGGTAGGGTCTGTAGGGGGCCTCGTCCTGGCACGACAGGCAGAGCAGGGTGCCCCCGATGAGAGACAGGGATGAGGAGATGAAGCCCAGGTACAGGGCCTGGCCGATCTCAAACTTCATGCCACTGGGCAGCAGAGGGTTGTAAAAATTCTGCACCACATCGTTCGTGGTCCAGGACACGGCCACCATGCACAGCAGGCCTGCCAGCAGGAAGAGCGCGCCCCCCAACACCGCGAAGGTGGTCTTGGCGGGTGTGCCCTTGGCACAGCGAGTGCACTTCATGCCCACTACGGCGCAGGCGCAGGCCATGCCCGACAGCAGGCAGGAGATGACCATGAGCGCCCGGGCCGCCTGTAGGTCCCGGGGTAGCGCCAGCAGCGAGCGGTAGATCTGACACTGGTAGATGCCTGTGCTGTGCCACACACACTCCATCCACAGTCCCTTCAGGTAGGACACGGCCGTCAGGATGTTGGTGCCCACATGGGCCGTCCTCCGCCAGTGCGGCAGGATAGTAGTGATGAGCGTTCCCACCATGCCCAGGAAGCTAAGCAGGAAGCCTAGGAGCTGGACCGCTGTGCTGGCCATGGTCGAGGGCTCCGCTAGCCGTGCCGGGCAGTGCCCAGGTCCTCAGGGATGGATCTGGTCCTTAGGTGCCCGTGGGAGGCCTAATAAAGCCAGGGAGGAGGGGGGGGCAAGAAAAGGGAACTGGGTTAAATATTATCTCGATGCCCTTATTTCTGTCACTGAAACACTTTTCCATAGGCAGTTGGTATGATAATTAACATATCCTGGAAAAAAAATGGAGGCTCCACAAGGCGGAAGAACAGAGCTGGAAGAACAGGATGCAGGTCCCAGGAGCCTGTGCTTCCTGGAGACCCCAGGGAACTCCAGAGCTCCCACTCTGAATGTCTCCTGGGACCTATGACTTATGGGAAGCACACTGGGAAGTTCTACCTTATATCTACACTCAGGTTTTTCTGTTACAACTAAGGCTTCCTTCTGTTTGGGTCAATAATCAGTAATAACAAATGTTGACCACACAGCTTGGACTGATGTGCCTTAAGGTGTATACCGGCTGCGACTTAGGGAACAGCCTTGAGGGCTGTGTCTGTAAGGGGGTCTGCCTCAGAGGCAGGTTGGAGGCTGTTTTGGAATTCGGACCTGATGTGACACCAAGCTTGCTGTCTCCTGCCCAGGGACAGGATCCCAAGTGACCAGAGGCATAGGTGCATCTGACAAGAGTGTAAGCCAAGGCCACAGAGACTGCCCAGCGTAGGGGACTCTCTCAAGTCACAGGACAGTCCTCAGCTACCCCACATCGCCCAGGGTCCACAGAGTGGAAGGTCCAGACCTACATTGGGCTCCCCGACTGACTCCTGACCTGAATTCTAGGCTGCCCCAACCCTTCCTTGTCAAGGTTACCCATTAAAGACTGTAGGCTTAACTGCCTGAGCCCACAAGGCTTGGCGGGTGGACCGGTCTGGGGAGGTCTAAGTCTATTTATGGAAAGCAAGGGGAGCTAATTTTAGAAATCACTAGGTTTTGCTATTTTTAAGTTTAAGATTTTTCTAATTTAAGAAGTGTTAATGAGCTCCCCACCCCCACCCCCAGCAGCAGCAGCAAGCAATCCTTCCGGGCTTGGCTTCTCACTTTAAGGCCATTCATTCAGTAGAAAACACATTAACTGAACGCGTCTCCTTGGAAACTGCCTGACTCTCCTCCTGAACTGCTGCTGAAGGCTCCACCCTTCACTGCTGTTTCCTTAGGAAGGCCCTGCCTCGCGCTGGCCAGTGTGCACTGTGCTGGACCGACCTGCCCAGGGCTGACTTTGGTGTTCCCTGTGGGCTACCTACCGTTCCCCGCCCCCCGCCCCCACAGGCATGTGTACAACTGTGGAAACATTTGTTAGAGAGGTGGGAGTCCAAGGCAAACGTTCTAGAAGCCCTCAGTGGTCCAGGTGGGCGGGGCCACATCTACAAGGTGAAGGCGCTGAGTCTTGCAGGGGTGCTCTGTGTGTGTGTGTGTGTGTGTGTGTGTGTGTGTGTGTGTGTGTGTATGTGTGTGTGTGTGTATGTGTGTATGTGTGTATATGTGTGTGTATGTGTGTATATATGTGTATGTGTGTGTATGTGTGTGTGTGTATGTGTATGTGTGTGTGTGTGTGTGTGTGTGTGTGTGTGTGTGTGTGTGTGTGTGTGTGTGTGTGTGTGTGTTTATGTGTATGTGTGTATATGTGTGTATGTGTGTATATGTGTGTGGGTATATGTGTATGTGCTGTGTGTGCATGTGTGTATGTGTGTGTATGTATATGTGTGTATGTGTGTGTGCATGTGTGTGTATGAGTGTGTATGTATGTGTGTGTGTGTGTGTGTGTATATGTGTGTGTATGTGTGTGTATGTGTGTGTGTGTGTATGTGTGTGTGTGTGTGTGTGTGTATGTGTGTCTGTGTGTGTGTGTGTGTGTATGTGTATATGTGTGAGTGTGTGTGTGTGTGTGTGTGTGTGTGTGTGTGTGTGTTGGGGGTGGCTTCCCTGCACCCTGAGGAGTTTTAGAGACAGTCATTACAGTTCCATACTTTCTATAACTTTAAGTACTTGTCAGTCTGGCAGACATTGACGGTTTAAGTTGACAGGACTCCCAATGCCTCACAGGGTCTGTGAGAGCCACAGGCAGGCAATTATGCAACCAGAGCTAAATGACCTGATAGTGCGCACTGTGCTCATTCAGGAAGAGTGGGAGCCTATGTCCTCTCCCAAGTCACACATTAAAATGACATGATGTCGCATAACTCCAACTAGGTACACAAGTAAAGAAAACTCCTTTTCCTAATAAGAAAGCATGTGTTGGTTAGATAAAAACCACTATTTGGGGTACATTCGGAGGTCATTTCCACTTCAGTAAGCTGCAGCGAGCGCCTGCACACTCAGTGGAGACCGCAGAAAGCCATGTGGACCTCAGGAACCCTCAGCCTTTCCCTGAGGCATCATCTCACTACCTAAGTTCTTTACAAATACAGATTAGGTTGCCAAGCTGGCTCAGTGAGCAAAGGTGCTTGCTGCTAAGCCTGACAGTCAAGAGTTCAATCCCGGGGTTGGGAATTTAGCTCAGTGGTAGACCACTTGCCTAGCAAGCGCAAGGCCCTGGGTTCGGTCCCCAGCTCCGAAAAAAAGAAAAGAAAAGAAAAAAAAAAAAGAGTTCAATCCCTGGGATTTCAATGGCAAAAAGAAAGAACCAACTCCTTCAAGTTGCCCCTTGACCTCTATCTGCATGCCCCACCCCACCATATGCACATACACGTATGTGTAATACACTAACTTAATACTTTTTAAAGTGCAGATCAACATTTTAAGATGAAATAACTGAATTTCAGTTAAAAAGGAAAAATCTCAGTATTTTCACAGCAATTTTTCTTAGTTGTGTAGGTTTGCTAGGTTATTTTTTTTCATTTAAAAAAAGAAAACATCTGCCCTACAAGAACAAAGTATAAGAACAAAGAAAACTAAAAGAAAAAGCGCATATCCCACTGATCAGTACAAGAATTCCTTTAGTGTTAAGTGATTATTAAATAGTATTAGCTGGCTTTATTTTAGCGAAGAAAGCTTTCTAAAGAAGATGCTATGGGTTGAACTATAACCCCCCAAAAAGATATATGAAGTCCTAACTCCCAGGACCTCAGAAATGGGGAGATTACACACATGGGCAGGGACAGGTTGGGGAAGGCCAGGCCCCTAAACCAAGATTAGTGTCTCTGTGAGAAGATAAAGTGGACTAAGAGAGGACGAGGACTGTGACGACTGAGGCAGTCTGGAATGACATCAAGAAGCCTAAAATGGGGCTGGAGAGATGGCGGACTGGAGGTCCTGAGTTCAATTCCCAGCAACCACATGGTGGCTCACAACCATCTGTAAAGAGATCCGCAGTCTGAAGAATGACATGAATAAATCTTAAAAAAAAAAAAAAGCCTAAAATGTTCCAGAAGTTTGGGGAGAGTCTTGGGGGCAGGCCGGCCCTCAGCACTCAGGAGGAGCACCCCTGGGGAGCCTAGGTCCCAGACTTTTGGAACCAATCTCTGTTTTGTTAAGCATCCCTGACTTAACAACCCCTCCCCCTCCCCCAGCCCTGTCCGCTCAGCTCAGGAAGTTAGAGAGACACACTCAAGTCTGAGGACAAGAGGGAGGATCCTCCAGAGCAGAGTGCTGGCGCATTCCTGGTCGTCACTGGTAAATACCAAACAGCCTTCTACCTCTATGTCCCAAAACGTAGAAGACAGAAAATGAGGAGACCCATCTGGAAAATCCCCCGTAGACCTGAGATTCGAAGGCAAGCTCTGTCTAACCAACCCACACAGGGATCACATGGGGAGACTTCCCTGTGTTAGAAATAAACACTGAAATAAAGGAATAAAGAATTGGCTTGGCCCGGGAAGAGTTTGAGACTAAGCTGTGTGCAGCTTGCTGCCTGCACCCGACCACCATGAACTCCTCAGGGACATTGTCATTTGTGTTTCTTTCTCCTTTCTAAAAGAAAAAAAAGAGAGATTTATTTATTATGGGCATATATGTGTGCCCATACTGCGTGTGTGTGTGTGTGTGTGTGTGTGTGTGTGTGTGTGTGTGTGTGTGTGTGTGGCCCATGGAGGTCAGAGGGGTTGAATCCCTTGGAACTAGAGTTACATAACCGTATACCCCCGATGTGGGTGCTGGAGTCCTCTGCAAAAACAGTAGGCGCCCTTGACCAGTAAGCCATCTTTCCGGTCCCCCACTGCCCCTTGACAGTGTCTGAATTACTGTCAGTTTCCTTAAATCAACATGTCTTGGTTTCATAGATCATAAAAACCCAAATTACGGGTGCAGGCCGGGTGTGGGTGAGGTGGCTCACAGCTTCCCAGTCTTTACCTTGGAAATGCAGTAGAGTTCAGAGGGCCCCCCTAGAGTTAGGACCTGGATCAAGACAGACAGACAGGCGTGGGAGGGAGGGGGGAAGAGAAACCCCAAACCAAGCCCTGTCACAGCCAGGCTGGGAATCTCCAGGGATAAGACAGCACAGCAGATCTGTAAACTCTGCGAACCTCTGAACGTTAGACATTTGAGCACTGAACTAGGGCCATTGGCAGATGGCAGATGCGGTGCCAGATAAAATGTAAGGCGAAGATTTACTACGGACACTAAAAATGCTGTGGAAACTGTTCCAAGGTCACCCTCAGCCAGCGCATCTTGAGTTCGGGTGTTCAAAGCTTCCATATTCAGACCTGCTGCTAATGTGTCCTTCCGTTGATGGTGGGTTCTTAGGCAATCTGCAATGTGCATCTGTTATCCCCATAAGGGTGGGAAAAGTCTAAAGTGGTTAAGCGATCGGGCTGATGGGGAGACAAAGAGGAGGGAGCACTGTGGCCCCGGCTGAGAGACACCGGGGAAGAGCACGGGTGCTCAGAGGCAGATGGGATGTGCTCACAGCGAGAGACAAATGGTGAGAGTGGTGGCCTAGGGCCACTGGACAAATGGAAGGCTGCAGGGCTGTGGCTGAGGTGGGTGACTCTGGATGTCTAGCTATCTAGTCCAGTGCTGTTGTTGTGTCCTTGTCATAATGTTTGGAATAAGGGTGAGATTTTCAGTAGTAGGGCATTATTCTTTTCTTTTTTTCCTCCTCCTCCTTCTTCCTCCTCCTCCTCCTCCTCCTCCTCCTCCCCCCTCCCCCTTTCTTCTTCTTCTTCCCCCACCCTTCCCTTCTCCCTTCCCCCCCTTCCTCCTCCTTCTTCTTCTTCTTCTTCTTCCCCCACCCTTCCCTTCCTCTTCCTTCCTTCCTTCCCTTCTTCTTCTTTTTGTTAGAAGGGTCATAGTTCACAAAGCTCAGGTTGACCTCACATTTACTCCATAACCAAGGATGAACTTCCAACCCTCTTGACCCTACCCAACAGTGCTGGGATTGCAGATAGGCCTTATACGCCTGCCTTATATGGTGCAAAAGAGAGAACCTTTGAGCATGTTGGGCAAGCACTTTACCAGCCGATGATACTGTGATATATGTACTTTTAATTTCCAATTAATTAATTGATTAATCTTGCAACAGGCTCATAGATACCAGGCTGGGCTTAAATTTGACTTGTAACCAAAGATGTCCTTGAACTTCTGATCCTCCTGCCTCTGCTTCCTGAGTTCGGGCATTACAGGTGTGCAGGACCACATCCACTTTGTGGGGTGCTGGACCTCACACCCAAGGCCGTGCATGCTAGGCAAGCACTCTACAAACTGAGTTACATGTTGAGAAGTTAAGAGTGGACTGGGTGTATATGATGAGAATTCATGGGTCCAGAGAGAAGGTAGCACGTGCCCTGTGGCTTGTCTTTCACATGTATGCTATGATCAGGCTGTGCACAGTCTCTGAGGCACCCCAGATGCTAGAGATTACTCGTCTGCTTTCAAGCGGAGCCCATTTCAAACAGACCCTTGTTCAGAAAGTATTGGGTATTTCAAGATGGTAGCAGCGACCAGGAGTGTTCACAGCCCAGTGAGCATTTCAGGGTTGCCTGGCTCCTTGGAACATCAGGCACGCAACCCTGCTTGTGACGGTGGACCCAGGAACTGGGCACGGGGGTTTCCCCCTATTAAACAGACGAAAACATCTGGTTGGGAGTTTGAAAGAAGCAGGAGACTCTCTCGCAGCGTTCTGCGGTATAAAAATATGGTTTCATGGGCTTATTTTTTCTTCAGTGTAACCTGGGTACCTCTGTGAATAGGGTCCAAGGAGGAGCCTTTCAAAAACAAAGCTGTTGTTTGTCTCCTGGGCCCAGGAGCGGCAGCCAGTGGAAACTGACCTGGGTCCCTGTGACAGCCTGCCTATTAGGAGTGAAGCTGCAGCCCTCTCTTCCTTTCTTTTATAGTCACCCAACAGGCAAGACAGGAGAAGCTGCCTCTGTTCAGACTTTGCAGCCACCATCAAATGGCCCTGGTGGACGTCCCCCATTGGTTGTTGCTGTTGGCTGATCCCCCCGAAAGCTCGTGGTCCTGCACACACACATGTCCTGCAAACTCTGTGGAGACTCACTGCCTGAATGAGAAATACACAGACCCAGCGGAAGGAGCTGAGTGGAAAGCTCCAAGAATCACTCCTGGGCTGGCAAGACGTACTGCCTGACTCTCAAGAAGGTGCTGGTACAAGGTTGACTTTGCTACTCCTGTATTACAGAGGTTCTTTTCTGATGTAGGCAAGAAAAACGATTTTTTAAAAAAAGGACAAACATATTCGACTCAATCGATTTTTTTATCTACACACATACCAGCACGCACACCAACATGCACACATGCATACCCACACACGTATGTATGAATGCACATACACACCAAGACTGGGGATACAGCTTAGAGGATAGAAACACTAGCTGTATACCCCTGAGAACCACGCAGAGCCTGATGCTTAGAACCCACAAACGTCTGGATGTGGTACCCTGCATCTGTACTCCCAGTGCTTTTTGGACAAGATGCAACGGGGAGACAGGAGATGATCCCTGATCCAGCTATCCCGGTTACACAGTGCAACATCAGAAACAAGACAGACCCTGCCTTAACAGAGTCAAAGGTGAGAACTGACCCCTGAAAGTTGACCTCTGACCTCCACATGTACAATCTGTGTCCCCAATAAACAAATATCTTTAAATGTGGAAGCAAGAAATACTTATTAGAAATACTATTGCCAACTTGACAGGCCCCAAAACCAATATTGGAAGGAAAACTCTGGATATTTCTTAAAGGGAGTTAGCTGAGGGAGGAAAATGCACAGTAAACCCTGGGAGCACTGTTCCAGGGGCTGGGAGCACTGACGGAATGAAAGGAGCAAGGAGTCTGCAGCCAGCGTTCACCTGCCTTCCTCCTAACTGTGGGTGTGTCCATGTGCCTCCAGCTCCCGCTGTAATGGCTTTTCTGCCTCAAACCTCAAACATCTTTATTCTTTTCCTTGAGTTGCTTTGGTCACAGCAGCCAGGAAAGTCGCCAAGACAGCGATAGTTTCATGGCACCCAGAGAAGGATTCACTTTCCTTCCCCTGTGTGGTTTTTCCTGTAGACGCCTCACGGGATGTTGATCCCATTGCACAGATGAACAAGTAAAGTACAGTAAGTTTCCAAGATTGATGGATCTCAGGCATCCAGATAGGGGTGGGGGCGGGCACTTCCTCCCACCCTGAGTGACTGCAAGTGACCTGCTCAGTCTCTGTGACACATCACCACCCTGAGGCAGAGGCTTCCTCTGCTGTGTAGAAGATGCTGAGATAAGACAGTAAGAACCTGCAAGCCCAGTCTGGAGCATGTCAGCAGATGCAGGGGAATGGGGCTGAGGTTTGATCTTCCGATAGATTAGGGACAAGGAAGCTCCGAGCTCACAGGCTGTCTCAGATCCAGGCACAGACCTTGGATCTTGTATCGTGGGGGACCCTCTAGTTTGCCAGCCTCAAAGCTAAAGCTAGGACCAAAAGGATTCAGACCTTCAAAAGTGTAAGAGTTAAGCCTCTTGGTGGGAATTAAAAACCCAAGTCCCAGATATCTCCTCGGTCTGGAGACCCTCTCAAATGCTAATCCCAATTCCCTTTCTATTTCACTCAGGGTCCTGTCGTCTGTGTGGCTCAAGATAGTTGAGGGTTTTATATAAAATTGCATGGGATTTCCCCTCTTTCTGACGTCTTTTACCTTTATTAAGAGAGAGCCAAAAGGCTGGAGAGATGGCTCAGTCAGTAACGTGCTTGCTGTGCAAGCCTGAGTCCCCAAGTTTGATGCCCAACCCAGAACTCACATCAAAAGCTAGGCATGGAGGCCAGAGCTTAAAATCCCAGCACCGGAGAGATGGTGGGTCCCTGCGCTCTCTAGTCAGCCAGCTCACTAACTAACTGGTGAGCTCCAGGCTAACGTGAGACCCTGCCTCAAACAACGAGATGGAAAATACTCAAGCACACATCCTCATGATCATTCACAGAGAGAGATGATGGATGGATGGACGGACAGACAGACAGATAAATAGGGGAACAGAGCTCTTGTATTTCCTTCTCCCAAGTGGGTGTGTGTGTGAGTTTGGGGCTCAGGGAGAGGTCCCCGTGAGGAAGAGGATGCCCTCAAAGCAGAAGTTATGAACAGCGCTGAACCGTGCTGGTTCCCCAGAAGGACTCAGAGCAGACGGAGACAACAGTGACACCTCCCAGGCTGACAGAGTCTCCAAGCATCCGGATTCAGCCCTTGCTCCCAAATTGAGACCCAGAAAGCGAAGAGAGAGCTCTGCCCAGAAACTGTGGGACCAAACTCCTGCTCTCCCTAGGTTCTCAGCAGCTTGGCTGCCTTTTGATCCTCATGTTTTAGGTCCCCTGGACACCCAGGCCCAAGGACCACAACGACCCCTTCACTTGGAGAACGCTCCCTTTCGCCAGGCCGCTGACCTGCGTTCCAACTCACCCACCCACACGCCTGACAGGCAGGGGCCCAGCTTTGCAGATAAATGGCTGCCAACTGCAGCCACTCCACTCACATACAGAACAGCTCGAGTCCCATCCACCTCGACACTCCGACTCAGGTAGACCCCGGAGACACAGCAAGGACGCTGAAGTCTTCCAGCTTAAGCCTATTCACCAAATGGGAGCTTCAAGGCCAGGGTGCTTGCGAGACAGTTGTCTGGTCAATTACGGTCTCTGAGTGGGGCCTGCGTGGGCATACATGCCCTCTGGTTAGAAGATTAACTAGCTGGTGCACCCTACAAGGTGGCCCTGCTGAGGCAAACATTCAAGACCAACCGGAAATATCATATCTGCATTTGACACAAGAATGCCAGAGATGTCTACACACGGCTGGCTAATGGGTCCCTGTGCCTGGCAGGGGAAACCTCACCTTTCCTACTCACTGTCCTGTGTCAGCCTTTTCTGACCTCCCTGTTCTGGCTTTGTCGGCCACCAGACTCCCGAGCTGCAGCTGCTGGCCACAGTGACTCGCCCTCTGAGCCATCCACCTGACGTGACTGTGGACTTTTTCCTGGTTGAGCAATTTGTTTTCCCAAGCTTAGTTGCCTTTCTAGTTGATTCCATTAGCTCTCTACACTACTGAACTAAGGTTTTCAGACACCTCCCATGATACTCTTCAGTCACTGGGACTTTGGAGGGGACGCTATGGAAAACTATAACAGGCAGATGGCCCTGGGCATGGCTCAGCCTACTTCCCTGTCCCTAGCAATAATAGTGGAGACAGAGAGGGAGCGTCTGTGGGAGAGCGGTGAGCCTGCAGCACTTAGTGTCTGCTTCATCTGTAAAGTTCTTGTGTTTTATTTCTATTTCCCTTTCACTCACTTGGACTGTGTGCGAGTCTGTGTGTTTATATATGTGTCTCTCTGTGTGTCTGACTGTCTGTGTGTGTCTGTATATGTGTGTCTGTGTGTGTATCTGCACATGTATGTCTGCATGTGTATCTGTGTGTGTCCATATATGCACACATATCTGTGTGTGTATGTATCTGCACATGTATGTGTGTATGTGTATCTCTGTGTGTGTATATGTGTGTCTCTGTGTGTATATATCTGTATCTCTGTGTGTGTGTCTGTATATGTGTGTCTGTGTGTGTCTCTCTATGTGTGTCTCTGTGTGTATATATCTGTATCTGTGTGTGTGTGTCTGTCTCTCTTTGTGTGTCTGTGTGTATATTTGTGTCTGTGTGTGTATCTGTACATGTATGTCTGCATGTGTATCTCTGTGTGTATCTATATATGTATGTCTGTGTGTATGCCTCTCTTTATGTGTCTGTCTTTATGTGTGTATGTAAATGTGTGTCTGTGTGTATCTGCACATGTATGTGTGTATGTGTATCTCTGTGTGGGTACATATGTGTGTCTCTGTGTGTACATATGTATGTCTCTCTGTGTATATATCTGTATCTCTGTGTGTGTGTCTGTATATGTATGTCTTTGTGTGTATATGTCTCTCTCTATGTGTCTGTCTTTATGTGTGTATGTATATGTGTGTCTGTGTATGTATCTGCACATGTATGTGTGTATGTGTATCTCTGTGTGTGTATATGTGTGTCTTTGTGTGTATATATCTGTATCTCTATGTGTGTGTCTGTATATGTGTGCCTGTGTGTCTATGTCTCTCTATGTGTGTCTCTGTGTGTATATATCTGTATCTCTGTGTGTGTCTGTATATGTGTGTCTCTGTGTGTATATATTCGTATCTCTGTGTGTGTGTATATTCGTATCTCTATGTATATGTGTCTGTGTGTCTATGTCTCTCTATGTGTGTCTGTGTGTATCTGCACATGTGTGTCTGTGTGTGTATATGTGTATCTCTCTGTGTCTGTATATGTGTGTCTGTGTGTGTATCTGCACATGTATGTCTGTGTGTGTATGTGTATCTGTGTGTGTGTCTGTATATGTGAGTCTCTGGTGTGTATATATGTATCTCTGTGTGTGTGTTGGTATATGTGTGTTTGTGTGTGTCTATGTCTCTCTATGTGTGTCTGTGTGTGTATATGTGTGTCTGTGTGTGTATATGTGTGTCTCTGTGTGTGTCTGTATATGTGTGTCTGTGTGTATCTGCACATGTGTGTCTGTATGTGTATGTCTGTTTCTCTGTGTGTGCATATGTGTGTATACATGTATATGTGTGTGTGTTTGTATGTGTGTGTGTATATCTGTAAATATATGTGTCTATGTGTGTGTGTCTATGTGTCTGTTTGGGGATAAGAAGTTGACATCAAATGCTTTCTTATTCACTGTACTTACTTTGTGACTCAGGGTCTCTCACTGTACCTGGTGGGGCTCGATAGTGGGTTATGGAGTGAGCTCCAGAGAGCAGCCTGTTTCTGCCTCCAGAGCCCTGAGGTTACAGGTTTGCCACTGGGCCCAGCTTTCTATGAAGGTGCTGGGATGCAGACTCAGGTTCTCATGTTTGGGATGTAAAGACTTCCCCAGGCCTCACAGTGTCTCTTAACTGCACCCTACATCCCATTGAGAGACTTCCTGCTGAGATGACATCACTGAAGGCATGCACCTTCCTGGAGGTAGGACAATGGATTTTTTGAATTCAAGGCAATTGAAGAATACTGGTGTCTGCTGGGGGTGCCAGAGTGGACAGTCTGCGAATGTTCTGATAGAACTTTTTTTTGAGGTGGAGGTAACCACTGTGTAACCAAGGTCAGCTCTAACTCTGAATTCTCCTCCTTAGCCTTCTGAATTTTGGCACTAGAGGCGTGCAACACTGTGCTGTTGACACGGAGCTGGTAGATGGCACTCAGGGCTTCATCCGAGTTGAGCAAGCGCTCTAGCGCCTGCACTCCATCCCCAGATTTAGATAACGCCCAGATTACAGTGGCCTTAGCTTCTCAGCACTCACTGCCCGTGCTTAGGAAACCCTCAACAGAGAGAAAGTAAAAAGAGTAAGCAATTTATTTTGTTTTCAAAAAGATTTTATTTTATATTTAAAGCATGTGTGTAGCTGGAGGGATAGCTCAGGGGTTAAGAGCACTGACTGCTCTTCCAGAGGTCCTGAGTTCAATTCCCAGCAACCACATGGTGGCTCACAACATCTGTAATGGGATCTGATGCCCTCTTCTGGTGTGTCTGAAGATAGCAACTGTGTACTCATACATGAAATAAATCTTTTTTAAAAAAAGTGTATGTGAGTGTGCATGTGTGTGCACATGAGTGTGGGTACCTTCAAGGCCAGTATAGGGTGACGGATCTCTGGAGCTGAAGTGAGAGGAAGTTGTGAATCATTTGACCTGGAGACTGGGAACTCCACTCTGGACCTTGTCAGGAACAGTGAACTTTTGATCCCTGAGCCGGCTTTCTAGATCTCAGACAAAGACATGTGATGGCCAAAGAGTGTGAGGTCAGAGATAACAACTGAATTTTGTCTATCTACCTGTCTGTCTGTTTGTCTGTCCGTTCGTCTGTCCATCCATCCATCCATCCATCTATCCATCTATCCATTCATCCATCTATCTCTTTTTGAGACAGGTTCTCCCTATGTAGCTCTGGCTGTCCTAAAACTCACTTTGTAGACCAGGATGGTCTCAAACTCACAGAGATCCACCTGCCTCTGCCTTCCTAGTGCTGGGACTAAAGGCCTGTGCCACAATATCCTGTCCCCAGTGAGGGATCCTCAGGGAACTAAAAGCGGCTCAAGAGGACTGGAGAGATGGCTCAGTGGTTAAGAGCACTTGCTGCTCTTGCAGAGGACCTCAGTTTGGATCCCAGCACCTAAATTGGGTGGCTCTAACGGATCTGACACCTTCTTACGTCCACATATATGGACACATACACTCACACACAGATGCCTTCTACTATCCATAGAAATAAAGTTACTTTTAAAGTGTAATAACAGGGGTTGGGGATTTAGCTCAGTGGTAGAGCGCTTGCCTAGGAAGCGCAAGGCCCTGGGTTCGGTCCCCAGCTCTGAAAAAAAAAAAAAATAAAGTGTAATAACAGTTAATAATTATTATTGTTGTTGTTGTTATTGTTATTGTTGTTGTTGTTATTGTTGCTGTTGTTGTTGTTGTTAGGCCCTGGAGTTGTAAGATTCTAACTTCCCACAGACGGCTAATCAGTTCTAATCAGTCTTGTTCAGCCTCACCGAGTCTTTAACCCAGATGTGGATTTTTTTTTTATTCTGGGATCCTCAATTCAAATAATCGTCTAAGAGCATAGCTCTGCCACGGTAAGTCCATTTCTGTCTCCAAATTGCTTTTGTGACCTCAAATGAACATCTGGATCCCTAAGCTGCCCTCTCCCTGTCTCCAGTGTCTAGAGGCTGCTCGTTCCTCTTTCTGTCTCTTCAAACTTCCCTGCTCTGAATGTCCCACACGTGGGGACGGACAATCTTTATTTTTGTGATTGACGTCACTTAGAAGTCGAGCGTCCCCAAGACAGGCTTCCCTCACTCTTTTTTTTTTTTTTTTTTTTTTTTTCCCCGGAGCTGGGGACCGAACCCAGGGCCTTGCGCTTAGGCAAGCGCTCTACCACTGAGCTAAATCCCCAACCCCGCTTCCTCATTAACGCTTAACTTTCGTCCCCTTTCCCCGGCAGCAAACATCCTGTCCTCCCCTTCCTTATGGGTTGTTCCCCTGCCTCCCCCCATTGAGCAGACAGTCTAGTTCATGGGGGTTCAGTCTCCTGGACCAACTGTTCTGACCTCATTCAGGCTGGAGAGGTCAGTCCACCAATCAATGGATGGATGAAGACATTGTGTGTAATATGGGGTCTGAGTCCACACCTTTCCATTCTTTCTCTGAAGACTGAGTTCAGTGGATGTCCTGGCAGTGATTTGACGTCTTTCAGGAGAAGGCTGGGCAGTCTTATTCACCCAAAGGCCCAAACCGGCCCATAGGCCTGAGACCCTCCATGTTCATTCTAAAAAAAAAAAAAAAAAAAATCAAGACTAATGAGAGTCTAATACAATGTCCATACATCACAGGACTTCAGAGCAGACTTGGTGAGAATTTGTCTCCTGACCAAGTGTTCTGACGCTCTCTCAGGTTGGAGAGCACCAATAGATGGATGAAGACTAATCCACACCTTTATGTTAAGACTGAGTCACGTGATGTCCCAGTGATGACGTCTTTAAGCCCAAGAAGGCTGGGCAGTCTTATTCACCCAAAGGCTCAAACCGGCCCATAGGCCTGAGACCCTCCATGTTCATTCTAAAAAAAAAAAAAAAAAAAATCAAGACTAATGAGAGTCTAATACAATGTCCATACATCACAGGACTGTGTCTTATTCACGCTTAATATAACAGTCCCAAAAATACCATTAAAATACAGATACTTTGTTGTATATGGTGCTGTGGATGGAAGTTGGGGCGTCACACAGGACAGACGTGAGTTATAGGTGGCTATGAGCCTCAAGTGTCCTTTGCTGACACCGTGCCTGCCCTGGTGGCGCTATGGCTATCGGATAAACCTTTAAACTGTATTCTCAGCAGACTAGGATCTTCTACCAACCTAAGCTAAGAGCCATCAGCTAGTGTATGAGAACAGTAACAGCCTTGTCCATGTGTAGTGACCCCCAACCCGAGATCTGACCGGCGTATGGGTAAACATCTTAATTTATCTTTGTTATGAAATTAATGAAATCTGAAATAACTGCGTCTATGGTGTAACATGTCTGTATATTCTTTTATTATTAATATTTTGTTGTACGTGTATGGATGTTTTGCCTGAGTGTACATCTGTGTGCAGTGCCCAGGAAGGTGAGAGAATGGTGTTGGGTCTCTGTGACTCCAGTTGTAGATGGTTGTGAGCCACCGTGTGGGTGCTGAGGATGGACCGCAAGTCTTCTGGAAGAGCAGCAAGTCTCCTGTGGCTGAGCCATCGTATCAGTCCTAGAACATGTCTTCCGAGCAAACCCAATCTGTTCTGGGTCACTCGGACTTGGCTCAAACAAACTATTGTTTATTCCCTTTGAAGTAAGAGCTGTTTTGAGCCAACGTTAAAATTTTAGTAAATTTTAGTGTCCAGGCATTTCTGTTGTTTAGTTTTCCATTACTGCCACAAATACTGAAATACTTTAAAAGAAGGAAGGTTTATTTGTGTTCAGATTTTAGAGATGCTACCCATGGCCAGCTGGCCTATTGCTCTTAAGGGCTTCATGGTGGATCATGTATGAGTGTGTATATGTATATGTGTGTGCGTGCGCACATATGTACACATGTGTGCTTGCATGTGTATCTCTGTGTGCACATGTGTGTATTTGTGTGTGCATGTGTGTGAGTGTTTATGTGTATGCTCATGAGTATATGTGAGTACACACGTATGTGTATGTCTCTGTGCACATGTGTGTGTGTGCATTTGTGTGTGTGCATGTATGCATATGTGTTTGCATGTATATCTGTGTGTACATGTGCATATGTGTGTGCACTTGCACATGTGTGTATGTGTATGTTTGTGAGTGTGAGTGCACACATGTGTGTGCATGTGTGTCTGTGTGTGCACGTGTGTGTGTGTGTGTGTGTGTATGTGTGTTAGAATGCTGTTCTCTGTGGCTGGACAGATACGGAAGGGGTCTTACAATCTTCATGAGAATGTCTCTCGACAAAACCCCTCTCATTAGGCCTTGCCTATCTGCTCCCAATGGTGCCACCCTGAGGGCCAAGGCTTGATGTGTGTAGACAACTGGTTCTCGGGGTGGTAGGTTGATGTCATTATGCAGGTGAAGGCTGATACAAGATAGAACGAGGCCTGTATTTAGACAAGAAGGAAGGATGGGGGAGAGAAAAGTTTTAGAGAGGAGGAGGCTGGAGAGAGAGGAGGGAGCAGCTGAGAGAACATGGAGGCAGATGTTAAGATTCCTCTCTGCACATTTACAGGCTGTTATGACTATCCTTAAGGGATGGATGTGTACAGGGCTTCGTGTGTCTAGATGAGCAAACTATATCTTATCTAGGTGGGTGGTAAATATCCTTATCAATTGGCTGTAAGTTAAGTGTGTGGATGTATTGTATATTGAGCATTTGACACATACATTTAGTTCCTGGGTTCCAGTTTGCTGAGTAATGATTTCACCGGGTGTTGGGAGTGTGAACAGAGTCCATGGCAGGAAGCCGTGTTAGTCTATAGAATGCTTGGGGCTAGCGTGGTGTGGGGCCATGCTAACACAGCCTGTGGAATGCAATGTGTGAATCAGACGTAGTAAAATCCCGTCGAGGGGACAGTGTGTGAAAGTGATAACAGAGAAACAGCTAGAGTGCTCGAGTCCGCCCGGAGTGGGAGCTCGTGGAAACCAGGTCAAGCGACTTTTTTAATTATAGCGCAACACGGGGTTTCAAAGTTTTGTCCCATATTTTATATATAAATATGAAAGCATAAATACAAAGCATTGAGTTGACATTAGCCAGTTGTCCTTGCCCACGTTCATGAGGAGGTTGTTGTAAGGCTGCATTGTTAAGAACTGTGTTCTCTGTTATGGATGGAAGCACCCTCCTCCCATCCGTTCTGCCTGTGGCTGAGAGCCAAAGGGAGGACCTGGGAGAACGGGCCACATTAGGACTTAAGGTCACGACTGAACTTCCGGCAGTGGCCTCTTCTTTCTCAGGAAGCCTGGTGCTGTGGGAAGGCTCGCTCGGCCTGCAAGCTCCCACAGGCGGAAGTGCCCACATCCTGCAGTGGACCCAGTACACAGTAGCCCGCCAGGTTACCGGAAAAGACTGGTTTGGGCCGACCTTCTGCTACACCTGCTCTGAATACACACCCTGCCTCCTGATTGCTAGCTCTCTAACACATGTCTGCTAACACCCAACGTCTCACCCCTCCAACATTATAATTATCTAAGCACCATCATGTGGATGGTGTTTAAAGAGGTATGTGCACAGGAGGAAGCCGCTATCTTTGGCAGCCATCTTGTCTGGTCGTCCTCACCCAAGGCTTCTTTCCAGACAAGCTCTGGGCTCCCCCTTCCACCTTTGCTGCCTCAGGTGCCAGCCCGTGCTAGACTCTTCAAAAATGGCTGTTGTTCTGGGAAAGGGTTTTGAGATTGGACCCTGTATCCAGGCACTGGGTACCAATCCAGAGTGGCTGTATGTCCAGGTGTAGCTATCAAGAAGTGTTCTGGTAAGTCTCCTTGTCTATGCCCAGCTGTAGAGCATGCCTGTCACATCTGAGGGGCTAGTAGGACGTTGCAGGGGCCACGAACGTAAAATATTTCACTTGCCAAGGCAGAAACATGGGAGATGCTCTCAGATACCATCAGGGCCCACAGGGTGGGGAATAGTGTGAATTATATGAATATTCAATTTAATATGTGTGTAGTCAGGTTTGTTCATACTCTGCTCTGTCCATTCCCCAAATAAGCACACACACACACACACACACACACACACACACACACACACACACACACACACACAGTCTCTCTCTCTCTCTCTCTCTCTCTCTCTCTCTCTGGCAAGTGCATGTATAAACCTACCTGGACATAGAGATGACTTTGACAGGGAGCTGGAGAGATGGCTCAGTGCTTAAGAGCACAGGCTGCTCTTCCAAAGGATCTAGGTTCAATTCCCAGCACCCCCATGGCAGCTCATAACTGTCTGAACTCAAGTTCCAGTGAATCTGACTCCTTCACACAGACATACTGTAGGCCAAACACCAAATGCACATAAAAATAAAAAAAATAAAAATTATGAAGGAAGGAAGGGAGAGAGAGAGAGAGAGAGAGAGAGAGAGAGAGAGAGAGAGAGATATGCAATGGCAAAGTCCAATGATTCTAAAAGTTCTTGGTAAATAACATAAGAAGGATGACTAAAGCCAAGGAGGGCCCTGGTATTAGACCAGGAGGCTGTGTGCCTTTTACCATGTTTGGTTATAAAGCATTAGCCAAGAGCTTTTGCAGTTTTTCCAGCAAGCCAATAAGGGATCCGTGTGATCTTGGGCCACAATTCTGGTGCTTAAAGGACCCCAGGTACCTCTAAGAGCTGTCCTCACAGAGGGGTCTATGGTTTAACCAGGACTCTCCCCAATTCTATTCAGAGGTTACCCAGAAGACAAGAAGCCACACACCCCAGCTCTTAGAAACGGAACAGCCAGGACTGGGTGTGCCCTGGAGTCAGGAGAGCAGGGATGGGAGCCCAGTGCCCAGCTGGACAGACCCGACCATTTTAATTGCCGAGTGCATTTGGACCTTTCTATGTAGGCTTCTTGGCCGTTTGTGTTTGCTGAGGGGACGGTGTGACACAGGATCCTAGTGTTCTCTTGTAGCCCGGTAATAAAAGCCATCTGCCTGGAACCTTGTTTTGGAGCAAGAGCAGGTACGGACAAATTATCGAATGCTCATAAAAGAATGGGCTGGGCTGGGCTGCTTCAGATCGGGGGATGGGCACACGTGCTACAGCACAGCATTGCCGGAGGCTGGGGACTTCCAGAGGTCAAAGGTAAGGGCCATTGTGAAAACACAGATGGCTCAGAAATAAATGTGGTACATGTCGGAGGGTGAGTCACATGACCGGGGCTGATCTCTTCCTAGAACTTGTGCCATACCAGGGGTCCCACCACTTCAGGAAGAGCAGAGACCTGAAGCTTTACCCATGAATCCCTGAGATGAATCCTTGTGTGCACTCCCACTCCCCAAACTCACATCTATGCAGAACTTTAGAATGCGACCTTGTTAGGAACCAGGGTCTTTGTGGGTGAAATCAAGAAGCGATGAGCTGGGCCTGGTGGCACATGCCTGTCCCCAGCATGAGGGAGACGAGAGGCAGGAGTTGCTTCATGAGTTCGAAGCCAGTCTGGTCTACATGGTGGATTCCAGGCCAGCCAGAGCCACGCAGCAAGATTCTGTCTCACTATAGAAAAAAATACACTGAGCTCATAAAAAAAATACACTGAGCTCATAGAGGATTGAGATGGACCCTCCACCCAATGCCAGGTGTCCCTAAAGAAAAGGGGAGGGGGTCATGTGCAGGCAGAGAGTGGGTTGACACCCTGCAAGCCAGGGATGGTTATAGTCCTCCTATGTTCTCTCGAGAGTGGTGACAGAGATGTAGTTTTTCCTGGTACCCACAGTCAACGAGTCTGAGGACATACAGTCTACAGGTACTGAAGACGGTGACATTCAGTCAGTGAGTCTCAGGACAAACAGACTACAGCTACTGGAGGCCAACTGTGACATTTGTTGCAGGGATTTCGCAGATGGTCCTTATTTTGCCCCTGCTTCTATCACTGTGAATGTCCAACTTTTTTTTCCCATGTGGAGAGGTTTAATGAGAGAAGAAGAGTAGAAGAGGAGAGGAGTAAAGGCTGGCCATGAGCACATGGAGGAAAGGGGGGAGGGGAACGGGGAGAGAAGGGACAGGGACAAAGAGGGCACGAGAGGAGAGTAAGGGCAAGAGTGAATGTCCAACTTTTAATGCTTCTCTGCATCAACTGATACAACTTTAAGTCTTTTCTTAACTATGGTAGATTACATTGATTGGTCTTCAAATATTGAACCAATCTTGCATCTCTGAAATAAATACTATTTGATTCTGGTGTATAATATATAATATATTTATTTGATATATGTTATTGGTTAGTATATATTTGTTTTATTTATTTATTATTTATGAGTACACTGTAGCTGTCTTCAGACACACCCCAGAAGTGAGCATCAGATCCCACTACAGATGGTTGTGAGCCACCATGTGGTTGCTGGGATTTATGTTCTTTTTTTTTTTTTTTTTTTTTTTTTTGGAGCTGGGGACCAACCCAGGGCCTTAAGCTTCCTAGGCAAGTGCTCTACCACTGAGCTAAATCCCCAACCCCTGGTTGCTGGGATTTAAACTCAGGACCTCTGGAAAGAGTAGTCAGTGCTCTTAACCACTGAGCCATCTCTCCAGCCCTAGTATATATTTGTTACATAAAATATATAACATATTTTATATATGTTATTGATATTGTAATATATATATATATACATATATATATATATATATCTCACCTTGTACTGGCTGGTTTTGTGTGTCAACATGACACAAGCTGGAGTCATCACAGAGAAAGGAGCCTCCCTTGAGGAAATGCCTCCATGAGACCCAGCTGTAAGGCATTTTCTCATCTAGTGATCAAGGAGAGCAGACCCAGCCCATTCTAGGGTGGGGCCATCCCTGGGCTGGTGGTCCTGGGTTCTATAAGAGAGCAAGCTGAGCAAGCCAGGGGAAGCAAGCCAGTAAGTAACATCCCTCCATGGCCTCTGCATCAGCTCCTGACCTGCTTGAGTTCCAGTCCTGACTTCCCTTAGTGATGAACAGCAATGTGGAAGTGTAAGCTGAATAAGCCCTTTCTTCCCCAACTTGCTTCTTGGTTATGTTTGTGCAGGAATAGAAACCCTGACTAAGACACACCATAATAAATTCATATTATGAATTCATAAGTCCATATACATATGAATTCTTTTTTTTTTTTTGGTTCTTTTTTTCGGAGCTGGGGACCGAACCCAGGGCCTTGCGCTTGCTAGGCAAGCGCTCTACCACTGAGCTAAATCCCCAACCCCATACATATGAATTCTATTGACATTTTTAAGTGTTTTTAAGTAAGTTAGGATTTCCAGTTGCCCTTATATCTCTGTAGCATAGAGGACTTTCTCAAATGCCCCTAGTGGGTACAGAACACATCCAAGAGTCTTGCTGGAAACCAATGACTGCAAGAGGCTGACTGTGAGGGTTTGTATATGATTGGCCCAGGGAGTGACACTATTTGGAGGTGTGGCCTCCAATATAGTTGTTGGAGTAGTTGTGTCACTGTGGGTGTGGTCTTTAAGACCTTCATCCTGGCTGCCTAGAAGCCAGTCTTCTGCTAGCAGCCTTCAGATGAAGACGTAGAATTCTCAGCTCCTCCTGCACCATGCCTGCCTGGATGCTGCTATGCTCCTGCCTTGATAATAATGGACTGAACCTCTGAACCTGTAAGCCAGCCCCAATTATGTTGTCCTTTATAAGACTTGCTTTGGTCATGGTGTCTGCTCACAGCAGTAAAACCCTAATGAAGACACCAACTTTGACCAGGGATAGAGTGGGAATCCCACTGGCTTGTTAGGGAATAACATATGAAAATTCCATCATACCAAGACTTTAGTCCTTGGTCCCCAGCAGAGACACCGGGTGGACGCTCAAAAGGCAGACTCAGCCCACAGGTCCTGGACATACGCGTTCTGACATGCGCACACCGGCTGGGCATGCGCACAGGCACCCAGTGGCTGAAGACGAGACTAGTCACCGTGATAGCTCAGACGTGGCAGGCAGGTGGGTAATTCTAAGAAGGTGGATGCTCTTGGGAGATTTCTATGGGCCTATGGTTCACCCTTTCCTGTTTTGGGATTTGCAGGGGACAGCTGTGTGGAGATCAGAGAACAGCTCCGTGGGAACAGCCCTGTGGAGTTGGTTCTCTCCCCACCTTTTCACAGGTTCTGGGAATGGCATGTGGGTTGCTAGGCTTGAGGAGCCAAGTGCCTTTATCCGCCGAGGCTGAGTCGTCTCTCTAGCCCTCTCTTTTTTCCTTCAGTGCTGACAATTGAGTCCCGGGTTTTATACATGCGAGGCAGGTGCTCTGACACTGAGCTACATCTCCGTACTTAATCACCAGAAAAATGCTCTAGCTTCTGGAGGAGGCTTAGAGAACTTTGCCAAGTGTACATCCTATGATATGAACTTGGAGGCTCTGTGGAAGAGGGGAGTGACAGCCACCGTACCCACTGCGCTGTGGCCACCCCTCCTCCACTCTCCGCACCCTTGCGCCTGACCCTCTGTTCTCTCCTAGGTCCCCCACATTAGTTCCTGCGGCTCCCCGATAATCACCAATCCTACGTGACCTTGGTCATTGCTTCTGGTGGACCTCATTGTTTTCTGCCGTGGCTCACAAGTGGTGACATTCTAAGGTTCTGGGAAGGTCATAAATGGGGGGCACACTCAGTGTACCTCCCCCACCCCCGACTCCCCCCACCTCTGAGTCTCACTGGAGCCCAGCCTTGGAGCCCCGCCCACCTCACACCACATCCATCCCAGGAGATTTCTCTCCTGGTGTAAGACAGATTTTTGTTTGTTTGTTTGTTTGTTACTTTCAAAATCTTTATTAAAAAAAAAAACCCAATAACCCAGACCTCGTCAGGTCTATGCTGCAGTATCTGAAGTTTTCAACCCCTGCATCTGTGAGCAGTCTCTGGTATTTATCTCATTCACCGTTCTCTGGCAGTTTACTCTTTCTTCTCTGGTCTAAGGGGCTTTCTCTCCTCTTCTAGTTCACCCAACAGGTCTCCCCTAGTGTCACTGAACTGAAGAGGATTCCTCTAGCTTGCTTCCGAGTAGTGAGTATCGAGTGAGTAGGGAGGAAGACTGTGGGGGCCTGAGAGGAGACACTGAAGGAGTCTTCCTCCCTGACTGGCCTGCTTTTTGCTCACCAGGGCTGTGCCCACACGCTGTCTCCTTACTCTGCTTTAGGGCTTTTGGAGGAAGACGCCCTGGCACTACCAGGCTTCTGCCCCCGAGCGCAATCCAGACGCTGAGAACATTTTCCTCGTAGCATCTGTACAGAACAGCCCTTCTGCATTATGGGATGGGTTCTTGATCAGGGGAGGGTGTTACCCGAGAGGGAGTGAGTCAGGGGACAAAGTAGAAACAACGGAGACTGGAAAATAGTGCTAGTCCCCAAGTGTAAGTGTGCCCATGGCTTGTGCGTCAGAGCCCATGACATGCACATCCAGGCCTTCGCCCCTCTTTCTGACTAAGGATGTGGAGCTGGTGTGGTGATTCCTACACATGGTGAAGTAGAAGCAGCCACCTAAACTCAGAGACAGTAGTCAACCCAGCTGTGTGTCAGCTGAACACAGAACTCTGCCTTCCTACAGGATACAGAACCCCACTGGCAAAGCCACCAGTGACTTCGAGTGTCCCAGGGGCTCAGTTGTCATGCCTGCTGCCCTGTGCAGAAGGGTGTTCCCACAGAACTAGACGCTGGTCACAGAACCTGAGGGTCCCTAAGGCTTACCAGGAGGGTAGAGATGTGCCCAGAGCCCACCCCAGCTGCAAACAGAGCTGCCTTTCCCGGTTGCCCTGAGGCAGAGAATTAGAGCATGCTGTTCATCCAGTGTTTATTTCCCTTTTGGAGCTGCCTTGGGGCAAGCCAGGGTAGGTTTTCACGGTTGTATTTGCCTTGGCTTGGCTGCAGACTTGCCCCTTTGAAGTCTGTTTATTGAGAGTTCGCACACAGCCCCACATCCAGGAGCCTTACAGCAGGTCTGAACCCTGAGCTGAGCAAGTGAATGAGACCCTGGGAGGGCAGAATCAGCCTTCCTCATATGACCCCCAGCCTGCAGCTAACCTGACATCAGTCACAAGGCCACTTGTGCAGCCTCAGACGCCAAGAACTGGCTCATCCCAACACTTTCTGTTCTCTCAGGTCCAAATGTACAGCCATACTTTTCCCCCATGTAATATCCATCCATCTGACTGTCTGTCCATCTGTCCGTCCATCCATCCACTGTGACTTGCCCTCATGTAGCTCACGAGAACCTCAAATTCAGTATGTAGCTGAGGGTGACCTTGAACTTCTGACCCTCCTGCCTCTACCCCTGGGATTATAGGCACATGTCATCATTTATGATCAGACATGACGGTTAGTGCAGACTGCACACCCAGCTCAGCAATATTTATTTATTTGTTGTTTATGGAGCTGGGAATTGAATTCAGGGCCTTATGCACATGAGGCAAACACTCTACCATTGGGCTGTGCTCTGCTTTTTGCTGGCCTGCCTGCCTGCCTGTCTGCCTTCCTTCCTTTCTTCCTTCCTTCCTTCCTTCCTTCCTTCCTTCCTTCCTTCCCTCTTTCCTTCCCTCTTTCCTTCCTTCCTTCCTGCCTGCCTTCCTTCCTTCCTTCCTCCTTTTTTCTTTCCTTCTTTCTTTCTTTCTAAGGGAATTAGTCTCCCATAGTAAACTGCTGAATCCCCTAAATGTTTATTCTCTGGCACTGAACCGTGAGAGGACAGCAGATAGCAGGAAGATGCTGTGAGGTTAGGGCTGGGGCTTTAGCTGAGCAGTACAATGGCTGCCTTGAATGTGCAAAGCCCTGGGTTCTGTCCCCCTTGGGTTCCATTTGTTTATCTGATCCAAAGAACCCAATAGGGCCAGCTGCTGTTCTTGGAACTTGGTTCTCAAGCCTGTACCCTGCACTGGAGTTAGTAAAGATCACATGGCACTGGCTGGAAGGGGGTAGTTGCGTCAAAGCCTTTCTGCTTTGAATGTTCTACAAAACACCACAGTATACAAGAGCAGTCAGAAGAACCTGCTGTGAGCAGTGGGGATTTCTATGCTGGTTGTGTGTTCTCTGTGCTATCCTTACTGTTTCTGTCCCAGATCCGAATAAGAACCTGGGCACCAAGAGACTTGCCCAAGACGACAAAGCTAGCAGGAGGTAGAAGCCCTGACGTGAACGGGGTCCTTCCTTCTCGTGCCTACACTAATGAAACCCTGTTCTCTGCCTGGAGTGCTGATGCAGAATCCCACCCTATGACAGCACTGCCTAAAGGCAAGGAGCAGCCACGCCGACTCTGCAGTGCTGGGCTCAGCCCTGGAGTTGGCAGAGTTCACTCAGCCATCCCAGATCTGCTTTACAGAGTCCTGCACATTAAACTATATTGCTGGGGCACCTTGTGAATCCTACACCCCTCATGTCCTTTAAAGATTTATTTATTTATTTTATGTATGTGAGTGTAGCTGTCTTCAGAGACATGCACCAGAAGAGGGCATCAGATCCCATTACAGATGGTTGTGAGCCACCATGTGGCTACTGGGAATTGAACTCAGGACCTCTGGAAGAGCAGTCAGTGCTCTTAACTGCTGAGCCATCTCTCCAGCAGCCCATCTCCCTCATGTTCTTCCTGTGTTCATTTCCAGTGATACTGCACGGGTGGGGATCATTTGACTGAGGATGTAGGAGCTCACTGGCCTGATGCTCATGGCTTCGGTTTGTCCCTTGCTGCTTTAGTAGGTAGCTTCCTGAGAGCATGAGAGCCCTGAGTTAGATCACTAAGACCATATAGAAAGTCCAGCGCAGTGCTAGCTCACCACAGCCCAGCAACATGCCAGGTCAGTGAGAGACCCTGTCTCAAAGACGAAAGAAGGAAAGAGGAGGAAGAGAAACATGTACAAAATATTTTGTATGAACTTACTAAAGGATTAGTAAAATCATTTTCAAAAAATGTTGATGGCCCTGAGGAATGACACCCAAGATGGTCCTCTGACTTCCACTGTCATGTGTACACACACACACACACACACACACACACACACATCCATGCACACACAAACTCTCATACACTCACATACACATATGCACTCATACACACACTCACATACACACCCGTGCACATCCATGCACACATACACACACAAACTCTCACACATATCCATGCACACACAGGTAGATACAAACTCAGATACACACACACATACTTACACATGCACACACACTCACACACACACCCATGCAATCCATGCACACACATGCAGATACAAACCTACATACAGGCATGCCTACTTCCATGCACACACACACACACCCATGCATGCACATTCAGACATAAAATCACATACATGCATGTACACACACATGCACACTTTCATGCACACACACTTACACACTGCCATGCACACATATACCCATACACACACACACACACACACACACACACACACCACACAGATTTTGTATCCATAAAAACTTTATTCATAAGAAATAAAAGTTGTCTACTTTTCATGTTTTGAAACAGGGATTCAAATAACGCAGGCTGGCCTCAGGCCCACTTTGCACTTCAGAGGCAATTCAATTCCTAAAACTGCGGTCTCCACCTTCCAAGTGCTGAGCTTACAGATGTGCACCATTGAAGTTTGAAACCATGTTTCCCACCGAATATTTAACGGAAATGCCTGATCACTCGACCGTCATCTAAACACCTGGCATGAATCTGATCATAATGAAGGAGGAAGATCACACCAGCACACAGTAGGTTCCTTGGAATGCGTGGGCCTCACTCCTAGACTAGATGTCAGATCTCTGAGAAGTGTGTTCTGGGAACGGTCATTTAGGAAACCCTATGGGTGACTCTCACAGGCAGTCAGGGTAAGGATTGCTGCCTAGGCTTTCCTTGTTAGGTGAGTGACACTCCCCCAGACAAATGACAGGGGCTTTAGGGCCAAACCAAGACCTCAAAGGGATAGCTCTGTAAATGTACAAACACCGATGGACCACAAACAAAAGGATGCACCATAATCAAGAGCTTGAATGGGACTGAACGAAGACGTCTGCAATGAATGACACACAATGCATCGATAATCTCTGGGCACCGAGTGGATATTCAGTAACTGTTCCTATAAATGACATAAAATAATAAATGACATTTTAGGGTTGGGGATTTAGCTCAGTGGTAGAGCGCTTGCCTAGGAAGCGCAAGGCCCTGGGTTCGATCCCCAGCTCCGAAAAAAAGAACCAAAAAAAAAAATAAAATAAATGACATTTTAAAATGACTGAATGGATGGTACCCACAAAGTACAGTAAACTTGTAGTGGTGAAACAGAAGCGTCAGTTGGACAAAGGATCGACAATAAAGAAAATAATTTAAACTGTGGCATGCCATCTGTTAAGGACATTCCACAATCAAACAAACAAACAAACAACCCCACTAAAACCAGGGAGAATGAATGGAAGGAAGACGAATTACAGCATTTAAACCATGCTTTTCCTGCCTCCTTGTCTCCCACGTCAAACCACTGGTGTCCACTGGGTGGCGCTGTGATCCGCTCTTTCAGGATCCAAAAGGAACTCTGAAAGTCGAGCTCTGAAGTACCCGGCTACCCACTCTAAAGACAAAAGACTTTAAAACTTCGTAATTGAGGCGCCGTGGCACGTGGCTTTTCTGCGTCGTGGCGTATCCTAAATAGCTCGCTAGGCATGAGTTTATTTAGGAAGTGAACCGAAAGGCTGCGAGTCCAGAAAGAGAATGCCCGCTTCCTTTTATCCGCACTCCAGAGTAGACATAGAACTTACATTTCACAGAATGACCGGCCTCAGACGGCTGTGCAGAGGACCGCTGACCAGAAAAGGCTGATGCTTGATTTGAACGAAACACAAAGTAGTACTAAACGAAAAGGTGGTGTCTTCTGGCCCATTCTGCCTACCCTGTGCAGACTTATCAAGGGCAAGCTAAGTGGAAAACCTTAGGTTAAATTTAAATCCCAGCTAAGTGTTAACTGAGTATTGGCTCTCTCCAAACCTAGCTTTCTCCTGTCAGGTATGCTCAGCTCCCTTGGCTGAAGGATGTAGGCTTTAGGGCAGAATGAAAACCTGGAAGCTTCCAGAAATATGAGTCACAGCTCAGCTCTGGTTCTCTCCGCTGGGCTGGGGCAAACATCGAGGGGAAGCACTTAAAACTTCCACAGCAAATGAACAAAGGAATGCTAAACCTAAGGAGAAGAAATCGGGGACTAGGAAATTCAGAGCCCCGCTCAGCCTCTGAGAAGCCCTGGCTTTATCCCCAGTACACAGACACAGACACACACACAGACTCACACACACACACACACACACACACACACACACACACACACTTGCACACTGTCTCTCACACATATAACATTACACAATACTATATACACACGTATACACTCACACACATCCACACACATACTCACATGCACAAAATGCACACAGACACACACACGCACACACACATGCACATACCCCCTCCCCCACATATATAAATTAATAATAAAATAAATCTTAACAAATAAAAAACAAAATTATATTTCTGTGTTGTAGGCTAATGTCATTATGCAGCAAGGTAGGTCCAGGACAAGGCGAAGCCTATCATTGGATGAGAAGGAAGGCTAGGTGGGGGTGGGGTCTAGGAGAGAGAGAGGAGGAGGAGAAGCAGGAGAATCAAGATGGAGACAGGGAAGGATGACCCAGATCTGGGCGGTCTTGAATTGTCAAGGTAGCTGGGATGGATTTCTGTATGCAAATTTATCTTCTTTTTTCTTTTCTTTTTTTTTTTTTTTCAGAGCTGGGGACCGAACCCAGGGCCTTGTGCTTGCTAGGCAAGTGCTCTACCACTGAGCTAAATCCCCAAACCCGGCAAATTTATCTTATCTAGGTGGGCGGTTTATATCCTTATCAATTGGTTGTGAGTTCATTGTGGGGATGTATTGTAGATTGAGAATTCAACATGTAAATCTAATTGCTAAATTACACGTTTCTGGAACTTTGATTTATCAGGCTAAAGAGGACAGCATGTGAAAGAAATGGCTGAGAGGCAGTTGGGGCGGGCAGATCTGGTTCTGTTTCCTGCATGGAGTGAGGATGCACAAGGGCCCGCAGAATGAGGAGTGTGTGTGTGTGTGTGTGTGTGTGTGTGTGTACCAGGAGTGGTAACTACTGCCTACAGGACCACGCCGAGAGGGCAGCTAAAAAGGAGACAGCCGGGAGAGGGCGGCTTGTGGACCACATGGTAGAGTAGCAGCCTGAGCGAGCAGATCCAGCTCCCAGGAACTGATATAAAATGTTTCTTTTTAATCTTACCACAACATTGTGTATTTTTGTTTGTTTAAATAATGGAATGAATATATATTTTGTTCATCCCTTCAAATAAAAATAACTTCTAATGTGCTGTTATAATCATTGATAAATAATAAAAAAAATCACAACAAAATCTCTCTCTTCTTTGTGTGTGTATGGTATATATACTGTGTGTATACATGGATGTTGGTGTATGTGTGTGTGGTGTATGAATGTCGATGCATATATACGTGTGTGTTCGTATGGGCGTGTACATGGAGACCTCTGAGCTCCACCAGAGGTCTACCTCTGTCAGGAGTCTTTCTTGGTACTGAGGCTGGCTCTCTTGCTGACCTGGAAGCCCATCTAGTCCTCTGGGCTAGCTGACCAATGTGCTCTCCGATGCTAGGGAAATAGGTGTGTGTTAGGGACCCAGGGCTTTCAAGGCAAAAGCCCAGGGCAACTGCCCAAGTGTTTAATTTCATCATAGAAGCAAAACAGGAGGAAAAGAGTCTGTTGTTGAGCTGGCCCTGCCTCATGAGAGGGAGCGTCTTAGCAACCCAACTGTAAACGGGTGAACCTGGTTCCTAATGAATCCCATCCTGCACAGTGATGATTCATTTTGACGCCATTGGCTTCAGAAATGTTTTTCTAAAAGTTTATATACAATGTGCACATATACATATGAATAAACACACACATAGGCACACACACATGCACACGCACACATATACAAGCACACAGGCACACACACATGCACACACACATGCATACACAAGCACACAGGCACACACACATGCATACACAAGCACACAGGCACACACACATGCACACACACATGCATACACAAGCACACAGGCACACACACGTGCACATACACAAGCACACAGGCACACACACGTGCACATACACATGCATACACAAGCACACAGGCACACACACGTGCACATGCACATACACATGCATACACAAGCACCACACACACCCCGCTTAGCCACAGAGAGTCCGGACACAGTGAACACAGCAGCGGTGCCTAGGGCCAGGTTGAGGCAGGACAGTACTATGACATTGTTTAAGCCCTGTGGTTTTTAAATATTTGTTCAATATTTACTTAGATGAAAGGCCCAGTTCTCTAAATAAACAAATGGAGGGCTTAGCAGGAGGAAAGGCCCCAGGGCAGGTAGCTTCACCACCACCACCACCACCCCCCACTTAGTCTCCAGAGAATACATTTCTGGCAAGAATCCTTACCACCCCTCAGCAAAACAAAAGCCTCACAACTTAAGTCGCCCACCTGCAGACCAGGCTTGCTCTGGAGCAGACCCAGCAGAGGTCTAAACCCTGACTCCAGGTGCTTTCAAGCGCCATTCTCCTTCCGGCCCCTCCCCATCCCTAAGAGGTAACTCCATCCCTGCGGGACTAAACTAGCCATCTCCTCTTGCTGCTGGCTTAGACCCCTCAGCTGACCCAGGCTGCCTAAAAGGTGTGGCTTCTCCTCAAGTGCCCTGGGAGGTCTGTGTACCAGGCTGTTCTTGTAGGGGAGGGCTCTGTGGTTGCCCTGTTCCCCCCGGAACCCTTGGGAGCTCCACAACACATCTGGTGGGACGTGACCTAGAAAGTGCGTGAGTGCACGAGCACTTGGTTAGGAAGGACCGCTTGTTGCTCTCAGGTCTCAATAGCTCCGTCCTGGCATCCTCCCTCGACACTGCCTTAGATCTTCCCGGTCACCCCTCCAGCCTTCACAGCACTACTCTTGATATGAAGGCCACCCTCTTCCTTTCCTCGTAGCTTGCTGAACTCTGTCCTTGGCTTCCTCCATCATCTCCACGAAGGAAATTTGACCCGCATGGACGCTGGCTTTTTGACATGAAGTCATTTCCAATTCCTCTGCCTCTGTGGGGCAAGAACTGACACTCGACCGCCATTATTAGCTCAGAGCTGTGGCTCAAAATTGACCCTTAGAACATACCACAAAGGAGCAGAAAGAAAGGATAGAGTGGAGAACTGAATGCATTCACAGAAACTTTAAGACTCTTGGAGGCTCCAGGCTGAGAGCCCCAAAGTAGACGAGAAAAGCTGCTGCCAGTACTCATTGTCTGAGAATACTTAGTGTGCAGTGTGTGTTTGTGTGTGTGTGTGTGTGTGTGTGTGTGTGTGTGTGTGTGTGTGTGCTTGTGTGTGCTTGTGTGTGTGTGCGTGTGTGTTTGTGTGTGTGTGTGTGTGTGTGTGTGTGTGTGTGTGTTTGTGTGTGTGTGTGTGTGTGTGTGTGTGTGTGTGCATGTGTGTGTGTATGTGTGTGTGCCTGTGTGCTTGTGTATGCATGTGTGTGTGTTTCTACTGCTAAGGTGGGAACAACATCCGTGTTGGGCACTTCCGGATGATAGCCACCTTGGGAGGCCCCCGGAGAGAAAGCCACGCCGATGGAATGTACCTTGGGACGCTAAGGTGAAGGAGATCGATTGTCTAAATAGAGAGGAATCACAGTTAAGCATCTCTTGAGAGGCCCTCATGAGGGAGCAGAGGGAAGGAGGGTCACCGTTTAATTTGTCCTCACACACAGAAAATTCTTGCTTTCTGGACACATCCACAAGGGAATGCTTTTAGATAGACACCGTATGAACCCTAACTCAGCTTCCTGGTCCCCTAAACCACCTGTCGGCCCCCAAAGTGTGCGTCCCCTGGGCCTCCCTGGAGATGTCCATGCTTGCTAGGGCAAGGTCTGGAAACACATAGAATCCAGTTTCATCTGGGGTTCAGCTGGGCTGTCAGTCTCCTCATCCTAGAATGTGCTCTTTGTGAAACAAACACAAACTCTCTGGGGAGAGTCTCCTGCCACACTGGAAATACCAGAGAGGCAGCTGCCTTCCGAGGGAGCTTCCCCTCCCCTTTCTTTTCCTTTGGCCACTTTAGCTTTGAGTAGAGACTGAAATAAGAATTATAATGATACACGTTTATGGATTTTAAGTAATTAATCCCTCAGAGTCCTCTTCTGGGTGAAAAGCTTGCTACCCACCTCATACATCAGGCAAGCAGGACGCCATATGGCTGGGCTGGGCTGGGTGGTCGCTGGCGTCAGTAGAAGAGTGGAGACTGCGGCTTCAACAGTCTTTGGCTTCTTGGCCCTTGTCCAGATCGCTGGCCCATGCAGCCCCTAGAAAGGTGATACGCGAGAAACTGAAATGGATCAGACCGTAGACTCCAAGCAACAGTTAGGAGGACAGGGCTTGTGGCCCCCACCTGGGTCTGCTTCTCTTTGATGGTGAGGCTTGGAGGGGACAGAAGCCATTTTACCTGGAGTTCACCCACCACCCAGTGCTAGTTGCTGCATTCGGTGAAGGAATTCTCCGTGGGAGAAAACTCCATCTAGCCAAGGCCTTGGGATTCAACATGGAGGGCGTACTTGCTGAAACACCCACCAAAGGTCCCTGGGGCACTAGTACAGGGCTGGGGTATGGACATGGTTTTCTTGGAAACACTGGGCCCCAACCTGCTTGTTCTTTTTTCTAGTTTATTTATGAGAAGTTTGTAGAAATGTATATTTTAGCTTTTACGATGCTCTATGTTTCATCTTCCTTGGAGATGGTGTTGCCAGACCAGCCCTTGGACCGATCTGAAGAGCAAGGTGTGATATGTGTACAGTTGATGAGTCAGGCTGGCTCTTTAGGAAGCGTTCACACCCTGTCCTAAGCAAGCCATCCTGATACACCCATGCAAACAGACAGACAGACAGACAGACAGACTCAGCTCATGTACTTCAGACTCTCCCATTCCCACCTCTGGCTCCTTCTTCCGGCCCCTCTGTGGCCATGGCTACACTGGCTTCCTCGTAGGTTCTGGAAGAGAGCACTTTCTAGAGACTCACATACAGTCTGCATCACCTGGGCGGCTCACGGAGCCCTTAAACGGGAGATAACCGGGGTTTCTCGTGATTCTTATTTGTTTACTGTAGGATTTTTCCTGGATAAATTAGACTGGGGTGATGGGATGAGAGATGAGAGACCAAGCTTGTGTCGAGGTAGGGACGACGGTAGAGACACAGGGAGACACTTGGGTGGGGACACCAAGGCTTGGTAAAGGGGTCCAGGTTGAATGCCCAACAAGAATTATTTGTGGTTTTGCTTTTGTATGAGAGCAGGCACGGCCAGGGCACTCCCTCCATGGGCGATGATGCACAGCTCTGTTCGGAAGACCGACATTAGCCGCCTCGCTGAGGCTCCGCTGAGTCCATACTAAACGTTCACGTATCTCAATCCTCATTGCCTTGTGTTACTGTCCAGCTTACAGATGTGGGTGCCCCGGTCCTCCATTCAGTTCTAGATTGCGAGGTAGTCCAGAACATAATTTCCACAAGCACTGTTAATAAGAATGATTGATTTAAAATCTCCCCTGTGTAGGCCATAGCGATGCAAACTAATTTTAGCTTCTTTTCCGTATCTCGCTCTCCTCTCGCTCTGCCTGTTTCCTCTCATCTGGGAGCGTCCTCCCTGACGTGGTGCGCATCTGGAGCCCATGTGTTCCTTTGCTCTCTCATGTGGTGATTCTTTTTATAACTGCCGGAAGCTGGGTAGATTCAGAAGTAGGAGCCACACCCAGACCTGAGATGACCGTCCTCAGTGTTATCAGCAGGATGGAAAGGCAACATCTGCGTGGGAAGAGATCGCCCTCGAAGCTCAAAGTCGATGGTGTGTTTGGGCTGGTAGCCTCACGCTGAAGTAATTTCCCCCAACCGATAGGTCTAGGACAGGCTCGGCTGTAATCTACTTGACATCTACTTGCCCTAGTTCGACTGCTCAGAGACACCTGGCGAGGATTATGAAGAGTGTGCCTGGCATGTGGCTGAGTCCCTACTCAACAGTCGGCGAACACCATTAGTAACCGTTGAAACTGTTCTCCGGGAAGTGCTGGCTGTTAATGACCCTGCCCAGATGCTCCTGTGGGAGCCCTATGGAGAGATAATGTGCGGCTTCCCAAGCAGCCGACTGCTGGGCTGAAGGCTCGCTCAGGATGGAAAGGATGAGCCCTGCCAGACCCAGGACCACTGGGGAGGAAGCGTTTTTGCTTAGTAAAGAGTTGACTTTGCACCTCTGCTGAAACACAGTGATGGAGAAATAGCTGAGGACGTCAAGGCCTCCCTGGCCTCTGAGGGCACCGGCACATATGACATCACACATGCACACACCCCCCAACCCTGTAAATAAAAAACAAATAAAAACAAAAAATAAATGTTTAAAATGAGTGAAATACAGAGGCCTGGAGATGGCTTTGCAGCTAAGAGCACTGGATGCTCCTCCAGAGGACCCAGGCTCAACTCCCAGCAGCCACATGGCAGCTCACAGATGTTCATGGCTGCAGTTCCAGGGGATCCAACACGCTCTTCTGCCCTCTGTGGCACCAGGCACACGGGTGTATATACACAGGCAAAATACCCACACGCATAAAATAAAATCCAATTTAAAAATAAATACAAGGAAGTAGATTAGTATGTGCTAAAGTTACGTTGGAGAAGGCAAGTAACAGGACAAGATGCCATGTGTGTAAAAATTAAAACACATTAAAGGACATGTATGTGTATGACCACACGTGTCTATGCAAATTCATGAGGGGCAGATCCAGAGATTGTCCTGGGAAGGGACCTGAGTCATTCTCCTCCCAATGGAAAGACAATCTTCCTCCTCCCTGTGCGAATACAGTCTAGTCACCCTCCTTCCAATGACACCCTCTTTTCTTTTCAAGATTTATTTATTTCATGTATGAATACACTGCAGCTGTCTTCATGCACACCAGAAGAGGGCATCAGGTCTCACTACAGATGGTTGTGAGCCACCATGTGGTTGCTGGGATTTGAACTCAGGACCTCTGGAAGAGCAGTCAGTGCTCTTCACCATTGAGCCATCTCTCCAGCCTACCACCCTCTTTCTTATGAGAAGACAGTTACTCTTGTTCCTACGCTGAGGACCTCCATCTTCCTTTCTAGGTACAGGAGGCATAGCCACTCTCCTGGGGAGCAGCGAGACATTAGCTGCCCCTTGGATCTGGAGACAGTGAGCTGGAGGTTTGGTTAACACTGAGCAGAGCCATAGCCTCTCATAGCTGCAGGTTTTGAGTGCAGTTCCAGGCTAATCTATGAGGCTCTGTCCCTACTGGAGTTCCCAGAATCCACCAGGAGCCATGATGGCTTCCACTGTTTTTCTTTTGAGAAGCCAGGATCTTACTGTGTAGTTCTGGCTTTGAACTCACAGAGCTCCACCTGCCTCTGCCTCTGTAGTGCTGGGATTCAAGGCCCCGGGCCAGCACATTAAACCCTGGCCACCAAGTGCCTTTAAATGTGAGAGAAACCCAGCAGACCACAAACACCTATGGATGAAGGTGGACTTGGACTAAGATGGCTCCTACCACTATATTGGATTTGGGAACCTGGAGGGAGGACAGAGAGATGATGTCTTGTTGGAGTTGCTTGTGTGTGAAAGAGAGGGGAGTGGGAAGAGAGGGTGGAGAGGGAGCGAAGGGGAAAGCAATGTGGAGTTGGAGAGCAGGCAGAAAGCAGGGTGGAGTGGGTGGAGAAAGAGAAGAGGTTGGGAGGATGGCTCCTCGGGTGACACTATCCTGTCCTAGCGAGAGGAAGGCTGTTTTGCCACCACTGTCACACTGACTTCTAGTCCCTGTCACACTGACTTCCCACTCCTGTCACACTGACTTCCTGCCCCTGTCACACTGACTTCCCACTCCTGTCACACTCACTTCCTGCCTCTGTCACACTGACTTCCTGCCCCTGTCACACTGACTTCCTGCTCCCTGTCACACTGACTTCCTGCCCCTGTCACACTGACTTCCTGCCCCTGTCACACTGACTTCCTGCCCCTGTCACACTGACTTCCTGCCTCTGTCACACTGACTTCCTACCCCTGTCACACTGACTTCCTGCCTCTGTCACACTGACTTCCTGCCCCTGTCACACTGACTTCCCACCTCCTGTCACACTGACTTCCTGCCCCTGTCACACTGACTTCCCACCACTGTCTTTTTTTTTTTTTTTTTTTTTTTTTTTTTTTTTTTTTTCCTCTGGATCAACCCAGGGGCTTCCTTCCTAGGCCTGTCAACCACTGAGCTTCCCACCACTGTCACACCGACTTCCCACCTCTGTCACACTGACTTCCTGCCTCTGTCACACTGACTTCCTGCCCCTGTCACACTGACTTCCTGCCCCTGTCACACTGACTTCCTGCCCCTGTCACACTGACTTCTCGCTTCTGTCCTCCCCCTTGCTCTTCCTTCCTTTTGAAATCCATCACCTTGTTTACTTCCCAGAACGGAGTCAGGGAGGCACTGCTCCAATGCCGATTTTGTCAGGTTACAGACACCAGGCTGTGTTACAGACTGGGGTCTCAGAACTCTAAAGCAATTAGCATGCTCTGAACGTACTTCAGGGGCCTGGAGTACCTCGACTTCATACCCTGCGTGAAGGCTGTCATCAAAAACATACACAATAAATCCCCCATGCACAGGACTGCCCCCAGATCCAGCAGTTCACTCCCAGATGAGATCTAAAACTAGAGCTCAGGTTTGCACACCAGTGCACACAGAGATATTCAAAATAGTCAGGAGGAGGGACAGCTCAGACACCTATCAATGAATAAACAACGGGATCTTATTCAACCTAAAAAAAAATATACCACAGCACCACTACAGGGGGATGACAGTGATGGCTAATCTTGGTTATCAGCTTGGTACATCCGGGGAAGGGAAACCTCAGCTGAAGACTCGAGATTGGCCTATGGACAGGTCTATAGGGCATTCCTTGATTGCTGTTGTAGAAGCAGAAGGGCCCCGTCCACTGTGGGCGGTGTCATCCCTAAGCAGATGGGTTTGGGCTATGTAAGAAGGGAAGCTGAGAAAGCAGGGGCAGAGGGAGGGAGCACACCAGTGAGCAGTGCTCTTCTGCTTCATCCCCAGCTTCTAGGGTCTTCCCCTGACTTCTCTCGATGGTGGACTGTGACCTGTATGACAAAGAAACCCTTTCCTCCTCCAAAAGTAGCTTTTGAGAGTGTTTGACCACAGCAACGGTAAAGCCAACCAGGACAAGGACATTGTTACGTCGAATAAGCGAGACTTCTACTCTGCCACCTACCTGAGGTGTCTAGAACACAAACTCACAGATACTGGAAATGGTTCAGCAGATGTCACAACTGTTATGTACAATTCATACACGCCAATAAGAATAAATGTCCAAATTTCCCAAGCACAGCTATTGCGTGCCTTTAACCCCAGCACTTGGGAGGCTGAGGCAGGAAGGTCTCACAACCCAGGGCTTTAACTCCTGCTCGGTATGATAAAATTTTGACAGTGTATAATGGTAATTGTTGCACGTCAACATAGATGTGTATTTAATGACACTTTAAATGAGTATACCACATACAAGCCAGAAGAGGGCACCAGATCCCCCAGAACTGCAGGTGGTGAGTCAGCCATGGGCATGCTGGGAGCTAAACTCTGGTCCTTTGCACAAGCAGCATCTGAACCTTCACTCTAGTCATATTCTGTTGGCTTGTTTTATGTTTGTTTGTTTTCAAAGAGGAAATCACTCTCAGTAGCCCAGGCTGGCCACAAACTCATAGCAATTCTCCTGCCTCAGCTGGAATCCAGTACTGGAATTACAAGCCTGGACTACCACACTCAGCGTCTTGTTTTGTTTCTCTTTGTAGCTCCAGCTGTCCTGGAACTCACTCTGGATCAGGCTGGCCTTGATCTCGGAGATCTGCCTGTCTCTGCCGGTGCTGGGATTAGAGGCTACCTGGCCACACTCAGCCTCTCGACTGTTAACACTGTGTGAGGTGAGGCTCCCATCCTACTCCCGATTCTTGCCCAGAGAGCCCTCAAACCCCTTCCAGCCTTTCTGCAAGCAAGTTTCCATTTAGTGGCAAACACACCCATGTTCAGGAAGCATGTGTGTCGTGCATTGATCTTTTAAAGGTTCAAACTCACTTTTATCCATTCATATAAAATCCTTCGAGCATAGCTTTGGCATGCCAGGAGAGCCAGCTGTGTGGAAACAGCTCGTGACATGTCAAATCACCGTTTTATACGGTAAATGTTCCTTACTGAAGCTTTCGGTGGCTCATGTCTGACTTTCATATTTGTGGACAGGAACATAAACTACTACTAGATATTGACTGTGGTCCCGCTTCAGTACAGAAGCCTCTCTCTCCTCCCATGTCAAACATCTGGATCCTTTTAACCAGAGAGCACCTTGTCTGGTTATCTGGAACTTTCCCTTGGCTTCACATTCATCCAAATACACAAATATTGTAAATTTGAACTTGTAAAACAAAACGTTGCCAATAAAACGCTACATCTGTTGCAAGCGTTAGAATCCCTACCAGATTTGAGCTTCAGAAAGTTTCTGCTCCTCAAACGAGCATTCGAAAAGGCGAAAAGGCGCCGTGTGTGTTTAATTCCTGTTTGACTCAGTTCAGCAAAGACTTGAATTCATTTGCTGTCTTTTTAGATGGACACACATTGGAGTATGTCAGGGCTGGGGCAGAGGGGAGTTCATTCAGATCGACCATGCGCTAAGAATGGCTTTTAAGGGTTTCTTCCTGTTGTTGTTTTGGTTTTCTTTGTTTTTGTTTTGTTTTGAGACGAGGTCTCATTATTTAGTGCAGGCTGGCCTAGAACTTACGATCCTATCTCGACCTTCTGGGTGCTGGGATTACAGACATGCAGTACCATGCATGGAAGTTTTTATTTTTCTAACGTGTATTAGTTATACATAATAATGGGTTCATGGCAATATTTTTTGTGCTTTTGTATACGTATCATTTTGATCCTTTGATCATTCCCCCCATAGCCCTCTCTTGTCCCCCACAGCTGATCCTGTTCTCTCCTCAACCTTCCCCCTTCTGCTTTTGTGTCTTTTTCTGTCTGTCTGTGACCCGACCAATTTAATTAGGGTTGCTTACTTGACATGAATGAAGGGTTATTTACAGGAGCGTGGACACCACTGAGGAAGATGGCTCCCTTTCCCCAGGCAATGATTAACTGCCACTGACCCCAAGGGAAGGGTTGAGGGTTCTTCTCTCCTTAAGTTAATCTCAGCTGCTGAAAGACCAAAGTGAAATGGCTGAGGTGACAACACCCCATCGCACTGCACCCTTCCTCCAGATCGTACTGTCTTCCCACCTTCTTTTCTGTGATATTCCTTGAGCCTAGGGTGTGAGATACAAACGTCCCAGACAGGACTGAACAGTGATCACTCACTCCTAGCTCTCGGAGAGTGTCTGCCGTAACCACGCCCACCCACTGCCGAGTCTCTGAAACACAGAACGCAGAAGGCAGTTTGGCAGACACACGTCCATCTAACAAAACACAGTAGCTTCCCCACTAGGGCCTATGCCCTCCTCAGACAAGGGCTTTTTTTTACCAGGTTTACAGGACCAAGTGCCCAGGTCTCCAATGGAACTCAAATCTAATCAGAAAGCCGTTGGTTATGCACACCCACAACAGTCACACTACTGTCACTCCAGTGAGCGCATCTTGCTGACAGGTGGGTAGTTCAGCACTCAGGGTCACAGCTGTTAGCAATGTCTCTTTCCCTAGCAGCCTAAACAGTGCTTCCTGGCTCTCTGAGAACCACTTAGCACAGAGGAAGTCAGTTTTTACCCGTGAAAAGGAGAGGAAGGCCCCAGAGGGATGTGACAGTAATCTTGATTTTTGAACTGGATGGGATTGAAGGGCACGGTTGTGTATAGTCCAGAGAATGACCTAAAATGTACATTTTTGGTTTCTGATAAACCAGTTAATTAATCATGTAGCATCAAGCAGAAGTAAAACAAAATATCAAGAAGCAGATAGACAGCAAGGCTCATGGCGTCAGACACTCAGCATTTCCTGCGGGAGCTACTGGAAAACAAACAAAAGAAAAGGAGGTAAAATCGAGGCAGCTAAACCAGGCACCCTCAGATAGGGGAGCTGAGTCAGGGCTGGAGATGGCCCAGCTGGAGTTGCAGGGGGACGGTACTGTCTGTTCTCTCCACGGATGAGATTCTCTTCCCTACCACAGGCGTTTTGTGCCCTGGGATAACTGTTGGGATAGTTTACTGTCTGTTCTCAAAGATGCATTTCTCCTTTTCAGCAGAGTGAACAAAGATTTATTACTGAAAAGTGAGAAAAGACCCAATAGTTTTTCATTTCTTTGCTTGTTTCTGGTTTCTTTTTAGTTTTTATGGGACAGGTTCCCTCTACCCAGTCGTGGCTGTCCTATGTAGATCAGATTGTCCTTGATGCCATAGAAATCCACCTACCTTTGCCTCTGAGTGCTGGGATTGAAAGGGTGGGTGAGCCATCATGCCAGTTTGTGAGCTGTGCAGACAGCTCAGTGCCAGTGGCTTCTGGGAAATCCAGACTTTCTCCAAAAAGCTGTCACTTCAGAAAGGAAGATATATATCTCAAAGACTGTAAAATTTGGCCATGGCCACAAACATTTCTAAGATTTGGAGGCTGCTTGGAAGAGATCAACTTTGTTTCGTAAACCAGTAGGCCATTCCCCATGGTGGTCAGGGGGTTTCTTGGGAGGGGACTTGAGGGGGGAGTGGGGATTTGATAAAGGATGTCCCCTTTCTGGGTTCATGTACGCAGGAGAGTTAAGTAGCCCACCAAATATGCAGTAGGTCAACCATCCGCACACCGTCCTGTAATTGGAGCCACGAAGACTTCAGCTGGGCATTCCCACGGCAGAAACAGACCTTTTTTTCACTACATTCCAAGAGAATCTTGAAATATAGTTCTATAGACAGATTGGAATTTTTTCCCAAGGAAATGATATTCCACACATCAGAGGTACATCTGTGTGGGCAGATGTCTCTGGAGCCATGAGAGAGACCCAAGCTGGTGGACCACCATGTGGGTGGGGATCCAGGAAGGGGCTCTTACCCAGTTCCTAGTTCTCTAACTGAAGGGGGTAACATCCAAGGAAAATGGCAGCCTTGTGGTTTCCTACCCAGAATTCATGGGAGAGAGTATTTGATAGGATGCTCTCAGGGTTTAGATGTTTTTAGACTTGCTCTTAGCCAAAAGGCTGAGGTAGGATGACTTTAGCAGTGTCATATAACCTGAACAACCCCTGTGGAGCTATCTTAAGTACTTGAGTTATGCATCAATATATTCATTCATTCATTCATTCACCTTTTTTTGTTGTTACTTTTGGGTGTTTTTGAAGACAAGATATAACATGGCTGCTTTTGAACTTGCTTTATAGCTTATGCTGGCCTTGAACTCCTGAACTCCTACTGCTGAGTCCCAAGTGCTGGGTTTATAGGCACGTGCCACCACATACCTGGTTTTATGTTACATGGCCTTAAACCCAGAGCAACTTGCATGCTAAGCAGGAACTCTATCCACCGAACCATGCCCTTTCCCAAAGTTTGAACATTAAAGCCTGAATCCCCACACAAATTTCTTTGGACTTCTCATTGCAGACGGAACCAGTTTCCAATCTGGGATAACAACAGGTTCCTTGGCACCGCTGTTGTGATAAAAATCTCTTTCTCTATATCCAATATTATCAGGGCAGTTACTGCCCATGTACAAGTCATAGGCTGGCCTCTCCTCCTTGGGCTTCCATTCTACTTCTTGTGAGAAAACATGTTTATACCTTGGCAGACTTGCTTTCTGAACAAGTGTGGACCACAGGCTGGAGAGATGGCTTAGCAGTCAGGATCACTTGCTGCTTGTCCAGAGACCTGAGTTAAGTTCCTAGCACCGTGTGCGGCCTCACAAATGTCAGTAACTCCAGTTCCAAGGAATCTGACACACTTTTCTGACCTTCTCGGGCACCAGACACGCACACGGTGCACATGTGTACACACAGGCAAAACATTCACAAGCACAGCATAAAATTTTTTAAAATTTAAACCAAATCTAACAGTCCAGATCACAAGAAAGAGTAACTAGAATGCAAATGATGTTTCTTGCCTTGGTATTTTTTTTCCCATCTTCTCTATCCTTGGGGGACACTGAGCATGGACTGAGCCCCAGTATGGACTGAGGGGCTTACAGAAATATCAGTAAAGCCTGTGCAGTACCCGCACAGTCAAGGTCCACGCTCCCATGCTCCCATCTCAGGACCCTGTGATATATGGCGCCTTCCAGAGAACAGGATGCAGATGCACGGGGGAGAGTAACCGGAGAGCCGTGCGAGAAGATATGTCTGTCTGTCCCTGGAGTTCAGCACATAAATTAAAAACCACAAATTCAAATATGAAGGAAATATCGACATTTCTCTTTTTTTCCTTCCAACTTTGGCTTTTTCCCCACTCAAGGTTAAGTTTGAGAGAAGTGTAGGGTTTTCCCCCCCACAAATGACTTTCTCTTGCTCCATCTCTGTCACCTACCTCCGGTGCCTAGCTATCAGCTTGTCAGCACTCCTGTCTTATGGAGGAAGTCAGTGAGAGGCCTTGTCTCCAACACCCTGGCACCGGACAGCCAAAGTTGAGTGTCCACTGTGGTCACCGGCTTGTCTTGGAGTAGAGGGACTTGGTGAGGGAAAGAGCTACCACATAGAGATGCACAGGGGACAGCAGAGGCTAAAACCGGGCAGCCGGGCATTCTGCATTAACAGTATTTCCTTCCCACTTCTCTGTCCTGCATCACTAGACATCCCGATGTCTCTGCTCCTGACTCTCAGCTCCAGGGAGCAAGGAAAGGGGCCAGACTGCACCTGGAAACCCCAAAGGCTTCGAGCTACGGACCTGACACTGTCTTGTGTCGTTTCCTCTGGCTTTGTCCACAGCAAGTGGACAGCTTCAAATAATACATTGTTCTAGCACATCTGTTCTAGGTTTTATAAGACACTGATTTTTTTTTCTTCTAGAAACCTCCATATGAGCACAGAAAAAAATGAATGTATGCATGTATGTGTATGTATGTGTGTGTTTATGTGTTTGTGTGTGTGAGAGAGAGAGCACATGTAAGAGAGAGAGAGAGAGAGAGAGAGAGAGAGAGAGAGAGAGAGAGAGAGAGAGAGAGAGAGATTCATGAGGTACATTATTTTGGTGAGGGGCTGGAGAGATGGCTTAGCAGTCAAGAGCTCTTCCAGAGGTCCTGAGTTATAGTCTCAGCAACCACATGGCAGCTCACAAAGTCTATAACTCCAGGCTCAGGAGATCTGATGACTCCAGACCCTGTGTGTGCCCAGCGTGCACATGGTGCACAGACACACATGCAGGGAGAACACCCATACAAACAATGATAAATACATGAAAAAATTAAAATAGTTTACAGTTTTTGTTTTGAGCTCACTCAGGCCTTTGTAAACGGGCTGAATTTATGAGTGCAAACCTCCTAGTTTAAGTACAAAGTTAGACTAGCCACCACCCCAAATAACAAGTAGTGAGGACTCCCCTCTCTTGGCTGCTGCCCTAGCCCTAATGATCTGTGAGCCTGGCCTCAGGCAGTGAAGAACTGAGACACCCTCCCTCTCTTCTGCCTCCTCCTGTCCCGAGTGCCACCTCCAGCCACCTACAATGCAGTGCTGAGGTACAGGCCACCTCAACACTTAACAGAGCTCAACTGCCCTTTACCAGTTACCAGCTCTTCAGCAGTACAAGGTGCTGGCTTTCAATTCTAGACTGCAAGAGGGAAGGGGAGAGTCGGTTTGGGTGTAAACAAGGCTCCTTCTTTCAAGCCAGCAGACAGGACATCGTCTGCACAGAGCCCAACAGAGTCCAGACATTAGGACAATGGATAAGGTGGCTGACACCTGATAAGCACGGTCACATGCCCAGGACCTGTTGGACTTGCATCCATTAGGGCAAACGCTGGCATCAATCCGTGAACATGACATACAGCTGGGGTGGCAGGTACCAGAGAGGACAGGACATGGGATGGTATAGAGAGACTGCTAATGTCCTTTGCTGCACCCATGACTTATGGAGGGATGGCACTCATGGCCCAGGTGACTTGAGAGAACACCTTTCCTCAGGTAGCTGTGACCTGTGCTGTGGTCACAATGCATCCTCGAATGGAGTTCAACACCTGTTTCACTTTCAGCTTTTGGGTCACCCTGATTGCTTTTGGCTTCCGGGGCACAGAACCTTCTCTGCTGCTAGCTGTTCTGTGGAGCTTAGATCACCCAGAGATGGGTGGGTGCTTTGTGAGATATGCCCATCAGTGACCTCCCAGAGAATATCCAGTCTGGGGCAGGAGAAGCAGAATTTCCTGGAGAAAATGAATAGCAAACCCTAAGCTGATTGCCTTGAGACACTGAGCAAGCTTCATTTCTGTGGCCGTGATGAAATACCCTGACGGAACATCTTAGGAGAGAAAGGGTTTATTCTGGCTTAGAAATCAAAGTTTCCATCTGTCATAGCAAGGTGGTGGGAAACTGACTCAGCCATTCACAACACATGCACAACTAAGAGCAGAGTGAAGCACACACACATGGGCCTTCCACTCCACAGCTCTCTCTCCACAGACCAGGGTGGTGCCTTCTTTCAAGATGGCCTTCACACATCAATTAGGGAAATCAAGACGTCCCTCACAGGCATGCCCATCTGATGCAGACGACCCTTCGACAAGACTCCCTTATCAGGCTGTAGACTGTGTCTTAACAAAACCAGCCACCACACAGGCTCTTTACTATGGAGCCCAGGTAGACTTGGAACTTGCCATCCTCCTGTCTCACCTCCCCGAATGCTAGGACTACAGATGTTCTGCATCACACCCGGCATGGAGCTGAGTAGTGAAGGATGGGGAATAGAAGAGGGTCTCTAGGGAAACTGTTCAGAAAACACTGAGGAAATCTGATGGGGACAGAAGAGCTGGTGACAGGGTGGGCACAGGACTGGAACGGTGAGAGGAACCAGATGGGACTTTTTGGAAACTTGGCAGAGGCTTCAAATGGTGACTTCCAGAGATGGCAAACCACAGCCTGGGGAGGGCAGGGTATGCTACCACAGGTGGGGCACATGTGTGGGGTACATGTAGCAGATGCCCTCTGAGTGCAGAGAGAGACCACTAGCGTCTGCCTTCACCAGCCATACTGCCGTCCTCCACACAGAAGGCCTGTCTTGGGGACAGTAGCAAGGAACTACTAGGAACTCCAACTTCTTTGCTGTTGGATGACTGTGGTGTCTTTTTATTTGTTTGTTGATGGCTTTTGAGATAGAGTCTCGTAACCCAGACTTGCCTCGAGCATACCATATAGCTGAGGATGACCTTGAACACACTGGGATTACAGATATTACACTACACCCAGTGTACTAGATATAATTCAGGGCTCTGTGCATATTAAGTGAATGTTCTAGCAACCGAACTTCGCCCCTGCCTGGGTTGTGGAATCTTTACAGCATGGTCTGCCCCAATACTGCCACACCGTGAGTCCCAGAAGCACAGGGAAGCATCACCAGGAGAGAAAAAGGTTCATTTCCACCTACCCAACCCCTCCTTTCTGGCTGTTCCCATCTCAGAGCTGACCCTCACTCAGGTGCTGAGCCTTTGTGTTTTCTATTCCTGCCCAGAGTTGTTGGAATGACTCAAGAAGGATGTCACTGTAAGGATGGCAAGAGAGATTTTCAACTCTGTTGGGTCTCTGGTCACTATTACAGCATAAAAATGCATGGCTGAGTCCTAGCAAGAATTTAATTATACAGCGAGCATGGTCCAGATTTGGCCACTGTCCCTGACCTAGTGTTGGGGACTTCACACTACAGGTGACGCAGAAGCTCGGAGAGGTGGGCTGATTGGATCAGTGCTGCTTGGTGAACAGAACTCGGCCAGAACCCAAGAGGCCCAGCCGGCCCAGGAGGCCCAGCTCTCAACCGTAAGTGTTCTCTCTGTATGCTCGTGTGTGTGAGTGAGTGAGTGAGCGTGTGTGTGTGTGTGTGTGTGTGTGTGTGTGTGTGTGTGTGTGTGTGCGTGTTGAAGTAGAGCCAGAGGTTGATATTAAGACATCCATTGACTGGCGGTTGCTGTAGTCATGCAGACTTCATTGTTCAAAGGTTACACTCATGTTAAGTTCTGATTGTTGCTCAGTGTTTAGCTGTCTATCTCTGCCCAGTCTGGAGCAGAATTAAGTGGATTTTTTTTTCTTTTTTTTTCAGACTGAGGACCGAACCCAGGGCCTTGCGCTCACTAGGCAAGCGCTCTACCACTGAGCTAAATCCCCAACCCCTATTAAGTGCATCTTAATGATGTTCAGAACTGACCTATGTAGAAGTTAGATGCATTTTAACCATTCAGCATCAAGATGTTCTTACCAAAGAGAAATAGAGCTGTCAAGAGCTAATGATGGCTCTTAGGGTGAAGAAATAGTTCAGAGGTTAAGAACACTGGCTGCTCAATCATGAGGATGAGAGTTCTAATCTCAGCACCCATGTTGGACACTTGTAACCCTAACTCCAAGCACTGTTAAGACTGTGGCACCTGCATACCCATGTGCATATATGCACTCATACCTGCACACACATGTGTGCATATGTACTCACACATGTGCACACATGCACTCACCCCTGCACAAACTCATACCTGCACACACATGTGCACATATGCAGTCATACCTGTATACACATGTGCACATATGCAGTCACACCTACACACACTCACACCTGTACACACATGTGCACCCATGCACTCACATCTGCACACACATTTACATATATGCACTTAGAAATGCTTGCACTCATATACAAAAAAAATAGATTTCTTTTTTTTTAAGAAAAAGAGAAATATGTTATATTTTTAATAATTTTAGCTGGCAAATTAAAAGTATCCACTTGGAGCAAAAGCCAAACCCTTCATTGACATCTAGGAGAGTAACAAAGCATTAAATCACTACGACCTTTCGTCATAGCAACCAATTCACATCCCTCAAACACGCGTTCTCGGTTACCACAGTTCTTCATAGCTGTTATTACTATTGTGTGACCTGTATGTGTTTGGACATGTTCATGCCTGCCAGAGGCCGGAGGGCAATGTCTTCAGTCAGTTTCCATCTCGGTTTTTGATACAGGGTCTCGAAATATACCTGACCTCATTCATCGGGGGAGGGCTGTGAGCTCCAGGGACCCACCAGGCCCCCCACTCAGGGCTGGTATTATGAACAGGAGCTGTGCTGTAGAGCCTGGTGTTTACGTGGGTGCTGAGGACTGAACTCAGGTTCTCCTGTTTGTGCACCTCACTGGGTAAGTCATCTCCCCAGCTGAGCTCTCTCCCGTTTTTTATTTAATTCTTCACATAACTCCTCCATCCAGGCAAAGCTAAGCCTAGAAAAGTCTGTGGACTTTATTAACCCACAAGACAAAGCCCAGCAAGGCTGTGTTTGTGGGTGGGGAGGGAAGGGCGAAAGGTTTGTGTCTACACTGAGGTAGAGAAAAATGAAACACGACGAGGCCCTTAGTTATTACTGCTTTTAGAAGTTTGCTCATTTAAATAAACTTTAAGCCCCATAAGGCAACTGCTAGCACTTGATATTCATGAAGTTGGTTCAATCATACACAAGAAAAATTCCTCTCTGTTGTAATTAATCTTTTCTGCAGACTTTACTAAGTGGCAGAGTCTAGCGCACCCCTGAAGTGGCAACTCTGAGGGCTGAGAAGAAACTGCATCCTCATGGACCTGCCACAGCTGTGAACATCAGGACCTCTGGAGTCTAGGGAAGCCATGGTCAAGACTCTATCTGCTCAGAGGCCCCTAGGAGCACTGGGCTCCCCCAGAGTTTCAGTTACTCAATAGTAAGAGTCTATAACACTGTCGTTTTCAACTACAGGCCCCATGTCTACTCCAGTGCCCCAACAGGGCAAACCAGGGATCCGTGATAAATGATGACCCACAAGTGGTCCAACACTGCGGAGTTTGCCCGTCCTTCTTGGTTGTGATAATTTCCTACACACCAACCGTCCTGTCAGCACGTCGGATTTAAAATATTACACGTGGAACAATGAAAGACTGCCAGCATCTCACCACCATCTTTTTGATTAATGAGCCATTCCTCAGAGATGGATGGGTTTGTTTGATTCCGTTACCTGGGATGACTGATAGCCGTTTTAAAAAACACTTAGCGGCAGCGCTGCCCTGCGTGAGATAATTTTCATACGCCTTTTGCAGCCACAGCCAGAATAATTGGACTTTATTGCCTGCCTTCCATGCATGAACCCAAGTTCCCTGGAGAAGCCTAACAGCTTGAGACTCCGCTGCCTCAGTCTTTCCACACTGATCAGCTGCCGTGGTCACTGGAAAGCTCCCACCAGATGGCCAGCCCGCCTTGTAGTGACATTTCCCGTTTCCCGTCCATTACTCACCAATGGAAAATAATGTGATGTGAACTCCCCATTTTGAATAATATGTGGTTATATCCTTGTGGTTCCTGTACTAAAGATATGAATTATCATGCAGCCATTTCTCAACTCTCTGGGGAGAAAACAGAAGAAACAGCAGGTCGCGGTGTTTGGCTGGAAGGGAGAATGGGTGCTAGCTAGTCAGGCATTCACCGCGGCATTTACGTTTAATTTCCTTCCCAATTCCTTTTTCTTTTCTTTTCCCTTGTTGCTTATTCTTCTGTTGCCCAGGGAAAGTAAGTCTGATTGCTTAAGACATTTGAGCTCAGTTTTAGGAATAATTGTTCTTGGACACCCTGTTTACATTGTGTCTCCCGGATGTTCCCTTTCCTAGTGTTCTGATGCAGAAATGAGGTGGCGAACATTGCTTCTGTTTCGTCTTTAAAGGTCCGATTTGATCTTCCACATGGACTCAATTGTCCAGTTCTTTTAGAATTCTTTACTTATTAGTTTTAGATTTTTTTAAAAAAAGTCTCTTCATGTGGGGATGCATGCGTGGGAGCCTGCAGAGACTAGAAGAGGCCATCGGGGGCCCTGGAGCCGGAGTTACAGGCAGCTGTAAGCCTCCGGACTGGGAGGTAAATTCAGGTCCCTCGGCAAAGGCAGTGAGCAGTTTCAAGTATTGCTCTGGCTCTCCAGTCCCAAGAAGCTTTACTTTTAAAAGCAGTAGTTAATACCCATACGTGTTTGACCCTGTGTTTTTCTGGTTGCCTTTTGACTAGAGCCTTGGGGGTGACTAGTTTTTAATTATCTGATCGCTTTCTTTATTGTTAGAGACAAGTGACTAATTATTATTATTATTGTTGTTGTTGTTTACTATATTATTAAAGACAGACACTTGAACCTGACATACGTTACCCTGTGCAGGCTGGTATGTAGGAGTAAGATGTCCACCATTGGTCATTGCTAGTGTGTGGGGCTGACACTATACCATCAGGTTTGGTATAGGGGAACTCGGAATCCAAGCTCGATCGCTTGACACTATTTGACCCTTCCCTCTGACCCCAAGCTGTTAACCTCTGTGACTGCAGAGGCAAGAGCCAGGAAACCCTTCCTTCTGGAAAGTCCCCCTCACTCCCATCATTCCTGTCTCAGACAAAAGGCAGCATGGGGGTACAGGTCTCTGCTTATTCTGTTCTCACAGGAGGACAGAGCTAAGGAGCTGTTCATGTGTTCCCTTCCTCAGGCAGTCAGCCTAGAGGAATTAGGGTCTCTCTTGGGCTCCATCCACACAGGGGCATCTGCCCTTGTCCTGGAGACATCATTTAGCCTAGGTCTCATACTGCCTAGTGATAAATTAATTTCTGTCCAGTGAAACAATGCATATGTTACAAAGTAGCGGGTCACTCGAGAAGCTGTCGGACATTCTCAGAGTGGACCAGAAGGTTCTAAGAAATTACTTCTAGAAGGTTCTGGGAATTGCTAGAAATGGCATCCCGAGTCTTCTCCCCCATGTCTACCACAGACCGAGTAAACTGCAACCCTGCTGGGCTCACTCACAGGACAGGCAGCACCCAGGGTGACCTGCCCCCGACGGTACCCTGTTGGTAATTCAACCCTTAGTACGCTCATTTGCATTCGCCCAGACGACTGTTGTGGCTACAAAGAAATGTTTCTTCCTTAGTAGAATCACAAATAATTTGAACAGAAAGCTACAGACAAGACAGATTAATCATGTTTGAAAGGAGGTATCTGTTCACACAGAAGGTTTTCTGCATCTAAAATGCTCTTCCTCCATCAAAACTCTGTGAGACAAGACACACTTCCTGACTCAGAACGTGCACAACTGACTGAGTTTCTTCCCTCGGGTGAAAAAGTCAAACTCTACATGGGCCTGTGCCCTTTCAACGGCAACATTCCTCAGCCACCTGGGTCACCTCTGGGGCGATAACCACTGTGGGAGACTGCCTGCACTGTTCTTTAACTCACACTTGTGTTTTCTAGGTAGAAACAAATAGTGTGAGGACTGGAGAGATGGCTCAGTAGTTAGGGTCTGTGGTGGTGGCGGTGGTGGTGGTGGTGGTGGCTACGGAGGTGACTGCTGCCTTCGATCCTTGGGCTAACCTCTTGTGGGCTGTGTAAAGGTTGTTTTTGTATGAAGCATCACCTGTATCTTCTTCATCACCTGCTGATTGGTTTAATAAAGAGCTGAATGGCCTATGGCAAAGCAGGAGAGGATAGGCAGGACATCCGGGCAGAGAGGAACTTTGAGAAAGTGTCTGAAGCAGGAGATTTGCCAGCCAGAGGAAGAAGTAAGGGCCAGCAACGAGCCATGTGGTAGGATGTAGCTTAGTGGAAACGGGCCAATGGACATACAAGAGCCAGTCGGGAACAAGCCTAAGTCAAGGCAGAGCTTTCCTAATTAATAAAGAGTCTCTATGTCATTACTTGTGGCTGGAGGGTCTGAGACAGCCAAGCAATAGAACCCAGCACTCAGGAGGCAGAGGCAGGGGCATCTCTCTCTGTCCAGCCTGGTCTACAGAGCTAGGTCTAAGACAGTTAATGCTATACAAAGAAACCCTGTCTGGAAACAAGCAAGCAAGCAAGAAAACCTGTCCTGCTTTTACGAAGACCTGAGTTTGATCTCCAGCAAATACATGGCAGTTCCTAATCCCCTGTTAACTCCTACTCGGGAATCCAAGGCTGTCTCTGTCCTCAGAGGGCACCCACGCACTTGGTGTGTGTGTACACACACACACACACACACACACACACACACACACACACACACACTCAAAGGCACATAACACGTACGTATGCATAGACATACAGGCACACACAGAGACACGCTCAAACACACAGGCCTTATAAAATTGAAATATTTTTGAGTTACTGCTATCTGACACACGAACAGGAGATACATTTTCGAATCATTGTTTCCTTATTTCCTACATTAGCTGGTCTACAATCCTCAGCAGTTGCCCTGTGTAAATAATGCAGCAAAGGGAAGCATTGTATCAGAGCAGTTAGCACCGTGTGGTTTTTAGATGACGCCTGTGTCCCCCTGTTCACAGCATCTGACACCTCAGCAGGTGGCTTCTGGCTGGGTTCTGAGTGGACAATTAACAAGGCTGGTTTCTCCAGGGTGTGTGGTGTGTGTGTATGTGTGTGTGTGTCCCTCTGCGTTTCAGTTAAAGATTAAATCTTCATATCAGGTTTTTAGCTCAAAGGCAGGGTTCGAAGGGGTGTGGAATATTTTCATTAATTTTAAGAAAGCGATGTAGATGTGGCATGCCTTATCTTTTAACAGGGGCGGAAGTCTGGTTCTGCCTACGGCTCCACGATTGCATTTCAGGCAGGCAGTGTTCCACAAATGAAGATGCTGCCCCCAGGCTTCCCAACTAAGGGAGCATGTTGGGATGGAGGGGACTCTGATTGGCGATGCCCCCTGCACAACCATCCCAGCCATTGGTTGGTCCACCACAACTTGGCCTTCCCTCTGTACGTCCATCATGCAGCAGTTTCCTTAGACAAACGCACACCTGCCTCTTCGGGGAGGAGGGTGTTACTAAGCAGCTGTACGCTGGCCACCAGGATATGGCGGGCGGCGCGGCCCAGAGTGTACCAGGGAATGCAGGCGCTAACACAGGAGCTAGAATAGAGACAGGTGTGGAAGCAAGTAGGGCAGAAAAGGCCACGTGACACTGAAAGAGCAACCAAGAGAAAGCTAAGCATCTAGCGAGGATGACAGGTGGCTAAGAAATGTCCAATCAGACTGAGGTCAAGGGCAAAATGGGCTTGGAGGTGAATGGGTAGAAAGCATAGTTTGGGGCGGGGCGGGGCGGGGTGGGGCGGGGCAGGGGTGGTTCCTTTTCAGATAGGCTCGGAGAGGGGCTGTCTTGGAAGGGAACGGTGGCTCAGTGAAAGAAGGCCACACACAAATACCAACATAGTATGGCCTCCAAGATACATGAACAAGAAAAAACAAGTCACAAAATAGATTCTGTTAAAAAGAAGTTTGTGAAAAGAATCTTCTTTCAATAAACAACACTAAAAGATTGGCCCGTACTTTAAGGAGGTAGGCATATGAGTATGCACATGGCTGTGTGTCTGTGGATTCTTCCATTTGTGTTTTTAGTGGTGATGGGCATTTTACCTCGGGGCCTCATGCATGCTGGGTAAGCATTCTATCATTAAGTCATACGTACGTATATGTGTATAGGATGTGTTATTTCAGAGCTGAGTTTACATGCTCATCCCATGCTGTAACACATAGAATTACACTCTTAGGCCTGGCAATGTTTGTTTTTAAAATGAATTTAAAATTAAGGGGCATCTATTCAGTGTTATCTAAACAATTAAAAGTATAATGTATTTTCATTTTCACACATGCTTCCTAAGCATGTTACATCTTGTCTGTGTGCATCAGGGGCTGGCATTGCAAAGCTGTGTGGGTTCTGGAGAAGCAGATTGACTGAGCCTAGAGGCTGCCATTCACCCAGCTCAGCACGGCTTCTCATGGCCTTTGTTGATAGAACAGGAATAAGCAGATTAAATTGTCCACGGGACAGCCATGGACACTTAAGTTTCCAAGTCAACTATGGAAAAAATATGACAACCCCCCACAAAAAGCTGGTAGTTGAACCTCAGTTACTCAGGAGGCTGAAGCAGAAAGATCCTTGGAGCCTAAGACTTGGAGACTAGCCTGGGCAATGTGGTGAGACCATAGCCAAGGCCCAGCCTCCACTCCACCCCGCCCCCATCTCAAAAAGTTAAACAAAACCACTGGTCTCTAAACACATCACCTCTGAAGAGAGTCTGCTCGGCTATAAACGCCACCCGAGTGTGACACACTACAAAAAGCAGTGGGCTGGCAGTCAAAATATTTATCTTCCCTCTAAAGCCTCTACATAACCTTGGCATTAATCAATCTCCCACACCAGGGCTTTCCAAGCCCCTGGGAAATACTGTTACCTACTACAGAGGGAGCAAACTGACAAGGGAGGGAAGAAGGCTAGGCTTAACAAATAGACTTCCTAGCAGGGCCTGGTGGCCCAGGCTAGGAACACCAGCTACTACAGAGCCTGAGGCAAATGAATGGCATGCCCAAGCTTAGGCTATTGAATGAATTCAAGGCCAGCCAGGACTATAGTGTAAAACTTTGTCTCAAAATAACAGGTAAAAATGGGGCTGGGTATATAGCTGACTGGTATAGTGCTTTCCCGGCACATGTGTAGCTATAGGTTTAATGTCTAGTTCTACACAAACATACAGACTCACATACACACATACACACACACATACACATACACACACATGTGCATGCACGCACACATGCATACACATGCAGATGAACACACACGATCTTGAGAGTGCATGCACACCTACACACATATCCATATATGCACACCCAAGCGCGCGCGCACATACACACACACACACACAGTCTTAAAAAGGAAGCTAGGGCTTCTTTGGAGAATGTGAGAAAGGAAAATGTCCACTAAAAAAAAATATTTAGCTTAAGATCAGAAATACATTTGCTTATATATAAAAAAAAAAGTTTTTTTTTTCCTCTTTAAATATCCGCAGCTGGCTCTCCAGGCTTATAAAGTTACTATGTTACCAAATGACTCAGCTTGAAGGTCTGCGCGGCAGACTGACAGCATGTATCTGCCTCCTGGGGTCACCACACCCTGTGCAATCAGGGTTTATTTTACTGACTCCACGAGTCTTGACACTTAACATCTGTAGAGCTGCCTGGAGATGCTCGGTCCTAAAACAAGTAAGTTCAGCATGCTCCGTGATTCCAGAGGGCAGCGGCAGTCTATGGGGGAGCCAGAGGGCAGAGGCAGTCTATGGGGGAGCCAGCGGCAAGGTAGCAAGGCTGAGCACATCTGGGTGCATCTTCCCCGGGGCAGTGTGGGAAGAGCTGCTGGGCTTTGGTCCAGCTGTACAGAAAGGATGGCAGCACGGCACCCACCGGTGGAGCTCAGGCTGCATGCTGGGAAGGCGCTGTCAGCTGCTTACTGTCCTGTTTTGTTTTATATTGTTGTGATAAAACACTGACCAAAAGCAACTTAGGGGAGGAAAGGGTGCATTTGCCTGACACTTCCATGTTGAAAGGAAAGTCAGGGGCAGGAACTCGGGGAGAACTAGAGGCAGAGACTTTGGACGATGCTGGTTGCCCGCTCCCTCTGTGGCTCATGCTTAGCCTTACATAGCTCAGGAGCAGCCCAGGGAATGGTGCTACCCACGGTGGACTGGGCAGCAATTAGCAATGAGTCAATCCCCCAAAGACCAACCTGGTCTGGACTGTCCCTTGACTGAGCCTTCCTTCTCAGGTGACTCTTGACTGTGCCAACTTAACTGGCAAAACTACCAGTACCTGAGTGGGTGAGACCTTCTGGGTGCTGCTGGCTGTCACCTACTCACTCATCACTGAGGCCCTCTGGAGGCCAAATACTCCCAGGGTTGGAGGTGCTCCATCTGCTGTGGCTGCAGCCACAGACCCAGCTTGTGTGTCTAGTGTGGGGAATTAAGGAAACGGGTGGCAGAGCCTGAAAGATGGTTTGCCTACTGTGAGGGAGTCCCTGGGCCAGGCTCCAGCTCAGAAAAACAGACACAAAAGGATGGCCGCATAGATCTGATTCTCAGGAGCCCTGGCAACAGGTAAATAGGCCTCAGGGTGCAGTTTGATTTCAGTAGCTGTAGCTTAGTCTACTGGAGTGAAGCATGGATCCGCAGCTCAGTTGGTAGAATGCTTGCTGAGCACTCCTGAAGCCTGAGTTCAGTTCCCAGCACCACATAAACAGGGCATGGTAGTTCATGACTATAATCTTTTTTTTTTTTTTAAAGATTGATTTATTATATATAAGTACACTGTAGCTGTCTTCAGACACACCAGAAGAGGGCACCAGATCCCATTACAGATGGTTGTGAGCCACCATGTGGTTGCTGGGATTTGAACTCAGGACCTCTGGAAGAGCAGCCTTAACCACTGAGCCATTTCTCCAGCCATGACTATAGTCTCAAGACTATATTCAGTTGGTGGAGGTAGGATCAGAAGTCCAAGGCCATCCTCCGCTACGTGTTGAGTCAGAAGCCAGCCTGGACTGCATGAGACGGTCTCCAAAAAACAAAATCGAAACCCAAACTGTCATTTGACTAATGACCAGGAATAGCTTGGAAGACACTATGCTTTCTAGGAGTCTTGGGGAGGGCGGGGCAGCATTGGGAAACACGGGGTCGTATATAGGAGAGCGGAACAGAGCGTGAACGTCCCAGGTCTGGGGGGTCCTGGATGGTGAAAGCACCTGCGGCTATCATCAACCTCTTCAATATGATGGGGAGGTGGGTGCAGTCCCCTCTGCACCAGTCACTGTGCACAGGGAGAAGCCAGCTGGCCACACACCGCTATGCTACAGCAGTGGCACACACGCTCTAGTGTAGGCCTGGCCTGGTCCCTCCTCCCACATCACACACCCGCAAGCAGCCCCTCAGGCTCCCACCACCACCCGTCTCTTGTCCCCTCTTCATGATACTCCGTCACTCACACACCTAGGAAAGGTCTCCTGCTTCATGAACAGTGCTTGTCTCACCCTATTCTATTCAATGTCGGAATAGCTTGACCTCCTGATGACCTAACGCAGCCTTGCCAGACAGAGACGTCACCTCTGCCTTCCTAGGGATGGCCTCATCTAATCATTGCGAGACAAGGGGGACAACTGGATATTACTGTGGAGGGGGGCCATGGGTCTTAGTGCAGAAGGGAGCTGCAGACGTGTGGCTTATGTAGGACAGAAGGGTGGAAGGAAGTGGTAGCCTCTGACGAGACATGGAACTCTGATTAGTTGCCTTACTGTGTGTTGACACAACGGGAAACCACTTATCCTTGAAAAGCGACTTCAGGGCTGAAGATACAGCACAGTGGGCAGACAGCTTGCCCCAGCATGCCTGAAGTCCTCTGTCTGACCCCCAGCACCTACTGGGGGTGGGGGCAAAGACCTGTAATCCCAGCACTTGGGGAGCAGAGGCAGGAGGATCGGAAGTTTATGGTCATCCTCAGCTGCCCAGCGAGATGGAGGTTCTCTTGGGATTCATAAGACTATGTCTCAACGATAAATAAATACACTACTTCATACAGGGTACAGGCTATTGAAAAAACACATACTACAAAAGCGAGAGGAAGAGCACTGTGTAAAGTAGTCAATGAATTATGACTACACACATAAGCATGTTTAAAGCCAGAAAAGAATAATATCTATGCTCATGAATATACATATCAGATAGTAGTTATATATAATAAACAAGTGGGGGTCATGGTGGCACAGGGAACCCAGAGTCTCTGAGAAAGGGCTTGCCATTGATTGAGGATGATGGGACCATGGGGAAGCTTTCTATATCGTCTGTAACGTTGAACATGTGGAGTCAGTCCAAAAGGACATGAAGTTTGTCTGTCTTGACAGGCACATCCCAAGGTTCTCCTGGGTATGCTACGCTCTCCGGCCAGATGAGGGGCTTGCAGGAACCACCTAGGCTGCTAAGGGCAAGCCCGATACCCCACCCTGAGGGCGGCAGTGTAAGGGTTTAATCCCACAGGTTCTCTGCCTCATTGCAAGCATTCAAAAAGCGTCTGAGAGATAAACAGGCCTTGTGGTCTGGATTCGAGACTTCCCTACACACGCGTGGTTTGGGGGTCAGCTCTGTAGGGGAACTTTGGAAGTTCTGGGGGCCCCTGGGCTGGCTTCCATTGTATGTTCCCTGGTCATATCCTTAGTGCTCCATGCCCTGCCACCATGGATGGAGCCTTCTTCCCAGCATGCCTCCCAACCACTCTGGGCTGAAATCTCTTAGAAACCAGGAGCCAAATAAGCCTTTCTATCCGGGGGGTCTGGTCATAGAGGCTCAAAGATAACGAATATCGCCTGCAGAGCAATGTGCTCGAGTGTAGCGACTCTGGCGGAAGCACACTGTCTTACCTTAAACAAGGGAATGACATTGTTTAACTAAAACCAGAACTACAGCATCCAGGATTCCGGGCTTTCTAAAAGACAGCCAGACCCAACAACAAAGGCAGGAAGACTGCCGTTGATGAAAACAGGAAAGAAGGATAACAGTGCAAACACACTCATCTTGAACACTCATCTTGAGTGGGTTAAGCACACAAATGCGTTCCTGTGGCTAAATGTTTCTTTAAAAGCTGTAAAAATCCCTTTTAAAAATGAAACTAGGAAATTTTGGTGATAATAATAGCTGCTGTTGTATTAAAGTTGGTCTTGTGGATATATAAGACCATGGCTGCCGGAGGAGGTGCTCATGGGATGCGGGAGGAGGTGCTCATGGGATATGGAAGGAGGTGCTCATGGGATGCGGGAGGAGGTGCTCATGGGATGCGGGAGGAGGTGCTCATGGGATGCGGGAGGAGGTGCTCATGGGATGCGGGAGGAGCTCATGGGATGCGGGAGGAGGTGCTCATGGGATGTGGGAGGAGGTGCTCATGGGATGCGGGAGGAGGTGCTCATGGGATGCAGGAGGAGGTGCTCATGGGATGCGGGAGGAGGCTCATGGGATGCGGGAGGAGGTGCTCATGGGATGTAGATGGCAAAGCAAATAGAGGTTCACAACTTGCGGAAATGTGTCTGGGCATGCCTGGTGCCGGGGAGGCAGAGGACAGACAGGGAAAGAGAACCAACAGGGCAGAACATAAGCAGGTGTCAGGTCCAGGCAGACAGTCCACCATTGTTCATTGAATTATTCTTTGATTCTTGCCAATGCTTGAAAACTGTCATGGTAGGTCAGGTGGAAGCAAGAGATGGAAATTTGAGGTATATGTGTGTGTGTGTGTGTGTGTGTGTGTGTGTGTGTGTGTGTGTGTGTGTGTGTGTGTGTGTGGAGTGGGAGTGTGTGTGAATGTGTTCGAGTGTGTGAAAGTGTGAGTGTGTATGTGTGAGTATGAGCGTGTGAATGTGAGAGAGTGTGTGTGTGTATGTGAGTGGGAGTGTGGGAGTGTGTGTGAATGTGTTCAAGTGTGTGAAAGTGTGAGTGTGTGTATGTATGTATTAGTGTGTGAATGTGAAAGTGTATGCGAGTGTGTGAATGTGTGAGTGTGTGTGAATGTGTTCGAGTGTGTTCGCGTGTGAGTATGTGAGTATGAGTGTGTGTGAGTATGTGGGAATGAATATGTATTTGTGCGTAGACAGTAGCATACTGTGTGAGGTACATGTACACACGTGTGCATGTGTGTGTGTCATTCCTCAGGCATCATACACTTTTTTATTTTTGAGACAGTCTCTCACTGATCTGGAATGAACCTAGTCGATGGACCAGCAAGCCTCACGATCCACCTGACTCTGCCTCCTTAGCTGTGGGATTCCAGACGTGCACCATGAAAACAGAATCCTTTAACGTGGGTGTCTGGGGATGGGACTCAGGTCCTCCTACTTTCGAAGCAAGCACTTTGCCTCCTGAGTCGTCTCCCCAGTGTGTACCCCTTTCTGGAACCCCAGGTGTAGTGTCTGGTCAGCACTTATGGGTTCTAAGGAAGAGTTGTAAAACTTTCCAAGAAAAGGAGGAAAGACTACACCACTCCAGTGATGCTCTGGCCAGTTCACAGGCATAGGAGAAGCAGAATGCTACAATCAGGGTGTCACCTGACGTGTAAATTATGTTAAATAGCTTGTTCAAAGCACTCTGGGAGTGAGGAGGCTCTCCCTTGTCTCCCCCAAGACACCTTGTCTGTGGGTGACTGCCCCCTAAGTCTGTGGCTGGGAGGGAAGAGAACGGCCAAAGAGCCGCAGAGTAAACACCACGCCCTTGAGCCGCCTCCCACAGATGCCACTACTGTTTGTCCTATGGTATAAACGTGTCTGCCACGGGAAAGAGAAGCCGGAAGTTGTGGGAAGCAAGTCCATAGAGAGAAAGCTCAGTCCTGAACTCAACTGATGTCCCCAACTGTTGGTAGGCCCCTAGTTTGATGATGTTAGCTTTGCCTTTTCTCAATGGCAGCTCCATTCACCTCTGTAAGATGTTTTAGATCGATGTTTGATGCATTTTTAATCTTGCCCGCCCCTTCTTGCTTTCTCTCAAATTGATGGTCTCCTTTTTTCATTAATTGCTGCCACCGCTATTCCTACTCTTTGTTACATTCTTACTTAACTTACCCACCCAGAACCAGCCATGTGTGCTCTTCGCTTGTTACATTCTTACTTAACTTACCCACCCAGAACCAGTAACCTGGCTGTTCTAGGTAATTCTCCAAACTATAAAGAATACACTTTAAAACCCTATTTGTTGCCAGAGATAGGGTGAGCAGTTCTGCTGTCACGGACAAGATGATGTACAGGACTGAGACCTTGATGGGGACGTTCTGCCATGATGGAGGCCACTCACACCCAGCGGTGGGCAGGACAGCAGTACGTCCCTGATCACAGCCACCTGGCTGGAGCACCAGGCTGTAAGGTCACACCGTGTCTGCTGCATGCTCCTTGTGAGCATGCTCACCCACCATGCCTGACCGCGCCTGTCTCTCTGGGCTCTGGGTTGGCTGTGGACTCGGGGTAGTCATCTTACGCTGGCACCGCACCAGCCTCTTGGCTGGAAAGTCTCATTTGTTACCCATATCAATTTAAGGGGTGCCGAGACTATGCCGTGAATCATATCTTTAATTAAAGAGTTCCCGGTCCTGCGTGGTCATCTTTCAGCATGAGAAGACATTCAGAGAAACCGACTCCAAAGGAGGAGGCTTAAGTTTGGCTCACGGTTCAGAGGTTTCAACCAACTGTCACAGGACCGTTGTGTCTGAGCAGCACAGTGTGCATCATGGTGAGAAAGGTGGCAGGGGAGGCTGAGTGCCTCATGGTGGACAAGAAGCAAACTGAGGAGAGGAAGGGCTGGGGACCCCACACTCCCTTCAGAGGCGCACCCGAGATGGCTTAACTTCCTTCCATCAGCCCCTTTTCCGGAACGTTCTGCTCCCTTCCAGTAGTGTGATCATCTGTCTTTAACACTTAGTCTCTGGGGACACTGTGGATCCAAACCACAGCAAGCCCGGGGCTGCTCAACCAGCCCTGGGGAAGGCGCAAACACACAGATAATGAGATAGATGCTCCCTAGGATCGATGACTAATTACACACAAATAAATGTATGTGAAATGTATGTGTGGGGGTGTGTATTTGTGTGTGTGCTGTGTGTAACATATGTGCACTAGGGGTGTGGTATGTGTAACGTGTGTATAGTATGCATGTGGCATGGCTGTTGTGTTTGTATGTGTTATGGTACAGCATGTGTGACATGCATGTCTATTTATTTGTTATGTGTGCAAGTGGTTCCTATGTAACATGTATATGTTGTATGCATGTAGTATGTATGTGATATATATACACACATACATACATGTAGGTAGCATGCATTTGGCATATGTAGTGTTTGGCCATGTAGAGTTGTGGTTTATGGTATCTGGTGTAGTATGAGGAGGTATGGAGTGTGGTATGAATGTAGTATGTATGGTGGGTATGGGTGGAGTGTGGTATGGATGTGATATGTTTTATACCCCAGTACAGTGGACAGCCAGTGAAGGAAGAGCAAAGAGCAGGCCATAGAAATGCAGGGTGACTGGGTACAGTGACCCCAGATCCACAGCGAGAGGGAGCATCCTATCTGAACTTGTCTGTCACTGGTGTCAAGCAGCTACACACTGGTTTTCAGAGAAGGAGGCTATGCCCAGAGCCTAACCCAATGTGGCCAATCCCACAGGCGTGTTCAATCCCACAGGTGTGCCCAGAGCCTTTGCCTGGTGATTCCAGGTCTTATTGAGTTGACAATCAGAATGAACTACCACACCAATCTAGAGTAACTTAGATTTATGGCCTAAGCGAATCATGGTACCAATGCAGAAGAGGGAAGACAGAAGCTGAGGAGTTCAGTTTCCCTTCTCATTGGTTGGTGATCCGTTTGACACTTACTGAGGTTCAGAAGTGCCATTTACTTTTATCACATATGCGTGTGTGTGTGTGTGTGTGTGTTAAAGATGATGTTAAAAGGTTGCCTTAAAAGTCACACCTACCAGAAAAGTGCTGAGAGGAATGCGCGAGACAGCGCAAGAACCAGGAAATGCAAAGATAGGAACAATCCCATCCAACTCCTAACCCTAAAAGGACACTTGGGCTGCAGGCAAAACATTTAACTTGCGGGCAGTGCAAACAAGAGAGGTGTGTCTTACAGCGCTCTCTGTCCAATCGAAAGGGCACAGAGGGGCACACTGTCCAGAGACAGGCTGGTCTCCTGGAGAAACAGACTTTGGAGTTACTCTCACCTTTGAAAGCTTTTCTATCCCGCCCCTGCTGCTCTGAATGTAGTGATCAACAGGGCAGCAGAACTGCCCGACTGTCGGGGTGGGCACCGGTCTAGACTCGGGCCAGCAGAGAGGGAGGGCTCTGGCTGGCGTCTTCCCTTTTGGGTCTGATTTAATGATGTGAAGTTATCTTACTGTCTGTGGTCTTACCTACATTCTCTTCTCTCTAAGGACACAGATCCCCTGGTGATCCACCCTCTGCACTGTGTGGTACACGCACATGTATGTGTGTAGCCAAGCATTGTAGCCAAGTCTCCCTGGAAACTAGTCCTGGCTTCTGCTCTTAGCAGAACAAACCACAGGCAGGCTGTGGGCTTTGCTCGCATTTCAAATACAGGGTTTGTTGTTGTTGTTGTTGTTGTCACTGCGAATGGAACTCATTTTGTAGGTGGGTTCCCAGCTAGGATTCTTTTGCCTTAGCCTCCTCAGTAGCTGGGATCAAAGTCACGAGCCCCTGCACCCTGATCATGTTTAGTTAGATATAGAAAGCTTCCCCCTTGCCCTCCGGATCAGGACACTCTCCTGTGACTCACAGTCACGTTCATTCTACCCCACACCCTGCTTGCCGGAAATCTCTAGTGTGGTTGGCCCCTGGGGCTAGTCTGAACCACAACCCATTCTCCAGGACCCCAGACTAGGGATGCACGCAACCCTCCCCCCAGCTGGGCACTCACCCCTTCTGGGTGGCTTCACAACTTCTCATGGCTGATTGTGTGCAATGGTCAGGGCTCAGCGGTGCCTGTGCTCTCCTCCTCCGAGCCCCAAGCGACTCTCTTCTGGGAGGCCCCAGCTTGACCAACCAAACTCCCGAGCAGATGGCTGGGACCAGGATGGCCCACCGGTGGCCATGCAGAGCAGGCACCCAGGCGGTGCCTCAGGGGATGAATAATTGATACTCGGAGTGGAATTACGGCTGTGGGTTCCGGTCCCTCCTGCTGCTGCGCCTGTCCTGGGGAATACTGCTCTCAGAGGGGACACCCGTGCCAGCTTGTGCAAAATATATTGCCGTATTAGTAGGCACGCACTTGGATATTCAATATCATGTTCAAATGCGTTCACACAGACAGGACTAATTAACAGGACCTGGAAAGGTCTGTGTATAGTTGGGGAGGGAGGCTTTCCTTCTTGCTAGGCAGCAGGGTTAAGAAATCCCTGGCAACTTCCAACTGTCCCTCTTCCCCCAACTCTAACGAGACCAGCAAAGGGACCCAAGCTACTGAGACTGAAGCTGCCCTGCATCAGGAGGCTGAGGCCACCTCAATGTTCAAGCTGCAGCTTTCAGAAAACAGCACAGTGAACAAGTTCCTCACAGGAATACACTTGGGGTGTCGGGGGGGGGGGAAGGAGCCTGTCACAGCATATGTCTAAAGTCAGGGGCTTGCTGTGTTCCCGGTCTCAGACTGCCCTGTGTCAATGTGTTATTTGGCGGTAACCATGGATACGAGAACAGCTGAGAACTGTACACAATTGTCACACTAGCTCAGCAAGACTGAATTCTTATTGGGCCACTTCACGAAAAAGTAAACTGAGGCAGTGCTCCCAAGGCTGGCCAGCTAACAAATGCTCGTGCTGGGATGTGAGCCCAGGATCTGATTCTAATGCCTTACATGGAAAACCTGCTGTCAGTCAATCACACACACATTACACACATACACACACACATCACACACCATACACACACACCATACACACACATCATACACACACACACGTGCGTGCACACCATACACACATACACATATCCCACACACATCACACACACCATATACACATCACACACACCATGTACATCACACACACACATCATACACACATAACATAGACATCTTACACATGTACATCATACACACACATCATACACACACCACACACACATTATATTCACAGATCATATACACACACTATACATACACACACAACATACACACAAACATCACACGTACTCATACTCACATACTCATATTCACGCACACACTCACATACACACACCACACACACATCATTCATACACACACACCATATACACACATCATATTCACATATCATATGCACACATACTATAATACACTCACAACATACACACAAACATTTCACATACTCATACTCACGCACATACTCATACATACACACTCACATACACACACCACACATACACACACCACACACCACACACATCACTCATACACACACATTATATACACGTATCACATATATAAACACTATACATACACATACAACATACACATCACACACATACATATCACACACACACACACACACACACACACGCACACACAATATGTGACAAGGTAAAGTTGAGCTAACATGGCAGAAAGTGAGCCCTGAGAAGCAGAGGGTCACCCAGTTGTGTAGCCTCCTTCCTAGTGTTTGTCCGAGGTTTGTGTCAGTTCCTAAAATAGGAAGCAGTGTGTGACGCTGAGAGCTATCAACGTTTTACTAGGCGAGGAAACTGAGTCATCCAAGAGTTCCCACACCCGCAGCTGGAGTCCTCTGTCAGCTGGGATGCTAGCAGCTAGGTTTTCATTTGGGGACCCAGAGACTGACACTGAAGATCTTAGGAGTCCTGTAGGTTCTTGGCTCCCCGCAAGCCCAGGTCTCCGCTTACCAGAGTGTTGGCAGGGGATGCTATGCAGGAATCAGGAGACAGCAGGCTCACACTGCCCCTTCACCAGCTCCTCATCCTGCTCTTGCCTATCCTTCTCTAGGTGGACATTTCTGGGGATGATCTCTCCAAGCCCAAGCCCTGACAGGGGCACCCCTGTGAAAGGAGCCCCCTTGGGCATCTCAACCACCCACAGGATTCTGGGTGTCCTTGAAATACTGAGGTTTCCCTCTGAGGTCCCCTGTTACACACACCCCTGAGGACCTCCAGAGGAAGATTTCTCTTTGGCTGAACAGTGAATTTGAGGATAGGGAGAACTCAAACTTTCCTGCTCTGGCCACTGATAGGCAGTCCATCCCTAGAGCAAACCACACTCTCACAAGCCCACAGAGCCCAAAGGAGACATCTCCGGGTTTTACTCTGCCTCTCTGTGTACTTCAGCATGAACTCTTACTCCTTCCTTGAGGCAGGACTGCAAATCAGTTTTATGTGGGCTGGGACAGTTGGGATAGAGAGGCAGAGATCTGATTGATAAGTGGTGACAGGAGCCCAACTGTAAGGACGTGGCAGAGCAGCTGGGCGATAGTGATTAGGACAATATATTTACTAATTGCTGAAAGGAACGCAATCACAAAACCACAATGCCCTGTTTGTGGGTAGACACAGAGAGGCTTGCAGGGCTCTTGGTAATTGAGAACTATATGGGTCTTCAGCCCTGTACCAGGGCAGAGGGTTATGGTTGGGGGACGACGGGGGGGGGCGGGGGGTGGTGGTGGAGGCATTACAGAAAGAAACCTACAGAGAGAGAAAGAAGGAGAGGGAGGAGAGAAGAGGGAGGGAGAGGAGAAAAGAGGGAGGCTGGAGGTGTGTGGGTGGAGAGAGGAAGGGAACTGTGGGTGGAGAGAGAAAGGGGAGGAGCTGTGGGCGGGGAGAGAAAGGGGAGGGGCTGTGAGCGGGCGAGAAAGGGGAGGGGCTTCCTTGCTCTTTCTCCACTTAAGTCAAAGCTGGGGAACAGCAATAAGGGTCTGAGTTGAGGCAGGGACTTGTGTTTGGTTTGGTCTGACCCTTTCAGACTCTGCCCCTAACCCGAGGTCTTTTCGGGATTACTAGTTAAAGGTCATCCTTTACATACATCAGGCTTGCATCCAGACACCGGAGTCCATTCTTAAAGCAGTTTTTGAAGGCAAGGACTCCTCCCACCCCTCCAGAAGATCACAGACAACCATCAGAGGACCTCTCACAGGATCTCAGTTTTCAGCAGAAGAAGTTTGCTCTCGCTGGATCAGCTTCTTGTGCGTCCACTTCCTCAGCTGCCTGAGCTCTGAGGAATACTTGGCAGGGAGGGTCAAATGATTTGTTTTGCAACGTGTCCCTTCCCACAGCCGCTCAATAGGAAGTTCTGCGTCGAAGCCCAGGATCCTGCGGTACTTTTTAACTCAAATAAGCTGATAATCCGCCCGTGCCACACTCCACGTAGTTAAAATGCTCGTGACTTGGAATCTGCAGTGTTAAAGGCCAGGTTTGCTTTGTGCCCAGGAGACCCACTAAGGCTAGGTGAAGGGCTGTGAGGGGAGTGCCAGTTTTGGTACATGGACCTCATCAAGAAAAGATGATCTTCCCATGTGGTCTTGAGGCTCTCCATAAGTATGAGGAGAGTCAGTGGGCGGATCCCAGGTAGGGTCCCCTGCACGGCTGCCTCCGGGAAACATATTGCAGCCTGGGACTTTGTAATACTGCTGAGGTCATGGACTCTCGGACTATCCCGGTTCATTCTGGGACTGAAGCGGATCTTAGGGGGCCTGCATGAGGCAACACTTCACCTCTGCACTCTGCTGAGCTACCTTTCCTAGACAGCATGCTCATCCTGTCCTGCTGAGTGTAGGTTAAGGAAATCAATTCTGTGGTCCCATTCCAGAGTCGGATTCAGCGGGCTCAGATTCTGAGCACCAGGCAACTGGCAATATCACTTCCTCCAGGGCGTATAGCTATGGGCTTATTTAAATTATTTATAATTTTGTGTATATGGGTATTTTTGCCTGCTGACGTGTTTGTGTACATGTGCATGCAGTGCCCCTGGAGGCCAGAAGAGGGCGTTGGCTCCCCTGGGACAGTAGTTACAGACTGTTGCGAGCTGCCACGTGGCCCCAGGGATTGAACTCTGGTCCTCTGCAGGAGCCTCCGCTCCGGCCCCTTATTTATCTATCACCATAAGTCACGATGCTTCTAAGTAAATACATTCTGTCCAGAGGCTGACAGGAGGACTCTTCGCTTCAAACCCATCCTGAGCAGAAAGGATCACAGCACTTCCTGTTTACTTCCCACCCTCTGCCTCTATTGGAGCCTCACTCAGCCCAAGCATCATCTCTGTTGTGAAATCCAAAGACTGTGCAAGCGTGGACCTTTTAATCAGAAGTTCAAACACACCCAAGGACAGCACATGAGGGCAATGAACCCCCATTCGTGTTGCGGGATATTTGATCACGTTGTGAACCCTGAGATTATGACATTTACTGAAAAAAGCTGTTGTTGGTTGTGCCCAGGCCTTTAATCCCTCTGGCTGGGATACAGACACGCCCTTAGTACACACCTTTAGTCCTGAACAATGAATGTAAGGTTAGTTTGTAGAAGGAAGCAGCCATGTTTGGACATGATGTCTAAGTGAGTGGCAGACAAAGTGATGAATCAGAGAAAGATTTGACAGAATAAGATCTGCCCGACTGTCTAAGAAGAGAGAGAAAAGGGAAGCTACTGAAGAGAGAGCAGTGCAGAAAGGGAGGAGCAGAAGGCAGTTTTACCAGGAGAGTTTTACAGAGACAGGTTGCAGAGAGAGAACAAGCTAGACACAGGTAAAGATAGAACAAGCCAGAGAACGAGGAGTCAGAAGATTAGAACAGATTGCCAGAGCTAGTCTGAGGCCAAGCAGAGCAAAAAGTCAGAGACTGAGAGAGAAGCCAGGCTGAGTCAGTTGGCCTGGAGAGGAGTTTGAACCGGAACAGCTGAGTTGAACCAGCCAGCCAGAGTTCAGAAATAACTAGGAAGGGTGAGCTTATTCAGCAGTAAGTCTCAGGGGCTGAGAACATTCTAGTCCTCGATTAGATCGTCTGTTAGTAAGAAGCTCCCAGGACTGGGCCTAGGTTAGCAGTGAGCCTCAGAGACGACAGTCCCACCAGGAGAACAGAAGTCACATGTCTACGCAGATCCATCACGAACTTCCGTGATTTTTAACTGTGCCCAAACATTTCTTTTACATCACAGTGCTCTGGAGAACCTGTAAACAGCCAAAGCCTTTCTACCAGTGACATGCTAAAGGTGTTCAAATCGCCGTCATGGTCAGATATTCTCCTTTGAAGGAGACCGGAGTCTCCACCTTTGCACCCGAGAGCCTGAGAGCCCACGGGACTATCTGGGGTCAGTTTTTATGGCCCCTACTGAGTGATGACAGTGTTGCTAGTGGCCTCTGGTGATCAGAGTTAGGGACGCAGGACGACCCTCACAGCAAGGAAGGTCAAGCTCCCTATAACCTGTGGTGCTGCCCACCGGGTGAAAATGAAGAATACTTTGTAAGTATTTCCAGGGAAAGGACTTTAAGACGGTGGTTCTCGACCTGAGGGCGGTGGTTCTCGACCTGTGGGTTGCCACCTCACAGGGTCTCATATCAGATATGAGATTTACATTCCGAGTCACAACAGTAACAAAATTACAGTTGTAAGATAGCAATGAAATAGTTTTATGGCTGGAGGTCACTACAACCTCAGGAAATATATTAAAGGGCTATAGCCTTAGGAAGGTTGAGAACCACTGCTTTAAAGAAAAAACATTTTAAAATCAATCAAAACCTCTTTAGAGTATCATCCACTTGATGGCTTAGGCGCTCAGGACACCCGCTTTAGAACATGGAGAAGAGGCTGGCTGCAGGGTGGGGCCTGGATGGGGGAAACCCTTTTGTTTTGAGACAAGGTATCGAGTAGCCCAGGCTGACCTTGACTTACTACTTGTGTTAGTTAGGGTTTCTATGGCTGGGAAGAGACACCATGACCAAGGCAACTCTTTCAAAGGCAGACATTTAACTGGGGCTGGCTTTCAATGTCAGAGGTTCAGTCCATTATCATCGTGGCAGCGTGCAGGCCGATGAGGTGCTGGAGAAGGAACTGAGAGCTCTACAACTTAATCAGCTGGCGGCAGGAAGTGAACTGGCTGAGACCTCGAAGCCCACAGCCTATGGCCAAGCATTCAAACACTTGAGTCTGGTGGTTTGGGGATGGGGGTGGGGGGGGGATTCCTACTCAAACTGCCATACCCTTCTTGAGTGCTGAGATTCCAGACCTGTACCATGCTGCCTCAGGTATGTGGTACTGGGGATGGAAGCTGGACTTCATGCACACTAGGAAAGTACTCCACCGACTGAACTATATCCCAGCCCTGAGACTTCTCCCCTTCCTCTGTTGCTGCCTTTTGTCATGCATTCAGATCTTAAAGCACACTTGAACAATACAACTTGAAGTGATCAGAAAACAAGATTCTTATTTAAAGAAAACGTTTCCTAGACGGTTGCTTCTGTAGGCCCGGAACACCATCCCTACAGGGCTCTTCTGAGCGCCAGAGCCCAGCAGACACGGGTGGGGTGTTCAGCAGAGACCTGGCTATTACGGGAATCAGAAACACGTGGAGGGGTGGGTGCAGCTGACTCCACATGATGGATGGGTTGTGGGAGAGGGATATTAAATGTGATGGTCCCCAGGCCAAGCCTCTGACACTAATAAGCCTTAACTCTGGGGAGTGGGTCCCCTAGGCTAGGCTAGGCTAGGCGCTGATGTGGTGGTTAGGCAGTAGACCAAGGGTGGCTGGGAGGGAGGGGCACAGGCAAAGGAGGGCTGGCCCGCAGACCCCAGCTGGAGTCCGGCATCTGTCTGCCTGTGGCTGTGCACCCCAGGAGGCCACTCACCCTCCACCTGATCGTGACTTTAATGAGCTGTGAATGGCAGCAGAAATGGGGAGGGCCCTTGCACCTGACCTGTCACCTCCCTCTCTAAAGTCCCAGGGGCAGCCACAGCCCTGGGGAGGAGAAGCTGCAGCTGCTCGGAGAGAGTTCTTCGGTCACCACAGGCTGGCTCAGTGCCTCACAGCCATTTTCTGCCTTCCCACCTGATGATCTCTAGGCCCCCGGCTTTTTATTTGCTGGGGGCTCTGCATGATGTGTCCTCTCTACTGGACACACATTTCCTTCCCCTCTCTCCCTGGTCAGTCTCTACCTCAACCGTCTCTGCCCTACCTCTCCCCATCCCATTTCTTCAGGCAGCATCCCCTGGCTCTCCCGCAGGTCAAAGCCTTGGGGTTGTCTGTTGTCCCAGTGGCTCAGTAAGTAATGGAGCAGACGGGCTCAGAGGTGCACTCCTGCAGGGACTGAAAAGCAGAGGGGTCTCTGGGGTGTGGGACCTGGCCTTGGGCATCCTTCTCTTGCTTCAGCAGGTTTGAAGTCCATTGTGAAGCCAGCTGTGTACTGGCCAGAGAGCATACTGGGAGGAAGTGCAGCTTAACAGACCCAGTGTCCCTCGCCCTCCCTCCCCTTGTGTGGACACTTTCCAGATGACACCGAGCTGACCATGAGAGGTACCAGGCCATTCCTCTGCAAAGGCAAGACCTCCTCGACCACAGTGACTGAAGCCTGCCTGGCTGCTGTCACTGCTCCCATGACTCCTGGCCCAATTTCTAAAGAGTTCAAGACATTGGCTTTTCTACGTGTCTGGTTCCTGGGTAGATGTGGGACTGTGAGAGGCAGCCTGGTTCCTGGTTGAGCTAAGGCTAGAAACCCCAGAGATCCTGAAGGGATGGTAGGCGTTTCTCTTGACTCCTAGGAAACCAGGTCCCTGTCACTAGCCACAGCCCTCCATAGATTTGTGGCCATCAGTCACGTAAGGGCAATGCCCCAAGTTCCTTCACAGATAGAGGATATGACCTGTGGTCACATAGGCTCAAGACAGATCTCCATTATAATGAGGTACCTCAAGGCCTGAAGGCTTAACTAATGAACTTTCCTTCCCAGACACTCCTCCTCCTCCACTCAGGCCCACCTTGAGAAGTGGGGTACGGTTTTACTCATCCATTTTCTGTCATGACAATAAAGGTCTTTTTTTTTTTTCTTTATTTTTGGAGCTGGGGACCGAACCCAGGGCCTTGCGCTTCCTAGGCAAGCGCTCTACCACTGAGCTAAATCCCCAACCCCAATAAAGGTCTTAAAAACATGGACTGTTTCTCATCAGGATCAGCCATGGGGAGCCATGCAGAAGGCCTTCGCTTACAGAGTCACCATCTAGTCTCCTGTAGAAGGCCTCCCTGCGCTCTCAGCCAGGACCAAGCCAAGCTCAAGCCCATCAACTCGTAAAGCCAAGGACTATGCCTGCGAAACCAGCCGGAGCGTCTCCCTTTTTTCCCTCAGCGCTGGGCTAGATCCAGCCCTGCAGGACCCCACTCTGCTCTCAGCTGTGAGAGGCCCTGGGTTCGATCCCCAGCAGCCCAGGAAAACAAACCAGTGGATTTCACCTCCTTAGAGATGAGACAAGACAGACCGTCACTGGGCGAGTCACTTCTAGCTAGGCTGTCCTCACCCCACGCCCTGCTGTTCTAGCAGCTGACAGCCATCCTTCTTGGCTGCTGTTTTAATCATTTTTAAAGGACTGGCAAGGGCAGGAGGGAGTGGGGCAGGAGGCTGTCTCACGTGAGATCTCTACAGTTTGCTAACAGTAAGAAATGGGAGAGAGATAAAGTTCCCTCATCCATCAGTCATCCACCCCCAAACATTTGCAACTGATTATGCTCTGGAGCTGGCACCGAGGCATGAGCTATTCCTGTGAGCAGCCAAGTGCAGGAAGGTAGCTCTGAAATGGGAGAAAAAAGTGCTTCTGGGTAATGAAATAGCTATGGAGATCCTGCTCCGTGTCTCTCAACATCGAAACAGCTCAGCCGAAAAAAAAAATAAGGAAATAAAGGAAGATGGATTTCTGCGGTACCAGAACGGCACGTGAGCAGAGCTGCCCATCTATGCAGATGGCTGGCCATTTTGAATCCCTGTCCTCCATTTAAGGTGCCCTGTGGCAGACAGAGAAGCCTGGAAGCTGTGTCCAGGAGGCCAACTTGGGGTACTTGGCATCTGGGTTCCATTCATAGCTAAGCCATCTTGACTGGAGATCCCCGAAGGGTCCTGTGGTGAAGGCTGAAGTTTGCGAGCAGAGTGCTCCTTCTCTCTGACTCCTAGAGACGATCAGGATTCATTTGGGTTGAGACTCAAACCGAAGCCCCCAGATCAGCTTTGTTTATGGAGAATTAGTTCTCACTGACCTAGAAGGAAGCTGAATGTGAATCCTTAGCACAAGAGAATCAAAACAAAACGGGAAGGACTCCAGTCGTGTCTGAAATGAAGGCGTTTCAGTGCCAGGCCTTCCCCATGACAAGCCACTCGCTGTTAGAACCATTTCTGCTCAGGCCACTTCCGGGTCCTAAGCGGGCTTGCCTTTACAGTCGGGTTTTCCTGAGCACTGTGTTTAACGTGCTTGAGAACTGTGGGGTGCTCAGCCATCTTTGTCATTCTCTTCTCTAGACAGCTCAGTGGTCACCAAGATAAGCAGCTGCTGCCCTTGGTGGTCCCCCTGGTCAGCCCCAGGGAGGATGCCTGTCAATCACAGCTACAACGAAGATCTCACCTGTTCAGAGAGAAAAGAGGGCTGGAAGCGGAACTGAGCCATAACTGCGCCCCCGCCCCCCGTGACCCACTTCCGCTTGCAAAGCTCCACCTCCCGATGGGACAGGAAGCAGAACTGAGTCATAACTGCGCACACCCTGCGGCCCCCTCCTGCCCGTTGTAACACACGGTAGGAGTCAGACCTCACTTATAAGTGCACACTTATCTCTTTCGAGGTTCACAACCAGCTCCTCTTACTTCACAGATGGGCTAAGTGAGGCGCAGAGAAGTTAGGAAACGTTCTCAAAGTTGCACCGCAGAGATTCTGAGGTTGAAGGCTGTGTTTTATTTATTTGTTTGTTTGCTTGCTTATTGAGACAAGGTCTTTGCATGGGAGGCTGGCCTTGAGCTCTCTGTGTAGCTGAGAATGGCCAAGAACTTCTGATCCTTCTGCCTCCAATTCCCAAGTGCTGGGACTATAAGCATGCTCCCCCTGGTTTTATGTGGTGCTGGGGATCGAACCCAGAGCACTGAACATGCTCAGAAAGCCCTCTGGGAACTGAGCTCCACCCCCAGCCCAGCCGTCTGAGTTTGAGCCCAACATCACTCTGTGGTGAGCATCCCAGCCCTTTGGATGAAAAGTTCCTTGAGGGCATTCTATAGTTTTCCTGATTTTCCTGAGCACTGTACAACAGGCATTTCCCACACACTGTTCTGTCCCTCTCCCAGCACACACTGGACCAGCATATTGGATGCCTTACCCCCACAGTCCCTGTCAATGCTAAAGACACTCCCCAAACCAGTTGCCTATGTTACTCCTCAAACCCAAGCATATTTCCCATAACCGCTGAGCATCTCCAATTCTAACCTTCCATGGGCACCCTTGGAAGAAAAGCTAGATACCCACAATTCTGTCTGGCTGGGAGTGTTTCCAGCGGGTCACTTTTCCAGAATCATAATTCTCAAAGGCTCTGGACACTGTTCTTCCAGTGTGTGGAGTGTGTTAAGAAGAGATTGGAGTGGACTGGCACGCCACAAGTTAAACCCTCCTTGACTCTCACAGAAGTCACTGGGAAACCCGGGACACAGAGGCCATAGTTGGAAGGCTCTGGAATCAGCCTAGGAGACCGGTACTGCACTCCAGCCCCACACGGGGTGCACTGTTACGCTTCAAAACAGAACTTATCAGCGATTTAGTCTCATTAAGTTGTAAGAAAACAGGCAGGCTGTGCCAAGGTCGTAAGTTTCTTCTGTGTCCGTATTGCCAGTGTTTTGTAAAACCAAAAGAGCGCAGGCAGAGTCTGCAGGGGCCTGCATCACTGATGGATGGATGTGGAGTTTGCGGGGGAACTTTTCCAAGCCGTCTGGAAAGCCAGCTCATTAGGATCCTGTGACCCAAGTGCAGCTGTTCTCTCTCTCTTGGGACAGCTGGTCAGTGGGTGTGAAGGACAATCTCCACAGACAGCTAGGACCCACCCACCACTCTGAGTTTTACTGGAACCTTCTGAGACTGCAAATGGGGGGACAGACAGTGGTCTTGAACTTTCTGCATTTGTGTGTGTGTGTGTGTGTGTGTGTGTGTGTGTATGGTGTGTTCTGTGTGTGTATATGTGCTGTGTGTGTCTACGTATGGGCTCTGTATGTGTGGTATGTGCTGTGAATGTCTCTGGTGTGGGTGTGTGTTGTGTGTACTGTGTGTGTGGTATGTGCTGTGTGTGTGCTATGTGTGTGTATGGTGTGTTCTGTGTGTGTATATGTGCTGTGTGTGTATGTTGTATGTTATGTGTATTTATGTGTGGGCTGTGTATGTGTGGTGTGTGCTGTGTATGTGGTGTGGCTGTGTGTGTTGTGTGTACTGTATGTGCTTATGTCTGTGACATGGGCTGTGTGTGTTATGTGTGGGCTGTGTATGTGTGGTGTGTGCTGTGTATGTGGTGTGGGCTGTGTGTGTTGTGTGTACTGTGTGTGAGGTGTGTGCTGTGTGTGCTTATGTCTGTGACATGGGCTGTGTATGTTGTGTGTACCATGTGTGTGGTGTGTGCTGTGTGTGTATGTTTGCTGTGTTGTGGTATGTAGTGTGTGTGTCTGTTGTGTGTGCTGTGTGTGTATATGTGCTGTGTGTGTATGTTGTGTGTTGTGTGTGTCTGTGGTTTGGGCTGTGTATGTGTGTGTACATACCCCTTCCCTGGCACACTTTACACGCAGTCTGTATTTGGGGAAAAAGAATTTTTGAAAGAAATTACCCCTCTGGTCATTTTTCATTCATTTTTACCCTCAGAGAAGCCAGTCTGTGAACATCAGTTCCAAATTGCAGTGTCTTATGAAAGACGATTCACTCCCGTGTAAGCTGGCTGGACAGTGGTGACGAATTTCATGACTTCACTTCTAAATGCTGAGGCCAGCAAGACTGACTGGCTGGCAAACTGAGTGGTTACCTGGGGACCCTTCCATCTTGCAATGCACAGTGCTGGGGCACAGGGTCACGTCAGTTACCTCTCTCGGGTCCTCGATTGATAAAGTGTGAACTCCAGGACATTCTGGAAACATTGACGTAATTCAGACTCAGAAAAACCTTCCGGTTGGTCATACCAGACTCAGCCCAGGTTAGAAGTGCCCTAGGGCAGGTCTGTAACAGAAGCTGGTGTGGCTATGCAGCCAGCCTTTGTGCCTAGTTCCTGTGACTCACTCAACGGGGCCTTCCTCATAGGGTCCTGTAGCCTATCATACACCGCCAGCATGTTGTAAACATTGATGTGGTCACGGCCTCAGAGTGTAGCAGGCTTCTATACGAGGACTGGCCCTGCCCCTTCCCCTTCCGTGACATGGCCACCTTTCTTCTCACCCCTTTGCTACTCAGTGATCAGGCTCTGTGGGTGGTGATGTTTAGGGGGTTGGGGGAGGGGCAGCTAGGCCGCACCAGGATAGATCCTCATGAGTAGCAGGTGCTGGTTCCAGTGGATTCTCTCCTTACCCCAGCCATCCTTCTGAAAGTCTCAATTAATGGGATTTCACTCTGTTGTAGTTTGAGTCCCACAGGCCCAGGGTTGGCCCCTGGCTGGTGGAACTGTTTTTGAATGGCCGTGGAGCCTTGCAGAAGGAAGTGGATGATTCGGAGGGTGCACCTAGCCTCGTTTCCTGCCTTCTGTTTGCTCCCTGACTGTTGGCGCACCATGACATCATGGCCCTGCAGTCATGCCTCCCCTCCCCATTGTCACAGACTGCATACTTTGGAACTGTGAGCAAAGTGAGCCCCTTTTTGCCTCTTATCTGGTGTTTTCTCAAAGCAATAGGAAAATAACTAAGAGGTAGCTTCTACTGAATTCCTCCTTCCTTCCTTCCTTCCTTCCTTCCTTCCTTCCTTCCTTCCTCCCTTCTTTTTTAAGGTAAAGATATTTAATAGGAGATTTGCCAAAAGTCTTAACTAGTTGTTAGAAGCATTGCTAATTAGAGATATAGCTCTCAGCTCTCTAGTACGTAATTTTCTTCCAGACCCAGAATTTTATGTGTATTGCTGTCCCCTCCCAGGTCCCCCGACTCCAGCGCTGTCTTCTCTTGTGTGAATTTAACTATTTTAGATAATCATGTAAGTCCACTCAATATTCGTTTTTTTCTATGGAGATCTCATTTCGCCAGGGCACTGCATCCTAGATTCACCCACATGATCACCTAGGGAAGTTTCCTCCTGGAGTGGAATAAGACCCACTGCGCATGGCACACACCACATTCTCATCCACGCGTTGGCTGGGAGATGTTCAGGTTGCTTCCACGTTTTCGCTGTGGTGAATGATGCTGTAACAAACACTGATTGCTGACAGCGTGCCTTTGAGCTCCTAATTGCAGTTCTTGAAATAAACACCTGATGGCGAATTGCTGGGTCACATGTCTCCATCCTTGACCTTCCTGTTTTGTCCTCTCACAGTTGTCCTGCTTGGTTTTTGCCGACATGATACAAGCTAGAGTCTCGTGGGACAAGGAAAGCTGCTTCGGTTGAGGAGTAGCCTCCATCAGACTGACCTGTGGGCGGGTCTGGGGGGCGTGTCCTTCATGGCTGATTGATGTGGGAGGTTAAACCGGCTGTAGGCAGGGCCACCCCTGGGCAGGTGGTCCTGGATTAACTAAGAAGTCATGAGGAGCAAGCCAGTAAGCAGTTTCTCCACCATCGTCCCTGCCTCTGCCCCTGCTTGAGGTCCTGCCCTGACTTCCCTCCCTTTGACTGTAATCAAGATGTGTGAGGCAAGAAACTCCTTCCCAAGTTGATTTTGGTCAGTGTTTACACAGCGACAGAAAGTCACTAGAACACAACCCTGATCAACACGGGCTCTGATTTTTCCACATCCTCACGAGCACATCTGGGTTTTGATTATAGCTATCTTGACACGTGTGAAATGAAGTGTGTGGCCATTCGTGATTCTGAGCCCTGCCTTACACCTGCTGCACCATTGTTCTATGTGTCAGAAATGTCTGTTCTATTGTTTTTGTTTTCTCTTTGTGCTTCAAGTCACGTTTCTGTTCTCTGTTGGGCTGAAGGTTCCTTCTGCATTTTGAATATCAGCCCTTGTCAGCGGACGGTTTGCGCTGTCCTCCCTCCTCCTTCAGCTTGCCTCTTCTTCCCGTGCCTGTTTCTTTGGCTGTGTGGCACTGATTTGGTTGACAGACTCACAGCCATTTCTTTCGGTGGCTCTGCTGCGCAGATGCCATGGTTTTCCGTGTTTCCATGGTCTTCCAATGTTTGCTGGTAAGTGTTGTAGGTCGTGGGGTGACTGAATCACTTGTGAGGTGATTTTTGCATGCGGAACCACAGTCCAGTTTCACCCTGTTGCATGCGGACATCCAGTTTCCCCGTCGTCGTTTCTTGAAGTGTCCTTTCCCCAGTGCCCACTCTTGCGTCGTCCCTGAAGATCCGCTGGTCCTAGAGCTGTGAGTTTCTTTACAGATCCTCACTTCTGTCCATAGGGCTGTGTGTCTGTCTTTATGCCACAGCCACACTGCTTCCAACTATTGCAGGTTTGTGTTGTACGACTTGTTTTGAGGAGATGCAATAAATGTCTGTTTACCATCAGACAGGATGTCGGCAACACACCAAAGTATGATTCTGCTAAGCCTATGAATTTAGTTGGGATGGCTGATAGCAACGTGGAAGAGGGTTCCATACAGGAACATGGATGAGGGTTCCATACAGCAACATGGATGAGGGTTCCATACAGGAGCATGGATGAGGGTTCCATATAGGAGCATAGGTGAGGTTTACATACAAGAACATGGGTGAGGGCTACAGACAGGAACATAGGTGAGGGTTCCATACAGGAACATGGATGAGGGTTCCATACAGGAACATAGGTGAGGGTTCCATACAGGAACATAGGTGAGGGTTCCATACAGGAACATGGATGAGGGTTCCAAACAGGAACATGGGTGAGGGTTCCATACAGGAACATGGGTGAGGGTTCCATACAGGAACATGGATGAGGGTTCCAAACAGGAACATGGGTGAGGGTTCCATACAGGAACATAGGTGAGGGTTCCATACAGGAACATAGGTGAGGGTTCCATACAGGAACATGGGTGAGGGTTCCATACAGGAACATGGATGAGGGTTCCATACAGGAACATGGGTGAGGGTTCCATACAGGAACATGGGTGAGGGTTCCATACAGGAACATAGGTGAGGGTTCCATACAGGAACATGGTGAGGGTTCCATACAGGAACATGGGTGAGGGTTCCATACAGGAACATGGATGAGGGTTCCATACAGGAACATGGGTGAGGGCTCCATACAGGAACACGGGAGAGGGCTCCATGCCAGCACACAGGCAATTTTGGAGCGGTTAAACCACTGAAGAATCGCTTCCCTTCCCAGCAGTATTGATTACTTGTGTGTCCTTGGGGAGGAGGGAAACCCGGATGCCTCATGAGCCTCCTGCTCCTTCTGTGAGGAGATGCTGGAGCATGTCATAGCAAATCACCGCTGCCTTCTCTTCAGGACAGTGCTGACCGTGTACAGCTTAGGACGTCTCCACAGCCGTCTGTGACGTATTCTGGAATCAGGAGCTCCAGTGACTCCGGGTTAGCTCTCCTCAGTGTTTCAGCTCTTTGGATGGTCACTGCTTCCATGAAGATCATTTCTCTATTCCTGTGGAGGATGCCATTGGGATTTTTTTTGATAGAGGTCAGAGTTTGGGAAGTGTTTGGCATAGTACAGACATTTTAGTCAGGTTATCTTCCAACCCATGAGCATTGGCTTTCTTGTTACTCATCTTTCCTTTTAATTATTATTTTTTATTTTTACTTATGTAAGTACACTGTACCTGTCTTCAGAGACACCAGAAGAGGGCATCAGATCTCATTACAGATGGTCGTGAGCCACCATGTGGTTGCTGGGAATTGAACTCAGGACGTCTGGAAGAACAGTCAGTGCTCTTAACCTCTGAGCCATCTCTCCAGCCCTATTCGTCTTTTCTTTCCTCATCAATGTTCTGGGTTTGTTTTTATGGAGCAGAGTTGGAGTTTAAGAAGGATATTTACTACAAGCCCAGGGTAGAGAGACAAAGGCTTGAAAAGAAGAAAGAGATCCTGAGATCATGGGTGTGGCTTCTCAGAGCCCAGGGGGTGTGGTTTCCTGACTCCCTGGTTGGGTTTGTTTCTAAGTATTCTATTCCTTCTGGTACTGATGTAATTTTTTTTTTTTTAACTTTTGTTCTTGGGTAGCTGATTGCCCGGGGGGCCGGAGGGGGGACTTAACTGATTTTTGCTGCTGTCCTTTGTCCTAGAACTACTGAAATCATATATCAGTTCCAATAGATGTTCTGCCTATACACTTGATCGTTTGGCTTTTTCCTTCCTCATTTAAATGATCATGGTGGTGGGGAGCTGTATTTTGATCCTATGGAAATACGATGTTTATAGTTAATGTTTCTTTATTTTAGTGATTTGTACCAAGATGGCACATTTAATAAAGGTCTAAAAGACTTACTTTTAAATTTGTATGCATTTATTTAATTTGCTTTACTTGTTTTTGTGTGTATGAGTGTTTTGCCTGGGTGCATGTGGAGCACCCACTTGTGTGCTTGGCCCCTGTGGAGGCCAGAAGGAGGGGACCAGGACCCGTGACACTGAGTCAAAGCTACCAGGTGGATGCTAGGACCTGAACTAAGGTCTCCTGGAGAGCAGCCAGTGCCCTTAACTGAGAAGCCACCTGTCAGCGCTGACCATTTGTTTCTGTCTATGATTCTGTTTCCATGTCTGGTCTGTTAGTGACTTGGTTTACCTGTGCTGATGTAGCCTCACTTTCTAGGGGTAAATTTCACTTAGAGTTTACAAATGGCTTGAATATCTTTTTGTTGTTGTTTCTGATTAGAAAAGTTCTTAGTCCGTATTTATCTGTGATACCCTTAATTCTGGGCAATTCCGTTAATTATACCCACATGCCACGCGAGTGCATTTAGGGAGATCTCTGTTTCTAAGTCTAGAGGCGAACAGATAAAGAGCATCCAAATTCAGGAGGGTGATTCCAGAACAAACCGGCTGATGAATGTGGATGTTTTTACATAGAGTCTACATGCTTGTCACTACCAGGATCCGCTGGTGAGGCACAGACTACAGCCACAGCCTTTCTGCTGTGTGACGTCATCAGCTGACCCAACTCATGCAATGTGCTGGCATTACCACTCAGGCAGCTCTCCCACCCTCAGAGTCATATTTCACGATCAGCCTGTCTTTAAACCCCGCAGTTACCCTTGAGTGACAATGTCCTGCCACCTCCTCTGAGTTGGGGTCTCTGTAGGTGGAGGTTGGGGAGAGCTGATGTACCCTTGGCATCCGGGAAGGCAATGAGAGGCAAGAACAACCATGTGTAATGTTGGATGCTCCCTTCCAAAGTTGAGTTGGCCGGCTGGTGTCCTTGGTTGATGAAACTAAGGGCTACTGATCCTCACTCAGTCTGGAATGGGTGACCATGTCCCATAGGCGTGGGCAGAGAAGGCTTTGGAATGCTGTCATGACTTTCATGTGTGTTTCTGCATGCCATCTGATGCAAGCCATGTGACTCCCTCTACGGCGCAGCTCCATCTTCCTTGGACCTTACGTTCTGGCTACAACATGTTGGTCCTTTGTAGCTATGGTGTCTATACTTGATTCAATCAACCACAGATGAAAAGTATTTAAAAGAAAATCATAAAAAAAAATAAATAAAAAGAAAATCATGTCTACTGAACATGAATAGACTTTTCTCTTGTTTATTTCCTAAGAAATTTACATTGACATGATGTTTACTTTGTATTATAAGTAATTGAGAGGTAATTTACATATATAGGAGGGTATGTGTAGGTTCTGTGTAAATACTACATTTTATTCAAAGGTCTTGAGATCCTGGTTAGATTTAATTGCTAACCCGACACAATCTAGAATCCCTTTGGAAGAGAGTCTCAATGAGGAATTATCTAGATTAGGTTAGACTGGGGGTCTGTCTGTGATGGCCTATCTTGATTGTATTAGTTGATAGAGAAAGTGAAGAAATAAAGTTTCAAAGTTTCATAGATATGAGAAACAAAGTTGCAAAAACAAGGTTTTGAGAAATACATCTGGTGGTCAGGATGCCTGTGACAAACTTGTGACCTTTCTGAGAGATACATCTGACGTCAGGATGCCCAGTGATATAATAAAGTTTTGGTGATCAAGATTCTGACTAAGCTGATTAAGACAAAACAAAGAAAAACAACTGTTGTCAGAAAGACCCTACCCCTCCCTGTGGTAAATTCCAAGAACAACTGCAAGATGTCATCCTGACCCTGCCTGACCACCCAGTTCACCACCCCCCAAGGGACGTGCCAACTTAGCCCTTTCCCAGTGATTCACCAAGGCCAGGTGTAGGGCTGGATGAGGAAAGTGACCAACTGAGCCAAGAACAGCCCCTACAGCAGGCCAGCCAATACCTGACCAGATCCTTTGTCTTGTGTACCACCAATGAGAATGGGCCAGCTAACCCTGTTGCTGAAGTCTGCCTTCTATAATGAATAAAAGTTGTGTGCTTTTTGGGTTCTGGGTTGCCTCTCCCTGCATGGATGAACAACCCCATGTATGCGGATTAAAAAAACTCATGCTATTGCAGCGGTCACTTTGTCAATCTGTGCTCCTGAGGTAAGGCCAATATGGGGTCTTACAACAAAAGACACTGCCTACAGTGGGTGGCACCATTCCTAGGTAGAGGGTCCTTGAATGTGTAGGTGGAGAGAGGGGCCTGGACACAAGTATGCATGTATGTATTTGTTCTCTTTCTGCTATTGACTGTGATGTGACTAGCCGCTGAAGCCTGCATTGAATCCCCTGAAAGGACAGACAGGAACTGGAACCACAGCCAAATAAACCTTTTCTCAGATGTTGCTTTTGTCAGGATATTTCATCATGGTGACCAGGAAGGAAGCTGGGCCAGTGTCTTTGACAGTCCCTGGAGTCAGGGATTCTAAGGAACAGCTACACTTTCAGGTTCCTTGGTGGGTGACAATGAGGTGAAGAACATTTGCTTTCATGGTCAATCCTGAGCAATGGCGTCTCCCAGACCATGTGTAGTCCCAGGGATGGTTTTTCCAGATGACCTACCGTGTCCGTTTTCCTATAGGGAACCAGAATTTCCAAGGAAACAGGGTGGGCTATTGGAGGAGAGGAAGCTCTGGGAGAAGAGGGCATTCACCAGGACCCGAAGTTGGGTGAACCCACTTCATGTCCCAGCCCAAAGCCATCTGAGTGGGATCCCAAGTCAAGGAGTTTTCAACAGCAGCACAGGAAGAGCAAAACCAGGATTGAACACTCATCCCAGAATTCTGTTTCCGGCATGTTCTTTAGCTACAGACCTCTTCCTGCTAAAGAAGAGGACCCTCTCCTCCCCTGCCCTATGAGCAGCCCCACCCATTCTTCACCTCCGAGAGCTTTCCAGCCAGTGTGTCACTTTGGATTTAGGAATGTCCTGTCGGGTTTATTGTAAGTGATGACTCACAGCCTCGAAGAATACTTTTGCCCTTATCTCTAAAATATCCCTGACCCGCTACCCAGGCTGCGCTCTCTCCCATGAACAAATTACACCTGGCTTCTTTCCACCTGGGCAGCAGACAGGGAGCATTTGGCACGGAGACTTGGCTTGTCTCCGCACGGGCTATTTGTCAAGGAGCGGAGTTTTGTGGCGAGCCCACTGGCCTGGGAATCCTAATAACCCCGGATTCGTGGACAATTTGGGGTGAGTTATTTGTTTCTGTTCTCCATGTAGCTTTTCTGTAGAATGGGGAAGGTTAAAATGCAGCGTGGTTTTGAAGCCGTAACAAAATGGTGGAAATGAAGGTGGTCGCCTCTGTCTAACCGCGGACTTGGTTACCGCCAAAGAATGCGGAACGAAACGTTATCATTCTTTAGGGGAGTCGTGTTTCATAAAGAGCCTTGTGTTTTAGTTGCTCATTTAGGGGGGAAAATATACATGCGTGTATAGGAAATAAAGAAAGAAATGAACTGTGGCCATCCGGGGTGGACAGGTTATATTCTCTCTGGTTGTTAGGGGCAAAGCCCCACAATGCTTTGCAAAGTGAATCACAGAGGGCCCCTGAGGGGCTCCATCTCGGCCCAGCGGCGGGTTCTACAGGGAGAATACTGTGGCCAGAATATCTCCACGGATCGTTGAGGCTTTACGTCCTAAATCGTTGTGTAGAATGTACGCTCTGGTTTAGGCTACCCCACTAGTGTGTCGGCTGGTCTCCTAACTCTGGCACCACCTCCTAATACCCAAGCACACAAAACAGGCCTTTCTTTTTTCGAAGCTGCGAGCCGGTGTGCTATAAACACGGGCCTGAGGTTAGAATATTGAATTCCGGGAATATCAACAATCTGTCTTACCCCATTAATCAGAGACTTACAATCTCTCCAGGCTGAGGAGCCCTGGGGCTGTCCTTGATAATTCCCTGTCAGGGAGAGACTAATCATCCCGACATGTGCTTAAAGAGGCATTTTCCCCTTTGTTGATTTTATGTAGGAAATGATTACGAGGGAAATGTTGGCCTGCTCGAAGGCTCTGTGGCTTTGGGAGGAGGCCTAGGAGCGGGGATGGTGGAGACGTGGTGACATACAGAGCCTCTCGGACAGGGCTCAGCCAGGAGTGCAGCAATTTGCTGGGTGAGGCCTTCACATGCTCGCCTGCTCCAGAGCAACTAAAGGAATAATTAATCCTCCCCTCGCCCCCCTCTCCCAGGTGCCATTATGCCATATCTGAATGACATTATCAGGAGACAAGTATGGGTTCCACCCTGATCCCCCCAATCCCTTAAGGGACACGAATGTCCAACTGGTGACCTAACAGCTTGTTCTCCTGGCCTCTCTGGCCCCCTGACTCTGTCTCAGTTCAGCCAGGTTTGCCAAAGATGAGGTAGCTTGGGAGCACATCTCTCGGAGCACTCAAGATGGGGGAGCACTCCAGTCGGTGACTCCCCCACAGTTTCCTGCTGCTGACTCTTGGGTGGGGGGGGGATGCTCCAGGACCCCCCTGCAAACACCCAAATCCTCAAAGGCTCAGGTCTCCGTACTACAAAATGACAGTTCACACCTACTTCCACACGTCCTCCATATACTCTACATCATCCCCAGACCACTTACCACACCTAACAGAGCTCGGGGGCCCCATGTTTTGCTGTTGTGCTGATTGTAGATGATGACAAGGTAAAACAGTGTGTGCTCGGGGCAGATGCAATTCTGGTTTGAATATTTCTGACGTTGGTTGAGTCTCTGGATGCACAGAGCATAGCAGAGGTACAGAGTGCTGGCCACATAACAAGTTTCCCACCACAGAAATCTGGTTTGTGTCAAGAAAGATGCGTGTTTCCCCAGGCTGGGTGTAATCTCCGTGCTCTGCGCTTGACTTGTGCGCGAAGATAAAGGCTCCCGAGAGCGGCCAGCGATACCTAAGCCACGGAAAATCCACAAATTAAGGCCTAACTTTCAGGATTTTGAATGGAGCAACCACGGGGAGAATCTAATGCCTCTGGTGACTCCATAGAGTCAGAAGCAGCAGAAAGCCTGTTCCAGTGTTTAGAGGCTTCAGATCTCGAGTGACAGCCTGGGTCCACTGAAGGAGGCTGGAGCTGTCACTCCAACTGGCTCTCTCCAAAGGGAAGTGTGACTGTGTGTGTGTGTGTGTGTGTGTGTGTGTGTGTGTGTGTACGAGTGTTTGTGAGTGTGCATGTCAGTGAGTATGGTGCATGGTGTAGGTATGTTGTGAATGTGGGTGTCTGTCTGTGCTATACATGTTGTGAGTGTGTGTGTGTGTGAGTATATGTATGTACACATGAGTAAGTGTGTCTATGAGTGTGCATGTCAGTAAATGTAGTGTGTGGTGTCTGTATTGTAAGTGTGGGTGTGTGTCTATAGTGTACATGTTATGAGTGTGTGGTGTGTATGTATACATGAGTAAGTGTGTGTGAGTGTGTGGGTTGGGGATTTAGCTCAGTGGTAGAGCGCTTGCCTAGGGAAGCGCAAGGCCCTGGGTTGGTCCCCAGCTCCAAAAAAAAAACCAAAAAAAAAAAAAAAAAAAGTGTGTGTGAGTGTGCATGTCGGTTGGTGTGTTGTGTGGTGTCCATGTGTTGTGTCTGTGGTGTACGTGTTGTGTGTGTGTATGTGGTGTGTGAGTGTATATGTATACATGAGTAAGTGTGTGTCTGTGAGTGTACATGTCAGTGAGCATGGTGTGTGGCATTTGTGTGTGGTGTGTCTGTGGTGTATGTGTTGTGACTCTGTGTGTGTGTGTGTGTGTGTGTGTATACGTGGGTGAGTGGGTGTCTGTGTATCTGTGACTGTGCATGTCAGTGAGTGTGGTGTGTGATATGCAGTGTCTGTGTGCTGTGAGTGGGTGTGGTATGTGATATGCAGTGTCTGTGTGGGTGTGGTGTGTGATATGCGGTGTCTGTGTGCTGTGAGTGTGGTGTGTGATATGCGGTGTCTGTGTGTTGTGAGTGAGTGTGGTGTGTGGTATGCGGTGTCTGTGTGTTGTGAGTGAGTGTGGTGTGTGATATGCGGTGTCTGTGTGTTGTCAGTGAGTGTGGTGTGTGATATCTGGTGTCTGTGTGCTGTGAGGGGTGTGGTGTGTGATATGTGGTCTGTGTGGTGTGGTGTGTGATATGTCGGTGTCTGTGTGCTGTGAGTGAGTGTGGTGTGTGGTATGCGGTGTCTGTGTGTTGTGAGTGAGTGTGGTGTGTGATATGCGGTGTCTGTGTGTTGTGAGTGAGTGTGGTGTGTGATATGCGGTGTCTGTGTGCTGTGAGTGGGTGTGGTGTGTGATATGCGGTGTCTGTGTGAGTGTGGTGTGTGATATGTGGTGTCTGTGTGGTGTGAGTGAGTGTGGTGTGTGCAGTGTCTGTGTGCTGTGAGTGTGGTGTGTGATATGCGGTGTCTGTGTGTTGTCAGTGAGTGTGGTGTGTGATATGTGGTATCTGTGTGTTGTGAGTGAGTGTGGTGTGTGATATGCGGTGTCTGTGTGCTGTGAGTGGGTGTGGTGTGTGGTATGCGGTGTCTGTGTGTTGTGAGTGGGTGTGGTGTGTGATTGTGCACGCAGGTGGACATGCACGTGTGTGAGCATGTCTATGGAGGTCAGAGGTTGACGTTGAGTGTCTTCCTCCATTACTGTCCATTTTAATTTTTGCGACAGGGTCCCCTGAGCCTAGACCTTGTGCAGGCTGGCGGCCAGCTTGCTTTGGCTCCTGAGAGCTGGGGTGGCAACAGGTCACTGCGCCCATCCAGGATTTCTGTGAGTTCTGTGGATCTGAAGGCCAGCACTCACTTACCCGGAAGCACGGGCCTAGCACTAGGTGGAGCACACACTAGTAATGCAACTGTTGGTTTGCCGTCAGGTGTGGAAGGGTGCTTACGGCGGGAGTGTTAGAAAGACTGCGCTAAGGTGCACCTAGGCACAAAGCGAGCACTTGGAAGGGCTGCGCCTTAACAGATGAAGAGAAAAGACCAGCTGTCTGCCCTGGAGAGGGGCTGCGGGTGAGGTACTCCATGGGAGGACCTGAGCTCTGACCCCCAGAACCCAACAAAGATATAGTCGTGGTGCTGTGTGCTGTAACCTCACGCTGCTCAGGGGGTCGGGGTGAAGGCATGTGGGATGGGATGGCAAACTGCAGATTCGGGGAGGGACCCCGTCTTAACAAATCGGAGAGTGACAGAGAAAGATCATGAAAACTGACCCCTGCCTTCTATATAAACATGCACAGGTAAGCATGCTGGCATGCACACACCGACACACATGCACATGCACACACATGTACACACACATGCACACATGCACACACATATATGCACATACACACATACTTGCATGCACACACACACACACACACACACACACACACACCACACACACACACACACACCTTTTTTTTTTTTTTAAGAGAAAGAGAGGCTGGGGAGGTGGCCTCACTAGGCTGTTAAGACCAAGAGCTGATCTTGGAGTAGATGGGCATTAGGTCCCCGCACCCATGGCCAGTAGCCCACAACTGCCTGTAATTCCAGCTCCAGGGGACCTGGCGACTTCATCTTGACAGAGGGCACCATACACATGTACACATACCCTCACACAGCCACACAGACACCAATTAAAACTGAAGTAAATCTTTCAAAGAGAGAGAAAATGAGATTAGGGGGTTTTTTTGTTAGATTTTACACTTCATTTGGTGCACAAGTGCACACACACACGTCACACCACAACTGTGGAAGTCCGAGGATGACAGGGTGTGAGTCAGTTCTCTCCTTCTACCGTGCAGCCATTGCTTGGCAGCAAGCCCCTTTACCCAGTGAGCCATCTCACCAGCCCAGAAAAGGAGGTATTTTTAACGGTGAATGTCCAGTTTGGATTTGTAAGGCTTAGGCAAGTGTCAGCCACGAATGCAAACCCAGCGTAACGAATAATCCCCCACAGCCCCCACTTTCACAGACACTTTCCTGGGACTTTTCAGGGAATCAGGCTTTCATAATAAGTCGGTTGTGTGTTGGGCCCCTGGGGATGCTTGGTTCTTGTTCCTCCAACAATCCTTCCCTGTGGTGATTTATACGATGCTTCTGAATGATGTATGTGGTCTCAACTTGATCCCTTCCTGATGTGGGCGCCAGTAAGTCACCACGTGCAAAACCCTTTCCTAGGTCATATACACAGTCAAGCCTCCGGGACCTTCGTGTGGTTGCCTGTTCGCTCTACTCTCCCTCCAAATCACTCTCCCTCCAAATCAACTCTCAAGGCTGGGCGACACGCCCACCCCAGTGGACTTTGCGGAGGGTTTGGGGTTCAGGAGCATAAGTCAGGGCCCTCAGAGTGATGGGTGAGCTTCATCAGAAGGGAGGAATCTCTTGTAGCCACCGCACCAATACTAAAGTCAAAGCTCTAGGAACGTGAGCACTGAGCGGAGAAACAATTAGCTTGAGTTTAATTACACTCGGGATTCAGCTGTCGGATGGGATGGCTGTTGGGAGAAAGGAAGAAGACCAAGTGGGGAAGGGCCCAAGACAGGGTGTTACACACACATATAAAAATGACATCATGAAAACAACTCTACTGTACAATTAATGTATATTAATAAAAAAAAAAAAAAAATGAGAGGAGACCCAACCTCCAGTGAACAGGCAGAAACCGGACAACAATCACTAGAGAAGACAGCAAATGTGACGTGTGTCTGGAAGGAACAAGCTTTCTCGCTGTTTTTTGATGATTCGTGAGCTATACGCATCCCTAGGTGAGCACAAGATACTTTGTATCTTCAAAGTCTAGGATACTTTGTATCTTCAAATGCGTGCCCACATGCATGTGGAAGCCAGGTCAACATTCGGTGTCTTCATCATTTCCTACCTGAGTTTCTGAGGCAGCGTCTCTCACTAAGACAGGGGTCTCTCTGCCTTGGACTAGCCGACCAGTGAGCCCTGGGACCTCCTCTGTCTCTCCAGCACTGGGATTACAGGCTGAGGCTGCGAGGTCTGGGTTTTACAGAGGAACTGGGGAGCGGGCCCAGACCCTCATACTTCCAGGGCAAGCACTTTACTGACTGAGCCATTTCTCCAGCTCTACAGTTAACACAGTCATGAAATCTGGACACCCAGAACATGGATGTTCCCATCTCATTCTTTCCTGTAGGCTTCCTATAATATAAAATAAAATGGGAAGGATAGAAGCAGATAGATAGATGATAGATAGATAGATAGATAGATAGATAGATAGATAGATAGATGATAGATAGATAAGGCAAAAGCTTCTAAGGGAGACATCTGCCTTTTATTTCTTTCTATCCCACACCAATTTCCCTCTGTGGAAAGCCACACATTCTTTAAAGGTTGTTTGGTTTTTTTAGTGCAGCAATATTGTCTGCACAGTTTAGAAATGATTCAAGTAGGGGAGGGGCATTCAGTGAGCAGAGGACTGTATAGACAAGGCCCCTCCCCCTATGCCTACAGTATGTTATAGAAGCAGCTTTACATGTGGCTAGAAGTAAGGAGGGCGCCATGATTCACACGTTTTAACACATAAACCACCCACCACCCCACATGTCTTATAACACGGAGCCCATGTGATGGCACCAAGGTCCCCATCAGTCAATTCTGTAACCGTTCTCTTTGCCCAAAACATGGTCAAAGATGTTCATGGGGTTCATGGGCTCTTCTTCCTTCTGACTCTCATCCCTCGGGTGACACCCTAGGATGTAGGATCAGACCTGGGTGGAAGATTTCCAGGAGGCTGAAGAGGGAGCCATCTGTGCGGGAGTGAACTTCAGACCCACCCACAGACAGAGGAGACGGAGGTTCTTGGAAGGCGACGGCCTTTGGAACTGAAGAACGAAACATTAGCTCCAGGTGCCCTGATTGATGGAGACAGGCCCTGCCTGATTCCGTCCTCCAGACTGGAGATTCCAGGAGAGCACTCGTACTGGGAGTGACATTTTCTTGGACTGTCACCAGGGATTATAAAGAACGTTCCTCACCCCTACGTGTCTAAGGTATGAGGGATAAAGGTCAATATATCGGGAATTGAAATGATAAAAGACACAGCGATGGGTTTCCCTGGGAAACACATGCCAGCCTGGTTTACGCTCTCCCTAAAATGAGACCAGCTAGCTTTGGCTGCCTCCAGAGCACCTCAGAGTGTTTTAGGCCCCTCTGTCTCCTCCCTCTGTTTTGTTTGTTTCGAAAGAGTCTCACTATGTGGTCCAGGTTGTCCTTTAACTCGTTATATAGCCCAGGCTGTCCTTGAAATCGTTATATAGCCCAGGCTGGCCTTAAACCCGTGAACTCCACTTCTTGAGTGCCAGAGTGCAGGCACGTGTTTCAGGGTAGTGTGGCCACTGGGCATTTCACCGTGGGTAACCCACCACGTAGAATACTCCTTCTCTAACCATTAGGCTGCACTGCCCTTGGGAGTTCTTGGGGAAGCTGAGACCGAAGAGGGGGATTTGATTTTCTTAGCATCCATCATACTTAGCCACATCAGTCAAGAGATTCGTCACCTTCGTCACCTTCTACGTAGTAATAAATGGCTACCAGCGTTCTTTCTTCTGAGGCGTAGGCTCAGCTGCATTCCTCTCTCCCTATGTCCAGAGAGTGAAGGAAATTAGATTTGGAGATTGTGTTCATTGGTTTGCTTGGTTGCTTTTTTTTAAATCTTATTTTACATGTATGAGTGTTTTGCCTGAACATATGTTTATATACCACTTGTGTGCCTATTGCCCATGAAGGCCAGAGGTCATTGGATGCCCTGGAATGGAGTTACATAGTGTTGTGAGCCACCATGTGGTGGCTGGGAATCAAACCCGGGTCCTCTGAAGAGCAGTCAGTGCTCTTAACCGCTGAGTCACCTCTCCCACTCTAGATTCATCTAAAACAAACAAACAAACAAACACCCAAGTGTTTTGAAAAACTGTGATCAAAATTGTGGGTTCTGGTATTTGGAATTCTGACTTAAATCTTGACTTTACTACTAAAAGTAAAGGTGGCCCCACAAATTATTAATTTAAGCCTCAGTTTCATCACTGTAAAACCGGTTTAAGGCAGATCCTAACTGCATAACTCAGTCCTTGGATGAGCTGAGAAACGGATGCATGAACATCGCCAGACTCATTTCTGCTGAACCGCAGGTGGCCCCCAAATTGATCAGTGTGTCTAACCTCGTCCCCTCCCTGTTCTGTGCCCAAGGGAGGATGTCACGTACCAAATGACAGTTAGAGACCATCAAGACGCTGTCTGCTACATCTGTGTGAGTTACGCTGTGGGAACCGAGAAGTGGAAGATCCAGGTGCACGGTTTGGAAGGTATACACACAGGGATGGGGATTATAATTATATTTAAGTTATATTTGGTGACTCGTGTAGGTGTGGCTCCAGGAACATCTACATGGCATCTACACAGCATCTACAGAGCCTCTACACGGCACATCGATGCCTAAGTCTACAACTTTTCGAACTTGCAATTGAGATGGACGGCTTGTTTCACGGGCTTTTCCTTCTCTATAATTTACTCCATTGAAACCATCGCCAAATTAAACCTTTAGAAGAAAGGATATCGCTGGCACTGTCAAAACTAGAACTCTTGTTTTCTTAATTTATCTTCAATTCTGCATTTGTTCAAGGAAAACCCTATACATGTGCGACTATACTGCTAGAATTACATGAACTTAGCAAGGTCGTACTACAGACAGCCAAAGTGAGTTACTTTCCTGTTGCTGTTATAAAACGTCACAACCAAAGGCAGCCGGCTTACCGATGGGAAAGCATTTGGGCTCCTGACTCCAGAGATGTAAGCATCTGTCATGGTGGGAAGAGACAGGCAGGGCAGCAGGAAGCTGAGCGTTCACGACCATAGGCACAAAGTGGGGGGAGTAGGGGTGGGAGGACTATAAGCACCGGAAGCGCCTCAGTGACTTCCTTCCCTCAGCAAGGCTCTATCTCCCAACAACCGAGCCCCCCAACCCTACCAACTCGGATCAAGTGTTCCCCACATGGTTCTCATTCAAACCACCACAAATTGTATTTCATGTGCTTATAACAAATATTTACAAGGTTTTAATTAATTAATTTTTGTTAATTTTTTCAAGACAGGGTTTCTCTTTGTGTAGCCCTGGCTGTTCCAAAGCTTGCTGGGCAGACCAGGCTATCCTGGAACGCATAGAGATCTGCCTCCTGAGTGTTGGGATTAACACACTTGCAGTTTAAAAAAATGTTTCGTTTCTTTTCTCTTCTTTTCTTCCTTCCTTCCTTCCTTCCTTCCTTCCTTTCTTTCTTTTCTTTCTTTCTTTTCTTTTTTTTTGAAACAAAGTTTCTCTATGCAGGTCCCCCCACCCCTCCCACTCCTCCCCACCCCCCCCCCCCAGCCCCCTCCAGGAACTTTCTCTCTTTCTCTGCAGACCAGGCTGGCTGTAAGCTCAGAGATTCATCTGCCTCTGCTTCACCAGTGCTGGGGTAAGGGTGTGTGCCACCACATCCAGTTAAAAAAAATCAGTACTATTTTACAATAACATTACAAACTTCAAATGACTAGGAATAAATTTAATTAAATACATGTAAGATACATTGTTTCAGTAGCTTTTATTGTCAACTTGACACAGACCAGAGTCATCTGAGAAAAAACCTTGATTGAGGATTGGACTGTAAGCATATCTGTGGGAAAGTGACGTGATTATTGATTAGTTCAGTAGGGTCCAGCCCACTGTGGGCAGCACTGTCCCTAGGCTGATGGTCCTGAGCTATATAACAAAGCTAGCCCACTGTGGGCAGCACTATCCCTAGGCTGATGGTCCCGGGCTGTATAATAAAGTTAGCTAAGTGTAAGTCTGTGAGAAAGCAAGGCAGAGAGTAAGCCAGGGAGCACAGTTCCACCAAGGTTTCTGCTCCAGGTTCCTGCCCTGACTTCCATTTGTGATCTGTGATCTCAAAATGTAAAGCAAAGATCTCCTTTTCTCCCCGAGGTGGTTCCCAGTGGTACGTTTTATCACAGCAATAGAAAGGACATCAGGCTAATCTCTCTATAGAAACTCTGAAGTATATCTGAGAGGGGTTGAAGAGGCGTGTGGAAATGGAGGGATATAGTACGCTCATTGCCCAGAAGCAATGTTTAAAGCCAGTTATATTCTATAAATATATGTATTTGTTCTATAGAAAGTGAGTAAAAAATCCTAGCAGATGTCTTTAAGAGAAATTAGTGAGCTGATCCTAACCTATGCATAGAAACACAAAGGATTTAAAATATTGCAATAGTCACGTTTCTGCTATGATAAAAGGTCATGAGCAAAAGCAATTTAAGGGAGAATTTATTTTGGCTTATGGTTCCTGGGGGGTAAGAGTCCATTGTGGCCTTAGAGGCATGACAGCGAGAGCAGTCAGAGCTGGAACTGAGAGCACACACCTCATAACCCTTGACTTTGAGGCTAAGCAGAGAGCACCCTGGAAGCAGCTGAAGGTTTTAAACTAGTGGTTCTCAGCCTGTGGGTGCGGCCCTTTGGGAGTTGACGGACACTCCCACAGAGGTTACATAGCAGAGACCCTGCATATTAGATATTTACATTACACTTCATAACAGTAACAAATTACAGTTATAAAGTAGCAATGAAATGATTTTATGATTGGGGGTCACCACAGGGTGTGACAATGTATCAAAGAGCCGCAGGGTTAGGAAGGTTGAGAACTGCTGATTTAAACTCTCAAAGCCACGTTTAGTGACCCATTTCCTCCCCAGATGGCTTTACCACCTGGGAACCAAGTCCTGAGATACCTGAGTCTGTGGGGGACTTCCCATTCAAACCACAAATACCTGAAATGATTTAAATACAAAACATAACCTCAGAGGATTTATATAGTTCACAATATAACGGTCGAGCAGTCAACATCAACCGGGTTCAACAAAGCTTGACTACAGACCAGTGCTCAGTGCTTGGACACAAAGCTACCCAAGTCATTCATGGAGAAGTGGGAGTCTTTGTCACAAGTGTTGCTAGAACTGGAAATGCAATCACCATACAATGAAATACTCTTCTGTACGAAAGAGGAATGGAGTTGAGAACGTCTGACGGCGCAGGCAAACCTTAATTTCACAGCGCATCGAGCAGCAGAATGCAAGCCCCAAAGCACTGCCGAGTCATTCCATTACTAACGATAAACAAAGACAAAGGAGGCATAGAAACTGGAAAGGGCTAAGGAGAGAGGCAGTTGACTGACTGGTGAATGCAGTTTTACAGCCAACGACTTAAAAGTGCACCCCTTTGGGCCTGGAGAGATGGCTCAGTGGTTAAGAGCACTGACTGCTCTTCCAGAGGTCCTGAGTTCAAATTCCAGCAACCACATGGTGGCTCACAACCATCTGTAATGAGATCTGACGCCCTCTTCTGGTGTGTCTGAAGACAGCTACAGTGTACTTATATATAATAAATAAATCTTAAAAAAAAAGTGTGCCCCTTCTGTCCGCTTCCATGTTCTTCACACCAGTTTCTTCCTTTCTCTGTATCCCTTTCCGTCCCCTCCTTTCCTCTGTAGAAGCTCGCTCATCCTCAGGGTGTTCTTCATCTAACCAATGAGACTCACACTCTTGTCCTCATTCAGACACTATTTTCCGTGTCCACACACAGCCTCCAGGGACTTATTCCCGATCGGGGGGGGGGGTGAGAAAGGAGAGAAAAAACGGACAGACAGACAGATGGATGGATGGACAGACTGATGGACAGATGGACAGAAACAGAGCTGGGGTTGGACGAACTGGGCTCTCAGATGGGGAAGGCTTAGCCTTCTAGAAGTTCAGAGTGCTCGTAATACACAGCTGAACAAAAAGGTGGGGTTGTTACATACAGATAAACAAGGAGGCAGGGTACCAGGGAGAAAGGCTGAGCTAATCTTGGTAGAGACACATATTCAGGCCATAAACATCCAGCGAGGGGAAGCTATGGAGAGTGCTTTGCACACACTATCAAGGTCCACAGCAGTTGAGAAGGGCTTTGACCAGTCCCTGTGAACCTTGCCCCCTGGGGAGAAGGCGGAGCCATTCCTCCAGGGTCGAGGCTCTGGGGTCCTTGACCTGGCCACGCCCATACGGACAGCACACTTTCCTCAGGATTTCACTGACTCAGGGCTTCCTCTATTCCCTATAGGAAATGTTTGATCCCAGGTTACCCCAGTTTTTGCAATGTGAGTTCATGCGTATGATGGTATGGTTTGTGCTGAACGACTTCTTGGATTGTAGCCCTCCTTGAGATTCCTGGAATTCTGCTCTTGAGAAATTGTTTTCACTAACAAAAGCACAACAGAACACTTAATGCTGTCAGCAGCGGAGCGGTTTCTCCGTGCAGAGAAGTCATCTTCTCCACCTAACCGAGCGACTAAGCTTCAACTAAATCCTCCCCCCCACCTCCCCCTCCCATAAATCTCCTAAGGACAGGCAGTGAAATCCTTTAAAACCGTGAACCAGTTCCCAATGTCCCACTTCCCTCTTTTGCACCCTTCCCCCATGACCTGTAGTTTCTGGTAGAGGCAGTTTAAAGAAAGTCCGATTTAGAGCAAAACAAGAAGAAAATAGTGCGACGTCTCTGGCTTATCTTCTTAAGCAATTTTATCCCCGGGGAGCTATATTTCTACTTCTGCAATGACTCCAGAGAATAATGGTGGTGCTTCAGGTTGCAGTGTCTGCATGAGTGGCTGCAGGGCCCTGGTCTGCTCTTTTGTGTCTCGCAACCCTAACTTACCCCAGTCATACAGAGAACATGAATGTGTCCTTTGCTGAATGCCAGTCACTACCTCACGGAGCCTGTCTACACTAACATCATCTCTACATCGGCTCTGTGAGGTAAGGACTAACATGTCCATTTTACAGGTGAGGGGATAGAGAGGCAAGGGAGGTTAAAGAACTCAGCACTAGGACTGGAGCCCAGATGGCGTGGCCTCCAGAACCCTTATTCTTGGTCGTGGTCCTACTCAATTCCAGGGCACTTCCAGGAAAAGAGAACAAGCCAATCAGCATCTGGCTGCTGGGGTCATGCTTGTTAAGGAAAGCCCTGGGGTTGAAGGCCATGCTCACAGGGAACCTAGGTGACGCTCATCAGTGTAGACATTCTCAAACGTAAGTCACATTGGTTTATGGATCGAGTACATTGCACCATTAGCCATCGATGGTAAGCCTCTGGGTTTATACCTGGTTTTAATTCCTCCCTGGAGAGAGAAGCTGCCAGGCTGGTGGAGTACAGATAAGTTCCCCACCCCCTTTCCAGAGAAATGACCCTCAGGTGAGTCTGCGCAACTCCTCAGAGGAGAGTACAGTGAGAGCCCCGGGTCTCTCAGTCACGTCAGGTTTTCTAATTCCCTTGGGATCCAATCTGGCCAGCAACACCCATGCAAGTCAAAGCCCCAAGTAATCATCTACCTCCATGTCTTCAGTGACCAGAGCTATCCATCCCTTGACACCACCTTGACGAGCGAAGTCTATTTTTCTGGCATTGAGCTCGGACGGATACACTAATGGCTGTGAGTTCTAGGCACCCACAACCACTTACTAAAGCAAGTCAGTGAATTAGTCATCAGCTCGACCTGCTTCACCAGGTTTCCCTTCCTTTCCTCCTTCTGTGTCTTTCCTCTTTCTCTATCCCACGGCCTCACCTACAATTCCGACTGTCCATGATGGAGAGAGACACAAACATCAAAACGACACAGAGACGGCACTCACAGTGTTGACGTGTCCCCCTCCAGGTCCAGAACTGTATCCGGGTGCCTGTCTGGAGCTCCTCTTGAACATCTTCTAGGGCCTTCTTGCCCAGGTGCCCCTGGCTCCTACTTCTGCCTGGCAGGTTGTGTGCACCTCTGGGCAACTTCCCTAGCTCACCTTCCCCACCAATCAGATCCGCCTGGCTTTCCACTGGGCCCTCTCCTTCCCAAGGCTGCTGGTCACTCTGCTGGTGCCCAAGATGCTCAGGCTTCCCCCAGTCCCAGCCTGAGGCACACCTAGTTTCAGCTATCAACGCTGCCCTTTCAGAACATGCCATTCTGACTCAGTCCTCTTTAAAAGGGGCCAGTGTCTCACTCAGGCCGGCTCACAGAGTCACTGTTCCCTTAACAAAAGGCCAATCAAAGTCTGAGAGTCTTTCTCTGACGTCTCCACAGCTCGAATGACCTGTTTTCTTAGGCCTCATTGTTGCCGGTCACCGCTAGTGACACTTGGTGTCCAAATTCAGAAGAAAGCTCAGATTGAGAGTGGTACTAAGAAACGGGAAATTATCCAGAGGAAAATCAAGGAGGTGAAGAGGTTCGGGGGAAGAAATACATGTGGTGGAAGGGCTGGAGAAAGATGAGATCAGAAGTTACCAGAAAGGCAGCTCCACTCTGGTGAGAAGAAACACACAAGAATCGTCCCCTTAGGTGATGGGGCGAAGACACAGCAAGGCTGTAAGGGAAGGACAGAGAGACTAGAAAGTAAAGTACAACTTGTAAATAACTTTATTACCAGGGACGGTGATGGGAATTGTCCCCGCTCACCTGCTCACTGCCCAGGTCACCTCCATGGTGTGTTCACCTCCACTGAAGCCTGGGTCTAGAAAGGTCTTGTCCAGTAGAAGACAAGGCTCACATTAGTCCACATGTGGCTTACGGCTGGCCATAGGAGCTGCTACTCCATACTACTTGGTCTACCTTCTACCCGAGCTTTTCGATATAATGTACACAAAGTGCTTTGGTATAAGAGACTCTGCCCTGGCACCAGGGAAAGGCAAGACTGACTGGGAAACAGAGCAGTCTGCAGCCACACAGGCCAACTGGGTCTCAGCTCTGCTCCCCATTTCCTGAAAGGCCTTGCACATGTGCCTTACTTCTGCTTTGATCTTTAAATGAGTTTAGAAATACCGTCAGCTGAGGAGCTGGAGAATGCTCAGCGGGTGACGCGCCATGCAAGTGGGAAGAAAACAGGAAGAAAACTGTGAACAGGACTATGCATGCCTGTCACCCCGTGTGGGCGTGTGCAGGGTGTGTGCAGGGCATGTGCAGGTAGACAAACTCCCAGAGCTCGCCGGACAGCCAAGTTGGCTCAGTGAGAGACCCTCTCTCACAAAGTAAGGCGGATATCGACTGAGGGGGACACTTGATATTGACCTCCACAAACAGTACACAGGTGTACAGGCTAGCTCAGGTGCACAGGCTAGCTTACACATGCAAATATACTAGAGTGTCTCAGAGAGTCAATAGTGGGGTTCAAGTTCAAAGCCATTCACCTCCTTGGGGGTGGGGCTTTTCACCTCTCTATTTAGGTCCCCAGCTAATGAAATGAGGTCACCTACATCATGGGCATAATCCCCTCTGCTGTCTACTGTGTCACCTGAACAGTGCTGGCTAGTTTTTATGTCAACTCACCACACGCTAGACTCATCTGCAGGAGGGAACCTCGACTGAGAAAATGCCAATAAGATCCAGCTGCGGGGCATTATCTTAATGAGTGATTGAGTGGGCGGGGCCATCCCTAGGCTGGTGGTCCTGGGTTCTATAAGAAGCAGGCTGAGTAAGCCAGGGGAAGCAAGGCAGTAAGCAGCCTCCCTCCATGGCCTCTGCATCGGCTCCCGCCTCCAGGTTTCTGTCCTGCTTGAGTTCCTGTCCTGACTTCCTTTCAGTGATGAACAGAATGTGGAAATGTAAATCAAATAAACCCTTTCTTCCCCAACAGGCTTTTTGGTCATGGTGTTTCATTACAGCAATACCAAGCAATACATTAACCGAAGGCCTTCTCACAGGAACATCCAGGATAGCATTTGGCCTCATATCTGGACCATGGCCCAACCAAGTTGACACACAGAATGAAGTGTCCCCATGGCATGGTTGCCCGTGTGACTCCAATGAAGAGCTCTATGCCTGTCCGGGTTTAGGGATAGTGTGTTAAGAAAATAATTTCTTTACTGAACGGTGCTTCATATGGTAGATCATTCCTTAGGACTATTGTTCCTCCCAACACACTCTGGGAAGTATGTGCTTTAGGACGCTGTCAGCAAACAGCTGAGAAGACAAGGAGGCCCGGGTGAGGTGACCAGACAGGTGCCTGATGCGGTTGAGATGACAAGGACCCCCGCCCCTGTTAGGTGGCCAGGTAGGTGCCTGACACTGCTGTCCTCTGGGGAGGTGTAAAATTTTGATTAGAAAAATGGAAGGAGGCTGGTCATGGCGGCACACACCTTAAATCCCAGCACTCAAGAAGGAGAAGCCGGCCGATCTCTGTGAGTTCCAGGCTAGAGCTATGTAGAAAGACTCTATGTAGAAAGGAAGAAGAAGAAAGAAGAAGAAGAAGAAAAAAGAAGAAGAAGAAGAAGAAGAAGAAGAAGAAAGAGGAAGAGGAAGAGGAAGAGGAAGAGGAAGAGGAAGAGGAAGAGGAGGAAGAAGAAGAGGAGGAAGAAGAAGAGGAAGAAGAAGAGGAGGAGGAGGAGGAGGAGGAGGAAAATTGAGGAGGAGGAGAACAAAGGTGAGGAGGAGGAGAAGAAAGAAGGAAAAAGGAATGCACTAGGCAAAAGGGAGGAGGGTGAGCAGGTGCCGTGGGCCCTCGAGGACTCATCACGGTGTGGGATGGACACCAGGCAGAGTGATCGATGAAGACTTCGGCCTGTAGCAAGCTTGAAGAAGGGGCGGGCATGTAACCAAGCTATGAATCTCAGAAAGGAGAAGCAGAGATTAGGAGCTAGCAACAGCAGCCAAGGTGCGCTCTCTGAGTGAACACACCGAAGAAGGGGGAGATTTTCACAACGGGCGCAGATTTTTGTCTTTTATTCTGAAGGGCCAAGAACTCGAAGAGGAAGCATGTTGCTCCACAGAGTAGCCACGGCAATGGGTCAGTAGCAGAAAGAAACAGGTTTCGAGAAAAGGCTCCATTGGGGGCGGGGGAGGGAGGCAGAATGGAGAACAGATGGGGAAAGCAGTCACTGAAAGGTGGCAGGAGAGTGAAAACTAGGCTGGGGTGTGGGGGTGGGGTGTGGGCGTGAGCGACTCGTGGGGCGGGAGTGGGGGTGGAGCGGGGGTGACGCGTGGGGCGGGGTCGGGGCTCAGAAATTACCTGTACCCAAAGTGAAATGTGGTCCTCAGTTTCTGCTCGCCTTCCCTCCTTGCTATGCGGTTCAAGGCACCTTGGTATGTATTGTGAAGTTTCTCATTGCTAATCCTACAGCAGGCCATCAGTTAGGAAGGGACTTTAAATCTCCAAGAACGGAAGTCTCTAGAGATAGGACATTCCATTCCATTCTGTTCAAATTTAAATTTGGTCCCAGAGCAACAAGACCTGCTCTGGAGCCTCCAATCCTCAGTCCTGCGCAGAGCTCAAAAAGACAGCTGAACCCGTGTGAGTCTGGAGCACCCTCCGACCCCTAGCCGAGATCGCACAGCCCGGGTACCCATGCCCCCATCTTGGCTCTCTTACAGTGAGCGGGTAGATGAAATGACAGAATCTTAGCCAGTGTGACCCCTGCACGAGGTCAGACCCCGGGGAGGCTGGGCTAAGGGAGGGACGATGCAAACCCCACTTGAGTCCTGGTGGCCTTGTGGTGGGCAACCTGGTAGTCAGAGCAATCCAGCGGACTGTGTGTCTTTTATGGACAAAGCTTTCTGATCAATGGCGTGGCTGAGGCGGGAGAGTGTGGGGATGCCCAGGATAGGCAGCTTCAAGGGTGAGCAACTGTCCGACGAGTTGCTCTTTGCTATCCTCCTGCTCCGGCTCAAGGAGAGAATGAAACAACAACAACAACAACAACAACAACAACAACAACAACCAAAAAAAAAACAAAAAACAAAAAACAACTGAATTTCACTTCAATATCTTTCTACACAGGACACCTCTTCCTGCCTGCTGGGTCCTTCTGAAGACTCCCAGAAGTCACTGCTCTATTCTGCTTGCCGACAGTGCTCGGGGCTCCTGGGTTCTCACAGCAACTCTCCTGCTTCTCTGGTCTGAGGGCAAGCTTTACTCCTCATATAAAAACAGCAGTCACATTTGCCTATGGCCACCTACATTCCCCGTGGCCTCCCTTCAGCTCGGCTGTACCCGTCAAGGTCTGATGATGCCACATACCTTCATGCCTTTAATCCCAGCACTTGGGAGGCAGAGGCAGGCAGGTGGCCTGGTCTTCATTGGTCTACATAGCAGATTCCCAGCCAGCCAGAGCTACATAGTGAGACGCTGCCTTTAAAAAAAATAAAGCCATTTTAATTCCCATATCCTATTTTCTTTCGAATGCTCTTTGCATTCTGAAAGCCTGGTCTGTCTGTGTCCAGTAAAGACAACATCAGCAGTATCTGTTGGGGTGGTACCACAGGACGGTGCCACACGGTGGGAAGGAGACCCCTTCCTGGTGAGGAAGCTCATTTGCATGTCCCTGTCCCCTTCACACCCTTGTCCCTGATTTGGAAATCTGAAAGTGTCCAAGAGGCAGTGAGTCGCACCTTCAGGACTTGCCCCTGTGGGTCAGAGTGGGGATAACCAGGTCCCATCACACACCCTTGCTAAAATCTGGATTCAAATTAACTTCAAGATAGAAACCACACCCACTGACCTGGACTCTAGCAGTTAGGAAGGCAACCTCAGGGGGCCCCACTGGCTTATAGCGTCCCACGAGATCAGCATTCACACAGAGAAAACAAGACACTTGCTGACTCCCGGTGGACATCAGCAACCCCTGGTGGTGCCCTCTCAGTACCAAGACACATCTCGGGCCCTCACACAGTCAACTCCCATGGGTCTCTCTCCCCTCATCTGCCAGAAATACTCCTGGAAACCGAAAAGGACAGTGCCAGACCCTAGGCAGTCTTCACCTTCCTGGGAAAGGCCAACAAAAGAATTGATTTTACCACCAAGATTGTTACCTGCATTCCAGGTGAGAAGGAGCAAGGCCAGGTAGGCAGGAGGTGACGTGGAAGCCTTGTTAGGGTTTGTTCCTTGCCACGGAGTCTGATTCAGTTCAGTAGCTGCCTGCTGTCATCTGATACAGCCAGCCTACTGCGCTGTGGGAAGACTCAGATCAATAAGAATCACAGGCTAATGAGGCATAGAGACAAGATTTATCAACACTGTTTACCTTAAAGATACCTTCAAGGCCTGCCTGCACAAACACCTGTTTCTTCAGCGCCTGCTCGGGGAGGGCCGAGTACACAGGCTGTCCTTTAAGGAAGACAGGAGAGCAGGTCTCTCAGGAGCCACAGCAGAAGGCAGATCCCTGGATGCCAGTCAGTATTTAAACACTCAAATCTGCCTCTTTGCTGCCAGACCTCTGCCATCAGTGGTGGAAGGCATGCTCCTGGGAAGGGCAGGTTCTCCTCAGTGCCGCCCTACATGGATGGCTGAGGGCGTGAAGGAACGACTGACAAACTGGCCAAGAAAGTCCTGTCTCCCTCTCAGATAGGTGTGACCCTGAGGAACTCCCATGGTGGGCACAGGTCTGTTTTGTGACTGGCAATAAAATCTTGAGAATCCTTCTGTCCAAAGGCCTTGCCCCGGTCTCCCTGAGGATCTCTACCATTTGATTAAGAAAGTGGTCGCTGTCCAAAAGCACCTTGAGAGCAACAGAAAGAAGGAGGATGCTAAATTCCACCTGATTCTGATAGAGAGCAGGATTCACTAGTTGGCTGTTATGAGACATGGCAGGTCTCCTACTCAGTTGGAAATAGGAGGCACCCACAGCCTTGGCTCTAGTGGCATAAATTCTGTTGTGTACATAAGCAGTAAAATCACTTTGAGTAAATAAAATAATGTGAGTCCATGAATGTTCTTCCAAATCAACCCAGCATCACAATTTCTGCCGTATAAATCTTCCCACTGTATCAGATTTCAAGCCACCAACCTGTCACTGAACGTGGAACTGAGTGGAGGTGCCAAAGGCCTCATCATTATGCGGATGCACTACCTTACTCCGACATCCAGTTGTCACCTTTACAGAAGCAACTTCAGGAGAACAGGCTCATGTTGGCTCCACGTCAGGTGTTCCTGTCCAACATGGTGGCCTGAGGAAGGCACAGCTGTGGGGCAGCTCTGTCTTCAGTGTAGCTCCTCCTCACATCCTGTGGGTCAGGAGACAGAAACTGGAACAGAAGTGGGACTGCATTGTAAGCCTCAAAGGCCTGCCTGCCCCTGGGGGCCCACTTCTCTAGGCAGACCTCAGCTCAACGGTCTACAGCCTCCCAAAACCCCACCACTAACCAGAAATCAAGTGTACACACGGAGACACACATAGACAGACATGCACACAAAAGCACACGTAATATACACATACATAAACACACACACATATATGTATATATGTGTATATATATAGAGAGAGACATATACACAGAGACAGCCACACATACATAGACACACAGAGACACAGATACACATAGTGTACACCATAGTGTACACAGACAGACACACAGACCAAGTGTGCATACACATAACACACCTACACAGTCATAAACATACACACACACACACACACACGTTCATAGACACACCCACAGACATACAGACACACACAGAGACACAAAAACAGATACACACATACACAGACATACCTACAGACACATACATACAGAGATATATACACACGGATATATAGAGAACATACACACAGACACATATCCAGACATACAGAGACAGACACAGACATACCTACAGACACACACACACACACAAACACAGACACACGTACATAGCACACACACAGACACACCCGTGACTGGGGGGATATTTCACATTCAAACCATAATAACAGGGATTAAATACACTAAAGCTATCAGGGAGTAAAAGGCACAAAGATAATTAGGAAGCAATCAGTGTGGAATGGTCATTACATTTTAGGTAATATAGCTTAATTGTAAGTCTATAGGACTTTTTAAATCGTGACCCAGCAGGTAGTTTGAATCAAGTCAGCAGAGTCAACAGCTGGCTGACGCTGGCTTCAGCATCTTGCAGCAGGGGCACCTCCCTTCACCACCCAAAGTTGCCTGAGGCCTGCAGGGCAGGCTCCCTCAGAGAGGCCCACACATGCTCACCAAGCACCTCACAGGATTCCTAAGTAAGTCAGTGAGGGGCTCCGTCCTGCAGGTAAACTGAGGTTGAAATTGTGTGTCCTGTGCACTGGTTAACAGATTACCCAGTCGAGGGATGACCATTGATTAGCTTCCTTTCCTGCCCCAACCCTTTCCACCCCAAAGTGTAATTCCAAAGTGTTAATTCACTCCTTGCAAAGACCCTCTCCCCAGCTCCCCACCCCTGGGGAGTCCGAGGTCTCCAAGGACAGAATCTCTCATTTTTGAGCACACCACTCCAGCCAGCTTCTTGCTCCCAGGGATATGGTAACCAAGCTGCCAGCCCCGTTTCTTTCCTACTGTTACCTGGAGAGAACATTCTTCATAAGGGATGACAGACCGTGGGCCCACCCCCAAGGATATTAAGCCTTGGGGAGTTTTAGTGAAAGCAGGTTCAGGTAAGTCCTGTGCAAACAAGGACACTCCTTTAGCTAAGACTCTTCTCTCCCTGTCTCAGCCTCAGCAGGGGTGTCTCCCCCATTTCCATCATCCCAGAGGAGACAAGAGCAAACCAGGACTTACCTCGTGAAACAACATTCACGCCCCCCAGGCCCACAGGCCTTCCCAGATGTCCTCATTGTCAGACTCACTGTCCTACATCTCAGCGGGACACCTCTGCACCATCCTGTGCCTGGAAGTTGAACGGATCCGGAAACTGAGTGAGAAGGGCTGAGGTGCAACGGCAGGACTCACAGGCTGTTCCTTAGATCCAGGGTGCCACCAACCTTTCCCCTCTTAGGGCAAGACTAGTTAAAGATCTTGGGGCTAGAACACACTTTGTGGATAATGCACCTGCTTATCAGGTATGAAACCCTGAGTTCTGTCCCCAACACTGATTAAAACTGAGTATGGTGGTGCACGTCTATACATGGGAGGCAGAGGCAGGGGGATTAACTCAGTGCCAGTCCTGCCTACAAAGTTCAAGACCAGCCAGGATTTCGTGAGAGCTATGAACTAAGCAACCTTTTCTCACTCGGTAAGCCACCGGTACTCAGACATTTCGGTGTCGTCACAGGAAGCTGGCTAACACACTTGTATTCATGCGGCTTGTTCCCAAGGGTTTGTGTTGTCACAGGGCTGCCCGAGGAAACACAGGACTGTCAGCTAAGACCCAGCTTCAGGTGAAAGGCAAGTAATACTTGTCGTGCCCCATACAGTAGTTTATTTGCTCACTGGGTAACTAGAGCGAGCGAGTCTGTGTTTCACGGAGCTGGACTCACGTGTGTGAGTGATTTATGCTCCCTGCTCATCTCTCTTCTCCCTCCCTCAGTGGGGCACATAGGTTAAGTTTCTATGGGTCAATGGTTCTCAGCAGAGGTGGTACTGCCCCCTAGAGGAAGATTTCGAGACTAAAAAATTTCTAGTAAGTCTATTAACACAACGGGCGCTGTATAGCGTTGTCACGCCTGTAGAACTGCACGTCGTTACGTTCACCACTAGCCTTCTTTGTCCTCCCTCCTGACTTCATGTCCCTTATACATGTCTGACTTCAGAAAGAGGACATGGGATAGTTGGTTTTTCTTTTTTCTCCCATAGGCCGGACTTGTTTCCCCCTCATGTCTCCCGACCCCATTAGACCCTTCCTTTTCAGGAAAGGCAGTTTTACTTTTTATTTTTAAAGTGTGTGTGTGTGTGTGTGTGTGTGTGTGTGTGAGTGAATGCATCTGTGCGTATATGTATATGTTTGTATATGACTGAAGTGTATGCGTATGCACGTATGCATGTATATGTGTGTGAATGTGTGTATGCATGTGTTCGTGCGCATGTGTGAGGGTGTTCATGTGTGCATGCATGTGTGTATATGAGTGTGTGAGTGAGTATGATGTGTGTATAAGAGTGTGAATGCATCTCTGTGTCTGTATGAGAGTGTGTATATGCATGTATCTATGCATGCATGTGTGTATCCATGTGTGAACGTATGTATATGCATGTGTGTTATATGTCTGTGATGTGCATATATGAGTGTGTGGTATATGGTATATGTGAATGTGTGTGTATGTATACATGTCTATGCATGAGTGTGTATGTATGTGTGGGTGAGTGTATGTATGCTTGTGTGAGTGTGTATGCATGTGTATATATGTGTGTATGCATGTGTGAGTGTATGTGATATGTATGAGAGTATGAGTGTATGTATGTATGTGTATGAGTGTGTGTGAGAGTGTGATTCTGTGAGTGTGTATGTGTGTATATGTGTGAGTGAGTGTATGTGTGAATATTTGAGTGCATGTGTATGACTATGCACACATGTGTATGTGCTGTACAGAAACACTGGAATGCATGCACAGAGTTAGAGGGGGACTTTGGGTGCCCTGCTCTATCACTGTCCGCCTTATTCCACTGAGACCGGTCTCTCACTGAACCTGGTGGGGCTAGCTCAGTGGCCGGGAAGCCACAGTGACCCTCTGCCTCCATCCCCGGAGCACACAGGTGACAGCCAGTGTCAGACCTGGGCCCTGGGAATTTGAACTCGGATCTCCATGCTTGCACAGCAAACACTATGATCCTCCAAACAGTGTGCCCAGCCCTGGAGAGTGGACTTTGGTTGGCCGGCTGACCCTGGGGCTCTCACCCAGGCTGAGCCAGAGCAGCAGCCCTCCCCAGAGGTTTTCTCTTCGACCACAGGGTGCTCATATGGGTGGAGACTTGCATGACTGAGCTTGGAGATGAGCTCCCTGTGAATGCAAGGTGTGCTTTTGTGCTGTCTTCTGGGAAGCCTGGGCCCTGATTTGTTCGGTTCTCTTGGCTCTGAGCACCCGAGTCGGCTCTGTAGCTGAGGACTCAACCCAGAGCCTTTTTCTTATCTCATTTTCTCTCTTGGTATAAAGGGCCAGCGTACTAAGTAGGCATATATTCTAACGTGTCACAAAAGCCCCACTTCCATCCCCTTTGTGTTTATATCACACGCCATGCACTGTCCACCTAAACATGCACCACCTTTCCAAGCCTGTGCTGTGTCTTGTGCACATAGGGGGACTGTGTCACTACTCTTAGTGTTCCCTTCAGGACAACAAAGAGGTTGTTATAAAAGAACTCACCTGGGAGCTCCCTGTGGTGGGTTCAGGGTCTAGCAGGGAAGGGGAGGAGAAAGGTGAGGGAGGAGAGGGGAGGGAAAGGAATGAGGAAGGAGGGGGAAGGGGGAAGGAAGGGAAGAGGAAGAAGGAAGGGGAAAGGGGAAGGAAGGAAGAGGAAGAAGGAGGGGAAGGGGAAGGAAGGAAGAGGAAGAAGGAGGGAAAAGGGGAAGGAAGGAAGAGGAAGAAGGAGGGGAAGGGGAAGGAAGGAAGAGGAAGAAGGAGGGGAAAGGGGAAGGAAGGAAGGGAAGAAGGAGGGGGAAGAGGGAAGGAAGGGAAGAGGAAGAAGGAGGGGAAAGGGGGGAGGGAAGAGGAAGAAGGAGGGGAAAGGGGGAAGGAAGGGAAGAGGAAGAAGGAGGGGGAAGGGGAAGGAAGGGAAGAGGAAGAAGGAGGGGAAAAGGGGAAGGAAGGAAGAGGAAGAAGGAGGGGAAAGGGGAAGGAAGGAAGAGGAAGAAGGAGGGGAAGGGGAAGGAAGGAAGAGGAAGAAGGAGGGGGAAGGAAAGGAGGATGGAGGGAAGGGGAGGGAAGGAAGAGGTTTGTTGCACCTCTTAGACCTTGGCAACATTTCTGCCCCAGTTGGGTCCTTGGCCATGCACTAGGGACCTTCCTCCTCTGTCCTGACAGGACTCCGGTCGGGACCACCCTCACCATGCTACACTGGGGGTGGGGAGCGGTGCCCCCTGCAGGTGGCTGCGGCACACTGCCTGCCCAACAGTGACCTTGAAGGGTGAGGTGAAATCTGCAGAAACACTCGTGTTCACCGATGGTGTGTGTGTGTGTGTGTGTGTGTGTGTGTGACATAAATTACCAAAGGGACAGGCAATGACTTGTGGGAAACACAAAGACTTCAGGCAGGGCTGGAGTCCCAGGGCAACCACACCCTGGCTATGCTGACTTCGGGGAAGAGCATGAAGTGTCAAGCACTTGCTTTGCTGATGGGGAAAGACCTCCTACCTTATGATGACTCTTGAGCTCGGGTGTCAGTCCCTACATAACTTTGTGGCTTGTTGCAACAAGCAGCAGCCATAAACAATGACATCAGTCTCTATGGGATGGAGACCCTACAGTGAAGAGACAATGTCACACGTGCCCCTCCAATACCTCCTGCCCCTCATCCTTCCTGGCTACCCTGCTGGTGAGCCTATGGCTGGCCTGTTTTCTCTTTGCCTCCCCTTACTCCCATGCCAACCTAGACTAGGCAGAAACATGGCTGTACCAGATATCCGGGCACTCTATCCTCTGCCTCTGACAGTGGTCCCTGAGCAGTGGGACCGGAAGGTGGAAAACAGCCTTATCCCCTCCCCCTCTTCTCTTCCACTACCCCTCGCCACTGCAGACCCTTCCTGATCCCCTACAAGCAGGCACAGCCCTCCCCGGGGGCCCCCTCCTCTCCTGCCCTCACTCCTAAAGCAGCACCGGCAGTCCTCTGGGAAACTGGCTGAGTCTTCAGAGACAAAAGTCCCCTGGCATCCTGGAGCTGACTTTCACAGCTCCTTGGTCATCCGCACTCCCATCTCCGATTTCTTCCTACTTGGAGTGTGTACAACCATCTTCATATTCCTGTCTGTGGGACAGCATCTACACATGGCCTAAAACTGTGCTTCAGAGGACATGACCTTGACAAGAAAGCGCATTTGCTCCCGGATGGCGTCTATCGTGGTTTGAATGAGAAATGCCCACCATAGTTTCAGGCATTAAATACTTGGTCCTCGGTTGGTGGCACTGCACGGGGCGTTTAAGGGACATGGTCTTGCTGTAAGAGGTTTGTCACTGGGGGTGGCATTTGAGATAAAATGCTTCCTGACATTTCCAGGTGGCAGCCCCCCCGACCCCCATGCTCTATGCTTGCAGTTCAAGATGTGACCCTCAGCTTCCTGCCCCTGCATGCTCTTCCTGCCCTCCAGACTCTAACTCTCTGGAAATGAAAGTAGGAATAAATCATTCCTTCTGTAAGCTGCTTTGGTTGTGGTGGGGTTTTTTTTGTTCTCTCTCTCACAACAACAGAGATGTGATTAATTAATACAGTCTTCCACAGTAATCACCACCAAGACGCCATGCTCTGGGCAAACATGGACTCTCCCCAGACAGGAAGCTCTTCACACGGTTGTGAAGGACATGGCCAGTCCCTGGGGACGATGCTGAACTGGTTTTAGATTGCACCTCCAGCAGAAGCCATACCTTGGGGGCTGTCCCTGTGATGGCTCAAGTGTTCCCAGGGGCCAGAGAAGGCACTGGCATGACTCCTGAAGCCTATACAGAGAACAGAGGAGGCACCTTCCAAACACTTTCCCCACGTGACATCTGGACAAGGGCTGCTCTCAAGTTTGCCTCCCAGTACTCCAGGCTGCAGACCCCAACTCTGTGTCCCCAGAGTCCTATGATCGGCTCCATCCACTTCTGCGCCCCATTCCTCCACTCACAGCGAGTCCACGTCCCTCCAGATGAATCCAGCAGAAAGGCTTGTGCTCGGGGAACAGCAGGCCCCTGACCTGTTATTCCCAACTGGTTATCTCCATCAATCACCTCTGCTTGTTAATTGCTTGACCCCGCCCCCACCTTCTGTGCAGTGTGCACTTCTCAAGTTTACCTGGGATAAATGAAGTGTGATACCCAGAAGCCCCAGAGCTGTGCAGGTCCTCCCTTGACACACGGTCTTTGTGGTGGGGTGGTTTGTTTACTGTTAAAACACAGAGACCATAACAGGGAACTTGTGAGTGCTGTGAGTAGGGTAGGGGCCTGGTCCGGCCTGGGGACAGCCGCTGCTGGAAACTGAGCTCATGACCTGGACCTCTTGGGTCTGGGACTCATAAACCCTTGATGCTATGCTGAAAATGGAAACCGGAAGCCGGGCTATGGTTCCTGCCTTGACCTGTGAGGCCTGGCTTTATACCTCACTGTCATTTCCATTCTCCCCAAGTCGGATGCTCTGCTCTGTCTGTAACTAGGGCATTCTTTTCAAAGAGGACAGAAGTCCTAGCTCTGTGCTTCACCTTGGCTTTGCTAACCTCTGGATGATTTCTGTCACTTCTGCTCTCCTGTCAGCAGGCCTCGTCTCCACTCAACTCTGGGGACTCCTCACAGCCCTCCTCTCCCTCACCTCCTGCAGAACTTGCTTGGGTTTGTGTCCTGCTCCCTAGCCCACCTGTGAACATTCTGGGTGGTGGTGGACCTTCCTTCTCTGGTCTGTGTCTGCCCCGGGAAATCATCCTATGACCACATAGGATCCATGTGCACTGGACGGCTGATAGTTAATTAGACACAGTTTACCCTACTGGAGTCCATATAATTTATTTATTTATTTATTTATTTATTTATTTATTTATTTATAAAAAGGGTCTGATTATGTGTTCCTAGCTATCCTGGAATGTTCTATGTAACCCTGGCTAGCCTGAACTCTCTATGTAACCCTGGCTAGCCTGATCTCTCTATGTAGCCCTGGCTAGCCTGAACTCTCAATGTAGCCCTGGCTAGCCTGAATGCTCTATGTAGCCCTGGCTAGCCTGAATGTTCTATGTAGCCCTGAATAGCCTGAATGCTCTATGTAGCCCTGGCTAGCCTGATCTCTCTATGTAGCCCTGGCTAGCCTGAACTCTCAATGTAGCCCTGGCTAGCCTGAACTCTCAATGTAACCCTGGCTAGCCTGAACTCTCTATGCAACACCAGCTAGCCTGAGCTCTATGTAGCCCTGTCTAGCCTGAATGTTCTATGTAGCCCTGGCTAGCCTGAATGCTCTATGTAGCCCTGGCTAGCCTGAACTCTCTATGTGGTCCTGGCCTTACACTCGTAGGGATGTTGCTGCCTCTGTCACCTGGTGCTGGGATCTGCCACATCGCCACTGACTTCCGTTTTGAAGCCAGACCTCCATGTCTTGTTCTCAGACAACAAGCATGACTGCCCATGCTGCCGAGCCTACAAACCCTGAAACCTGTGTAACACGAAGCTTCCACAGTATGGAGCCCAGACACTTGTGTCTGATCCCTCGTCCACATAATCCTAGGGAAAGCTCCTTCAAAGGATGTTTTGAAAATCAGATGCACTTTGATCGGTGAACATGGTGAAGGGGTCCAACCAGCTTCCCCTCTGCCTTTTTGCCACATCTACATCCACCCAACGTTTTACCCACCAGTCATCCCAGCCATCTCTCTCCCCGATGGTGGCAGCCTCTGTGCTCTAGAATAAAGCCTGTGAACTTGGACAGACATCATAATGTCTGTCATGACTTGCCTCCAAATATAAGGCTCTTAATCAGGAGTGATTTCACCCCAGCCAGCATTTGGTAGCATAGGGGAACATGTTAGTTCCACAAGTGCTGGGGTGGGCTTGTCTATCTCTGATTTAGTGAGTACAGTCTAGGTGTGTCCACAGACATCCTCACAGGTCAGCCGCTCACACGGATACTATCAACTCCCAAATGTCAGTCGCCATATGCGATCTCCCTTTTGCCCCTCTTCAGTTCCCAGTTGTTGCTAACACCACCCAGGAGAAGGAGGCTTCTTGCTTGGCGAGAAGCCAAAAGGCTCCCGCCACCTGCCTGCCATGGCGAACTAAAGGGAAGCTAGGAGGTCTGGTGCATTTCGGGAGCCAGCCTGCAACGGGGCCTCTGGTCGAAATCCCCAGCACTCTGTCAATTCTCAGTACAGGAAGGTCCCGGATGAAAGGCCGATGAGAGATGTGTAAAGGGAGCGCTTTTGTTTCTAAGCTTATGGAGAAGGGTGGAGAATTTTTTAACGGAGCCAAACCACACACGCCTCTACTGGGGCGTGAAAAAGTGCGAAGGAGGACAGAATAGCGCACCTGCCTCCACTTGCCATGCGCACAGTTCAGAAGACCACGGGAGCGAGAAGAGAAAGTTTATTTACTTAGTGGGAACGCTCAAATAATGGCCCTGCCTGCCCCAGCAGGTAAGACTTGCAGTTTAATCATGCTTGGTCCTTTTTCAACACAGGATATCTCTGTTTGACAGTGTTTGAACAGATGGTGTGCAGGCAGCACCTATGACAGCAAGATGCCCTGGTTGTTCCCAGCCTCAGACTGGATCCCTGGGTCCTATTGTTGACCACCAAGTGTAGGCTGTGGAGGCTCCACGACGTAACCTTTGCACTGTTTATGTGTAGTTGCTCTTCCGTCGCTTACTTTTGTGTTCGCTTGCGGGTATGCCTTGGAGAGCAGAAGAGGGTGTCGGATCCCCTGGGGCTGGATACACAGGCAGTTGTGAGCCAGCCTGTGGGTGCTGCAACAGAATCTGGGTCCTCTGTGACCTACGTCATCAAAGATTTTTCTAAGCCACCCAGAATGGCAGATTTTCTAAGATGAGCTTAATCCACAGAGAGCACCCATTAGATGTGTCACATAGTGAGATGTCAGAAGGGGAGGATTCCAGAGTGTGGTGGATGACACCATTCAGGGCTCTTGCTCTCTCCCAGTTAGAGACTCGTTCTTAAATGCATCACCCCCATAGTCCGGAGTCACCTCTGCGGCTGCACGGACATCTGAGGCTCAAAAGAAAGGATTGGCTGCACAGTATGTGGTCAAACATCCCCTTTGCCCAACGCTTTCTGAGTTTTTGTTGCTTTGTTTTATTTTGTTTTAAAATCCAAGCAAACAGAGGAATATTGGTCATTTTATGTCTGTCTTTTATTAGGGGAAGGACGTCTTTCCTAGAGGCCCCAGAATATCCCCCTTATGCCCATTGAACCCAACCTAGGTCATGCCTTTACGAGCAGCTCAATGACTGCCAGAGGAGCTGCTAATACCCTTTCGACTCACCTCAAGACAGCAAGAAGTCTCCCCTACACTTGCACAACACTTAGGATCAGAGCTCTATTAGAAACCAAAACACCTATCTCCAAGAGTGCCCAGGAGACAGGTTAATTTCCCAGTAATTCAGCTCTGACAACTGAGCCAAGTCTTCTGGATTACGTCTTGGGCAATTAGTCAGAGCCATGTGCAAGCTGGTTGCTGGGAGCATAGCTTTCTTTGGATCCCCTGAGCAGCATTTCCAGTGCGAGCAGTAGTTCCAAGAAGCCAGGGTTCTGGAGCCTACAGCACTGGGAGCTAAGCGTCCAGTAACTCCTGGGCTGTCTTCCTAGAGAAAGAGCCCATAAGGCAGAGACCTCAGTAGGGGCAGCAAAGGTAAAGGTGTGAGGGAGGGTGGAGGGTAAGCTGGGTGGCCCTGGGAGGAAGGGCTCTGTGCAGAAAGGAGGGTCTTGGAGAACTCCGTACCCACCTGAGGTCAGCCTGCCCTGGCCCCTGGAGCTTGGGAAACACAGATGCTCTCTTCATTGCAAAGAATCCTGGCTTTATCAGAAAAAAACTGCTACAGGGCTGTAAATGTAGCTTTTATTTCTTCAGATGAAGGATGCAATGAGAGCCCTAGCCAAGCTGTAGGAATACCCAGCTTGGACTGAGCCCAGAGCATTTCTCTCTCTCTCTCTACTACCCCTGAGCCTAGGCCTGGAAGCTTCTAGTCTCTGTACAATCTAATTGATGTGTAGCAAGTTTCAACCTCTGAGTCTGACTGCTGAAAGCTCGCCTCTTTGCCGGATGTAATTGTCATCTTGGAGTATAACTGCTGAATAAATTCACACTTTCTAGCTCTTTCTGAACTCTGACTGGCTTGTTCAACTCAGTTGTTCTGGTCCAAACGCCTCTCCAAGATGACTGATTTAAATTGGCTTCTCATGGCTTCTGAATGAATTGCTCTGCTTGGCCTCAAACTAACCCTGGCAATCCGTTCTGACCTTCTGGCTCCTTCTCAGTCTCTGACTCATTCTGTCTTCACCTGTAACCTGTTTTTGTAAAACTGTCCCAGTAAAACTACCTCCTCTCCCTCCTCTCCCCCCTCTTCCTCCTCTCCCTTCCCCCTCCCTCTTCCCTTCCCCTTTCCCCCCTTTCCCCCTTCCCTGCCCATGTGTTGCTCTCTTTTCTTTTTTCTTTCTTTTCTTTTTTTTTTTTTTTTTTTTTTTCGGAGGTGGGGACCGAACCCAGGGCCTTGCGCTTGCTAAGCAAGCGCTCTACCACTGAGCTGAATCCCCAACCCCCATGTGTTGCTCTCTCAAATTGCCTCTCTGTCCTATGCTGTTCTCGTGAGAGTTGAGTGTATCCTGTCTCTGACTCATTCGGTCAAATCTTTCTCTGATTTATCACTTTGTTTGCCACTCAATTAGACATCACTCTCAAACATGGCTGCTTCCTTCTACAAACTAACTTTACCTTCATTGTTTGGGATTAAAGCTGTGTACTATGGGCGTGTCTATATCCCAGCCAGAGGGAAAGTGTGTCATTCCTGCCAGATCATACAGACCTAGAAGTTCTTGGGAAGTCATCCTTTGCCAGAGCAGCTATGTTGCTGAATTAAAATTCCTCCACACACGGTTTTAAGTGGAAAGGTGAGAGAATCAGATATATGCTTTCGGACTTCCTGATCTTAGTGGGGACACAATAGTAACTTGCTACTGTTTGCCACTTTATGTCTTTTGAACCCAAATAAGGCTGTGACTTCTACCAGCAGCCATCGCTACAAAGTTTCTCCTGTATTATGTAGTTCTCTTGGGGCCCTGCTTACTTCTCAATGAACAACAAGAGACCCTTTCAGTCTTTTTGGCTTCCTGTCTTCTCATGAAATCACTCCCTGTGACACTCATTCTTGTCATGTCATTAACTATGACGGGCAGCAGGTGTGGCTCAAGCTGATAGGACCACCCAATGTTGGACACTCAGCCTGCAGCACTGTGAGTTAAATAAGCCCCCTTGCCTTCTATAGTCCTTAGCATCAGGCACTTGGCTATGGTAACAATAAACATACAGACTAACCCAAACTCATGAGTCCCCACACCAGGGGCTGTAATAACATGGTGGTTGTTGTAAGCCACAAAATGTTAGTGTGGTTGGTTCTGTAGCAGTACCAATATGGAACACCGTGACCATAATGACTGATGACCATTTGTTTAGTAAATATGCAAAACAACAGGCTTCACTATGACGTTTTCAAGCATGCTTTGTTTATATTCACTCAATAACACTACCTCAGTGGGGTTTTTGTCTTTTTGTGTTTTAGAAGCCTTCTCCACTCGGGCTCTCCACTAGCCGTTTGCCATTAACTGCCCCTCAGGAAGCTCACAGAAGGACCATAGGAGCCATTTCTGTAGGATTTCTCCTCCAGGAAGATGGTCGGGCCAGCAGATCTGACCTTAAAGAATCCTCAAGCTTTGTCTCCAGTAAACACAAACCACTACAAAGGCTAAAGCCAAGCCAAATGCCAAATTAACCAGCTGCCTCCTTCCTGAATAGAAATAACACAATTCCCTGACTCCTGGTTTGCCCGTGGGTACAGCAGAGGCTCACCAGAGTGTGCTCTCTGGAGTGTACCAGGCAGGGGGAGGCTCACTAACAGCCTGGTACACCTCTCCTGTCAGGGTGCAGGGAGGCAGCAGGCTGCTTCTAACTGGTATTTAAGCAGCATCCTCCCAAAGCTCTGTCTTGTGGAGAGAAAAAGCCACCTTGGCTCTTTCGGACACCTATTCCTCGTTACTTCAGTCGGAAATTCTTCTTTCCAAATTAGCCGCATCTGGCCGCCCAGCATCCCTGCTGTCACAGAAGCAGTTCTTACCTCCTCAATAACTTTCTCCTCAGCTTCACCTTCCCTGGAATTTATTTATATCTGACGATTCCCCAGGGTTTCCTGACAGGAAATGTTAGCAAGAGCTGGGATCACGTGGTTTAAACATTCAGTGCTACGTTATTTTTCTTTATCAGTGTTTCCAAATCTGAAGACCGTGAATCCACTCCACACGAAGGCAACACTTTCTGCTGTTTCCAGACCCGTCAATTATAACCTCAAGGTACCAACTTAATCATCTCCTCTTAAGTATGAAGGATATTAGGAGTTGGGGAGAGGGCTCAGTGTGTAAAGCACCCACTCAAAACCCAGTCAAGAATACACACACACCCATACCCTGCAGCTCTGGGGAGAGAGCAGACAGGAGGGTCCCTAAGGCTTGCTTGCTGGCTAGCCAGTCTGCAAAACAGCAAGTTACAGGTTGAGCGAGCAAAGTCTCCAAAGCAAAATGTCTCAATAACAGGGAGAGGGATAAAGAAATACATAGACATTAACCCCTGGCTTCTACAGAGTCTTACGTAAGAGCCCGCATGCACGCATGCACTCATGAGCACATGCACACGCACACACATGGGGCAAGCATGCACACCTCCATACATGCATACATATTCTGGGGCTGAGGATGTACCTCTGTGTAGCAGAGCATTTGTCTAGCAGGAGGCCTTGAGTCCCGACCCAGTAGGCTCACTTGCGTTTTTGTCAGATTGGCATAGGCTCCAGCTGAGGGATGTAGATGAAGTTCTTTGCACCCTCCCTGCGCAAAGCCTCAAGTGTGGGTTCACTTCCGGTGTTTCCTTGTCCAGAGGCATCGTGATCCGTCAGGACAAAGCTGCCCCTCCCACCACTGGTCATAGCCTTCATCAGTGACTGGCTTTCCAGCTGTGGAACATGGCTAGCATATGATTATTCCCGTCTTTGTTCTGCCTTGGGGCTGGCACATGGTGTCCCCTCCACTCACAGAGGCTCCTCGGAGCACTGTAAGGCTGTCATTCAACAACGCAGAGCTAGATGAGTCCGATCGTCTTCAAAAGAGTTCACCACGGGTCAGGTAAAATGTTTCCTGACTTGCTTGGGAGCACACAGAGGGGCGGCGGCCTGGTGGAAGGTGACCAAGGCAGAGATCTCTTTATCGTCAACAGAAGAGGTTTTTACTGATTTGGACTCATAATACACCCTAGCTGCACCTCTGGGCCTGCCCTACCAGCAAAGTGGCTCTGCTCTTTTCTTTCTTTCCGCGTGTAGGCTTGCGTGTCGTGTGGTGCAGTCTAGAGGAAAGCCTTGCGTGTTGTTCCTCAGTCATCTCTCGCCAGGGCCCCTTGCTGTCCTGGAGCTCACCGAGCAGGCGAGGCCGGCTGACCCGTCGGCCAGCAAGCTGCAGGGTCCTGACTGTCTCTGCATTCTCAGCCCTGGGATTACAAGTGTGTGCTGCATATGTGCTCGTGGGTAGGTGCATGCCTGTGAGCGAGGTGCCACAGAGGTCAGAGGAGGGCGTCAGATGCCCTGGAGCTGGAGTTACAGAAAGTTGTGATTCGCCCAGCCTAGGTACTGGGAAGTGAGCTCAGATCCTCTGCAAGAGCAGTACACACTCACAACCCTAAGTCATCTCTCCACCCTCCCAGCTTTTTACACACGGGTAAAAACTCGGATCCCTGTGCTTGCAAGACAAGCGCTTTACCAACAGAGCCGCCCTCCAGGGCCCAGCCTTGGAACTCTCTATATACCAGCAAATGTTGATGGAAATCAGAACGGTGACAGCAGCTCTCCGGAAACAGAGAAAGCAAACGATGGGTTAGACGTGTGCATCTTACCCTTGCTTTTAAAAAAGTCGCAGATGTGCAAGTCTCGCCATCAGTGCTCTCTGTCAAACACCCGTGACAGCCCAGGCTGCACTCAGCAGACTTACGGTGACACTTTCCAGATTTGATTTTAAGATGTGTCTTGTTTACAACGGTCTACGATGGTCCAGGAAGAGTTGGAGGCAGCGAGCTTAACTACACAACCATGAAAAGCCAACTTAACTTTCTTGGTAAAGGCGGCCCTGCTGTAAGTAGAAACACTGGAATCCTTATTATAAAGTGACTTTTTCATTTTACAACAACCAGACGTTTCTAATAAACGAATACAGTTAAGTGTACGTCCAAAGTTTTTCTCTTGACCCTAAAATTATAGCCAATATGTACTGTTTTCATTTCTGCCTAATGAGAAAGCAATCTGATGTCATCCTGAGAAATGCATGGGAGAATTCTTGACATGGGCGAAGCCAAACAGCCCTGATGATTTGAATCAACTCCGCCATCCTCGTCCTTGTGAGTCTCCCGCTCAGACTCGTCCTGGGATGGCTCGGTTCGTGACTTTAATTCATCTCATTTCCTTCGACATCGAAACATATTTCTTCCCGATATTCTTCCCTCTGTGGTTCACCTGAAATCCTACATTCCTGTGATTTATTAAAACACTCAAATCGCAATCTCTTATTTGTGTTTTTATAAATATACTCCTGGCTCGCTGCCAAGCGGAGAGGAATGTGCGCGCTCTCTGGTCGGGTCGGGTTTTGATGGAACCGTGTCGCGCGGCCCGGCATGCTGATTGGTCATTGTCGTGATTACCTGGTGAGCCGGTCTGCCTCCTCAAGTGACTCTTCTGCATGCACTGACCAGGGACTGAGGGGAGAAACATCCCACTGCCCAGCTGGGATGCTGCCCTGTCCATCTCCTCCCTCCTCTGGTTGTGGGTATACATGGTGAGGACATTGCCTGGATGGTTAGTAAGGAGGATGGCGTCAATGTTGTCCATCCTTGATCATTGCTACTCCAAGCATGTCCCCGACACTGACTTTTCTTAACAGAGAGGTGCCACCCTGTGCCCGCCAGAGCCTGGAGCACCCTGTACCTGCGGAGCTCATGACACCCTGGCCTTTCCCCTAAGTTGCTTCTGGTGGGAAGACCTTGAGTGTTTGGAGAATCTGTTTGATAGGGTGTGTCCAGGCCAGATTTCCTGTTGACTTAGTTCCGGTCTTGGCAAAGCCAAACAGCCTATGTTTGAGGAAGAGTGCCACACCAGGAGTGGAAAGGTCCCCATCCTTGGGGCATTTGGCTGCCTGGTGCTGAGGTCAGAGTGGGGATTAAGACTAGTTCCATTTCCGTGAGGGAGACATGGGCCTGGATAGGATGAAGCTGAAGAGGAAGATGTGTAGATTGATGTCTATAAGCAGGAGATGACAGGTACAAGATAAGACAAGGCCTGTGATTGGGAAGTGAAAAAAACAAGGCGGGGGCAGAGTGTTTGAAAGTGGGGAAGAGATAGGAGAAGAGGAGGAGAACCAAGATAAAGGAGGAGAAGGATGGCCCAGATCTGTGGGCAATTTATATCAGTATCAATTGGCTCTGAGTTTATTGAGTGGACGTTTTATGGAGTGAGGATTTTTCTGATATAAATCTGATTGATAAATTAGAAGCTTCAAGAGTTTTGATTTTTGTCGGATTACTGGGAATTGTGACAGCTAATCACAAAATTGGTCATCATTGCATGGGGCTGGTGTGGCAGCGACTCCACCATGGGAACTTATCGAGATGGTCGATACATGGGGCCAGCCATGGTGGTGAGATCGTGAGATCGCCACAAGGCCCAGAGAGTATCGGGTGGTATGGACGGATGGAAAATGGGAACTTAGCGAGTTGGGTGGAGTCGATTTGAGAGCTCTGAGCCGGACAGTCTGCCGAGATGGAAATATCCCACTAGTGCTGTGTGGGCTGTCGGTGCCTGTGCTAGCAAGAGAGGGTGTTCCTTTTTTATTGTTCACTGCAACAAAGATGTGTGGACGTTAGGCTGCTCAGATAAGGAAGGAAACCTCAATGCCTCTCTCCCCCAAAGCGGATTGTTTTTGTTTTCTTATTGATGGCTTTGTTTATTTAACAGAAAGAGAAATAAACAAGTCAGAATATCATGGAATGGGACAGCGTGCCACCTTTCTAAGATCATGCCCTTGTGTCAGCTCCTTTGGCAGCTCAGCACACATGGTCTCCCTGCGGGGGAGTCTCAGTCCACGTCTGTGGCCGTAAGAAAATACCCCAAACCCCGAGCAATTTATAAGCAGCTCATTCACTTCTTGTAGCTCTGGAAGAACAGCGGTGCAAAGTGACTAAGAGTCCGTGCCTCCTGGGAGCTGTCCCCTACAGATGGTGTCTTCCGCGTGTCCTTACGTGATGCAGAAGACGGCAGCTCCCTTGGAACTTGAGGTGACCACTCCTGTCTGTATCTCGTCGTCTCCCCCAGACTCACCTCTTAACACTGCTGGATAGCGAGCGGACTTGGCTACCCCACATGAATCTGGGAGGGACACTCATAGATGGGGACATTCCGCCCCGCCCAACCTCACATCTATTTCTCCCCACGTTTACTCCCCTGCAACAGGAATCTTAATGCACTTTGGCCTCAACCCCAACGTGTGCATTGCAGAGCACATGCCTACCACACGACTCGTCTGATAGGAATGAGATCGGTCTTAATCCTTTGTTCTGTTTCTGTGACAAAATATTGCAGGTTAGGAGATTTATAAAACAAATGAATTAATTTACAACGCCTCCAGTCTTTCATAACCTCCAAAGTGAAGTTCTGGATCTCCTATGGGTCATCTTGTTCTGTCACGATACAGACATTCTACTGTCAGAGAAGGTTACGTGGGGAGGGAGGACGAGACCAGGAGACTAAGCTCCCCCTTCCCATCGGGACATCCTGTGGGACAGGCATCTCTGTGACCCTGAAATCCATGCTAGATGACAGCAGAACCCTCTCGGTCTTCTTTTCTTTTCTTTTTCCGGAGCTGGGGACCGAACCCAGGGCCTTGTGCTTGCTAGGCAAGCACTCTACCACTGAGCTAAATCCCCAACCCCCTCTCGGTCTTCTTAAAGTCCCACTCCTTTTTTTTTTTTTTTTTTAAGATCTATTTATTTATTAGGCTGGAGAGATGGCTCAGCGGTTAAGAGCACTGACCGCTCTTCCAGAGGTCCTGAGTTCAGATCCCAGCAACCACATGGTGGCTCACAACCATCTGTAATGGGATCCGATGCCCTCTTCTGGTGTGTCTGAAGACAGAGACAATGTACCCGTATACATAAAAAATAAATAAATCTTTTAAAAAATCTATTTATTTTATTTGTATGGGTATTTTGCCTGCATGCATATACACGTGTACCACATACACACCTGGTACCATGGACCCCTGGAACTGGAGTTACAGTTGTAAGCTGCCATGTGGGTGCTGGGAATTGAACCCAGGTCCTCTAGAGGACTATCTGGTGCTCCTAACCGCTGAGCTATCTCTCCAGTCCCAAGTCTCATGTCTTCATACTATCATGATGGCAGTCTAGTTTCAAGGTGGCTTTTTCAGGGAACACCTCGATGATGATGATGATGATGATGATGGTGATGATGATGATGATAATAATGAATGTGCTCCCAGACACAATTCAGAGGAAGAAGGAAGACTGGCAGCCTGTCTGGGTAGCAAGATTCTCTGGGTCAGACTGAGCATTAGTAAAAAATGAATCAGATGGAATGGGTTTAACAGAGAAGGAGCAGGGAGAAGGAGACAGAAGGTTCGCCAAGTGACCCAGTTCTGGGTCGTCCTCTGTGAGCCTCTGGACCAGACCACACACTAAGGCAGCAGCAGGGGACCGCTGTGATCTCTGCTGAGGGTGCTCAGAGCTCGGACAGCTCCCTCAGGACTCTGCAGCCAGCACCCTAAATACTCCCCCTCTTGGCATCCCAAGACTCGGTGACTTGCCACTGGAGTCCCGTGTTTGTGCCCCTGTGAACATTTTTCTCTGGAAAGCACTGTGAGTGAGCTGCCAATTTACCAAAAGAGGCTTCACGTGGGTTTCACCCCCAATATCTACGGAAAAACCATACAAGCATGAACAGACCAGGAAGCCCAGTCACTCAAAGCAAAGAAAGAAAGCAGGTGCTGTGGCTGGAAGGGACTTTCATTTCCCCTCTCCCTAGAATGGGACCCTCTTGTGTTTTTAAAAAAAGAAGTGGGCTGCAGAAATGGCTCAGCCATTAAAGGTTAGGCTCACAACCAAGAAGAGGTAGCTCTTTGTTATCGGATGCACAGACACACAAATGTGTGAGGGCCTAACAGCCCGCCTCCGAGTCCGTCCCCCCCTCCCCACCCAGCCCCTACTCTTACAGTGCCAAGTATGTCCGACCCAATGCCCTGGGAAACTGTAGATGAGGCTCAACATAAAGTTGTCAACATATTGAGAACACGAGATCTCTCTGTGTGTGACTCTTACAGTGTAACTCGATTGTGCAGATCTCAAGTGTGAACTGTCGATGACAATGCCATGCTGTAATGCCTAAAGGTTGGCCACATGACACAGACCGTTCCCTTCACCCTCCAGGCATGGTGTAGACTGCAGATGCCTTCCATGGTGGGACCCTGCCTCTGGCTCCTCCTCATCTCCAACATCATGGCGGTAGATGATAACGGGCCTCGAGAGTTCACAATCTCCTCCATTCTTGACGTACCTCCTCTTCACAGCCTCGCCAAGACCTAACACTGGTCTTCTTTTAGCACACAAGGTCTCACCCCGCTGCTCAGGCCGGCCTGGAATGCCTGCGCTCAGGCGATCTTTCTGCCTCAGCCTCCTGAGTCGTTGGGTTGCAGACTGGTCTGCAGAGAAGTTTGTACAAACACTGTCACCATGCCGGCTACTCTTGGCGGGTCTTAACTGAGCGTAAATGTCCGGCCTTAGTCACAGTGCACGCATGCTTTCCTGAGCCTACCCCATCACTGCAGGATATCCCACACCCAAACATCCTTCAGGCATCACAGCTGGCTCCCACCATCTTCATCCTGGAGAGTTCCAGAACACCACAGTATAATGGAACCCAGAACTGTACTGTCCACTGGGGCCTGTCTCTAAATAAGCTCTTTCCTAGGTGTCCTCTCCGGCCTCCAGACCACCAGACTCCGGACTCCAGCGTCGATGTACTTCACAGACAGCTTCAGAATCACGTTTGGGTCGTTAACTGTACCCGCCCTCCCTTGAAGGGAGTAAAGGTCCTTTGCTCTGGAGATTTCAATGAAAGAAGTCAGGGGAAGGCTCCAGGGTAGGAGGCTGGCAAATATGGGAAGACCAGTTGGGACCACTCAGGGCACGAGCAGAGGCACTTCAGAATGTTGAAATATCAGAAGAGAAGGGCCCTGAGCTGGCAGATCAGTCAGGGTGACTAAAATAGCAGAGAGCCCCACGTTCTCTGTGGCCGCAGGGGCAAATGCATCTTTCTTACTGGGTTGCATTGCTGCTGTGTGTCTCACGTCTTCCCATCTGGGATCTGAACCAACCATGTCCTGCAAAACATCGAGAGAGGAATGCACTCTCATAAGGTTTCTTGGTTAGAGAGTTGGCATGCCGTTAGGTGTAGCCTGCCTCACAGTCCAGCACGGTCAATGGGGTGGAGATGCTTCATCCTTTAACAGGAAATTATGGGTACGAATAGTCGTGACAGCAACCCTAATGACTACAGGTAGGGCATCTCCAGTCGTGTGATAACCTGGAGAAACTGAGGCACAGAGTAGTGATGTGGCTTGCCCGATGGCTATAAAGCACAAAGTTGGAGGAGCATCAGCGCCTGCATCACATTCCTTAGCCGGCAATCCTGGTTCTCAGTCCGATCCTGAGCTTCATTCTAAGATGTCTTCCCAGTTGCTAATGGGCGGGCAGAGACTATATTCTGCTCCGGGAGTGTACGGCCTTGCAGGTCGGAAGAAGGTGCAAGGCTTTGTCTTTTCACCCTAAGCCGTGTGGATCCCGCTGGAGGGGGAGCTCCCGGTACCCTCAGAAGCACTGTGAGGAACAGCGACGTGATGCCACTAATCAAATGGACTCCAGTTTGCCCCTGGAGCCATGAAACTTGAGTTTGATGTTGCCGTGAGGAATGTTTTAAAATAACACAGCCTGCCTATAAATTCTTCACAGCTTAGACATGGACCAGCCTTCCCTTTTAGGACAACCGTGTGACTGCACGGGCCATCATTCATTCTGACTATTTTTTCTCCCCGCTTACATTTCTTTTCAATTTTCGCCAAAAATGCAATAAACGTCACGGAACAGATCTTTGTAAAGCCGTTGGTGGATGAATCACGAGGTATCTGGAAAACGGTTTTTCTTGCCTTTCTAGTGCAATGGCCTTTTTCTCTTTAATATACAGCAACAAATGCCACAGCTCCCGCCTCAACAGTAAAAATGTCTTACAAAACAAAAGCCTGGCTTTGGTGTGTCATGACTGCTCACACGGCCACGCGCCTCTTCGCCCACGCATCCTTCGCCCACGCGCCTCTTCGCCCACGCGCCTCTTCGCCCACGCGCCTCTTCGCCCACGCGCCTCTTCGCCCACGCGTCTCTTCGCTCACATCCCTCTTCGCCCACGCCCTCTTTGCCCAGCACATCTTAGGAAACCTACATGGCCTCTGTCTGGAGCCCTAAATCTGTTCTGGAAAAGGCTTCAGAAACCAGACCTTCCCAGGCCACTGGCGCACCGTTTTCCACAACGATTCCGTTGATTTGTAACATATGTGAAAATAAAATAAGCTTTATATGATTTTTTTTATTTCCATAAACCCTCTAAAAAGTAAGACCCTAGTCAAATGGCTCAAAATAAAGTTGAACTACACTCGCCTCCCTTGATCAGAATTTTCTGACCAGATGGAAGGGAGATTTAATTGACTAAATCCAGGAAGGCTGTCCGCTACCTGTCTCCTGGGTAGGTGGCTCTGAGAAGAGCCTGCAGGCCATCCACCCAGTCTCCCTGAGCCTTAGTCCTACAGAACAGTCCCTGCGTCAGAATCTGCCACAGAGGGAGACAGAGTTCTGTAAAGCTGTTCTTTGTGTGAAAGTAAAATAGATTTCTGGGCTAGGATGCACCCAGGCAGAGCACCTGCCTAGAAGGAACAAGGGGGTGACATCCACTCCCTGAAGGGGAAGTAAAGAAAGAAGGAAAGGAAGGAAGGAAGGAGGAAGGAGGGAGGGAGACAGAGGAATGTTGGGAGGGAAAGAAGGAGGGAGGAAGAGGGAGGCAGAGGGAGGGAGGGAGGAAAGAGGCAGGGAAGGAAGGAGAGAGGGAGGGAGGGAAGGAAGGAGAGAGGGAGGGAGGGAAGGAAGGAGAGAGGGAGGGAGGCAGGGGGGAGGGAGAGAGGAGGGAAAAGGAATTGAGAGAGCAGGAGGGAAGGGTTGGGGATGCAGCTCAGTGGGCAGAGTGTTTGCCTAGAGTGTATGAAGCTCTGGGTTCCGTCCCCAACACCTCATAAACCAGTCGTTAGTAAACACTTGAAATGCCAGCACCCAGAGAGGCAGGAGGATCAGAAGTTCAAGGCTGTCCTCAGCTACATAGCAAGTTTAAGGCCAGCCTGGGCTACATGGGACTCCGATTCAAATAGAGAGGCAGAGTAGCTCTACTCCCCACCTATTGAACAAGGAAAGTCTAATTGTTTTATTCCTTTAAGTAAATTGCATCTGACCTCCTCGTCCCAAGTCCCCTGAAGGTCGGACACCATGCAGACCCCAGTGGTTCCTCGTGTGGAGGCTCCTGCCCATGTGTGGTCATTGGGACTTGGATGATCAGTCTGGATGAGGTACCCAAAGACTGCTTCTACTCAAGAAGTTGGGGTACACAAGGGACAGATGACATCAGAATCTCGCTGGGGTTAGAAGACCTTGTGTCCTCCATTGCTTTGATGTGCCTCCGTGTCTCCATAGACCGTGAACCGACATGGCCCACCCACCACCTGTCACTGAGCCTCTTGATGTAAACTGTTTGCTAGTTAGCTAGCATCACTGGTACACGTCCCAAGAAGTATCCACACGTACCTTATATGGCTAAACCTAACAGGTTGAGAAGTAGATGTCTGTCACTGACGTGTTTCCGCTGTTTATTCCAGCAGTGATGTTAGCATATCAGCTAAGATCTCTTCTGGAAATAAAGTGTGTCTGAACATCATGCACACAGAGGCACACAGGCATGCACACACACACACACACACACACACACACACACACAGCATTTAGGCCATATGCGTAAATTTGTATTTAATTTCTATTGTTTCAGGACAATGTTTGCTGCTTTTCTTAGTAGCCTACGTTAAATCCAAAACGATAAAAATTATAAGTATATTTCAGAGCTGGAGAGATGGCTCGGCAGTGAAGAGCACCGTCTGCTCCTCCAGAGGACCCATGTTTGACTCCCAGCACCCACGTGACAGAGCACAGACACCTCTAACTCCATTCCCAAGGAAGCCAATGCCCTCCTCTGGCCTTCACAGTCACGACATCCATGTAACACACCACACAGGTGCAGATAAAAACACCCACAATGATACAAACCTTTCAGACCTGTTATCCGTGGGCAAGCATCTCCCACTGCTACAGAGGTTCCTTCTGCAAACTCGCTCCCACCCAGTGCTGCGCTTGGTTTTTGCTTGTTCTGGGCCCTGTGGGACCTGGTGCTGCCACACACCTCCCCTCATACCCCTGTGAGGACAGATGTCCCTCAATCACTCTGGCCCTTCCAACTGCTGCCTCAGGGCTGAACGGTGAGCTTTTGTTCTGTGTAGAAGAAAATAACCGTTTAATGATTAACCCCCACCCACCACCCTCCCGGTAACCTGAACTTCATCCCAGAAGGCACACTCTAGGGAATGAGGTACCACCATGCCACATGACCCCAAGGGCCCCACACTCCAAGCCACAGCTTTCCTGCTGGTTACTGTCACCGCCTGAATCCTCCTGACACTGTACTCCCTCGGGGCAGAACTCCAGGGTGAGTGGCCACTTACCTTTTCTGTGCCTGAGGGAAGCTGGCCATAAACCAGTGGACACTTCTTGAACCAAGTTGATGTCACAGAGGATTGAGACACGATTTGGAGTGCTGTGGCTGTGTTAGCTTTGTCGGGGAGCAGGAGCCTCCTGGAACAAGCCCTTCGCACACCTGTAGGAGCTTTGACCTTGCAATGATGAGGGGGTAGCAAGGGTAAGGTGTGTGAGCTAGTGCGTGCTTTTCTAGCAGGGGAGTAAGAAAACATTTGCTACCTGTGGTGTTTCTGGAAGTCGGTGAAACACACCACCTAGCATGTGGGTTACATTACCTCTGCCTCGAGCATGGCTTTTCCAACACACGCTAGCTAGGCATCTGCAGTGGGGCAACTTATGCTGATGGGTGGTGAGGTGGTAAAGCTAGACGTGCTCGACGTGTGCCATGCGCATGTGCATGAGTGCAAGTAAGAGTGAGTGCATGTATGCATGTTCACGAGTGTGCATGCGTGTGCATGTGTGTTTGTGTGTGTGTACATTTCCCTGCCATCTGACAGCCCATGTCCTGCCATGTACCTGCTTCCATGATGCTCACTAGTAAGAAAGGAAGAATGGCTTCTACCTGGGTCCTACTGGTTTAGCTGTAGAATTATTTCAACAGTGGGTGTCTGTCCTGAGGCCCTTTGACTTATCTGAGGTCATTGTAGCAGGTAGATTGAGAAAACTAAGATTATTTATGCATTGGGGTCCAAATCATTATAAAATTTGGAGCTAATTATGTCGTTCGAGAAGCCCAGGGTCGACTCCAAGGGAAGGCTGCATTTTCAGACTTTAGCGAGGAGGAAATACCTTTTAGGTAATTGCAAAACCCCGGCCTTTCTAATAATAAACATTAGGTTTTCAGTGTCTATTCTGAATTTTAGAGCCACATCTGCTGCTAAGTCTCAGTGAGCTTTGTGTAGAGTGCATGGCTCTTCTTACTTTGCCAGACTTAGCCTGTCTCATCGCGGGTCTAACGATGTCATAGACACTTGGTGTGTTCGCAGCAGCTCCAAGCCTTTGGGGATGTGACAGCACTGAAGAAGTCGTGTGAGGTACTGCTTGCTCCAGACACAAGCTTCATTCTGCACACCTACATGGGCCTAGGTTCAGTTTCTAATGAGAGAGATGGGGGCGGGGAGGAAGAGGGAGAGGGGGAGGGGGAGGAGGAGGAGGAAGAGGAGGAAGAGGACAGGGAGAGAGGGGGAGAGAGCTTGCTTAGCAGTCAGAAGCCCTGGATTCAATTTCTAATGAGAGGAGGGGAGGGGGAGGGGAGGGCAGAGGAGGGAAAGGGGAAGAGGAGGACAGGGAGAGAGGGGGAGAGAGAGGAGGGAGGGGAGGGGGAAGGAAGAGGAGAGGAGAGGGGGGTAGGGAAGGGAGAGGAGGGAAGGGGAGGAGAAGAGGGAGGGGGGAGGGGAGGGGGAGGAGGGGAGAAAAAAAAAAAAAAATTTTTTAGAAGATAAATAGCTAAGCTAAAGCACAGATCTTTCCAAGGGTGGTTAAAACACTGTATTTCCTAACCCAGCATGGTGGTGCATACCTTTAATTCTTGGGAGACAAAGGCAAGCAAATTTCTCTAAGTTCAAGGACAGCCTGGTCTATTTAGTGAGCTTCAAGATATCCAGAGCTACAATATAATAATAAAATTATTATTATAATTATTACTATTAATAAATTGCATATTGTGGCTCCCCTCATTCCCCACAACAGCTTACAGCCTATTTTCAACAAGACATGAACTAGAGTTAAAATCCATGCCGTTCCAAGATTTCACCAATAAAAGACTGGAGGGTTGGGGGGTGCCCTGCTCTGCCCTTGGCTCTGCGATCCGTGGGCCACCATTCTCCGCCTTCTCGCCTTTGACCCCATGCTCTGTGGGGTGGCTCCAGTGTCTCCTTTGGTGTGTTGCATCTTTGGGGAACTTGTCCCGAGTTTGCCTGCCCCCTCCGTTAGTTGGAAAATATAAAGCATCCACCAGGGGGCGCATGGTTCCCTGACAGTGGCAGCCATGTGTAGGGACAGACCTTGGGGACAGGTGAGGAAGCCCTAGTGTTCCCCCTGACTTGACAGGCTTCCAGATGTCCAAGGGCATGAGTACTTCTCAGGACAAGGTAGAATTTGGTGCAATTCTACTGCCAGCCCGTTCTGTACTTCTACCCATACCTCTGAACAGCTGCTGTGGGACACGTGTCCTGCTGACACTGGTGGTCCAAGGCCAGCTGTCTGGTAAACCTCAACAGAGAGTTCAATTATGGCTGCAGCTGAAGACAGGAATCTGGAAGATGGCAGAGGTGTGTCAGGGACAGGGGCTGGGGGTGGGAGTTTGAGCCTGGCTATCCATCACTGGCCTCTGAGAATTGGGTCTGTAGCTAGAAGGACCGATATCTGACACGGGAAGTGGTCAGAGACTCTGGAGGCAGGAAGGGGTAGAGGATGGTGCCAGCATTGGTATCCCAGAAAACCTGCAGACACTGAGTCTGCCGGGAGTCCCAACAGCAAACACAGGGTTCCCAGTGCCACGGATCTGAGGGAGGATGATGTTTGACCCACTCCGTGACCCAGGTGAAGCATCTCTGCTTGGGTTCTTTGAGGCACTGTGTCAGGGCTTCTGAAGATGACTTCCTGAGCCTTGTCTGGCATGTTGGCTGTGAGTCTGTGTGTCTCTCAAGCAGAAATGCTGAAGTTTGAGTCCCCAGTGGGGAAATGACCATATTTGGAAAAAAAAATGGCTGTGGCATTTTTTACAATGAGGTCATACATAAGTGGGATGGCTCCAAAGCCGATGCAACTGGTGGCTTTATAAGGAAAGAAGAACCAGAAGCTGACAGTCAAGGTGTCACCAGTGTCACCAGCACGGGGTGCTCTGCTATGGGAGAGAAGTAAAGTGAGGACTGGAGTGTTTGCACTCAGCACGAGGGGGCCAGCAAGCATTTTATCCCTTTATCTGTCAGCATTGCTCTGCTCTGGCTAACACAGAACACGGGCACTGGCCGGAGAGATGGTTGGACAGATAAGTTGTTTGCCTGCCAACAACACAGACCCTAACATCCAGCTAAAAAGTGCCATGCACTTGTAATGCCTGAACTAAAGAGGTGGGAACAGTGGGTTCCTGGGGCCCAGACACCCTAGCCAAATGAATGAGTCTAGGCCCCAGTGAGAGACCAAAACAATAACAAAAACCTGGCTTCTACATGCATAGGCACACAGGTATGCTTATGCACACACGAGTGCACACACAGACATAATTGAACATAGGGAGCTTAGTAAATTATTTGCAGACTCGGCCTGTGCCCCACTGAGAACATGAAGCCAGGTCCCAGCTCTTGGAGGATACTATAACCTCCTTCAGGTTCAGCTAAGTTCCCTCGCAGAGGATAAATGACAGGCTCAGTGAGATGGCGGGCAAGTGTCCCTGCAACACCCTCTCCAGGGACCTCGGCCACCCATGTAGTACAGCAAGACTCAAAAGCTGCCATCGCCTGTGCTGTGGGTTGAAGTATATCCCACTCTGGATTCATAGGCTGGAGTCCTAACACTAGGACCTCATGTGGGAGTAGGGCTAATTACATTACAGATCCAATTAGTACAAGAGTTCAAAGGGAGCCAAGTGAGATTTGATCTAAAATGCCAATTAAATGACAATATCCTTGCAAAAAGGGAAATCTGGACACGGACACACAGCAAGAAGGTGGTCATCTGCAGGTCAAGGAGAGACCAACCCTGAAACCACCTTCAGTTCACGCTTGCCTCCAGGTGCATGATGCAGCGAATCTCGGTGCTTTAAGAGCTCAGCGTATGCAATTGTGTTGAATCAACTGGAACGGACTACTCTAGCAGAAAATTCCAGAAGGGGGTGTTGATCCTAAATGGCTGTAGGTATAGCCTGTGTGCCAAATGACTATGGATGTGAATGAGGGGCTGGCTATTGAGAAAAGGCACTTGCTGAAATTCAATCCCGAAGAGAAGCTGGTGTAAGAGGAAGAAATGGGTAGAAGGACTTGGCAATGGTGACTTGGAAATGGCAGCAATGTGGGTGCTGAGGGAAGCACTTGAATGTGGTTGTCTTGTCTGCTTGTTCAGTTCTACTACAGACCTTTCCTTGAATGGCACAGTATGGAGACAATGTCTTGTGTCTGTGTGGATGTGGCACCTGTCTATAATAAATCTGACGGCCAATTAGCTGGGAAGGAAGTGGAAGGTGGGACTCCCTGGGAAGTAGCAAGGAACTCTGGGAAGAAGAAAGAAGAAGGATGCTTTTGCTGGGAGACAGATGTTACTATGGACCTGGAAGGTATAGCTAGACACATGGCTGGATGGGGTAGGTGGTCAGGTTAACTTAGATGAGCTACTCGAGAGTATGCTCAGCTAAGGCCTAAGCTTTAAAATATTAAAAGGTCTCTGTGAGATTATTAGGAACTAGCTTGGTTAAGAAATAATTACTGCCGTGTTCATCCACTAAACCAAGATGTCTAGAGCATCCTGAGGAAACATCATGGGATGGGGATGGGAGGAATGTTAGAGCTTGAGGAAGGAAGGAATGTTGTAGAACTTCATCTGGACATGACATGTTCATGACACTCATGAACTCCCATCAGCTATGACCACAACACTTGAACAAGATTGAGCCCATCAGCATTCTTTCATGGATGGGGGAGGGGCTCTCAAGGCCCCACCCCTCCCTGAAGAGCCATTGGATGCTGGTTAGTGCTTGCTGAGGAGCTGGGATATACTGTCTGCAGTGCGGTATGCTAAGTTACCCAAGACCCTGAGAACAGTTTTTCATCCATGCTCATGCAAGTAGCCTTAACTAGATTCAGTGAGTCGAGAAAGAAAAGAGAAAGTGAATAGGAGGGGGATTTATTAGGAAGAGGAAGGGGCTTAGCAGGAGTGGGAGGAGACAAGAGAGAGGCAAATACAGTCACAGTACACCACACACCTACATGAAATTATAAAAAAAAAAAAAGAATCTAAAACTCTGTCAGGTGGCGACGATGCATGTCTTTAATTTCATTTACAATCCAGCCATTGCCTCCACTTTCAGGTCCCCCTTCCCACAGTTCCTCATCCCGTTCCTCCCCCTTGCCTCCAAGAGGGTGCTCCTCCCCACCAAACCTCCCCCTTTCCTGGGCCTCAAGTCTCAGGATTAAGTGCATCTTCTCCCACTGAGGCCAGACCAGGCAGACGGCTGCTGTCTATGTGCCTCAGCCCTCAGACCAGCCCAGGTAGGCTGCCTGGTTAGTGGCTCCTCTGGGAGCTCTTGGGGTCTGGGTTAGTTGAGACTGCTGGTCTTCCTGTGGGGTCTCCCTCCCCTTCAGCTTCTTCGATCCTTTCCCTAATTCAACCACAGGGGTCTCTGACTTCAGTCCATTGGTTGGGTGTAAGTATCTGTGTCTGTCTCAGTCAGCTGCTGGTTTGGCCTTTTAGAGGGCAGCCATGCTAGGCTCCTGTCCGTAAGCACACCACAGCATCAGTAATAGTGTCAGGCCTTACAGCCTCCTCTTGGGATGGATCCCAAGTTGAGCCGGTCACTGGACCACCTTCAATCTCTTCTCCATTTTTGTCCCTGCAGTTCTTTTAGACAGGGACAATTCTGGGCCAGAATTTTTTTTGTTGTTCTTTTTTTTCTGGAGCTGGGGATCGAACCCAGGGCCTTGCGCTTCCTAGGCAAGCGCTCTACCATGGGCCAGAAATTTTGACTGTGGTTTAGAAACCCAGTCTCTCCACTTGAGACCCTGTCTATCTACTAGAGGTGGACTCTTTGAGTTCCCTCTCCCCAATGTTGGGCATTTCAGTATGTAAGGTCACCCCCACTGAGTCCTGAGAGTCTCTCACTTCCCAGGTCTCTGGTACTTTCCAGAGGGCTTCCCCACCTCATACCCAAGGCTGCAGATTTCTATCCATTCTCCTGGCCCTCTAGGCTTCTCTCCTGTCCCCTCCCCTCATACCTGATGATCCTGTTCCCCTCTTCCCTCCCCCTTCTTCTCCCACCCAGGTCCCTCCCTCCCTCTGCCTCCTGTGATTATTTCCTTCCCCTTCTAAGTGGGATTAAAGCCTCCTCACTGGGGCCTTTCTGCTTGTTACACTTCCCACAGTCTGGGTTGCATCCTAGGCTTTCTGTACTTTTTGGCTAATAACCACTCATCGGTGAGCACCTACCATGCGTGTCCTTTTGGCTCTGGTCACACCTCACCCAGGATGATATTTTCTAGTTCATGTCTTTAATCCCAGGAGTGGGCAGGCAGAACCAGGTGGATGTCTGAGTTCAAGACCAGCCTGTTCTACAGAGCGAGTTCTGGCACAGCCAGAGCTACACACAGAAACCCTGTCTCTAAAAAACAAAAAACAAGAAACAAAAAATTAAAAATCCAAATTAAAAACTAAGAATCCAATGCTGGCCTGGAGATTACTTGAGACTCTGTCAAAGGTGGAGGGGGTTGGCAAAATTCAATCTGTTCTCATGATAAAAACTCTCAACACACTCAGGACAGAAGGAAAACCTACCTAGCAGGGACATTATACCCAGCAGGCTGGCCAAATCGAGAAAACTGGTTTGGTTCTGTCAAGGGAGTGGTGGGGCAAATCCTCCCTGGTCCCCAGCCCACGCTCTCAGCCCACACTCTCAGCCCACGCTCTCAGCCCACACTCTCCCATCCCATGCACTCCCAGCCCACGCCCCCAGCCCACGAGCTCCCAGCCTCAGTCTCCCTTTTTATTTTTTAAGTGATCCAACTGACTTGCTTTTCAGCATGTTTCTCTTAGTTTTTAGTGGACACATACCATGTTAGTACACATGTGAGGACACACAAGGGCAGTGATCAGTCAGCATGGGTATCACCTCAGAGAGTCATTGTTGGCTGTATCAGAACGCTCATGTCTCTTTGAGTTCTTTGGAAATATCCAATGGGTTGCTGTCAACCCTAGGTATCTTACATTCTTTTTCTACCGATGGCTGCAAAGGAGTCTCACGGCTGATTAAGCTGCAAAGCACCACTCTAGACCCTCGGGCGGAGACCCACGGTGCCCAGGGACCCAAGTTCTGGTCCATCTTCCCCTAGTCCAAAGGTTTCAGGCCACAGACACAGCACGTGAGGCAAACCGCCTGCCCAACCTCCCTGGCCTCTGCGCATGGCTACGGAGCCTCTCATAACCAGGGACGTGGCTATGCATAGCAGTTGAAAATGTTGAAGACAAGAGATGTTTACCAAAATAAGAACCGAAATTAGCGTTTCCAGATGGCAGAGCGTCGGTGTCTAACAACTGGGGCAGCAGACTCCAGCATTCGAGGGACTCATTTCAATAATCCTTTCTAACAATGCCTGGAAATCTCGGGCAGACCGGCTTTCAGGAAAGCCTGTCAGTGAAGGGAGGGGGGAAATTCCAAGGGAGAGATCCGAGTCAAAAAAGAAAAGACACTGAGAGGAAAACAAATGACCAAGTGTGCCTTGTAAGTCCCCCCAATCTATAGGGATTTGTAACTCAGGAAAGGAATGAAACACACATCAGAAAGTGACCGACAGCCATAATCCACATTCCTAAATAAGTTGTCTTTTCCGGCAATGAAAACGGAGTCGGACTGTAAATATACAGTATCCCCCCCCATACAATCTTTCAGCTTCTTTCACTGCTTTCTTAAAATATTACCAAGCAAACAAATCCCACATTCTAATCCATTACAACCCAGTCCCATATCTAATCAACTTGAAGCCCAGCCATATGGGGCAGCGCAAACATTTTTTTTTTTTAAAGAAGTCAATCTGAGATAAGCAAAACAGGAAATTGGAGGTGGGTGACCAGGAAAGTGATACCCGATGGTAACCTGAGCAGCCAAGCCGCTAAAACCTTCCTGTATCATAAAATAGACGTTCTTGGGATGGGGTTCACACTCCCCCCTCATTGCAGTCCATCAGCTGGAGGAGTCAGTACGAATCACCACCGGCTCTCTCCTACCCCCACTGTCTGCACGGTGTGCTGGACTGCAGGACCCAGGGCACCAGGCGTTGCCACCTGCTCCCCTGAAGCCTGTGTGGTCCGCTCGCAGCTCAGCTGCTGAGAACACAGACACTTTCCTCGCCCCTGTGCCGGAGGAACTCTGTCTGTCTGGAGCATTCTCCCAACCTGGCCCTGTTCATGGTTTGTGGGGATGATGGTCTTTGCTAGAGCTGTGGGATGAGCTCACCCCGCCCATCCACAGCAGGATGTTTAACTGTCCAGCAGCACCACCCCTGGCCATGACCGCTGACAGTCCCTGGATACTGCCAGCTAGCCCACAGGGGAAGAGGCAAGAACTCATCTCCAGCAGAGAATGCCTTTCTTCCTTTACATGTGTGTGTGTGTGTGTGTGTGTGTGACACATGCATGCAGCATAAGAATATATGGTGTAAATGCAGTATTCACATGTGTACGTGTGTGTACAGCATAAGTGTATGTGGTGTGAGTGCGGTATTCACATGTGTGCGCTCACGCACTCGTGTGTGATGCTGAAGGTTGATACCAGGCGCCTTCCTTGCTCTCTATCTCTCTCTCTGCTTCATATTTGGAGTCGGGACTCTCACTTGAACCCAAATCAGACTGAGCCTGTCTAATTCAGCAGGTTGCCCAAGGATCCCACCTCTGCCTCCCACACAATAGAGTTACAGGTAGATGCACTGTATGGATACTGGGGACCTAAACACCAATCCTCACACATGTACGGCAAGTACTCTATGGGAAAGCCATCTCCCCAAAGCCAGTTGAGAACTTTGGCTTAGAAGAAACCACTGCTGGGAAAAGCCCAAATCTTCCCAGGCCCAAACTGAATCCCACACTAGTCTCTGAGGTGGGGAATGGAAAGACCTGAATTAGCATGGATAAACCACATTGTCCCCATGTCCAAGACTGGCTTCTTTCCCCACAGTGCAACCCATATGTATCTGTTCGCAGGTGGAGGACAGGCAGTGGCCCCACCAAAGGACCTTCCTTGAAGTCCAAAGGGGAGCAGAATGCATCTGGGGCTCACAGCTTAGAGGGAGGGAACAGGAAGCCAAAGTGACTCCTACAGGCCACACAGCCAACAGGGCTTTGTCCTGAACACCCCACCTGCACCTTTGTGCCCTGCTTCCCCAAGCTGACCTGTGCTGTGCCTTGGGGGCCCATCCTGTATCCTCAACTACAAGACCAAGATCCCAGTCATTAACCCTGACTCTAATGTGGCAACAGCTCACAGTGCTACTGTTCCCTGGAGAGGGTAGGACTTTCCTAAGGGTCTCAGCGTCGTCGTGAGGTTTGAATGTGAGGGGTCCCCACAGGCTAAGGCATCTGAACATTTGCTCTCCAGCTGGGGGCACTGTTGTTGTTTGGGAAGGTTATGGAACCCTTAGGGGGTGGAGTCTCACAAGAGGAAGTAAGTCTGGGGCTGATATTGATGTTTGTAGCATTGTCTTCTACCTGTCTATCATCTATCTATCTATCTATCTATCTATCTATCTATCTATCTATCTATCATCTATCTATCTATCTATATATCTATCTATATATCATCTATCTATATATCATCTATATATATATCATCTATCTATCATCTATCTCTCTATTATCTATCTATCTATCTATCATCTATCTATATATCATCTATCTATCTACATATCATCTATATCTATCTATCTATCTATCTATCTATCTATCTATCATCTATCTATCTATATATATATATATATCATCTATCTATATATCATCTATATATATATCATCTATCTATCATCTATCTCTCTATTATCTATCTATCTATCTATCTATCTATCTATCTATCATCTATCTATATATCATCTATCTATCTACATATCATCTATATCTATCTATCTATCTATCTATCTATCTATCTATCTATCATCTATCTATCTATCTATCATCTATCTATATATCATCTATCTATCTACATATCATCTATATCTATCTATCTATCTATCTATCATCTATCTATCTATCTATCTATCTATCTATCTATCATCTATCTATCTATCTATATATCATCTATCTATATATCATCTATATATATATCATCTATCTATCATCTATCTCTCTATTATCTATCTATCTATCTATCTATCATCTATCTATCTATCTATCTATCATCTATCTATCTATCTATCATCTATCCGTCTACCATCCCCCTCCCCCTCTCCCCTGCCCCTCCCCCTTGGGGGTGGTTGAAATAAAACCAGGCAGCTTCCTACTCTTCCCACTCCTTCCTGTTGTCTTCCCCACAATAATGGACGCTGTCCATCTGGAACTGTAGCCAGAATAAACCCTTTCTTCCCTAACCCGCTTTATGTTGGGGGGTCCTTCATCTGAGCGGCAGAATATCAACTGATAACTTAGAACTTCTGAGGCCAAAGAATTCATCTCCAGTGGCCAAATGGCAGGACTGGGGGTATAGTCATTAAGGACAAAGGAATCGTCCAGATATCCTTCACAGTGGTCTGACCACACCCCTTTCTGGGGTCTCTCTGGACAGGGCATCGGTAAACAAGGCATATTATCGTCCTGCCCTTACCGGCCTGTGACCTTGCTAGACCTCTCTGGAACTGTGAATGGCTGAGACAGGATCTGAAATCAGGAGACAATCTAGAGTCCTCACCAGGCGTTCCTGTCCCTCACACACCGGTGTCAGTATTCACAGGGGGCTGGCCCTTGGTCCTGGTCCTGGGATATGCCTTCCCCACCTCTGGGGCCTCAGCTCGTCTTTGCCAGACAGTGACAATGAAGGAGCCTTGACTGGAGACCAGGAAGGCCCCTCCCAGAGCTACCAAGCCTGGCACATGCTAGGGCCTGTGGTGTGGAGCTAAGGGCTTCTGGGTCGGACTCAGTGCCTGTCTCTTTACCTCTCTGCAGTAAATATGAGTAAGGGGCTTCACTGAACCCCAGGCCACTCCCTGCTCTGCAGCTGGCCTGAAGACCTTAGTAAGCGGCCTCCTGAGGCCCCAGTCTGTAGTGTGGAGAACTTTTGGGGACCCGCTTCTAGAAACTTGGTGGGAATTTGACATGTGAGCTGGGACAAAATTAATAAGCTCAAGGCGGGAATCTGACTTTGGCCTAGGACTCAGGAAATAGACTCAATTAAGAACATTTACATTTGAGTTAATGCAAAACTCAGAGCAGACTCAGCTGAGACATGTGAGGCAGTCCTTTTGTCTTGGTCATCCTGACCAGCCCCTAGAAAGGTGTTTGTGGGGATTTTGTTTATTGTCTTGCTTGTTCCTTGACCCAGAACTGATCTCATTATTTTGCATGTACTTAACATGGTATTAAAAACAGACTAGGAAAAAATAAACCCACTTCAGCCTCAGAACTGACTGGGGTCATGCTACGGTGTTGTCTTATTGTCATTTTTCTTTTTAATCCTTGCTCCTGCCCTAGAGAACCTGTTGACTGACTGATCTGGCTTGGTCACTGTAGTAATTGTACAAATCTGTCAGCCTGTCCCCAAGATGCTCTGGCCTAGGAGCTCTAGCCACTTCTGCCCCACATAATGGGGCCATCACAGCTGAGTCTGGGGTATAGCTATTTATGCCACTCTGAGGCATCCGAAGGGTCTGCCTTGCCTGGGCCAGCCACCTCTGTCCATCCCTGGCATCTGGGGCTCAGGATGCGATGGCTAATCTTCCTTTTTACCCCAGAGTGCTTGCCCAGTGTATGCATCTCAGGTTCTGAGTTCAAGGCGTGGTACCACAAATGAGTGTCCCCTTTCCAACTATGGCTTTGAGTTGTCTACTAGTGACAAAGAATGGGGCATGTGGGGAACCACCTTTGCTCAACTCAGTGATGTTTTTAGACTGGGGGATCCAGAAACTGGCACAGACTCCTGGGGTCTCCCGAGGATCTAGGAGGCTGGCCAGTCTGAGTTGCCTCAGTAAGTCTCTTCACTGCTTTCAGAATGGCAGCAATTTCCGAGCTGCTGCCAGTCTGCTCTCCCGTCCCCACCCAGGCATGGATGTGAACTGCTTACCTAGCAAATGCCAGGCCTGGAAAACCCAGAAAAATATCAATAAAACCAGGCAGAAAGCAGCAAACATTCCTTCTGCCTGCATTTCCCAAGTGCCCAAGGGCCAGCATCTGGCCCCTGCCTCCTAGAAAGGTGGTGGCAGTGATGGTAGTTACGCTGTACTTCCTTTCCCTTTTCCCTAATGGTTTCAGAGACCTGGGAACAGAGCTGAGACATCATGAAGATTTAAATTTTCGAATGTGACAGAGGGTGTGTGCAAGTCGGCTCCCGACATGTCCAGAAACATTCAGGAGCAAGTCACCATCTCTGACACCCCATTAGGGAGGGGAAACACCTAGTTGTCCTCTTGGGGGAGCTGCTGCGTATTGGCTTTCAGTGTTTCCAGCTAGTGAACAAACACCTCGGTGTGAAAACCCATTCCACCCTCAAACCATCTGTCTGCATCTCTAACGCACGATTATGTTTCTCAGTCAGGAGAAAGCCCTCCATGGCCTTGATGGCTGTCTCATTAACCCGGAGAGGGTGGAGGAGGCTCAGCTTTCACACTGCATCAGCGGAGGAAGGGGTACCCCACCGTGTCATCTGATGGCATTTACCCAACACAGGAAACACTTCCTACTAATGGCTGCATAGCGACAGGGGAGGGGGGGCAGGGCTGGGGGGGCTACTATGAGAGTAGTGATGGGGTGGGGGTGGGGGTAGCTATGAAATGGGGTAAATTTTCAGCAAAGCATTAAGAAATTTCATTGTTGGGCTGGAGAGATGGCTCAGAGGTTAAGAGCACCCTACTGCTCTTCCAGAGGTCCTGAGTTCAATTCCCAGCAACCACATGGTGGCTCACAACCATCTGTAAAGAGATCCGATGCCCTCTTCTGGTGTGTCTGAAGACAGCTACGGACGGTGTACTTATATATAATAAATGAATAAATCTTAAAAAAAAAAGAAATTTCATTGTCAAAGTGAAACCAGACATAAATATAACTTTAAGTGAGAGTTCTTCTGCCCAAGGAGACAGCGTGAAGAATTCCAGACCAGCCAGAGAGCCCTAAATAGTTTATTGTGTGAGCACACCCCACAACGTTGACTGAATGACCTGTTTCCTAACTCATCAGAATCTCTGCCTCCAATTTTATCCCTCTGCTTCCATTTGAGCCTACGGGGCCCAAACTCCATCAGTAGGCCTGACAGATGGCTCAGTGGTTGAGCTACCTGGATGCTCTCCTAGAAAAGCCATGTTTGGTCCCCAGAACCCGCATGGAGCTCACAACCATCCTTAACAACAGTCCGAGGGCATCTGAGGTCCTCTTCTAGTCTCTGTGGCCACCAGACATAAAAGTGGTGCACAGATACACCTGCAGGAAAAACACTCACACGTGCAAAATAAAATAAAATGTTAAAGAAAAACAATACTCCACACAACCTATATCTACGTGACAGACAAAGCTCTGAAAAATAGTAAAGTTCTGGTGTGTGCGATGGTGTGGATGAATCTTGAAATATCCTGAGTGAAGGAGCCCGGACACTGAGGATCTTACGCTGTATGACTTCATTTATATGAAACACGCACGACAGGTCCATAGAGAGGGAAGGCTGATTGGCGGCTACCTCTGGGTTGGAGTGCAGAGGAGGGGAGGAAGAAGCAACTGTTTAAAGCGTTCTTAGTTCCTGTGGGGTGATGTAAGTTCAAAATGAACTAGACAGAGATGACTGTCCCACATTACCATGCTACAAAAAAAAGGGTAGATCGCTGAAGTGTCTACTTTAAAATGTTGATTTACCTTGTTAACTTCAACACATACACAACACCTTGCAGGCTGAAAGTATCCATGTCTTGAATTAAATTTTGATTTTACCTAATATTTTTTAGAAGCTGTGTAATGGGACACACACTTTCCTACATTCTGAAAATAAGTTTTAAGGATTAGAAGTCACTTCTGGGGCTGGAGAGATGGCTCAGAGGTTAAGAGCACGTCACTGCTCTTCCAGAGGTCCTGAGTTCAATTCCCAGCAACCACATGGTGGCTCACAACCATCTGTGATGGGATTTGATGCCCTCTTCTGGTATGTCTGAAGACAGTTACAGTGTACTTATACATAAAATAAAGAAATCTTTAAAAAAAATTCTTAGTCTTTCTTAATTAAAAAAAAAAGAAGAAGAATTCACTTCTGGCATAGGGGTCCAAACTCCAATTCTCTGTCTGTAGGATTACACACTGATAAATCTTGGTAAGGTTTTTCTTGACATTTGATAAAATGCACCCTTTCATGATAAATGAAAACCTCCCAGAACAGGGAACAGAAAGAATACAAGTCAACACAATAAACACCTTATGCAATGATGCCACAGCTGACACTGTGCTAAATAAGGAAAAACTAAAAGCACTTCACCCGAGATCCAGAGCAAGACAAGGGTGCCTGTTTTTGCAACTGAAGTTCAGCCTCATTCTGGGAGTTCCCGCAAGGGTGAGAGGAAGATACAAAATGAATACAAAGTAGAAAGAAGATCACGAGGTTCTTGATGCGAGAAGATCTGCACCTCCATGTTTACAGCAACACTGTATCTACTATCTAAAGTAGGAAACCAACCTACACACCCTTGGATGAGTGGCCAGAGACAGCATGCTACATTCACTGTGTGGAATACTACACTGCCTTCAAGAAGGGTGAGACCTCATCTTTTGGGGTCTGAGCGGACCTGGAGGTCATTAGGTTAAGTGAAAAGAGCCTATAAAGACAAGCACTGCATGCTCTTCCTCAGGAAGAATAGGAGACACGCATGCTACAGAAATACTGAGTACAATGGTTTACCAGAGATGGGAGGAGGGGCATACGGCAGGTACAGAGGGAAGTTGACTGTTGGCTGTAAAAACACGATGAGACAGGAGAATTAAGGAGTAGGGATTTGTAGCACAAGAGGGTGATAATAATTAACAGTAATTCCCTGTGCCTGTCAAAATAGCTCAAAGGCAGGAGTTAGAACGTTCACAGCATAGACCTGACCCAAAGGGCCCTTTCCACAGCCCAGGCTCAAAAGAATGTTCCTGAAGAACTAGTCCCAGACTCACAGGGACTCATGACAACAACAGGGCTTGAGGGCAGAGACACAGCTAGCAGAAGGGCCCATCACTCATCCAGGGCTGAGTGGGTGGCTACAGTGGGGCGGAGAAGGTCCTGCAGCCTGCTGATGGCTCCTGGAGGACCGGTCTGAAACTACCATCCTGCACAATTCATTCTGCATCTTGCTGAGAGTTCTCCAGATTCTGAGGGGAGTGGGTGGCAGGAGACAGTCTCCTGGAAGTAACAGAGACAAGAGGAGTTAGCCAATAAAGACCTTTGGCCAATGGCTGACTCTTGCAAGCCACATCTACCCAGCTCCCGACTGTCCAACTTATGGTGCCTGCGATCTAGTGTGCCACATCAGTCTTCAGGATCTGGAGCAGGAAGCTCCACGCTTTTTACCCCCATCACAGATGGAGCCGGTCAACGGGTGGAATGTGGCTTCCCAGAACAGCTGCTGTGATTGGCACATTCTACCAGGGGGAGGTCAGCAGGCGTCAGGGCCCAGCTGGGTAAGGTACTAGCCTGTCAGCTGCTCTATCTAGACACGTCTACTTCTGAGCCGATCGAGCGTGTCTGCCCTGGCAGGAGAGAGGGGCTATGTACTTCTTTAAAATATAGTATAGAATAGAGTTTATTCAGGGCATGGAGAAGGGAATAGAGGGGGTAGAAGAGACAGGGAAGACAGAGAGAGAGAGAGAGAGAGAGAGAGAGAGAGAGAGAGAGAGAGAGAGAGAGAGAGAGAGAGAGAGGCTGTCATGAGCAGGTGGAGAGAGGTGGGGGGGATGGGGAGGGAGGGGAATCAGGAGCAAGAGCAAGAAAGCAAGAACGGCTATGTACCTTTCTATGATTTGGTTTGGGGGGTTTCGTTTGTTTGATTTGGTTTGGTGTTTTGCCTGAATGTGCGTGTCTGTGAGGCTGCCAGATCCTCTCCAACTAGAGTTACAGACAGTTGTGAGAAGCCATATGGATGCTGGAAAGCATGGCCGGTGCTCTTAGCTGCTGGGCCATCTCTCCAGCCACTCTAAGTAGTCTCTGGCTTGAAGTTTCAGCTTCACAGGGTCCAGATTTTCCCTGTTCACAGGTGGGCTTGGCTTTGGGGTCTCTTAGTCCAGAGTTCAGGGTCTTAGCTCCAGCACCCTATCCTTCTGTGGTGCTAGGACCTGCTGTAGGTGACTTGGGTGCCAGCTTCCCTATGCCCAGTTTCCCTGGGTCCTCTGTTTCCAGTCTGGGTCTGTCCCTGACTTAACGGCTGCTGCTGTTTCGCTGCTGGGGAGCCCCAGCTTTTGTAGACATTTGAATGCAGAGCTATCCTGTGTCAGCTCGGTCCTTCGTGGTGCCAGATGCACAAACGCCATTGCAGATGCTCAGCAAATATCATCCAAGTTCAAAGTATTGGATGCATTGATGAACTGTCATCTCGGAGAGCGAGGCTCGTCCCTGAGCAGTCAGGTCGTCTGTCGGTGAAAGAGACTGGTGTTGGCTCAGGACCCCAAGACCAAGTTCTCAGCACATAGAAGATTTATTTGCCCCAGAGGGACAAAGGGCAGGGGATAAGAGAGAAATACTGGAGACATACTGGAGACGGAAGATGAGGGGGGGAGGGAGTGAGGGGGAGGGGCAGGGTATTTGTCCCTGAGTGGGGACAAAGGACTTCCTCTGGATGGAGAGGGGACATGGCCATGCAAATGATGGTTTATTAAGGTGAAGAGGAAATCACCATGTTAGGATGAGGTGTTTAATTTAATCGGGCGTGTTAATCAGGCGAGCCGAAAGGGGCTTCCGACTGCTGCCCTTCAATACTTTGACCTTGGTAGTGGCCTTACAAGGACGCATGTGTGTCGAGTGTTGGTGTCCACAGTGCGCACTGACACGAGTCCTAAGTCTTCTGATCAGCACCACAGTTTTGTGGGGAGACCTCATAGCCACTCACGCTTTGTAAACATTGAACTCGATGATGCCCAAGTATTGGCCTTGACAGCAAGCGGGTGTTCAGGGCTGCGCTGGAGCCGTTTAATCATCAAAGTGTGATATCTACAGTAAAGGGAAAAAGTGAAAGAGCGGGAAGGGGGGCTGAGCGGGGCGTGGAGTGGGCAGAACACCCTGGGCTTCTGACCTCAAACGTCCACGGACCTTGCCGTCCACGGACTCCATGTTGGGAGAGTACAGTGGTTAGACCATTGACTTAAGTCCTTTCTTATCTTAATAGTTTCCTTCTTCCTCACTCTTTCCTTCCCTCTCTTCCTTTATTTTTTTTTTAAGAGCAAAGTGTCTTTCTAACCCAGGCTAACCTAGGACTCATGGTCCTTCTGCCTCAGCATCACAAGTGCTAATACTGGAGAGTGTACCACCACAACTAACTCTCTTCCTTTGGGGCACAGACTTCCATCTGGACGCCGGCCCATTCCCCGCCCATATGCTACTTCCCTCTGACCCAAAACTACTGAAGCCCACAATGTCTTACGTCCTGGTTCAGGAGGCACGTGGCCCATTGTCAGAGACCTCGAAGGATGGTGGACACTGATTATGCCCTACTCTCTCCCCAAGTCTCCCCCTGTCACCCAAGCCCAGGTCAACTCCAAGGACAAAGTGTGGGGTCAGTGTCTGCCCTGGCTCTTCTCCTGGGCTCACTCCTGCGGGCCTCTTCTCTACAGCATAGACCCAGAAGGACACTGTGTTCGAGGACCTCCTGAAGAAGGAGGCTGCTATTCTATGCTGAGTTGGGGTGACGTTGGAGCACATCTGGAGGTTTTAGGGGGAGTTGGTGAAGAAAGAATGGAGACCCAGAGGCAGGTACACTAACTGCTGGTTTTATGTCATGGCATCAGCGCTTGCCTGAACCCACATAAACACACATGAGGATATCGCCCCCACCTTCAACACCTCACCCTCTCCTCTCAGAGCCACCGAGGATTCCTCTCCAAGACCTTTCCCTTTTCTGGCTTTGCTTTCCATCCCAAACCTTATCCTTCCCTTCCCGGTGCCCCGTGTCTGAATCTACAAAGAGATGAGCAGACATTTCTCTCCCCTTTATCTGGTGCACACACACCCCCACGCACACACCTGACACAGGACCAGGGTGGGTGAGCACTTGTCACTTAGTGGGGACTGATGGCATTTAGAAAGGTTACTTCTCCTACAGTAAACTGTTCAGCCCAGGGACAGACACCCTGTGAGTTTCTTTATTCATGAAGCCCCCATCTTCTTCCTGGGGTTGACGGGTGACAACTCTTGGCTGTCGGTCTCCCTTAGATGTATTTACAGTTGTACTCTGAAGTACAGCTTTAATCAAAGGGGCCATGACTCATTGACGCGTCGTCGGAATATTACTGAGCATCTCATTAAAATGTTAATAGCTTCTGTCCAGTTGTATCGATTCCGATGTCAACTATTCTTCAGAAAACAAGCAAAGCTGATTTCTAAAATTTCATCTTTCAACCACTCTGACTGGTCGAGGAGGTGAGGAGGGGAAACGGGTGACTCGGCGGCCTCCGATGGAACAGACATGAAATAAAGAGGGTTCTGTCAAACTATGCTGGGGATGTCAGCTTGTGAAGACAAACTGGATTTGGGGGAAGTGTTTTCTTTTCTCCTAAGCAAATCAAACAGCAATGGTGGCTCTGAAGCCCTACCTTACATGTATCTCTGGTGGCCTGAGCAGTTTCGGTGTGAGCTTCAGTGAGCTCAGACTGCACAGCACCCACATTCTGAGAACCATCTGGGGTTCTCCAAAACTAAGGCCTAAGGCTGGTGTCTTCCACCGCCTGAATGCTTGGTAGCTTCTACCCCACGCACTTTCCACCCTCTGATCCCCGAGGCAGTTAAAGCCACATCTGGTGCTCTTTCAAGCTTGGCTCCTCCCTCCCCTTAGTTCTGAAGCTTTCCCGAAGCCATTGTCCATGTGTCTCATCCTGAACCTTCCCTGCTCTGTGCCAGCATCACCCACCTCAGGTAGCGCTGCTCGATTGGAGCCCGACGCCCCCTTTTGTGCAGTGGCCTGTGCTATCTGCTGCCTTCGATTCCTGCCTGTTTCCTCCTTGGACGACAAGGTGGGGACAGTGTCTCTAGTTTACTCTCTCCTTGCCAGGTCCATGTTGGGCAGATAGTCAGTATTCAGTTAAATCCGAGTTGAGAGCTCATTTGGGAAAATGCTTGCTATACAAGCACAAAGATTTGAGTTCAAGCCTCAGAACCCCAAATAGCAACAATGAACCAAACAACAAAAAGCAAGCTATAGGGCTGGAGGGATGGCTCAGTGGTTAAGAGCACCGACTGCTCATCCAGAGGTCCTGAGTTCAATGCCCAGCAACCACATGGTGGCTCACAACCATCTATAATGGATCCAATTCTCTCTTCTGGTGTGTCTGAAGACAGTGACAGTGTACTCACATAAAATAAATAAATAACTCTTTTTTAAAAAAAAAAAAAAAAAAAGCAAGCTACAAAGACAGACAAATCCACAGGGGTAGTGGCAAAGGTTTGTAATACCAGAGCTGGAGGCAGGGCTGGGGTTCATTGGCCACCCAGTCCAGCCTAACAGGGGAGCTATAGACCAGCTAGAAGTCTGTCTCACACAACAAGGTGGACAGCTCCAAAGGACAAGGTCACACCCTGGCCTCTGCATACGTGTGTGCCTGTAACACATACCCACATACATGTACCTTCACACACACAGAGGCACCTGCACGCATGCATGGACACACACACACACACACACACACACACACACACACACACACACACCGATTGAATCAATGAATCAAAAGTCTTCTAAACCCAGAAAGGATCCCAAAATACCCATAAGGAACTAGACTAGAAGGGATTCTGTCCAAGAGAGGCAGGGAAAGAGGCTCATAGGAAATGGGCCACTCAGAACGACAAGGAGGAGGAACTTAGGGATGCATAACTACACCTCCAATGTCTGCCTGCAGCTCACTCCAAAGGGAAAATCTCTGGCACAGGTCTGTGACTCAGAACTCAAGGGCCAGGGTCTAAAGATGTGTTCAAGCCCCAAGCCAACATTTCCAGAACAAACACCCACAACCAGAAGTGGCTAGGACGGCTGACTCACCACATCACATCCCCGTGCCAGGGCCAGGCCCTGTTGGAAGATGGTTATCGTTCCCCGGGACCGGCCGTCCCCGCCCTGGCGGAGCTGAGGCCCCGTCAATGGGCCCATTCAGGCTGCCTGCTTTGCATATTATTCTTAATAAACATTCATAGCTCAGGCTCTAAGAGCCCTTTCAAGGCTCCTGCTTTGAATGTGTGTTAACGACAGAGCGCCTTTGTGGACTTACATGTAAAAATACACTGACCACCCTGTTGATACTCAGCATATATGTTTATAAATATTTATCACTGAGTCGTGCCTGACATTTCCAAAATGCTGCATTTGAATTAGACTCCGGGTTTTTTTTCCCCCTCTGTCTCCAAAGCCGAGAGGCCAGACGAGGTTAATTAATCCAATTTGGCCTAATAACGTGCTGCGTAATGATCTCCATGCCCTGGGTTATTTGTCGAGGGGGAGGGGCTCTCACAGCGACTTGAGGAGGAGGGGTTATGACTCCAGGCTGGATCTCCTGCCAGTCAGGGCAATGGAGACACTGTGCCCATAGTGCCCCTGGGGCACAGATGAGGACCAGGCAGTTAGAAATGACGCCCAGAGTCTGAACTTGGGTGATTCCCAAGAGAGGTGACATTGTGGTCAATAAGTTCCTGTCCTGGGTCTGTCCCTCCTGTGCCTTAGCCCCCTGGGATGCACTGTTCACTCAGCAAAGGCATTCCGACTGTGTTCTTGGGAACAGGACTAGGTCCCCTTGCTTTCGAGGCTGTTTCCACCCATGGACGTTGGCTGGGTATCAGACAGAACTAGGGTATCTGTCAAGGACCAGCCAGAAGGAATCCCTAGTCATTGAACAATGATGGAGTAGGCTGGGCAGTTGGCTCCATGTGCAAGATGGGGATCTGAGTTGCATCCCCAGAACATATGAAGAGATGGCGCAGCAGCCTGTAACCCTAGCACTGGAGGTGGGAAGACAGTTGGATCCCTGAGAGTCAGGCCAGCCAGCTTAGCCTAACCTGCAAGCCCCAGACCCCTGTCTTAAAACTAAGGTGGATGCTAAGGAATGGCACCAAGATTGACTTCAAGCTTTTACACACATACATACACACAGACACGCACACACACACACACACACACAAGCACACACACAGGCACATGCACACATGGGTACATGTACATACACATACGTGCATGCAACATACACACACACACACGTGCCTACATATGCACAGGCACACTCACAAACATGCACACACGCATACATGCACGCATGCGCACACACACAGGCACACTCACACACACATTTACACACTCACACAAGCACACACATGCTGTATTGATGAGGTTGTTTTAATATCCTTCTCCAGGCTGTTTCACAAACCACTGTGTGCTTAGGACGTGAAGAGCTGAGTGAGCTCTCCCATGTACCCCAACAAAGATCTCCTGTCTGGTTCATCTGGGTTCTTCTGGGACTATCAGCTAAGATAGTGTGCTAAAAGGAGGGCTTCAAGCCATATCTAAACTACCTGAAAGAAGGTAACCTCTCACTGGCTTTTCCTCAACTCCGCCTGCCTCAGACCTGCCGTGGATGATAGGTCTTTCCTTTTCCTCAGTGGCTACTCTTAAGAATCCTGTTTGCGAGCCCCTGTTCTCCATGCCCAGGTGACCTCTCAGGTCACCGAACAGACCACACAGTCTGCTGTGGTTTGAGTATGAAAGGGTCACAAGTAGGAACACTTGGTCCCCAGCTGTGGCTGTTTGGGAACTTCCGGAGATTGAGCGTGGTGGTGAGCAGGCCACTGGGGGTGGACTTTACAGATACTTTCTGTTCGCTGTGCTTCCGGATGGTGGATACATTGTAGCCAGTCTTTTACTACTGACTGCCTTCCCTGCCTTGGTGAACCTTTCCTGACTTAAGCTGCTTCTTGCTATATACTTTGTCCAAACATTGTGACAGGACACTAACAGAGTGCCTGGTCACCTCCCAGCTTGTCGCTGTCCAGCTCTGCCCAGTGGGCTTGTCCATCCACACCACCCTGCCTACTCATTTTTCCCTCCTATCTTTTCCTCTAAGTCCCAAGGAGCCAGTCCCACCCACTGAGGACTCAGATGGAGCCAGGGGGCCAAGTCCAAGTGCGAACTCCCTCCGGTGTGTTGGGACACCTGCATGCACTCCTGTAGCCTCTCTGACCCTTGGGCGCTGGCTCAGCCTCCACGTAAGACGGGTGGCTCCTAAAGCCAGCCAGCTCTGTTCAATGGGCTCTGAGAACCAAACTCAGGTCTTCATGCCTGTGTGGAAAGCATTTGACCACTGAGCCATCTCTGCGGCCCCTCTTCTGCACACCGTACAGTTCATTAACTATCACACAATGGTACAAATTGCCACAATAGCCTTGAATTAAGTTGATCCATATGAAATTCCTAAGTGTCTAAGTGGACCCAGTTAAAACCAGCAGCTTCATACACTTCAATGTCACAGACCCCAGGGGCAAGAAAAAGTGCTGGGGACATGGCTTAAGGACTAAGAACTCTGGCTGATTTTCCAGGGGACCCAAGTTTGGTTTGTAGCACCCACATGTTGGCTCACAACCATCTGTAACTCTAGTTCCATGGAGTCTGATGCCCTCATCTGGCTGCCTCTGGCATCAGGAATAAGTGGTGCCTAGACATCCGTGTGTGTGCAAAACTTCATACACATAAAAATAAGAATAATAAATATTTTTAAATGGAGTTTGAAAGCTGGATAATGGTGACCATGCCTTTAATTCCAGCACTCTGAATGCAGAGGCACTCAGATCTCTGTGAGTTCAAGGGCAGCCTGGTCCATAAAGCAAGTTCCAAGACAGCCAGGACTTCCCTACCCCCGCCCCGTGTGTGTGTGTGTGTGTGTGTGTGTGTGTGTGTGTGTGTGTGTGTGTAAAAAAAAACAAAAGGAAAAGGAAAAGAAAGGAGTTTGGAGAAATAGAGAATTGAATCAAAGAAGAAGAAGAGGAGGAGGAGGAGGAGGAGGAGGAGGAGGAAGAAGAAGAAAACAACACAGAAAGAAGGAGAAATACAGAGGGAAACCAAGCATGTGAGTGAATGGCACCAACAGTGACCGCTTTCCCCAGTCAGGGCACACATACACACACACACACACACACACACACACACACACACACACACGCAGCATGGTTTTCTGGCTGGAATTTGATCTGTGTTCTTTCAACCCAGGAATTCTGTTCTACAATTGACTCATTTAAAAGTAGGTATTTAGCTCATATTGGTAGGCTGATGAATGAATACAGAGGTCAGCCGGAGGGCTGCCAGCACCCCAAAACAGAAGAACGGAGAGCAAAAACACAACTCGTCTGTCTGCGCGATGGCGGCGTTCTGGCATCTGTGACTTCCAACTCAGAGTAATTTGTCAGGTGACCTTGGATAGAAATGCTAGCTCTTTTTTTGTGTGGCTATGGAAGAGAGGGGTAATATTTATTCCATACAGGGCATTGCTAAAGGGGTGGAAGGTGATTGATCACTATGACTATGAGGAAGGAAGACAAGGTAATAAATACTAATTATAATAACCATGTTGGCTTGGAAGAAAAATGCCTTTAAAAAAAAAAAAGGAGGAAGGAAGGAGAAATCTTTCCGAAAAGAAAGCCTCCTGGGACAGTATCCTGGGTCACACACTCACACTGGCCTGAAGGAACCCAAAGGTACACTGGGACAGGCAGAGAGTCTGTGTTTTTAAATTGTTCGTGCAGAATTTCATATCTCAATTGTCAAATTATCTCAACTGTGGTGTGTTTTGGGGCCAAAACTTGCAAGCAATTACACCTTTCTTCCCTTTACATAAAATGCTAAGAATGAACGTTTAAATGCTAAGGTCGCAAATTATCCTCATGTAATGATCCCCATGTACACGAGGCTGCATATTTCATCTGGACCCTGGAGGAAGCCGGATCCTTCAGGGACTACTTCCGTGGCTCCCTGACTCCAGTCCTGTGTCCCCATAACCTTCCGTTGGCTCATCAGGAAATAAATAGAACCTTGGTGCTGGAGCGGAGAGCACGGATCTACCCACCCAGACCCTCCCCTCGGTTCTGCTTCCCCCAGGCCTCTCTGGAAGACATAGAGGGTCCACAGTGAGATTCACACACTCCCAGGCTGCATACCAGCTCCTGGGAGAGAAGCCAACTGGCTTAGTTTGCGGCCAGACTGGTAAGGGGTGGTAATTGACACTTGAACAGGACAAGTTGCATTCCTCCATTCCTCCTCAGTGAGGCGGTAATTGAATACACATGAGCTCTCCCCCCACCCACCCCCCGCACGGTGACCCTGGAGTGTGCCACACACCTGGAAGTAGTGAGGTTCAATTAATGTGTCACCGTCACTAATAGTGGCTACTGGTGAGAACCACCAGTCATCCGCTCAGGCCGAGCAGCTGGGGACAGAGCAGAGAGCAGGGAGCAACAAGTCAGGTAATTTACCTAACGACCTAAAATTACCAGAGGAATCTGCAGACCAACGGTGGCGATGACTCAGCAAAATGTCTACTGACTGTCTTTAGACAGTCTCATACCGTGTGCTGGGATTACACGTGCGTGCCCTGGAGTGTGGCTTCTGGGACACACTGGTTTTTTTGTTTGTTTGGTTGGTTGGTTGTGTGTGTGTGTGTGTGTGTGTGTGTGTGTGTGTGTGTGTGATTTATGTGTTTAACTGTGCGTACATGTGGTTCTTGTGGCTGTGCGCGTGTGAGTGAGGGTGCAGACAGAGACCACAGAAATCCCTGGAACAGGAGTTACAAGCAATTGTGAGCTGTTTGATTTGGGTGCTGGGAACTGAACCCAGGTCCCCTTTCTCTACAAGAGTGGTACGTGCTCTTACCTCTCCAGCCAGCTCTCCAACCCGTTAACATTTTAAATAAACACAAAGAACTACATACAGTCAGAAAGGCAAAACAGCAAGAGGGGAATGCAAAATTTGACGGCCCACCTTTTCATGGTTTCAATATTCCTCAGGAATTTGTACAATGCTTACAATTTTGTGGGACCAGCAGGTCATCAGTTCAAAAAGTAGAGGGACTCAGGGCAAAGAATCCATACAGTGACTTGGGACAAGCACCCCAGGCCAACAACACAGTGTGGGGAGAATTCTGGGCGGTCTGTCTGCAGGCTTTAGGGGTTCCTTGAGGAATGGCGTCCAGACCCAGCTGAGGGTAAGGCATGATCAGTACCCGCTAATGCCGGTCCTGTCCAACAGCCCCGAGAGGAGCGCTCATCCCTCAAATGACCAACAAGAGCCAAGCAGAGACCCAAGCTGGAGTTTACAGTTTGGTTCTTTCACAGCTTGGGAACTGGCTTCTTCTCACACATCAGCCAGCATCGTTTGTTTGTTTGTTTCGCCCTGTGGAGAGAAGTGTCCCTCTGAGGGATGTCTGCAGGAGAGAGGACCCGAGAGAGAACAACCACCTCTCTGTCTTTGGGGCTGGGTTGAGTCCCAGTGGAGATGTTATGTTGAAGGGCTGCATGCCTGAGTGTGGGCAGTGTCCACAAGGCCTGGTGTGATTAAAAGTATCAGCTGCCTCTCCCCGCGGTGGACTCCACTCCCCCAGTGGACTCCACTCCCCCGGCCTGTTGATGTTGGACTCAGCCGCGTTTTCTTCTTGGCTGCTGAACTGTGAATGGGACTGATATGTGGACCTTCTGAGTAGAAGCCGTAAGAAGGTTTCTCAGGCCAAAGCCATACTTTTCTTCCACTTCTGCCATAAAACCAGCTTGTCCTGATAGACACCGGGTCTTAAATCTTCAGCCTGACTCCCAGCTGAGCAGAGAAACACAGTATACACAGAACTAAACCTAAAATCGGATAAAGTGCTCAAACCTTTAATCCCAGCACGTGGGAGGCAGAGGCAGGAGAATCTCTGTGAGTTCGAGACCAGAGACACATTCTCTATTTTCTACAGGAATGAGCACAGGTGTGTGTGTGTGTGTGTGTGTGTGTGTGTGTGTGTGTGTTTGTGTGTGTGTGTGTGTGTGTGGGTATGTGTGTGTGTGTGTGTTTGTGTGTGTGTTTGTGTGTGTATGTGTGTGCTTGTGTGTGTGTAGTGTGTGTAGTGTGTGTAGTGTGTGTTTATATGTGTATGTGTGTATAATGTATGTGTTTGTGTGTGTGTTGTATGTATGTATGTGTTTGTGTGTGTATGTGTTTTGTGCATGTGTTTGTGTGTGTGTTTTTGTGTGTATATGTTTTTGTGTGTGTGTGTGTTTGTGTGTGTTTGTGTGTGTGTGTGTGTTTGTGTGTTTTTGTGTGTGTGTGTGTGTGTGTGTGTTTGTGTGTGTATGTGTGTGTGTGTGTGTGTGTGTTTGTGTGTGTGTATGTGTGTGTGTGTGTGTGTGTGTGTGTATGTGTGTATGTGTGTGTTTGTGTGTGTGTTTGTATGTATGTATGTGTGTGTTTGTGTGTGTGTGTTTGTGTGTGTGTGTGTGTGTGTGTGTGTGTATGTGTGTATGTGTATGTGTATGTGTGTGTAATTGTGTGTTTGTGTGTGTTTGTATGTATGTATGTGTTTGTGTGTATGTGTTTTGTGCATGTGTATATGTTTTTGTGCATGTGTGTGTGCACGTGTGTGTCTGTGTGTGTGTGTGTGTGTGTGTGTGTCTGTGTGTACTGAGGCTGCTGGTATGGAGAATGAAGGAGCATTGCCTTAGAGCAAGGCCTAGATCCCCATGTAGGCACGGGGATCCCAGCTTTACAGCCTGACAGCCCTGTGAAGCGCTGTCCTGGTGTGAGCTGCAGACGGCAAAGCCAGAGTGGATCCCTGAAGATTGTGTGTGGATCCCAGATGCCAGACACTGAGCTGCAGGGTTGAGAATTTTCACTACTGGGTTTTGGTTTTGATCTGGTTGTTTTTAATGCCTTGGTTCTTCCCTCCTTTGGGAATAAAAAAGTACAAAGCCTGTTTTGTCTTACAGATGGCCACAGTCAAGAGACTTTGCGTTCCTAAAGAGACATTGGACTTTCAGAGATCTTATACACCCAGGGGACTTCGGAGATTCTGTGTTTTATGTGATGTTGACATGAGGTCTCATGGACAGACAAAAAGCGTTACAGTCTAACAGTTCTGTGTTGGCACTTCAAGTTGAGCCAAGTGTCCAAGTGGTTTTCGTTGTCAACTTGACACAGGCTAGAGACACCTGGGAGGGGAGAATCTCCAGTGAAGAGCTGCCTCAGGCAGATTGGCCTGTGGCCCTGTCTGTGAGAATCTCGACTGATGACTGATGTAGGCAGCCCCAGTCCACTGTGGGCGGCACCATCACTAGGCAAGAGGACCTGGACTGTAAGAAAGCAGGCTGAGCATGAGCGAGAGAGAAAGCCAGTAAGTAGCACTCTTCTATGGTTTCTGCTTCAGTTCCCGCCTTGACCTCCCTTCAGGATGGAATGTGACCTTGAAGGTTAAGACAAATAAACTTTTCCCTGAGTTCTTTTGGTTGGATTGTTTTCTTTTCTTTTGTTTTGTTTTTTGAGACGGTTTCTCCGAGTAGCTCTGAATGTCCTGGAACTCGCTTTGTAGATCAGGCTGGTCTCAAACTCAGAGATCCACCTGCCTCTGCCTCCCGAGTACTAGGATCAAAGGCGTGCACTGCCACTGCCCAGATGGTTGGAATATTTATTACAGCAACAGAAAACAAATTAAAATAAGCACACACACACACACACACACACACAGACAGACACACACACACACACTTACCTGAAGGGACAGTCAGGTTTGAGTATTATCTATAAGTCTGAATTGAATTCGTTCCATGTCAGTCAGCTTCCCATCACTGTAACAAAGTGTTTTAGATTACTTAGCTCAGGGAGATGACTCACTGGGTAAAGCCACTTGCTACTGAGTCTGAGGAACTGAGTTCCAACCCTAGGACCTACATGGTAGAGAGAGAAAGAGAGAGCCAATTTCCCCAAGTTCTCTGCCTTCTGTGTGCATAACCATGACACATCAGCTCACCCGCTTACTCCTGCCCCTGACAAAGATAGACAAATACACTTTTAAAAAGACAATCAAATTGAAAGAGAAGGCTAACCTGGCTGTTTTGAGGTCCCAGTCTGTGACTAGTTGTTCCCATTTTACAGGACTCGAAGTGTAGCATGGCCATCCACCTCACAGCCAGGGAAAAGAAAGAAGAGACCAAGGCCCTAGAAGCCTCTGTGAGGACGTCTGCTCTGTGTGGAACAGAAATTGAACACATGTTTTAGCAGTGAGGACTCTGACAAACAAAGCCCAGGTAAGAAATTCAGTTTCTAAACGATGGAGAACCCAGGGCCTGGGGGTGCTGGTGTGGTGATGTTAAGGGTCTTGGCGGAATGCCACAAAATAGACATGGGGGCAGCCGAGTCTGAAAGGGGTGAGGGTGGTACAGGAGAGGAAAGGATGACACCCAGGCTTCTGGAACCTACAGCTGAGCAGGAATCAGGAATGGGGCCAAGGGTGAGCTTCAGGAGCTGGCTGACTGACAGGAAGGAGATGGGGCTGCAGTCACTGGGAATCTGAATGGAGCATTGGGCTTGTGGGACAGGGACCACGGGGACCCAAGTCTAGAGCTCTTTTCTTCATGAAGCACCTCTGGAGGGAGTGATTCTGTGGAGGCCACGTTTGGAGGAGTTGCCTTCCGAGTCATGACAAGCAGAGGCAGATGCCCTTTGCAGCAGAGTCCTCTGGTTAGCTCTGCAGGAGTCCCACAACATGACGTTGCTGCACACATGACATCCTCACGGACAAACACCACACTCATGCAGGGATGCAAGGTCACAGACATGAAACTGACAGAAAGACTGGCATGCAGAGGAAGACTCTGTTCTGGGTCCTGTGGGCAGCAAAGGCAACCATTCTGCTGAGTCCGTGTGGCGAGGAGGTCCCTCCCAGGCTAGTGAGCCTGCCTGGCCGCCCTCTCCCCCACCCCAAACATCGTGGTAGCCACGCATCATTTGGCGAATAACTATACCTGGCCTAGAGACACTTTTTACAGTTGCAGCAGCATGCAGAATATAATGTTAAGTGTGAAGTGTTTATGAGAGAATCACTCAAAGATGAATTACTTTGGGAAATTGGTAAGATGGGGGCGGGGGAATAAAAAGGATGCTAAAAATGTCTCATGGACCTGTTGTGTGACTTTTCCTAGAAAACCATGAATAAAAAAAATCTCTTATCTCTTTATCTCAAAGAGAACACGTAGACAGACTGAAGAAATGATTCCTCCCTAGTCTAGCCAGTGCGTGTATTGGGGTCATTTACAGCCCAGGGCATCACCAAAAGGTCAACCGCAGCAAGGGGAACTACTCACAGAGCTGCTACCTGGAGCTCTGAGCAGGCAGGGCCAAGGGAGGGTCACACCTCTGCCAGCAATTACTTACTGCTTGTGTAACCTATTCCAGGCCTTGTGACTCTGGGCACTTTCCCTGCCTGATTTAGTCTACGTCCTGAGCCTGGTGATTCTCTCTCCTCCCTCTAGAGGAAGGTGCTTTAACACAAGCTACACAATAGTAACTAGGGAATAAAATGAGGATCCGCTGAAGGACAGGGCTACAATGTTACGGAGAGGATCGAAGAGCCGAGGCATACATCTGAAGACCTTGCTGAGGAGGAGAAGCAGAGAGATGAAAATGTGAGAAAAAGTGTGAGAGCAGACGTGAGGTGTCTTTGTAAATAAAGTTTTATTAGAAGACCACTCTCATTTGCATAGTGACACTGCCCGGAGTTCCTTTTCACACACCAGCTCAGTTTCAAAAGGCTCAGGAGCTGTTACACAGGCCATGTAGCTTTCGGAGCCTGAAATACTCACTTTCTGAACAGTTACACAGTTGGCCTTGCTCTAATATGTCTGGTAACCCAGGAGGGACAAATGGAGACCAAGAAAGACAGACAACATTATTTGTTCTTTGGGAATTTGACGCACTGTATTTTGAGCATTTCCTCGCTGTCAATCCCAGACTGGCCCCACATTTCATACCCACTCAACTTGGTGTCATTGTCAAAACTCTGTTGAGCCAATTAGGGCTGCCTATATTTTCCGGAGAGTGCGGTCCTCCTCTGCATCACCGTTGATCTTCCAGAGGCCACGCCCTAAAGAGAGCTAATTTTCTTTTCTCAGGCCTTATGGACTCCACCGGAAACTGCTTCTCAGCTAGGGGTGGGGCTTCGCATCCACCTCCCCTTTCCACGCCTACCTCCCTTTCCACGCCCACCTCCCCTTTCCACGCCCACCCCTTTCCACACCAGTCTTGATTTTTGCATGGTCTTGTGCAGTCTGTCCTGATCGCCGTGAGTTCATACGTGCAGTTGCTCTGCTGTGTCTGGTAACAGTCTCACAATACTCATCCACAACCCAGGACAACATTTTAAGGGTAATTCCAGAGGTAACTGAAAAAGTGCAGCCTCAGACCCAGAGAACACAATATGGTCCCAGGAGGGGAGGAGTAGGTCTGTACACCCCACCCCCCAGAAGCTGCTGGAGTCCCCAGTGCTTGTCACTACGACCTTATTTGGAAATAGTTTCTTTGTAGATATCATCGAGTTAAGGATTTTGGTTTTGCTTTTGTGCCAGAGACCAACTCTGGGGTTCAGTGCAAGCTAAGCTTTGGGCTCTGCCCCAGGCTATATCCTCTGCTCTCAAGTTCAGGACCTTCTATTACTTTATTTTAATTTATTTAAAATTCACTTATTTATAATTTATTTGCATCACTTTAAATTTTGTGTATTGTGTTGTGTAAGTGCTCTTCGAGGCCAGGGCATGGCACCCCTGGAGCTGGAGCTCCAGGCACCTGTGGACCACCTGGCAGGAGTGGTCTATACTGCTTGGAGCTGAGCTCAGATCCTCTGCAACAGCAGTGCAGACGCTTAAGTATTGAGACATCTCTCCAGCCCTGAATGGTGCCTTTATAACACACACACACACACACACATACACACCCCACATATACACACACACACCAACACAGATACACACCCACCACAACACAAAACACACCAAACACACACACACACACACACCCACACACCACACACACACACACACACACACACACCACACACACACACACACACCACACACACCCCACACACACACATACACACACCACCACATACACACACCACACACACACCACACACACCACACACACCACACATACATACACACACACCACACACACACACACACACACACACACACACACACACCACACACACACACACACACACACACACATCCCACCACCACCCCATACACCCACACACACACACACACACCCCCACACATACCCCACCCAACACCACATACACACATACACACACACCCCACACATACACACACACCCCATACATACACACACGCACCACATATACACTCCACACACATTTGCACACACACACCACACATACACACATTCACACATGCATACACACATAACATAAATATGATCCTGTCCTGAGAAATAAACTGTTTTAAATGTGTGGTGTCGTACAATTTTGTAATCACAGCACTGGAACGACGGTGGGGTTGTATCCCTGGGGCTGTCTAACCAGCCAGCCTAGAAGAATCCGAAGCCCCAGGCCAGTGAGAAACCCTGTCTCAGAAGACAAAAAGAACAGCATACGGTATCTGAGAGAAGTATACAGAGGAGGGGAGGAGGAGGAGGGGGAGGGAGAAGAAGAAGCTGCAGGAGGGAACAGGAAGATGAATGACACAGAGAGGCCGCATGAATGCAGGAGCTGCTGTGGCCATAAACACCCACAGACCTGCAAGGGAGACTCCGGAGGGGACTTTGCTGACAACTTGACTGTAGGCCACTGGGCTGTGGCACTTTGGAAATCATTTCCACTGCTTTAAGCCACATGGGCTATGGTAACCCGTTGTGGCAGGCACAGGGGACAAACACGGGTCTGAGGATTTGGTCTAAGAATACTAATGTCCAAGTTCCCTGTTCCTGATCTGAGAGAGATTAAGTCCCTCTGCTCCTGGGATCCGGGCTGTCAGAAGGCACAGGTGTGATCCTGCCCGCTCCAGACTTCAGCCTCTGAAGAAGGGTGAAGTCCACTTCCACTCTGAGAGCTTTGCATTGCTTCAAAGGAGGTGTAGCACTTCTGCTGAGAAGACCACGTGGGACCCCAGGAGGGATCGAGGCCGGGGCCACGAGGACAGAGGCAGGCCATCCATCCACCCTCTCGGCTGAGCACAGCCTTTGGACCCTGCTGTTCTGTGGAGCTGGCTTCCAACTCTGCCTCACTCTGGCCCCATCCCTGGCTGTTAGAACCAGAACCTACCATGCCGACTGCCATGTTGATGTTAGAGCACTTCCCCAGAGGCACCTCAGCTCCTATCAGAACCATGCGGGAGCTGCTGTCACCCACAGATGGGTCATCTTCAAGATCTCAGCCTGGTTGAACCTCTAGATAACCACAGCACCATGCTGAGCCAGCCATCTGCAGTCAGTGCCACGGCCGTGAAACCTCAATCAGTTTGAGAAGGAAGATGGCCTCAGACACAGGTACTGGCAAAAAATGTGGAGATGACGACTCTTGGTTCCTACTAATGCCCACTAGATGGACTTTGTTTGTTTTGGGGCACAGAGTCTCACATAGCCCAGGCTGGCCTCAGAACTCAGTAGATAGCCAAGGATGATGGTGGTCCTTCTGTCTCCTCTCCCTGGGATTACAGATGTATACCTGAAATGCAGGGCCTGCTTAATGCTAAACCGGAACTCTGCTGACTGAGCCACGGCCCCAGACCCTAGCAACACATCCTTTAGGTCTGTGTGAGCAAACGCTTCACAGACAAACGTTAGCACCAAGGTATCACTCATAAGGATGAATGTTGTTAACCAAACAAGAGGGACTTTACCACCACTGCCATTAATCTTATTAGTAACTCCTACACTAGAACAGATAATAAAAAATGAAACTGACACATAAAACAAAACATAGCTTAATGAATAACGAATTCGAATAGCAGAAAATAAAACACGGTTGCCGCGTGCCTGAGGGTCAGGAGCTTGACCACTAGGTGGAAACGGACTCATTTATACTTACGGTAGTCACGCACACTCTAAAAATGGGCTGGGTACAACAGTCGCCTAGCACACCCAAGACCCTGGACTCCAACACCAAGCCTAGCACAGCAAAACGTGGTGGGGAGAAGGAAAAAAGGAAGGGAAAGGGAGTGGGGGTAGGGAAGGAAAGAGAGGGAGGGGGAGGAGTCATTATACTTGTGACAGTCACCCAGTTAAAGGAACCCTGTGCATCCTCTAAGTGACTCCACTGCGTCAGGCTCCTGCCCCCCCTCCTGCCTTCACACCCCCCAACACCGCACAATCTTCACTCCAGGCTTCTTGCTCCCCCATCCCCACCCTCCCTGCACAATCTTTACCCCAGAATTCTTGCTCTGCAGCCTCTGCTGGTTTGTCAGGTGTCTGGGTGTGACAACCATTGCTGTCCCCATGCTGTGCTCAGACAGAATTGCAAGCCCTAGTAGTGTGGACTGCGGTTTTTCCCTTTAAATTAGTATTATTTTTTTATTTGACAGCCTATTCCTTCTGACCCCTGAGCATCCTTGCTGGTGTGTCTCAAACTAAGCCCCGCCCCCTCTAAATGGTTTTGTCTCTGAATCTTCCCCATTTGCAGGGTCCTGAGAGTCTTAGAGGCTCACAACTGCCTGCAACCCCAGCTCTGCGTTACCCACCTCTTCTGGCCTCTGAGGGCACCTGGACATGTGTATAAACACACACGCATACACACATAATAAGTATCAATCTTTCCCTCTTCAGAGACCATGACTGAGAGACAGGGTGCCGTGGAGTGGAAGGGAGACACTGTGAGGAACCACATGGTGAACAGTTACACCCCTGGATTTGGTCCCCAGTACCTGAGGTGGCTTTTACTTATGGGCGGGGCGGGGGCGGGAGCCTGAAGCAGTTGGGTCACTTAGAGGATGTACAGGGTACCTTTAACTGGGTGACTGTCACAAGTATAGTGACTCCTCCCCCTCCCCCTCTCTTCCCTTCCCTCCCCCCTCTCCCTTTCCCTTCCTCTTTCCTTCTCCCCATCACATTTTGCTGTGCTAGGCTTGGTGTTGGGTGTGCTAGGCAACCGTCCTACCAGCCCACTTTATTCTGACTAGAGTGTGCATGACTAGTGGGGAAATTGCTCAGTGGGCCAAGGGCTGCCTCGCACGTATGGGGCCTGAGTCTGATCTCTAGCACCCACATGACAGGCAGACCCCGGAAGCTTGCTGCCAACCAGTCCAGCCAACTGGTAAGTCTAAAGGTCAGTAAGAGACCCTGTCTCAAAAGCAAGGCAGAGACTGAGAAAAACACCCAGCATTGACCCCTGAACTACACACATGCACACATGCCATGCACAGCCATGTGAACGTACACCACACAAATGCACATACACCCCCAAGGACAAACAAAAGGGTTGTCAGGCTTTGACCCTGAGGAGACGAATAGCTCTGGTAATAAGACTTACAAACAGTAACAATTTTTTTAAAAGTCCAATTCTGCAATAGCCTTCCAGAGAAATCCATCTCCCATCATGCTCTCTGATATGCCCAAGGTGGACATGAAGGGTGTGAGCTGCAGCTCACATGTGAGGCCAGAGGGCCACTCTCTTATTGTTTCTCTTTCTTTACCTCAGGCTGTCCATCAGGCTTCTGTGCAAACGTTCTCACTCACTGAGCCATCAGCCCGACTCTTAGACTCTGCTCTGGCTTTTTGTCTCTTTGTTCTCCCATAGTTGATTTTTTTCTTCCTTCTTATTTTTTAATTTATTTTTATTGGATATAGTTTATTTACATTTCAAATGTTATTCCCTTTCCCGGTTTCCCATCTATAAACCCTATCCCATCCCCCACCCCCTTTCTTTTATGAGAGTGTCCCCCCTCCCCAACATCCCCCCCCTTCCCGCCTCCCTGCCCTGACATTCCCCTACACTGGGGGGCTCTAGCCTTGGCAAGACCAAGGGCTTCTCCTGCTACTGGTGCCCAGCAAGGCCATCCTCTGCTACATATGCAGCTGGAGCCGTGGGTCAGTCCATGTGTACTCTTCGGATGGTCATTTAGTCCCTGGGAGCTCTGGGTGGTTGGCATTGTTGTTCTTATGCGGTTGCAAGCTCCTTTGACGTCATCTTCTAATGTCTTGCTACGGACTTTTTCTACCATGCATTTAGGCTTATGAGTCCTTAAGGAGAAACTATAATGGGGGACAGCAGGGATCTGAGAGTGCACACCCTTAACAACACTCAGTGACCAGAGAGCGAAGGCCACCGCGAAGAAGGATCAAAAGCCTGTCCCTCGTGATATACGTTCTCCAACAGGGCTGAACGTTCTACAGGTTCCATAACCTCCCCAGATAGCATTACCAACTATTCGGGTACATAAGCCTACGGGGAGACATTCAAACCAGCACAAGTCCAAGGACCCATCCCCAAGGGCCTCTTTCCTTCACGCAGACCCCACCTCCTACAGCTTCTACAACCTCCCAAAAGAGTGCCACCAGCTGGTGACATTCAGAATGTGAGCCTGAGGGGTGGGGCACATTCGCACCATAATGAATAGCAACCAGGTAAGAGAAAATCCTGTGCCCTTCGTCAGACGCAAGGAGAACCCGGAACCAGGCCCGGGTTCAGGCACACTAATTCCACATCACCTGGAATTAATTTTGAGGAGCATCAGACAGAAAGGCTAAGGAGCCACTTCAGATTAAAGAATCTAACGAGGCATGACAGCTGAAGGCGCAGCATCATCCTGGATCGGAGCCTGGGTCGTCGGGGCCGAAGTTATAAACGGCGTTATTTTGTAAATTGATGAAATTTGAATATAAATTCTGAGTTGGATAATAGTAGTGTCCAACAATAAATTTCCTAATTTTCGTAATCATACTGAGGTTACGTGAGAGAGTATTCCTATTCTCAGGAGACGGACAGGGAAGAACTTGTGGGCCAGCGGGGCGTGGTGTGTCCAGAGGGGCGTGGTGTGTCCAGAGGGGCGTGGTGTGTCCAGAGGGGCGTGGTGTCTGTCTCCCCCGGGGCGTGGTGTGTCCAGCGGGGCGTGGTGTCTGTCTCTCCGGGGCTTGGTGTTTCCTATGAATCAGAGTGTCAGTAACCAGATGGGAAGGAGTGTGAACAACTGGGAGTCAGGGTGACGGTGCTTTTCTAAAGATTCTGCACATTAAAAATTACACAAAGAGGACCCGAAAGAATCCAGAGTTCACTCACTCATCGGTTTGCGTTTGCTGGTTGAGAATGAGGCCTTAGGGGGCTGGGGATTTAGCTCAGTGGTAGAGCGCTTACCTAGGTAGCGCAAGGCCCTGTTCTGGTCCCCAGCTCCGGGAGAGAATGAGGCCTTAGGATCTGAGAGACAGCAGTTAAGAACTCGGCCTGCTTTCACAGAGGACCTGGGCTTGGTTTCCCGTACTCGTGTGGTGGCTCAGAACTGTCTGCATCTTCAGTTCCAAGGCACCTGCTCAATGCTGTCTGCTGGTCTCCTCAGCTCCTGAAATCACATGGTCCGCATAAACTCATGCAAGTGCACACATATACAGATCAAGTCTTCCCCGCCCCGTGTGTGTGTGTGTGTGTGTGTGTGTGTGTGTGTGTACACGCGCGTACCTCAAAGAGTAAAGTCACTTGCTACTGAGGCCAGCACCCTGAGTTTAATCCCCAGGATGCATGGTAGAAGAGATTTGACTGCCCTAGGTTGACCTCTGACCTCCATGTGAGCACCATGCACTACCCCCAAAGTACACAACAATAATAAAAACAAACAAATAAATGTAATCTAACAACTTTAATGTGGCTTTACTAGAATAATAAGTGAATGAAAGGACCCCTCACAGGAGATTATAGAACATAGACTACTACAAAAGCTGTGCGACCAGCACTCAGGAATCAGAGGCAGAAGGACCTGGGGTCAAGGTCATCTCAGCTAGGAAGCTCATCAAGTCAAGCTATGCTCAGCTGGTAAGCAGGGCTTCCTAATACACACAAGCCCTGGGTTCCTTCCCTGTACCGCACTCACAGGGAGCATTGACATGGAGCTCGGCAGGTAGAGACAGTTCAGATATCGAGGTCACTTGGTGTGATGGTGCCTGCCTGTAATCCCAGCCTGGTCTACAGAGCCAGTTCCAGAACAGCCAGAGCTACCTGGAGAAATCCTGTCTCGAAAACCAAAAACAAAAATCAAAAACAATTTCAAGGTCATTTTTTGGTTACATATCGAGTTTAAGATCATCCTGGGCTACTTTTTAAAGACTGCACCTGGCAAGGGACTGGGGGGGTTCATTAACTTCCCTAAATTTCACTTTTGTTAATCTGTAAAGTCAGCTAGTATCACCACCACCACAGAGAGCCTGAGGCCTGTGCAAACAAAAGGGGCAGCACACTGCCCCTCTGTAGGAAGCCCCCGTGCTCACATCTCAATCTGCCAAGCCAATAGCTTGTCCAGCAGTTGTCCTCTGTGGTGGATTGAACGAGAAATGTTCCCACAGGCTCCCGGGTCTGAACACTTGGTGGCGGGCCTGCCTGGGAAGACTTAGACGGTGTGGCCCTGTGAGAGGAAATGTGTCACTGAGTGTCGCTCTGATTTGAGGAGCTCAGCACTGCAGTTCACTCAGTCTGCTTCCTGCTGCAGCTGCCACACCTTCCAACCATGGTGGACTCTCTGGACCAAGAAGCCAAATGAACCTTTGCTTTTATAAATCGCCTTGGTCATCACCATTTATTGCAGCAGCCAAGAGGGACTGAAAACAACACCCTTTTGCTCAGCGGTGGTGTTTGCTGCTGCCCCTAAACCTGGAGGCGACAGAGGCTCCATGTGGCTCTGGCTTCTCCGTCCCACAAGTCCTCTCTTCCTGTGCATCTCAGATGCAACCCTTTTCCAAGTGACCATTTTTACAGAAACGCGACCCCCCTTTTCCAAACACAGTGAAAAGGGAAGGGGCTGGGCGCTAACCTTAAAACCCAGAGTTTCCAAAATATTACAGCTGAGTCGGTCACTGTGGCCTGCATACTCCAGCTGTGTCTGACTTCTGACTCTGTGATCTGTGAGGATGAATCGAAACAAATGTTGTACTAAACACAGCTAGGAAAACTGGAGACCTACCAAAGGTGCCTGCCCAACGTCAGAGAACAATCCAAATATCATCTATTCCTGGAGAGACACTAGAGACAAGCAGGCCCAGCTGGCTCTAGATTCTCTCCTTCCCTGTGTGCACCAATCAGCTCAAGCACAAGGGATTCTGGGTACTGAGTCATATCCACCGAAGACCAGGCTGGGAGGAATGCATTTGGACTTGGGAGGAGCAGAGCAGCCAGAGGGGTGCAAGTTCTTGGAATGAAAAGAAAGTAGAACTTCAGCTATATGAACTTCATAGTCTGTGTGGGTTTCCTGCCCAGCGTTGAAAACAAACAGAAAACCACTGAGATGGGCATCTAGGCTCACTTTTCGATAGTCTCCTCAGCTGTCTACTCTAAAGACATCTCTGAATGTCAGAAAACGACCCTTGGTGAATACATCCTGGGGTGAAGTCACCCTAGATTTGGGGTGCTTTCTACAGCAGCAACTGCTGTGATAAGAAGGGGTAAGGACACACAGACATGAATCACAAGGCAGAGACCAGGGCATGGCCCTCCCAGGTCACAGCTGCAAAGGACAGGGAGGCTTCCTCCTCAGTCTTGAGAGGGAGCCTGCCGTGCCCAGCTGAGATGCTTATCCCAGGCTTCCTGGTCCCCTCAGGAATCTGAGAGTTCATTTCTCTTAGACATAAGCCTCTCAGTCTGTAGTCTTTTCGTCCTATCAGTCTCAGGTAACAGTTCAAGTTTCCTGGTGCTGGAGGTGTCGAACTGAGAACTTGAGCGGCTGTCGGAAAGTGGGGAGCCAGGGACACACACCCCCAGGCTTTCCACTGAGACCCGACAGCATCTGGCCCCTAGAGAAGAGGCAACAGCATCAGTCTGAACACGAGACAATTCTTTTTAAGGTGAAGGTAAAGTGTGGGTTAGAGTCAGGTAGGATCCAGTGTACTGATCTAACGCAAGTACAGTGGGGGCGGAGACAAGCAATAATTGAAGGCTTCATATGTCAATCACTTCCCTAATGCTGCGATAAGACACTGTGACCAAGGCAGCTTAGAGAAGAGAGGTTTATTTAGGTTATGCCCCCAAAGAAATAAACGGTGGTGGCAGGCAGCTAGGTCAGCAACTGAGAACTCGCATCTCAAACCACAGACAGAAAGCTCCCCAACAAGGATAAGTTGAGAGACCTCAGAATAAGCAAGAAAGAACAGGTATTGTCTTTCAGGATCTCCAAGGCTCTTTTCTCCTCTTTTGAACAAGGGCCTCACACTTTTATTTTGGGCTGAATGTAGAAAGGATGTGAATTGCCTGTTCCCCACTGGGTCTTAAGGCAGAATTCAAGTGAGGAAGAGTCAGGGTAACAGAAGGGAGAGGAGGAGAAGCTGGAGAGACGGCTCAGAGGCTCAGACACTTGCTGTTCTTGTAGAGGACCTGGGATGGGTTCCCAGCACAAATAGTAACTCACAGCCTACTGTAACTACGGTTTCTCGGGATCTGGCGCCCTCTTCTGGCCACCTTGAACACCAGGCATGCACCACATATATATATGCACAGGCAAAAACACTCATCCGTGAAACAGAATAAATCTGAAGTGAGGAAGTAAATGGAAACTTGCAGCTGAGGTAGGAAAATCTTTTTCTGTCCACGGTACATTTTATATGACTTTTATATTTATTTCTTAAGTGAGTGAGTGTACCTGATTCCTGAGGAGGTCAGAAGAGGAAGCTGGGCCCTCCTCCAAAAACGGGAACTGTAGAATACAGTTGCGAGTTGCCACCTGGGTTCTGGGATTCAGTCTCTGGCCTTCTGCAAGAGCAGCAAGTGTTCTTAACCATGGAGTCAGCTCTCCAGCCCCATAATGCACTCTTGAGCAGGGTGCTGGACTCACACAGAAGCAATCTGAACAGATACATGTGTCGGGATTGAGGGGCGTGGGTGTTTATGAGGACTAAAAGTTCCTTTAGGCTCTTAGAACAGACTTGTTTGTTAAGATTGTGTTTTCATTTGAAAAATCATTTCGGGGTCTGGGGAGATGGATTAGACAGCAAGGTGCTTGAAGCTGAGGAGTGAGGCCCGAGTTCCACCCCTAGCACCTACATAAAAGCAACCAGCTCTGGTGCTGTGTGCCCCAGTTCTAACGCTTAGAGAGCAGAGCCAGGAAGATCTCTGGAGCTCCCTGGCCAGCCTAGCGTCTTAGTCAGGGCTTCCATTGCTGTGAACAGACACCATGACCAAGGCAACTCTTTTTTTTTTTTTTTCTTTTTTTCGGAGCTGGGGACCGAACTCAGGGCCTTGTGCTTGCTAGGGAAGCGCTCTACCACTGAGCTACATCCCCAACCCCTCCAAGGCAACTCTTATAAGGACAACATTTAATTGGGGCTGGCTTACAGGTTCAGAGGTTCCGTCCATCATCATCATGGCGGGAACATGGTAGCATCCAGGCAGGCATGGTGCAGGAGGACCTGAGAGTTCTACATCTTCATCTGAAGGCAAACAGAAGACTGGATCACACTGGCCAGACTTAAGCATACTCTCTCTCTCTCTCTCTCTCTCTCTCTCTCTCTCTCTCTCTCTCTCTCTCTCTCTCTCAAAGCCCTGCCTCCACAGTGACACACTTCTAACAAGGCTACACCTCCAATAAGACCGCACCTCCTAATAGTGCCATCTCCTATGGGCCAAGCAAATTCAAACCACCATACCTAGCCTACTGGAAACCTTCCAGCCAGTGCTTCTGTTGCCCACACATGTGCACACACTCATGTGCACCTGCATACATGAAGTACCAACATCTTTGAGTTCCCTCTGTCTCAAGGGCAGATGCACCTGACCAGGAGTGACTGACATGGTGGGTACTTTTCTCATCTGTGCCCAAACTACGACAGCTTGACAGCAAAAGCTTAAGGAGGAAAAAAAACCGTTCTGGCCTCTGGTTCAGTGGTTCATAGTCTTTTGACTCTGTATGCTTAGATGGATCATCATGGCAGTAAGGGAATGTCCACACCATAGCAAACAGGAAGCAGAGAGCAGTACAGGAGGAAGTGACAGGATGCCATCTTCAATGACATACTTCCTCCCTCAGAACCCCACCTCTGAAAGTTTCCAGAACCTTCCAAAATAGTATAACCAGCTAGGAACCAAGCTCTGAACCCATAAAACTATGGGGACGTTTCGTTCAAACCATAGCACGTGAGTGCTTCACAGTGTATGTGTGGGTGGTGGACTCACTCAGGTACAGTCTGGATGGTAGATATACAAATATGTGGGTGTCAGGGGGACCTGGAAC